>NC_058096.1:52240000-52865000 GCF_020171115.1 Neogale vison
CTCTATTTCATTATTTCTGTTCTGATCTTTGTTTGGTTTATTCTGGTAACTTTGGGCTTAGTTTGTTCTTCTTTTCCTAGTACTTGAGGAGTAAATTAGATTGTTTATTCCAGATATTTCTTTTGTCTTCATGTAGGTGTTTATTACTCTACACTTTCATGTTATAATCACTTTTACTTCATCCTGTAAGTTTTGGTATGCTGTGTTTCCATTTTTGTTTCTTTAAAAAAATTTTTTTAATTTCTTTGATTTCTTTTTTGACACATTGGTTGTTCAGGAGAAAGTTCTAAACTCTAATATGTTTCCCTTACTTAGTTGTGATATATTTTACCTCACAAATATTAAACAGTGTGGCAATAGTGGACACACTTACCTTGTTAGCAGGGAAACCTTAAATTTTCTTTTTTCTATCACGTGAGTGGTCTACTTTTGAGATTACATGCATTTTTTAAAATTTTAAAACAACCCATTGATTACAATTAGTAATGCGTGTTGAATTTTCTTCAATGCTTTTTTAAATATTCTTAAAATCAAGTATATATATATTTTTTTCTCCATAAAGTACCATGAATTTTTTTTTTTAAAGATTTTTATTTATTTATTTTACAGAGCGAGATCACAAGCAGGCAGAGAGGCAGGCAGAGAGAGAGAGGAGGAAGCAGGCTCCCTGCTGAGCAGAGAGCCCGATGCAGGCCTCCATCCCAGGACCCTGAGATCATGACCTGAGCCGAAGGCAGCGGCTTAACCCACTGAGCCACCCAGGCGCCCAAGTACCATGACTTTTGACAGATATCTTAACATCAAATAATGTTTGTTTTTCTGGAGGAATTACATGATCACAATGCATTATTTTAAAAGGGATATTTGACTGTATTTGAGATTGTTGCAATAATATTTAAAAGTGAGAGTATAGTCTTTTAGCGAACATTTATCCAGTTTTTGCATTAAAATTATACTTGTCTTACAGAAAAAAAAAAGTGGTTTTCTTTCTCTATGCTCTGTTTGTTTGTTTTTGTTTTTTTGTTTTGTTTTGTTTTTTAGAAACATTGGGTTTATCTCTGTAAGTTTGGTCAAATTTAACTCTGATACTACCAAGGTCTAATATTGGTATAGAACTCTATTTCTATGATAACTTTCTATGATTTCTATCTCCTCCTCTTCCTGTGGGTCCATATAGAAAAATTATTTTTTTTCCTAGGAAACTTCCCATTTTATCTAATTTTTCAACTCTATTCATCTAACAATGCAGAAACAATTATTTTTTTTTATTTTTTAATTTTTTTTTTTCAATCTGGGAGGTTTTCTTCCACCTTGCTATTTTCTATTTTCTGTATCTAGGCTTTCTCCATCTTCTTTTTAAGTAGGTTGAAATAGTTTGTCTTCTTTTGTTGATTTTGATTTTATCAATGCAATAAGTTTTCAATGTATTTATTAGTATTATAATTTTCATTTGTTCTCTAACACAGGACTCTCTTTACTTTATTAACTCCTTACTTAGGCTCTCCCTTCTCCCAAGAGAGGGGACCCATTTTTGGTTGTTGTTGTTGTTGTTTCTCTTTCTTTATAAAGAAAAAAATTAATAATTTCTAATTTTGTTGCTGTCATGGGACAGGAGATCGAAGATTATATCACTGCTGAAAATACAGATAAAAAGTAGGGCATATTGGGGGAAAGCATAGAAGCAGAGAAGTAGCAGAGCACAAACAGGCCTGTGAAGTCTCAATTCACAGCATAGACTAAGCATAGCTGTGCCAAATGCACTATGAACACAGATGCAGCTACCTGGGCATCTGACTCAGAGGAAGCTGAGATCAAATAGGAGTTCCACTCAATATTATGTTTGTAGTTTAGTCTGAAAGAGACTCGGGGACATCTAGTTCTTCCAAGTAACAAAGACTAAATTAGGGCATCTTGGGTTCAAAGGTGATACTAGTAATTCTACATCCTAAAGACTGTGGTCTTCTACTAAGGTTCCAGCAGAATGAACTTGCATGCCAGAAATGATGACAAAAGCCAATGAATGGTCTTATCTTTGTACAAATATCTTCAGTAAAACTGACCAACTGTCTGCTAAGCCACCAAAAAGAGAAAGGAAATAAGTTTCTCATGTCATCCAGTTATGTCTCTTTTCAGCTGCACTGCAGTCAAAGAAAGTTGTTTGTAATATTTACAAGTTTTGCAATTTATTAAAGTTCTCTTGGTCCCCTAACATGATCAAACACATTCTTGAAGAGAAGATTTATTCCTCATGCTGATGTATAAAGCTTGATATGCACCTATAACATCTACCTAATTATTTATATCTGAGTATAAGAGAAGTGTATTAAAATGTGTTTTTTATCTATAGTAGGTATCTATTTTTTTATTTTTCATAAAATACATTGTTACTTTAGCTCATATGGTGATATTAATAATTGTTATACTTCATTGGAAATTATAGCCTTTAGTATCCCTATGATTTCTTTCTCTTATTTAATACTTCTCTTCTATTGAATGTGTTTTAATCTTGTGTGGTACTGTTCCCTAGTAAGAGAACTACTAGGTGAGGGTGTTTGTGCAGAGGTAAGAGTGGGCCAGAGAAGCTTTTACAGTTTTCCAAATTTATATCTTCTCTGAGGTTGTCACAGTGAGGAGCACAAAACATTAAATCTTTTTGTGACCTTTTCTGTTTCACAGTTAAGTCACATTCAGGAATGTTTCCCTGCCTCCGGATCTGTGATTCCCAGTCATTCAGGCCTTGTTTTCCAAATAACTTCTCCCACTTTCAGACATTTTATTTTACTATTATGGGAATTTCTGAACTTTCACTCTCCTTGGCTCCTCATCCCTTAAAATCTGAACCTACTCTCTTTTCTAACTATGATGTTTTTCTCTTGGTTCTTCTTCTTTGAACTTGGTTCTTCTTTCAATTCCCCCTCTAAATTAATCTCAGTCCTTATGGGAGGGAGTATTTTTTTGATATTTCTGAAAATCACAGCACTATTTGAACTTCTTATGTTAAATAGTTAAGGTGTTTCTTGTTATTTGTTTGTCATTGCTTACAACTTACAGTTTATGAGAAAATAGCCCAGATTTGCCTAATTTCCTTGGGCTCAATCAAGCTTCTACTTGAAGTTGATTTTTTTTTTCCATTTGGTATTTTATTTTATTTTTGGCAATTATAGAATTCCACAGCTCAGAGTGCAGATCATCTCCCCTTCCACTCGTACTACTCCTTCCAACAGATTGCTCATTTTGTGCTGGTCTTGCTATTGGTTGTTTGGGCATACAGGCCCCCTCTCCACCTCCTGAGGTTCATGGAGTTAATATTTCACAGTTTTCATTGAAGATATCATCTGTGGAGTATTTCCTTTGTTAGTCAGACTGATCTCTTTGGTTTTAGGAGGAGTTTTGGGGAGATTCCAGAATAATGTTGCCTTTGCAATCCCACCATCTATGATATAATTTTGGTTTTGATCTTATAACTATTAGAGACTTTGAGTTACAAAAAATCAGATTATTTTTTCCACACAATAGTGAAAGTTTCTGCCTTGTGTTTCATGCTTTAATTTGTAAACTGTTTCTCTAGTACTCTTTCTCTTAAGTTTTTCAGTATCATTAAAAGAAGTCATAGTCCTCACATTTTTTTTTAAAGATTTTATTTATTTATTTGTCAGAGAGAGAGGGAGAGAGAGCAAGCACAGGCAGACAGAGAGGCAGGCAGAGGCAGAGGGAGAAGCAGGCTCCCTGCCGAGCAAGGAGCCCGATGTGGGACTCGATCCCAGGACGCTGGGATCATGACCTGAGCCGAAGGCAGCTGCTTAACCAACTGAACCACCCAGTCCTCACATTTTTTTATGGCATTCATAGTGTTCCAGTTCAGAGTCTCATCACTTAACACTAGCTAGCTGTTTACTTTCTATCTCTAACCAAATGGAAATTCCCTCCAATCCCTGATGATCATTGTTATAATCACCACCAGCAATTTTTGAATCAGTGAGGTTGTTTTAAAGCAAATGAAAGCAACTCAGTTGTAAGCAAGACTTTTATTTATTAAAATGATAGTGAGAAAAACACTTAATTTCTTAAAAGACTAGAAAATCAGGCTTAGAAGCCATGTAGCCAGGAGCTATGGCCCAAATCATACAGACTTGTTCAATGAGGGTCTTTCTGCCAATGCACCTGGGGAGATATTATAGTTTGCCCTGCTAATATCACTCACATTGGCAGTAGAAGCTGCTTCTAGAAACATTGTCACTGGTGCCTCTGAAAACCAATTGTATATGGAAGCACTGCTGCTATTCATTACCTAAATGGATCTTCATGGTCTTCTGATTCAGTTTCTGGAATGGGCAGTCAGCTTGAGAAACCTATGATATATACTCATTTTCTAGCTGCAACAGTAAAAAAATAAAAATAAACGTCATATTTTTAGCCTCTCAAGTGGGAGATGGTAACTGCCGTTTAAGTTAAGGATCATCTCAATAATATCAGTGCATTCATTTATTAAGCAGAGAAAAATGAAGAATGCTATTACAATTACAACACTAATTTGCTTCCGCATATTCTGATTCACTGAAAGAAACATGGATTTTATTTGGTCATTATATGTAGCACGGCTTTGAAAGAAAATATGTATGTCTATGTGTGTGTGTATATAAACATATATGTACATATATGCATTTATTAATCAGATTAATGCTTAAAGAATGTTAAAAACAATGTAATAAGATTAGGTAAATACATTTAAAATTGCTTTGGAATACAAAAAGGTAGTAACTCAAAGTACTATAAAAAATTTAAATGCATAAGATTTAACTGTAACCCAAAATGCAATTATTCATGTTTTCATTTTGGCACTTATTTAACATTACAAATAATGGAAATAAAATCCTAAAACATAAAATGTTAAGTCTGTGAAATGTAAAGAATGTCAGTAGACAGAATAGTTATAAAATTTAATGCTAACATGCTATAAGTACACTCATTTCTAAAGCATAAAGGAGATTTTTTCACAGTCAATTTATTTCTAGAAATTTTCTTCCTAAGTAGGATAACACTTTGTTTTAAAGGGCTCAATATTTTTTACTAGTGAAATATAATTGTATTTCAAAATATGTTGTCTTAAATGTAACAAATTTGAGTTCAGAATAAAATGGGGTGGCATCCATCATATTTGTGGTCATGGTTGAAGAGATAATATTTGACATCAGTAGCTCAATTTTTGCATTCTCTCTTTGCTAATGGTATGTTTAATTATGTACAAAGATACATAATGAGTCACAGTTTATTCCTTTTGCTGCTGTCTTTTTTTACTTAAATTCAACTATCCAATATTTAGTGCATCCTTAGTTCAAGATTCAGTTAATCATCCATTGTATGATGGTGCTCTTCACATTACATGCACTCCTTAATTCCCACCACCCAGTTATCTCGTGCTCCCCACCCACCTCTCCTCAAGCAACTGTCAGTTTGTTTCCTACAGTTAAAATTCTCACATGGTTTGTCTCCACCTCTGATTTCTTTCCATTCCCTTCCCATATGATCCTCTGCACTGTTTCTTATATTCCTCATATGAGTGAATCCATATGAAAATTGTTTTTCTCTGATTGGCTTATTTTCTCAGCATAATACCTTCTAGTTCCATCCACATCGATGTAAATGGTAAAACATCATCCTTTTGATGGCTGAGTAATATTCCATTGTAGATATATACTGCACTTTTTTTTTCTTTTTAAGGATTTTATTTAACAGAGAGAAATTGGGAAAGCACAAGCAGGGGGGAGGGGCAGAAATAGAGAGAAAGAAACAAGCTCCCCACTGGGCAGGGAGCCAGATGTGAGGCTTAATCCCAGGACCTGATATCACAACCTGAGCCAAAGGCTGTTCTGTAGCTTAACCAACTGAGCCACCTAGGCACGCCTACTGCATCTTCCTTATCCATTCCTCTGTCAATGGATATCTGGGCTCTTTCCATAGTTTGGCTATTGTGGACATTGCTGCTATAAACATTGGGGTACAGGTGCCCCTTTGGATCAGTACATTTGTATCTTTGGGGTAAAGACCTAGTAGTGCAATTGTTGGGTTGTAGGGTAGCCCTATTTTTAACTTTCTGAGAAACTACCATACTGTTTTCCAGAGTGGCTGCATCTGCAATAGTATAAAAGGGTTCCACTTTCTCTGCATCCTTGCCAACATTTGTTGTTTCCTCACTTATTAATTTTAGTCATTCCACTGTTGTGAGGTGGTATCTCATTTTGGTTTTGACTTGTATTTCTCTGATGCCAAGTGATGTGGAGCAATTTTTCATGTGTCTGTTAGCTATTTGTATGTCTTCTTTGGAGAAATGTCTGTGCATGTCTTCTGCCCATGTCTTGACTGGTTATTTATTTTTTGGGTATTGAGTTTGATAAGTTCTTTATAGGACTTGGATACTAGCCCTTTTCTGATATGTCATTTGCAACTATCCTGTCCCATTGTATAGGTTGTCTTTTAGTTTTGCTATTTCCTTTGCTGTGCAGAAGTTTTTATCTTGATGAAGTCCCAATAATTAATTTCTTTCTTTCTTTCTTTCTTTCTTTCTTTATTTCTTTTTTTTTTTAACTTCTCTGTCCTTTAGAATCATGTCTAGCTAGAAGTTGCTGTGGCCAAAGTCACAGAGGTTGCTGCCTATGTTCTTCTCTAGAATTTTGATGAATTCCTGTCTCATCCATTTTGAGTTTTTCCTTGTGTATGGTGCAAAAAAATGGTCCAGTTGTTGGACGTCCAGGTGTCTGAGTTGGTTAAGTGTCTGCCTTTGGCTCAGGTCATGATCCCAGAGTCCTGAAATCAAGTCCCACATTGGGCTCCTTGCTCAGTAGAGAGCCTGCTTCTCTCTCTGCCTGCCACTTCCCCTTCTTGTGCTCTCCCTCTGACACATAAATAAATAATACCTTGAAAGAAGGAAGGAAGGGAGGAAGGAAGGAAGGAAGAAAGGTAGGTAGGTATCGCCGTCCAGCAGCGATAATAATGACCCTCCATCCGGTTGGGTTTCAAAAAAGCCCTTTATTTCATATGGCCATCGCTTATATAGGGGAGCTAAGCCAATCAGCATAGACAACAATACGCATCCACCAATCTTAAGCTTGTTACCAAGTACCCACAGCATAGCAATAGTTCAACAGCCAATAGGTAGTACTTCCTGTTTATGATCAGTCACTCTAGACACACCTTCTGGCAAATCGCCAGGCGCCATTTTGCAAAGCTCTGAGGTTGATGGATCTCCGGGCCCCTGGAGCATCCGCCCTCGACATTTCCCCCTTTTTGTTTTATGGTAGAAGGAAAGACTCAGCAGGGGTCGTGCCTGTCTTAAGTTGTCGCAAGGCCAAGAATATCCTTACCTGTCATTGGATCATGATGCTTATAGGGTCATGTCCTGTCTTAGGTTGGTATATTCCGCCTACGATCTTACCCGTCTTTGACTACCGATCCAGCATACTGAGCCATACCTGGGGCGACTGTCTGGACTCGATGGATAACAGAGCTTGTTTGATGGCAATGGTGTCTCTTTTACGAATCCTCATCATGGGGCAAATGCACCATAAGCAGCACACCACAGCGAATATCAGCAATCCACCCATGGATATGAACCCAAACCATTGCTTCCCCATTTTACAACATTTTTCATAAAGGCAACAAATTGAGATGCTGAAGCTACTTCTACCTTACTGGCATTAACGTTAACAATATTAGCACGAAGCTGTATTGTCAGATTCTCAAATCTGGCACTCCAGTTGCCTGTAAGCATCTTGGATAGTTCCCTGGAATAATTAGCTGCACGAGTGAGGTTATCATATGCAACTGGAGTAATGCAGAGTCCAGTATCTGAGCAAAGATATCCTACAGTCAGTAGTTGTATTACAATGTCCATTTGTTCTTGTAACAAGTCAATCCGCTGATTAGCAAAAAGAATACCCGCAGCGAGATGATCATTAATTTCACTCTGAGTTTGTAGAGCTTCTGTGGTATTCATAGACAGTTGATTAATCTCTTTGGCTGTAGGAATAGCAACGGCAAGTGCAGTAGCAGCGGCAGCGGCGGCAGCAGCGGAGGCGGCAACAGCTATCACCACGGCAGTGTGACCAAAGTCTCTTTCATGTCTCAGCAAAACTGGAAGGTCTCCCTCTGGGACAGAGACAGGCATAGGCAAAAACACTGGAATATGCATTGTCATAGTAAATGAAAAGCCTGTAGCATTCCAACATTGTGTAAGGAAGCACAAGGGTTCAACGTACAGTTCAACTTATTAGAAATGGTTGTACTGCTACTGACAAGAAACATAAAAGGGGGGCGAATACAAACAGGAGTAGGCAAACAAGTTTGCACTTCAACACTCGTTTCAAACGTTTGGGAAAAGTTGTGCTTTTAAGAGGAGTTACATAATAAATTAGTAGTTAAGCGTGCGGGGTAAGTAGCAGAGGAAGACATTAAAGGGAGTGGATAGGGCCAGGCTTTAACAATGGCCCAAAGGGTCTGTCCTGATGTCATGGTCAGGAATGTGTGGATCATCATCATCCAGATTATCATCACCATGGCTGTCGTCCTTTTGGGCTTCTGCCTCTTTTGGTGCCGAGTGTAAGACAGGCTTGACTAGCCATTCAGGGACCCAAATAGGGGATGGAGCGTTCTCTGGAAAGACACAAACAGAGCCTTGGATCCAGATTAACACTTGGTCTGGGCCCTTCCATTGACCTGACAGAAGGTCCCTCCAAAGAACCTTAGGTTGAGAATTGCCTAGTGTGCACCAATGTCTTTCGGCGGCAGTACGCTGGTTTTTATCCACATTCAAGAAATTTAAAATGTAGAGGATAGTGGATAGTTTGTTTCTTGGGGATTGGAATGTATCTCCTATTCCCCCCTTTTGTTTAAATAAGGTATTTTTAATAGTTAGGTGGGCACGTTCCACTATGCTTTGACCCTGGGGATTGTAGGGGATACCAGTGACATGAGTGATTCCAAATGTAGCACAAAATTGTTTAAATGTAGTAGAGGTATATCCAGGGCCATTGTCTGTTTTTAATTGTTTTGGTATCCCTAGAACAGAGAACGAATGCAAACTATATGCGATAACATCTTTAGTTTTTTCTCCAGAATGCAAGGAGGCCGTAATAAATCCAGAGAAAGTGTCAATGGAAACATGAACGTATTTTAAGAGTCCGAATTCGGGCATATAGTTACGTCCATTTGCCATATGTGATTAGGGAGTAACCCCTTTGGATTGACGCCCAAAGAAGGTTGAGGGAGTAAGGAGACACAGCGTTCACAGGATTTAACTATATCGTGAGCTACAGCTTTAGTAAGTTTGAATTTTAATTTTAAGGTAGAAGCGTTCACATGGAATTTCTCATGAAAGGTTTTTGCTGCTTCTATAGAGTTAAATATATGTGGATCTTTAGTAGCAGAATCGACCAGGGCATTTCCCGAGAGGGGCCCAGGTAAGTTAGAATGTGCTCTTAAATGCCCTATAAAAAAAGGATGCTTTCTGTTCCAAATAAGAACTTGTAATGCTCTTAAGTAGGTATGTACAGAAGAGCTAGTAGATATAGTTCCTGCTGTTTCTAACAGAGATAATGCATATACTACATATTTACTATCAGAAAATAAATTGAAGGGGCAAAAGGAGAATGCCTTGAAGACCTCAGTGACTGCTAATAATTCCACATGTTGAGCAGAGGTAGTGGGAAACAAAAATGTATTAATTTTCCCATCTGCCATAAAGGCGCCAGTTCCATTATTGGAACCATCAGAAAACACCACAGGGGCGTTATCAATAGGTTTTTGGCTGGTTATCCTTGGGAAAATTATGGGATGTTCTTTCCAGAATTGTAATAAAGGGTGGGAGGGATAATGATTGTCAAATTTAGCAGTAGTACTAGTCACGATAATGGCCCAATTAGAGGAGGAGTTACTCAAGAATTGAAGTTGGGCAGTGGTGTAGGGTGTGATGATCAACGCGGGTGATGTCCAAAGGAAATGGTGGCTATTTTGATGGCTTTCAGAATTAGTTCAGCTATGGCCTCTGGGTAGCTACTCAAAACCTTAGCTGGGGAGTGAGCACAATGGATCCATAGCAATGGTCCTTCTTGCCAGATGACCCCAGTGAGGGAGTTATGGTCCACTAGAACAATAAAGCTCAAAGGTTTGTCAAGGTGGAATCAATCAAGTTGAGCAGCCTCCATAGCTTTTTCAATAATTCCGATGGCTTGTCTAGCAGCAAGAGTTAAGGTTCTAGGTGAATTTGGATGAGGATCTCCCTTTAGGATATCAAATAAGGGTGATAATTGAGAAGTGGGGATCCTGAGAAAACTCCTGATCCAATTTAGGTCCCCTAATAATTTCTGAAAGTCATTCAAGGTTTGGAGATGATCTAGTCTCAAGGTAATTTTTAATGGTTGGATAATGGTTGGGTGTCAATTTTGAACTCAGAAATTCTTTTGTAGTACCTAATTGAACCTTTTCCGTGGCGATATGTAACCCTCTATATTCCAAGAGAATAGTTAATTCCTCATAAAGAGCCTTGAGTCCATCGCCATCAGGATGGGCAAGTAAAACATCATTCATATAATGATATATTATAAGGTCGGGGTTTTGTTCCTGAAGCGGTTTGATGGTCGTCCATACAAAGATTTGGCATATAGTAGGACTGTTGGTCATGCCCTGTGGTAACACAGTCCATTCATATCTTTGATCTGGGTGGGCATGATTGATAGATGGGACTGTGAAGGCAAATCTAAAGGTATCTTCAGGATGTAGGGGAATAGAGAAGAAGCAGTCCTTTATGTCTATAATGATGGTTGGCCAATTTTTTGGTAGGGTGGTCAGTAATGGTAAGCCTAACTGTATAGGTCCCATGGGTTGTATGGTAGCATTTATCGCTCTAAGGTCATGTAGTAGTCTCCATTTTCCAGATTTCTTTTTTTTTTTTTTTAAGACTTTATTTATTTGTCAAAGAGAGAGGGAGAGAGAGCAAGCATAGGCAGACAGAATGGCTGGCAAAGGCAGAGGGAGAAGCAGGCTCCCTGCCGAGCAAGGAGCCCGATGTGGGCCTCGATCCCAGGATGCTGGGATCATGACCTGAGCTGAAGGCAGCTGCTTAACCAACTGAGCCACCCAGGCGTCCCCAGATTTCTTTTTGATGATAAATATGGGTGTATTAAAAGGAGACGTGGATGGTCTTATATGTCCTGCAGCTAATTGTTCCAAGACTAGTTGCTGGGCCGCTTGTAATTTTTCTCGAGAGAGGGGCCACTGAGGGACCCAGACAGGTTTATTGGATATCCAAGTTAATTTGATATAGTCAGTGGCCCCTAATGAAAACCCAGACCTGTTCGGTTCTCCTTTTTCAGGGGTTCAATCGGGTTGGTGATTCCTTGTTGACTATTCCCTAAACCTTTTCCCCAGATGTGTCCCTGAGCAAGCATAATTGTATTAGGTTGTGGGCTGCTAAATGGTATGTCCGATGTTAATTTTAGATCCATGCCTTCCATGACATCTCTACCCCATAAGTTTACAGGCAAGTGATCTAATATATATGGTTGAACTAAACCTTGGTGTCCTTCATCATCTCTCCAATTTAGTAAAGTAGCACTCCTATCAAGATTAGAGGCAATACCTAAGCCACGCAAAGCTTGGTCAGTCTTTTGTATTGGCCATGCTTTTGGCCAATCTTCCCTTTTGATGATACTCTTATCTGCACCTGTGTCTAAGAGCCCTGTGAATGCTTTACCATTAATATGTAAAGCGGTCATTGGTCATTCTCTTAGATTTAGCGTAAGGAAGGCACATGGAGTCCCAGTAGATCCTAGGCCTTGATTACCTCTCTTTATTGCTGGCCGGGAAATGTGAATGATGGCTGGGCAGAATTAGCAATTGCACTATGCGGTCTCCAGGGGAAATATAAACAATACCCCGTGGGGATGAGGCAAGAATTTTAATCTCACCTGTAAAGTCACGATCAATGACTCCAGGTGTAATTTGTAATCCTTTCAGTGCGCTAGAACTTCTACCCAGTAGTGATCCTACAGTTCCCTCGGGTAGTGGTCCACAGACAGTAGTAGGGATTGGCTTAACTCCCATATCGGGAGTTAATATTGCTCTGGTGGAGGCACAGAGATCCAGTCCTGCGCTTCCTTTTGTTGCTCTACGGAGCTGGAAAGGGGAGAGTAGCTCTGAGGGATTGTCTGTATGGCCCTGTATATTTGTGGGCCCTGGGACTGTGGGCCCTGTTTTCCGTTTTTTGGCAGGGGATTCCCTTGGATATCTTGGGTGGATCTACAGTTGCTAGCCCAGGGATTTCCCTTTTTGCATCAAGGACATAGGCCAGGTTTTTTATTGTCCTGAGGACAGTCCCGTTTTTTATGACCTGGTTTATTAATTGGAAGCAGAGACCAGGGGATTTGGTAACCTTTGTACCAGTAAAATTAGCGTAAGCCTCTGCCATGACATTAGCTTGGATAACTGATCCATTTATGTCTCTACAGGCCTTTAAATAGGAGGCTAGGTCTTTGTTTTTCCAGGGTCGTATTGCTTCTTTGCACCATTTATTGGCTTGCTCATAGGCTAATTGCTTGACCAGAGGCATAGCCTGATCAACATCCCCAAAAATTCTAGATGCCGTTTGGATAAGTCTATCTACAAAATCTGCATATGGGGGGCACCTGGGTGGCTCAGTGGGTTGGGCTGCTGCCTTCGGCTCAGGTCATGATCTCGGGGTCCTGGGATCGAGTCCCGCATCGGGCTCTCTGCTCAGCGGGGAGCCTGCTTCCCTCTCTCTCTCTGCCTGCCTCTCCGTCTACTTGTGATATCTCTCTGTCAAATAAATAAATAAAATCTTATAAAAAAAATCTGCATATGTTTCATTATTTCCCTGGATAACTTTTGACAATTGACCCTGTAAATCACCTGTGCCTTGTATGGTTTTCCACGCCCTAGAGGCAGCAGTAGCAATTTACAAATACACTGCAGGTGGAAAATTGATCTGATTTTGATTTCCTGAAAACTGTCCTGTACCAGTCAGCATTTCTAAATTCCAAGCTCCATTCCCAGCTCCCGCATTACAGTGAGCAGTTTCTGTACAGTTATCCTGATTTGTTATTTTCCACATAAGATATTGCCCTGCAGACAAGCAAGCTCACGCTAGATTACTCCAGTCTAAAGGTGTCAGGTTTTGTTCTGTGAGAGTCTTGAGTAAGGTAATAGTATAAGCAGCCTGAGGGCCATAAGACATGACTGCCTCTTTTAGCTGTTTTGCTTGTTTAATATCTAATGGCTGATGCATGCAATTCCCTTGCTGATCTTAAAAGACTGGTAGGGCTAAGCCTAACTGTTGTCCTATTGAATTCCAATCAGTGACGTCATGTTTATCGTGCGAGCAGGCTCCTGGGCAGCTACAATTTATTTCAGGATTATAAGGTGGGGGAGCTGAAGGCTGCAACGGCCCACAAGAAAAGTTGCTTAAATTTTTTGCTAATTCATCCCCTGAAAGCTCTTCTTCCTCTTCTGAAGAGGCCCCTATAGTTGAGGCCTTCAATCGTTCCTCTTTTACTTCCTCCAAGACCTGTTCCCCTGCTTGTAGGCTTTCTACAGGGGGTTTGGGGCTAAGCAAACAGGATCGTATGAGAGCCCATATAGTGGTGTGCCAGATGGAAGGGGTTTCTCTTTATCAACATTCCTAAGATCCTCCCCTAAATGTTCCCATTGTGGAATGTTTAATAATCCTTCATCTAGGAACCAAGGGCTGACTCCTTCTACGGTGTGCAAGAACGCCCGAGCAGTTCTCATTTTCAAAGGAGTTCCATTTGCTTTTAGCAACTCCCACAGAGGTCCTTCCATACGTATTCTTGAGACCTCTGAACCCATTGTATATCAGAAATAAATAGTCAAGAAGCAAAGAAAAGACTAGTCTGCTATCGTCACTAAAACAGTGAGCTTTCTCAAGATCGTCACTAACACCAGTGAGCTTACGTTGCAATCGTCACTATAATCAGTGAACTTTCCTAAAACTTCTCTGGCCAGAATTTTCTTCTAAATAAATTTGTCACTTACCTCAGTGCACTGTTAGAAACGGAGAAAGGGGGCTCCCCGTACAGGCCACCATTTATCGCCGTCCAGCAGCGATAATAACGACCCTCCATCCGGTTGGGTTTCAAAAAAGCCCTTTATTTCATATGGCCATATTTCATATGGTTTTCTTTTTCAATATTTCTCTGACTATTCAGGGTCTCTTCTAGTTCCATACATATTTTTGGATTATTTGTTCCAGCTCTATGAAAAATGTCAATGGTATTTTGATAGGTATTGCTTTGAATGTGTAGATTGCTCTAGGTAGCATAGGCATTTTCACAATATTGGTTCTTCTGATCCATGAGCATGGAATGTTTTTCCATTTCTGTATGTCTTCCTCAATTTCTTTTCTTTTTTCTTCTCTCTCTCTCATTTATTTATTTATTTATTTATTTGGTAAGTGTTCTGTAGTTTTTCGAGTACAAATCCTTTACCTAAATCAAATCTAAATACAAATACAATACCTAAATACAAATCCTAAAGGATTTATTTCTGGTTAGGTACATTCCTAGATATATTATGGTTTTGGATGCAGTTTTAAATGGAATCAATTCCTTATTTTCTCTTTCTTCTTTCTCAGTGTGTAGAAATGCAACTGATTTCTGTGTGTTGATTTTATATCCTGCCTCATTGCTGAATTCCTGTATGAGTTCTAGGAATTTGGGGGTGGAGTCTTTGGGTTTTCCATATAACGTATCATGTCATCTATGAAGAGGAAGAGTTTGACTTCTTCTCCATCAATTTGAATGCCTTTTATTTCTTTTTGTTTTCTGATTGCTGAGTCTTAGGCTTCTAGTATAGTGTTGAACAACAGTGGTAAGAGTGGACATAACTGTCATGTTCCTGACCTTAGGGGAAATTCTCTGTTTTAGTGGGTCATACTCACTTTCCTGTTGACTCGGGAGAAGATGAAGAAAGGGGTTCACCAAGGGTTTCACTTATGATACTAGTGTCATAAACTGATTTTTATTAAATACTTTTTCTTTCATTCATTTCTTTCACTTTGTTTCTTTTTTTCTTTTAAGATTTTGTGTATTTATTTGAGAAAGAAAGAGCAAGCCTGAACCCTGGGGGATGGGGGTGCAGAAGGAGAAAGAGAAGCAGACTCCCTACCTAGCAGAGTGCCCTCGAGATCATGACCTGAGCTGAAATCAGACAATTAACCAACTGAGCCACCCAGGGGCCCCTTTCACTTTGTTTCTATAGTAGTAGAGATTACAAAACAAATTACCTTCTGATCAGAACCAGGCAATGGGGAATGAAATGAGTCAATGGCTTAAGAAAACTGATCAAAATCTGATTGTTTTTCTTATATACAAAGGTACAGTTTATTCTTAGTAAATGACACAATAGACTAAATGACAATTTAGAGTTTATCAGATCTGGTTAGGCATGAGTATGTGTGTGTGTTGGCATATGCACACATGTGAATATATATTTCCAACACTAGAAAGGGTACCTTTGTGTTCAGAATGATTACCCTTAGTAATGTCAGAGTACCACATTTTACACTAGATGTAAATATTTGGTGTGTTTGTAAATTACATGCCTAATTTCAAATTGCTTTACTAGATAATGGTATTTTTAATCCACATTTTATCTCCCAACCATAAATTGTGTATTTACACAACTCCCAATAGATTTTAGGAAGATAGCTCACAATAAATCTCAAAGTACTGAGGAAATTTATCTAAAATGTGTTATATTTTACTGTGCTTTGCAGTACATTTTTTACATTGAAGTGGAAACATTACTTGTTCCAGTAATTCAATAAGTTATGCAGCCTTATAATAAAATGTTTTTATTAATTATTATTTTATGTGCATATTATCTTTGTTGTGGATGCATGTGCTTAAATTCAAATACATATTAATTTATGAATGAAATATATTTTATGACTTCACAAATTATTAGCCTTTAAACACAATTTATATAAAATGATTTCTATGAGCATGTATTTAAATTTAAAAAGGCATTAGTAAGTAAATATCAACTTATTTTACTTACTAGAATCTAAGGAACTTTCTCATTGTGGGATGCATGCAATCAATACTAAGGTTAAACAGCATTTCACTTGTCTTATTAAATGGTTTCACTTTTTGTAAATTTTACAGTCATCCCTGAGACATAAAACCAATGGAGCATATCAGCTTGGATATTTTAATATCCACCATGAATGTAGATATCTGGTACAACCCTAAATATACATATGTAGACATAGAAATATTTATCAAAATTCACCAGGTCAAGGAAAAATCTCTTCTCACTCTCTTAATAGCTATGGAAAAATCTTGGTTTCAGGCAACTGTAGAAAGTAATATTTCATTGTTTTAATATAATCAGATGACTCTATTGAGTGATGATAACATATAGTCATACATAATATTTTTATGTGTAGGAAAATTCAGAAGCATCTTTTTTTCAATAATATTTTACCTATTAGTGTTGCTACTGACAGGACTTACTTGCTACTTGACAGCATGTAAACCATGTGAAGGATGTCTGAAATCCTCTTTGATAGCCCAATTTTATTTCCCAATACAGGTTAGCATGCTATACTTTACTCTTTATCAAATGACAGAATGATATAGTGAATATAAACATCTGAGTTATTCTTAAATCTCTGTTTCAAATGAAACTCTACAAAAAAAATAAAATAAAATAGAAGGCAGTTATAAGTTTTTATTTTTATTTCATATTTTTTTCTGGGCAATGCCACTCATAGCTAAAAGATTGACAGGAACCCATGATCTATGCTCCTTGGCCACCAGAGACAAGTACCATTTTTATCAAATTAATGCTTCAGGCATTGAATTTATTGTAATAGAAACTAAAGAATTAGTGAGAGCAGATCTAACCTGAGGGCTGACTTCATGGTTTTTGTGATATGAGGAGTCACCTGGGGCACTTGCTTAGAAGGACCCACACTTAGTGCTCTGTTGTTGCCATTTTGAAATTCATGATAATTACTCAACAAATGGTCACCATTTTTATATTACACTTCCCCTGAAGATTATGTAACTTGTCCTGCCCAAACTGTGTAGAAAATCAGCAACCTTTACAGGAATCCATTGTTTGGTAGATTGTTCTAAGGGCTAATTGATGAAAGTATCAGTTGTTCAGTTCTTGTTTTTCATTTTCCCCTTGCATCTTTTTTTATACAAAGATTTTGAATCTCTCCTTTAGGCGGGAACATAGAAAGGAAAGCAAGTCTTACTTATCTTTATAGCCTCAATGCCTAGCACACACATAGAAATTATTCATCAAATGTTTGCTTAAGTGAATTTAATTGACCAGCTGTAATGTTAGAGGGCATTTATTAGAAACGATCATTGTTCTGTTATAGATTTATTTTTGCCACATTGAATTATGGTGGTAAAGTTTGTATGAAATATGTATATTTGGGGCACCTGGGTGACTCAGTGGGTTAAAGCCTGTGCCTTCAGTTCAGGTCATATCCCAGGGTCCTGGGATGGAGCCCCGCATAGGCTCTCTGCTCAGCGGGAAGCCTGCTTCTCTTCCTCTCTTTGTCTGCCTGCCTCTCTGCTACGTGAGATCTCTGTCTGTTAAATTAAAAAAATAAAATAAAATAAAATATGTATATTTAATGAATAGATAGCAATTCCAATACTAACACTTAAAAATATGCATGATAAAATAACAAGTATCATTTCTGCTTTTGAAAATTCTTAAACTAAATAGAGGCAAAAGAATGTGAAAAATAAAATTTGAAAATGAGTTGATATGACTTTTCCAATGTGGAGACTAAGAATATATAATATATATATAATATATGTAACATATAATATATATATTTACAAAATAATTTTATAGAATTTAGAATTTGAAGAAATTACCCCACTCAAAATTATTGGATTATTTCCTCGAGTTTAAACAAACAAAGCAAATATTCATATTTCTTCAATAGTCCCATAGTCCCATGACAACTGCCTATTTTCCTATATTCTTTGAGTCCCAAGTTTTTATGAGCTTCCTTCAACACATTCCTTCATAAACAAGTAGCTTAAGACTCACATCAAAAGTAAACAAATTTTGAACAAGTTAATCTTCAATTTTGTTTGTTCCTTAAGTTTTTTATATTTTCAGAAAAGTTATTCAACTCCTTTGAAGATTGCTTTACCAACCAATGGGAAATTTTCTTCAAATGGGCTGATTAATAGTATTTTTCTTTTTTTTCAATTTCATTGAGGTCGAATTGACATATATAGTTGTCACATATTTAAAGTATACATCGTGAAAATCAGATAAATGAATACATTGTGAAAAGATTTCCTCTTCAAGGTAATTAACACATCCATCACCTCACATATTTATCAGGTTTGTTTTATTTTTGTTTTTGATTTGTGATTTTTGTGGGGTTTTTTTGAGGGGGTGAAAACTCTCAGCAAATTTCAATTATACAATCCAGTGTTATCAACTATGTTATATGTACTATGTGTACTATGTTATACATTAGGTCCTAAGATGTTATTCATTTTATAGCTGAAATTTTGTGCCCTTTTACCAAACTCTCCCTATTTTACCTACTCCAAGCCCCTGGCAACCACTTTTTCTACTATTTCAGTGAGTTTGAATTTTTTTTTAATTACACCTATATGTGCTACTGTGTAGTATTTGTCTTTTTTTGTCTGACTTATTTCACTTAGTGTAATGCATTCAGTGTCCATCTATGTTGTTACAAATGGCTGGATTTCCTTCTTTCTTGTGGCTGAATAATGTGCCATTATAATATATACCACACCTTTTTTTATCCATTGATCCATAGATAGATACAGTTGTTTCCAGATCTTGGCTATTGTGAAAAATCCTGCAATTTACAGGGTGTAAAGATATTTCTTCATGATCCTGATTCATTTCCTTTAGGTATGTACACAGAAGTAGGATTGCAGGATCATATGATAGTTCTATTTTTAATTTTTTGAGGAGCCTCTGCATGGTTTCCATAGTGGCTGCACCAATTTACATTCTCACCAAGAGTGCACAGGTTTCCTTTTTCTCCACATCCTTATCAGCATTTGTTTTCTAGTGCCTTTTGCTAATAGCAATTCTAACACATATGAAGTGATATCTCATTGTGGCTTTGATTTGCATTTCGCTGATGATTAGTGATGCTGAGCATCTTTTTATGTACCTGTTGGCCATTTGTTTGTCTTCCTAAAAAAAAATCTCTGCTCATTTTATAATCAGATTTTTTTTCTTTTCTTTCTTTCTTTTTTCTTTTCTTTTCTTCTTTTTTTTTTTTTGACTATTAGGTTGTGTGAGTTCTTCATTCGTTTTGGATATTAACCCATCAAATAGATGATTTGTAAATATCTTCTCCTATTTCATAGTTTACCTTTTCATTGTAATGGTTTCCTTTGTTGTGCAGAAGCTTTTGAATTTGATGTAGTCCTATTTCTTTATTTTTTATGTGTTGTCTTTAGTTTTTATATCAAATTCAAAAAAAATTTACCAAGACTGGTGTCAAGGAACTTTTTCCCAGTGTTTTCCCCTAGGATTTTTATGATTTCTGGTCTTATGAATGGACACATAACTTTTCTAGCATGTGTATTTAAGTTAATTCAAAGTTTTAATACTGTTTATTAATGGGATTTAGAAAAAATCTCATGATGAAATGAAAAATTTTTTCCTGTAGTTTCCTAACGATCCTTTTTATAATTGTAATTTTATGTAACAGGACTTAAAAAATAATAATGAGAAAGAGGAGAAAAAGTAGGAAAAAAGGAAGGACGGAAGGAAGAAAATGACCAAAATTTCCATTGATTGTTATATAGAAGAGTCACAATATCATTACAGTGTTATTTATTATCTGCATGTTAATTGTTAGTTTTCACTTCATTTAAGTGAATTCTTCTAAAATTGGTCATTATTAATTACGGTTATAAAATATGCTTCTGGAAGGTTTCTTTATGTGAACTGATTTATAGGGAATTATTCTCTTGAGACAAATTATATCCCTTAATTATGATTTGTTAAATTACAAAAAGGTTTCATTATGGGGGTTCCTGGGTGGCTCAGTGGGTTAAGCCTCTGCCTTTGGCTCAGGTCATGATCTCAAGGCCTTGGGATTGAGCTCTGTATAGGGCTCTCTTCTCAGTGGGGAGCCTGCTTCCCCCTCTCTCTCTGCCTCCTTCTCTGCCTACTTGTGATCTCTCTGTCAAATTAATAAATAAAATCTTAAAAAAAGGTTTCTTTATGAACATTAATTTTAATGTGAAATACACACATATATAATTTTATGATTTACATACTTCTATAAAAATACTCATCCCCAAGGCTTTTCACAGATCGTTTGCTGAAATCAGAAGGAAGATTAAGCTGATCCTGGGCATAGCCATGTTTGTTTGAGGAGTCATCTGGAATCATTCTAATTAGGAAAATAATGGACAAATCAATTTTATGTTTACTTTCATCCCAGATAAGTCTGATACATATGAGTTACAGGATGTTTTCTGAATTCTGCATTTCTAGACAACAGTTTGGATCTTGAAAAAACATCAAAATCTACTGACAGGAAGTAGACCTCCATGCATCCACGAAGAAAGAAAGGTAATAGAAAAGGTGGATTATTATAGATTTAGTTAATACGTACTGCACATACAACTATCATAAAAAATAAATGCAGATGTATTTGGAATAACACAGGTTATACACATGAATTCCTGCCTTCGGAAAATAATCAGTTGCCAGAAGTCTTATCCTAAGAAATCTACATGGAATTTAGACCCTCAAATATATTTGTGACTATAATTCATGAGTAAAATGTTAGAGAAACTTAATCTCCTTATCACAATCCCCTAAAACTGGGTGCCTGGGTGGCTCAGTGGGTTAAGCTGCTGCCTTTGGCTCAGGTCATGATCTCAGGGTCCTGGGATCGAGTCCCACATCGGGCTCTCTGCTCAGCAGGGAGCCTGCTTCTCTCTCTCTCTCTCTCTGCCCGCCTCTCCATCTACTTGTGATCTCTCTCTCTGTCAAATAAATAAATAAAATCTTAAAAAAAAAATCCCCTAAAACTCCTAAAACTCCTAGATCTTCATTCTGCTTAATTACAAAAAAATGAAAGTTTCTAGTGTTATGCCTGATCCTGTGTGGGTGACCTCATTTATTCTGTATAAATCACAAAGATATGCTACAGCAAAAAGAAATATTTGTGTGTGTATATACATATGCAAATATAGGTATGTGCATAAGCTTGTGTGTGTGTAAATGGATATATAAGTAGATAAATAGGTAGGTAGATACAATTTTGTCATTTCAGGCTTATATGTACTTGCTTTATCTCAATCTTAGCTCATTTCCTCTCTTTACACTGTTAGAAAGAAAAAAAAAAACTTGTTCATTATGTATTTTTATAGTAAGTAGGGTATTTTTTTGTTTTTACCCTGGAGGTCAAAGCTTTGATTAGATATACAAATATATCTTCATTCGTATGCTACATCTTTGCATTCCACTTCAGTTTTGACTTTGGGTTTTTTATAGTGAGTCCTTGGTGACATTATTTTGTTAGGCTACTCAAAAAGAAATAGAGGTGAATACATCATTAAAAACACCAGTAAAATAATATCAGACAAAAAGTTCAATGTGTTATCAAGGGAAAAAATAGTAAGGCAATACATACATTCCAACACTTTCATCCAGGAGACTGGGAGAATTTTCAAGAAACTTACCACAGGAAAATGTAATAATGCCTAGAGTATAGATGGCAGTAATTGCAGCAAAGGAAGGTATCTAAATTCTATACATGGTTTGGTAATAACATATGCTGTCCAAAAGTCTGTTTACAATCAGTAGCAAAGCATGGCTATCAATAGCAAATAACATTAACTGCAAAGAGCCTTTACTTAGAAACAGGCATTTGTTTCAGAATAAGTGAGCACATTTCTCAAAACATTAAAATCAACCAGTTAAAACAAGATTCATATATATGGAACTAGTTGCTATCATGTATATTCATGAAGGAATCATACCTATTGAATAGAATGTTATTAATGTTTGCGAAGATGATCAATTAACAACCAGACCTCCCCTCTGAATATTGATCCTTTTTTATGCCTTTGATTAAAAAGTTTCCTGAAAGAATAACACTCATATCTAAATTCTGAATATTGAATAAAGCTGCAATTTGAAAACATTGAAAAATATGGAAAACTTTACTCCTTGATTGAAAAGGTTAAGATATATTTTAGTCGTCTGTCACAGTCAGCTTTCTTCCCTTCACTTTGTGAAAAATTAGACATTTACAACACCTTTAAATTCCCTTTATCGATTCATATTATAGTGATGGGCTGAGGAAGGACACATAAGAGAGAGAAAAAAATGCAAAAACTTTATCCAAAATGCAAGTGATGAGGAGAGCCTGGGTGGCTCAGTTTAGGTTAAATGCCTGCCTTTGGCTCAGGTCATGATTCCAGGGTCCTGGGATAGAGCCCCACATCAGACTCTCTCTTCAGTGGGGAGCCTGTTTCTCTCTCTCCCACTGTCTGTGGTTCCCTGTGCTTGTGCTTGTGCATGTTCATGCCTTCTCTCGCACAAATAGATAAATAAAATCATTTAAGAAATGTAGGTGATGAATCACTAAATTCTACTCCTGAAAACAATATAACCCTATATGTTAACTAACTAGAATTTAAATAAAATCTTGAAACAAAAAAAATGCATAATACATCCAATGTTCTATATACACATATGTAAAGTTCCAACTGGTTTTCTAAGGTATAGAATAGTATGGAGTTAATAGCGTAGACTCAAGCCACACAGCATTCAAAACAGATTAGAAGGATCATCTCACAATGTGTATGTTGCAATTGTAATCTCATGTTGGGTGGTATGGTTTCCCTAAAATAAGACCTAGAAACAGGTTTACCCAATCACTCTTTCTATCACAAAGGACTCACTGAAAACCCAACTGGACACATTCTAGGTCAAAAATAAAAGATTCAGTTAAAAAAGAAAATGTTATTTGCAATATTCTGTATCACCAATACTACATTTGCAACTACAGAAACTCTAAAAAACTTAAAATCATCATTCTTACATCCAAGAAGCTTAAATCTAGATAGATCAAATAAAATAAATGTAATGAACTTAAATAAATTAGGGGCTTAACTAATTCAGAGAAGTGAGTTATTATTAATATTTAATTTGGCATCAGTTGTTATTCATAATAATTATCTTTCTCAATGACAGGATTTCAAATATTTTCAAGCAAATATGACACGTGACAAAACTTGTGAGGTTGATATTAGGCTACATTTATGAGAAGATCTGCTATTCTTTACATTTTTAAGTATAGTTGTGTCTTATTAAGTTAATGAATAATGAGACAGACAAGAAAGTTTTTTTCAGTAAGCACCTAATAAAATTAATACTAACACTAATTTATTCACAAATTTCAGTTCAGTGCTTACCATGATCTTATATTGATGTTGGCACTGGAAAGATAACAATGAATAAGACAGGGGTAGCTCTTGTTTTATAAGGCATACAGACCAGTATCTTTTAAAGGACAATGTTTATTAAAAGGCAGTAAATAGGTGAACTTATTTATTTATTGAAAATAATCATTTTTATTTGAGGGCTTAACTATGAGTTACCATAAAGATGTATCTAAGAACTTGGAAATAAAGAGATTAAAACTGTCTTCTGAGCTAAAATTTAACTCAATATATTCTGGTTTAGAGAAAAGAGCAACAAAGTCATCTTAAAAATAATGGCTTCAAACTTTTATGACAAACTGTAACTTACTTGAATATACTAACATACAGAGGAAAGGAGTCATTCGAAAATAGGTTGTCAGTCTTGGAAGGAAGAAGAAAGAATCTTGGAAAAACTTTGGCAGACCTCATCCAAACATGCTTCTGAAGCAGAAGAGAGTATGTTCTTAAACAACGCATGCTTTCTCAAAACCAGAATTAAGATGTAATAGTATTAAAAGTCTGTAACTTAATAATATGCACACCAAGCAAATTTCTAGATTTAATTTGCTTTTTAATGGAATCTACTTTCAAGGAAAGATGTGAGTCACGTTGATGAAAGTACTATAGTCTGTGTGATGGCTTAAATGAGACATTGGCATTCTGACTTTATACATCAGTCTCTGTGACTTTAGTGAATGTGAGGCTAACTCTGAAAGCGATCCATGCTCCGTATGCTGAAGAATGAGGATTCAAAATCTGAAAAACTGAGCTGGATCATGACAAGTGCATTAAGGTAATAAACACATTCTATCAAAACACATTATTTGGCTTTCCCAGGCCACAGTCCAGTTTAACAGGTGAATTATTGAACATACATGACATTATTACCATGAATTTCTATAATTTATAATGTTTTAGGTTTTTGCATGAAAAATAGAACCACAACTATAAGTATTGCATGCCATTTTGAGATGTATACACCTAACTTAAACTCCATGGGGTGTATTACACAAATCCTCTCTGAGGTTGTGGGCATTGATAGTCTGACAGTCACATTAGTGGGCTAGGTAATATTTTATAAATCACAGTGTATTGGCAGAAATGAACATGGGCAGAGGACTATGGAAAGACAATTTCAGAAAAGGGACTCTGAACAAATATGTTTTCATGGAGCATAGTATATCTTAGGACCTAGTTGAGCAGAGTGATTCTAGTAAATCACTCCATACAATTGTGTTTAATAACAAGTATTTGAGTTGGAAGGCCTTTTTGATCCCAAGTGAAGCCTTCTGAAAAGCTTATCTTTTATCAAGCTATTTCTCATTTACTTCTAAATTCTCTGACATGAAATTTAATCTATGATTCTCAAAATTTGGTGGCAGAGAGGAAAGAATGCTTCTTAAATATATATATCAATAATAATAATAATAGTAATAATAATAAACAAACTTCACGGGCTGTCCTTGTTTTCACTACTTCTTTCAAGCATCTGTTTTTCTATTGTTTGAATTTTTTCCAAATAATTTTTATTTCACTTTCTTTCTCTCTCTCTCTCTCTCTTTTAATCTTCCTGGTGACATTCCATCAGTCAAATTATCATGGCAAGAGTTTGTCCTCACAATCCTTAATTGAAAATTCTAGAAGGAAGCTGTTGTCAGTGTTCATTTTATTGTTTTAGTCATGACTGCCCTGGCAGAATGCTAACTTAACCAGCAATATCAAGCAGCTCTGTCCACAAATTAGCTCCTTTATGGGGCAGGGGTTGGGGAGAGGGCAGAGTAAAGAAGAAGAGAAGGCTCTAATGAAGTACCGATCCACTAGCCTTCTCCCAGTGATTAACAGGAGGATTTTAAGGGCAGAAGGTCTTCGTTATATTCGTGGCCGGTAGTAGCAGAAGTAGTATTACTAGCAGTACTAACAAATTGTGTATTAATTGAGTGCAAAAAGTATTTTCCCATGCATTTTTATCAACGAATAAAACCAGACCATAAAATTTTGTTAATTTGGTAGAATGTGTAGAAGCTGAGGATAATGAAAAAAAAAAAAAAGTGTCTCTATGTTTTAATGTAACTTTTCTAGCCCTTCACTATTAATCATTGAACAGTCTTTTAATGTGCATCCCTAATGGGCATGAAGAACATCAATTTCAAAAAGGCTAAGAAACGAGTAGCCACTGGGGCAGAGCCACCCCCCTAGCCAAGTGATGAGGCATTTCTAAAAGAGACTAAGGAGGTCTGGACAGTGTGTAGAATCTGAGGTGGTTCTGGCTCCCTCACCAAGTGGATGCTGGCTAGTATCTCCAGCCTTGTCAGTCAGTCTGCCAAAGTTAAAATAAACCCAGGACAGCTTATCTTTTATTCAGATTAATTAGCTCCTGGGTAGCATGATGAAAATTAATTAGGAAAACACTGGAAAAGATAATGTACAATGTTATCATTGAGAACTGCAAAGTCTTACAGTGTTGGACCAATAAAAAAGAACCTGCTTCCACATGTTTGGGATAATCTTCTGTTTGTGCTTTGCAGTTATTTGCCAGAGGTATTAAGTCAAAGTCACTGATTCAGTCCTGGTGATTTCTGATTTCCTGTGAATAGTTGTGGGTGTGTCTTCTGAACTGTCTGCCAGAAACTTCACATAAGACATTAGGTTCATTTTCTGGGTTTTGTTTTTTGTTTTTTGTTTTTTGTTTTTTTTGTAGGTTTTTTTTTTCTCTCTCTCTCTCTCTCTCTTTTTTAATATACTAATTTACTGAAAACAAAAACAAATTTAAAATCCTTAATTTCTGGGTAAATGCTTATTGGCAGTAAAAATATAGGAGTTGAGGTTAAAATCACTATAAATGAGACACTTCCAGGTAATTTTTTTTATAAAAAATATGAGAATGTTTCTCCATAACCATATTTAAAATACATCATACCATAGAACTTTCTTCACGTCCCCCACTATTACAATAAAAACTGCAAAGATATATTTAGTTTGTAATTATTCATTTTCAATACCTGAAAATTATCGCTGGAAATTGCTATTAGATCTAAAGCTCTCACCTAATTCTGTTTGAACACAGCTCGCTTTAACAGATTCTATTAAGTTTCCAGGATAATTATGGTTCCTAAAATATAACTCCACACAGTAAAAGCTGCTATACGTGGAGGAGCAGCTCTAAGCCAACTCCCCGCAACAGTGTTTTAAAGAGTTTCCAGTGTTATTTTCCATAATAAGGCCCACTAGTTGGCAGAACCCCTGGAAGCTATGCAAACAGCAACACATCTGTTCTCTAAGAGGCAAAATGCTGTGTCTCAGTTGAGATGTTTATTCTCTTTACCAGCAACATTATGAAAGGGCAAAGCCTGGAGCTGGCTAGAAGAAATTTTCCTTTATAGGCTTGCATATTTTTATAGGAAGAGAAAAACCTGGCAATGGCAAAGACAGTGAACTCCTGCACTTCGATCCATGGTACTTGAAGAGTAGCCTCTCTTTCACATTGGCAAAATCAAAGGTGTATGCAATGTTTTGTGTGTGTAAAGTCTTAAGACTGAAGACAAGCTGAAGTCCACAGCAGGAAAGGAAAATTTTGAAGTTCATTAATTAGTTTGTTTAAACTATTATTTCCAGAACTGATTATTTGTTTAAATGAGAAGATCAGCTTTGAGTTTTAGTGCTTGTGAGTAAATAAAATGTTTTTGCATTTTTGCATTTGCAAGTGTACTTGAATTTCGTGTCTTGTTTTTTTTAACCAAGGAACAAAGTTTAGTTGAGATTTTCATGTAATTACACCTCCTCTAAGATATGACTTAATCTGAAGGAATAAATAATTACCCTTTACAATAAAAATGGGGAGCTCCTGTGGAAAGTGCATCATTTCTACTTTACAAATACGAACTCCATACTAGAAACTGTCAAAGTCATATTTACAGCCTTACTATACCCCTGAGCTTCGATGCTCCATGTCTTGCTCCTTCCTGAATTTTAGATATTTTCCCAACTATTCAAAAGACCATAGGTTCAAATTCAAATTTCTTTCTTTTTTTTTTTTCCTATCCCCCAATAATGCTTTCTTTCTTGTTCCTACCTGCATTGCTTTTCTTGGTGTTTTCAAAAGTGCATATTATTATTATTATTATTGGTTTTTTTTTAAGATTTTATTTATTTATTTGACAGAGAGAGATTACAAGTAGGCAGAGAGGCAGGCAGAGAGAGAGGAGGAAGCAGGCTCCCTGCTGAGCAGAGAGCCCGATGCGGGACTCAATCCCAGGACCCTGAGATCATGACCTGAGCCGAAGGCAGCGGCTTAACCCACTGAGCCACCCAGGCGCCCAAAAGTGCATATTATTTTAACAACACAGTCACTCTCAGTCACCCGGGTGAAAACACAGCACTCTCGCACATCTCCCTACCCAGTCCATCTTCTTCCCTCTTACTACCTGCCTGCTTTGAAGCTTCGTTTCTTATCTTCTACATAAAAAGATGAGTCTTCTATATTGTTTTTTCCCCACCAGCATCTGCCTTTCTAATCTGTTACAAACAATACAGTTAGATTTCTGATTCTTTACTCAAGGACACTACCATATAACATGCAAAGCTCAGAGACTTAAACTCCATCATCAAGGCTCAACCCCTACAAAGAATCGGATGAACTGTTGAACAAACATAGATGTGGAGCAATTCATTCTACCACCTGGTAGCCATCAGGGACTATGCTGTGCCCTAGAACATAACGCAAGCTGAACCAAAGTGGCCTTTCTCCTTATGGAGCCTATAGCCTACTGGGAAGCTAAACTTGTGTGAAGTTTCTTGTTCCACTCACTCCTAGCTGGGTGACTGAACAAGTGGTTTATCCTCTCTGACTTGTTTTGTGTATTTAATGGTGATTAAGGCAAAGAAAGTACTTACCCTTATTGAACTGATGGAAGAATTAAATGTTTCTGCTTCAGGGCATTTATTCTGAGGTTATTCAGTGAAGGCAAGTACTTCTTTCCATTCTCTCCAATTGGCCACATACCAGATTTAGCAACTTCTGCTCTGAAGAGTCATGCCAGCTGTTGTCTCAAGGTTTCCCCCAATGCTGCTAGTTTCATTTTCTCTGGTATCTAACTCTCTATCATGTGCCTTCCCTTATTATTTTAATTAACTTTAGCATAGTCATTATTATGATTACCATATTTATTACCACTTCTTTCACCATAATTGCTATTGTCATTTTTGAAATTCTTACTGTGATCTAGGCCTTACTTTTATTTAATCATCATTAAAGAAAGTATAATATTATTCCCACTTTACAGATGAGAAAACTAAAGTGTGCTGTTAAATGGGAAGGTGTTAAGTAGCTTACTAGCTCATACCACATCACTTAGCTAGTAAATCATGAAATTAGGATTCAAATCTACATCTGCTTGACTCCGAAACCCACACCCTTATCCTTTGTTTTATGGGACTTGTCACAGGCTCCTGCAATGTCATGAGCCTGTCTTAGGCAGTCTATTAGCAGACACATCTATTAAAATATATCTAAATTATATAATAAAATGATATCTCTTAATACCTTTATTAAAAACATAAATTATGTTTTTGTATAACACTTTTGTATCATCCCCTCTCCCAGGACCAGGCCTATGGTAAGTGTTGAATACATATTTACTGACTGAATAAACGTATAGCTGAAGGAGAGAAGTTACATTTGTGGAATAGAAACATCAGGGGGAATGTGAAGGGAAACGGGATTTATCAGATTTTCTGTGTGCCTCATCCTCTCTAACAGCATAGGCAAAAGTGAAATGGAGGGAAAAAAGAAGTACAGACCACAACGAAGATGATTAAAGAGAGTACAGAGCAGCTGTCAAAGCAAATATCAAGCAACATTAATAACTTTATAGCTCACCATGAGGTTGTCTCAAATATTTCCAAGAAAACAGGATCCTTGCTGTTGCACAGAGTAAGTGAGACTAATAATCAAGTACAGATTCAAAGAATATTTTTCGTTGGATACCTTAAGCTGCAAAATTAAAAAAAAAAAAAAGACCCTTAAACTAATGGAAAAACACATGACTCAGAGGAAAATATTATTGCATTCTTGGTATTTTAATTTGATGCAGAGTTGATAAGAAACAAGATCTGCAACATTCACCACCTATTGTCGACATTGTTTGAATAGTCAGATAACATCCTCAAACTTCTGACGCTTATCCAAAAATAACTGTGTTGGGAGACTTACCAGTGAAATGCTTCAGGACTCCCAAGAATTGCTCTAAGAAGCATTTCAACCTGTCTAGTAGGTTTGAAAGTTGACCTCCGTGGATAAAAGTGTAAATTTGAGATCAGATGCTACCACACATGAAGTTATTTAAAATAGTTTGTATTTTTTAAGTGGCAGTAACTCTACATATAAGTTTCTTGTACATTAATAACAACTTATCCACATGATTTCTTGACTGTAGCATGAGTCTGTTTATTTGCTCACTGACACAGTTTTTCACTGAAATAAGCTTTTGTGGGTTTTGTGTTGTGACATCTGTGTGTCCCTGGCTGTAGATAATGTGAGCAACAGAGGAAGCAGTAGATTTGGTCTCTGGTCCCCTTGAGCTGACATTTATAGTTTATAGGCATTAGGAATAAAAAAGCAAACACTTTTAATTATACCCAGATTTGGTGATGTGAAACAATAAATATTATTGTTTTTCTCAACTTCCACTGCCCTATTTGATTTTGAATTAAAAAAAAAAAGCAGGGAGAAAAAAGAGGAATAAAAAATAGGAAAGAACAAAAATGTCTAAACCAGTGGGGAGTAACGTGAAAGGTAGATGATGTGAAGAGGGTGTGATGTCCTGCTGGACAGCAGCTCCTGCAGTTTTCATTGGTAGTGTAGAATTGCACTACGGGTACCTTTACTCTCTGCTTGAAATAGTCTTCTTTATCTGGTTATTCCTTACATTTCAAATCTGGACTTACATGTTGCCTTTTATGGATACTAGCTCTAACTAAATTTCCTAAAGGGATCCATTTTCCACTACCTGAAAGTACCATCACACAATCAATGATTGGTCTCAGTCTTTCCCAGGAAAATATCTGTCTCATGAAGCTAACTACCTTCTTACTGTGTTCATCTCTATGTCCTTTGGGCCTGGCACATAATAGGTGCTCCATAAATTTTTGTCACATGAATCAATGAATGAATGAATGAACATTTTATGTACTACTTTTCAAAAGAGTATGTCCATACATAACCTTAGAAAGTTCTTTTGTTGGGTTGTTTTGTTTTTCTCTTACACATTGTGGAACACACAATCATGTAAGGACCTGGTCCTTATTTATTTAAAACAACTATTTGCAACAGCCCAAATGTCTTGGAACAGAATGAGGTATGCATACCATAGTCAGGAAGGGCTTTCGAGTTTTTATCTACTCTCTCTGTGTAGCAGACTTCTATACCAGTTACACAACTGTCACACAAGATAGTAACTTGACCTTGAGTATATTATGTGGAATCCATGTGTTGATCTACCTCATAGGCCTTTGCTTTTATAATACTCGAATTTACAAAGAGAAATATCATAAATTTTATAGAAGTTAGACTAACAGTATGCTCAAAGAGAAGGATGTAGAAAAAAATGGTATTTCAGAATTCAACTCTGAATAAAATTAGTCTTGAAAGCAGTAATCATCCAAACAAATGGTAGAGAAAATTGTACATTTTCTTTTTAATTTCTGCAAGGACAAGTAGAAGAGACTGATGCTATAACCAGAAGAGTTCCTGAGATTGTCAAGACTAGGGTTCCAAACATTCTGTAGGAAAATAAAGCTCTCAAGTCTTTTTCCTGCTAGTTAGGACCAAAGAATTAACGTAAATTGTGCCTTGCTCTTATTTAGCTGCATAAGGATGTATATCCAAACTAAAATGGTAAACTGGAACTTCTATCACAGGTGAAGACTTTTTTTTTTCTTGTATAAGTGGGCATTTCTTTCAAGTTAGTAAGGAATGCGGAGAAAAAAAAGGAATGGATAGGAAATCGTTAATAAAATGGTTATTCAATTATCTGACCTTAGGTTTATAATAAAACATTAAAACACTAATCCTTAATCCTTCTAGAATAGAGTCCTACTAGAAACAAATTTTCTATTTCCCTTTTTTAAGAACTATATAATTCAAACATTTGAAGCTTCAATGTATGGCATTTAAAGCAAGAACAAAGTGAAATATTCATTTGGTTGGTGAACAAATAGAGATGAAGAAAGTATCTGTTTACTAAAAATATAAATAAGGGAATGAAAACGTATTAATTGGTCTTCAGATGTTTGAGAGAATAAGAAGGATATTTTATATTTTATCGGTTAGCTTTGGAATAAAATTTAAAAAGTGTAGATCAGACAAATACATAGTTTACATGTTTAGAAGGCTTCATCCTTGAATGTAGTGCTATCTGATATTTTATACCATAAATTGGTATAATTTGGTAAAATTAATTAGTTGCAAAGCATAAATGGATTTGGTAACAATATCTTCTATCACTGAGCTTCAATGAGATCACCCTAAAAAGGTGTTTATGCATAGAGCTGAGGAAACCCAGAGATGTAATGATGTATTATTTTATGTCTCTGTTAGACAAAATTATGCTAGTTCAGGATTGTCTGAATATCTCTCTTTAGTCCCAGAATAAAATAAGAATTTAGGGAGTATTGAAACTGATATTTGAAGACAAAAAGAAAAAACAAAACAAAACAAAAAAAAAATCCTTCCTTTTTACAACCTCTCTGTTATCAGTGAGAACTCTTACTATTTTCATTAGTAATCATAAAAACTGATGTTCCCTTTTCCTTCTTATCTTTTCCTCTTCAAATAACAAAAGATGCAACATTAACTTTTGTGGATCATATTTGATTTACCTCTTTCTAGATACCAAAAATTTGGGGGATTTATTTTGTAAATCAATTTTAGAACTGCACAAAAATCCTATTCCTTCTGTTCATGTAGTGAGGGATGCCTAAAGCCACAGGATATGGGGATTATTAGATATGCTTTTCTAAGGAGGAAATAGTAAGACAAAAATGGCCTGCCTGAAGTTACAGTTTATAGATTGGAAAAAGGCACAGACAATTAAAAGATGGAGCTACTTAGGGCAAATTACTTGCAATCAAGCTGCAGCTAAATGAGCTTCTTGATGAGGAAGCCAAATTTATGTTGTTTCAAACCACGGAGAGACGTTAAAGAAGTTGAAAGGTGAGCAAAATGTTAGTACAATTGGATCCAGATAGGTTGATAAGAGAAGTTATAGAGGCAATTTAAACAATGTCTTCTGAAACACACATAGGCAGGCATGGGTGCACACGTGCGTGCTTGCACACCCCCGACCCCACAGAATCATACACAAAACACCTCAAAATGGAAGACTGTATGATTATATACACTTTCAGTTTCCGTTTATATTTTACATAGATGCCCCTTCTCATCATAAAAGCCCTGTGGCTTAAGAAGCTCAATCACAGAATGTAATCATTTTCCCCCAAATCTGCAATTTACCAGAGACATTTTAATTGAAAATGATGTATTGTTTAAACTCCAAACAACTGTGTTTTCACTTTGTTTCTCCCTGCCCTAAATTATCCCTTGGCAACTCTTTGAGTTGATTTTGAAAGAATATATTTGATAATGAATTCAGAACTTACACAAAGCACAGAAACCATATGAAAGCTTCAAATGTGAAATATCACATTTCTTTCTTTATTGCTAGATATAAATTTTTGCATTCAGGGCTGCATGCTTCATTTTCACTGAAAGCAGAGTATTGTCTACATATATCTGTCTGAATGGAATGACTTTAAGGATTTTGTAATTTTGAAAAGGCATCTAGCTAAGCTATCCTTCATCCCATTTCTGTTGCATTGGAATGTTAGGCATAACAAGGTAGACAAAAGAAAGGTATGATGGAGATCCTAATGGGTCATTAGCAAGTACAAGTATATGTAGAAAGAGATACTTTCCTGAGTATCATATGAAGAGATTCATTTTCCCTTATCTTGATTTCCTTCTTTTTCCATGCATTCAAGTTTTTCATGAACAGAATCAGGGAGGGGAGGACGGAATTAACAGTTCTTGTCTGAAAAAGACAAAAACGAAACAAAACACCTTTCTTCTTCAAATGGTCCTCTTCAGGAAGTGAAACTTCTCTAATAATTAAGAACTGAAAAGGATAATAAAGAAAATGCCCATATTTAGAGCAATAAATACCAATGCAATTCGATGCTGGCAGGTTTTCTTACAGTTGAAGTGTAGTATTGTCAGCATTGCCCTCGCCAGGTCTGCCATTGAAAAACAGTGCAGGAAAGTGCCCATCGGCCCACAGTAGTAACAATGGGGTCCTTTCTCCATCTGACATTGTCCAGCTACCTCTCTCATTTAATGAAATGTGGAGAAAGTAAATAGAAAATACTCTATAGGGCACTGAGGAGAGGTTTGGCCCTGAAAATGTAATTTGTATCTTTGTTTCTTCGCAATGAGTTATACATTTTCAGTGGCATGTTTCAAGCATTTTTTAAAGGTGTCTCATTATATTAGACACTGGCCACAGGAGCATTTGGCCATTCAAACCATATCACCTGAAAGTGATGGAATTTCCAAATTCTCCCTGAATCAGCCTGGTAAGATCTTAAAGAAAGTAGAACATAAATATACAGGATAAAGTCCATTATTAACTGTCCTATTAACAGTTAACTGAGTGACCAAAAATGGGCATGAGTGACTTTTTTATTAATGACATCTTAATTGTGAGTCTAGTGAGGTAGATCTGCTTTTAATGAGCATCAGGGAGAACCTGACCAAGTACCCCTCGAGTCTAAAGCAGCTAAACTCACAGCTGAAGTAAATCCTAGTAAAATCATGGAAGCAGAATCAAGTGACCTGGTTTCCACGCTGCACGCCGTCATTATCTGCCTAGAAAACTCCATGCAGATCAGTCTATCCTTCCAAAAAATGCTTCTTCATGCACAAAATGAAAGGGTTGAACTAAGTAATCACTAAGATTCCTAAAACTTTGTGAGTCTAAAAATACTTCCATTACCCTAGTTTGTTAATTAGAAGGAAAAAAAAACCTGATAAAAAGTGAAAATATTGCGGCACCTGGGTGACTCAATGGGTTAAAGCCTCTGCCTTTGGCACAGGTCATGGTCTCAGGGTCCTGGGATTGAGCCCCGCATCAGGCTCTCTGCTCAGCAGGGAGCCTGTTTCCCCCTCTCTCTCCTTCTGCCTGCCTCTCTGCCTACTTGTGGTCTCTGTCTGTCAAATAAATAAACAACATCTTAAAAAAAAAAAAAAGGGAAAATCTTTGTATCTTTTTTTAAAAGAATTATTTATTTATTTGAGAGAAAGAGAGAGTAAGTGGGGGGAAGGGCAGAAGGAAAGAATCTTCAAGCAGACTCCCCACTGAGCACAAAGCCCAAAGCTGGCTCCATCCCATGACCTATGTATGAGATCATTACCCAAGCCAAAACCAAGAATCAGATGCTCAACCAACTGAACCACCCAGGTGTCTCGAAAATCTTCGTATTCTTATGTGGAACTGGGACCCATATCTACTTTAGGAATAGCTGGTTCAGTAACGAGTCCCTGAGGTCCTGGGTTGCAGGCTGCCAAGAAGATAATTTCATAGCATTTGGACAAATTGCCTCTTTCTTCTATACCTAAAGTCCTTAGAAGTTATTGTAAATTGCTTATTTTACCCAGGTCTGTAATACATTATGTCAAAATATGTTTATACTTGCCCCGCCCCCACAGTGCTGCTATATCATGCATCTTTAGGGAAATGGCTATGCCTTTTAACTTATATCTCATTGTACATAATAAAATTCCCATCACAACTTCACTGGCCTTATTTCTCACTACTTTCCTCCTTGGTTTCTGTCATCCAGTCATGCAGTTGATTTCTTTTGGTTTTCATTTATTTTGGTTTCTTAAATTTGTGACTTTGACTCCAGATTATGTTATTTGTCCTGTTATGAATGGTATCTTACCCTTTTAATCCCCCAACTACAACATATACACCCTTCACCTTGCAAATTCTTCCTCATCTTTCAGAACTCATCTTTACTTTCTCTCAGATCTCCTTGAACAAGATCTTCTTAATAATTCTCCTTTGTAAATAATAATAATAATAACCAATTTTAATTATCTAATTCGTTATGTATATCACTTATGTACTCCTGTGTAACAACCCATCACAAAATTCATTGGCTTCAAAAAAAAAAAAAACCAAAGAAACTAAAATATATGTATTATTGCTCACATTCTACAGGTTGATCATGGATTTCATTTGCTGGTCTCTCCTAGACTCATTCAACAACAAGACCAAAATGGCTTTATTCATAAGTCTGGAAGTTGGTGATGATTAACTCTCTTTCTCCAGTATATTAAACTGGCTTTTATACATCATGGCTGTCTCAAGATAGGATTATAGAAGCACAAGAACAGAAATTGTGAGGCAACCTAAGATCTAGGATCCAGAATTCACACACTAAACTTGTGTTTCATTCTCTCAGCCAAAGCAATTTACAAGGCCAACCCCCACCCCCATTCAAGGAGATGGAGAGAAAGATTTCACTTTTTCTTGGAAGAAACAGAAATATCATACTGCATAGGGCATGGACAAAAAAGGCATGGTTCATTTTGGGTCGTTTTTTAAACTCTGCAACATTATGTGTAATTATTCTTTTAATTTCTATTTTCCCCACTGGAAAATCAGTATTTGTAAACAGGTACTATGATTTTTTTTAATTGAAGTATAATTGACATACATTATTTTATTATTAGTTTCAGGTGATTCAACATTGTATATATTGTGAAGGGATTGCCACAATAAGTTGTGCTCATCTATCACCATATGGAGGTAATAAATACTATTAACTATATTCCCCATCCTATATATTATATCCCCATGACCTATAATTTAATAACCAGAAGTTTGCACTTCATCTATTCACCCATTTCACCCCACCTTTCCAATCTCCTTCCTTTCTAGCAACAACCAGTCTGTTCTCTGTATCTATGAAACTGGGTTTTGTTTCATTTTTTAGATACCATGTATAAGTAAAATCATGCAGTATTTGTATTTCTCTGTCTGACTTATTCCACTTAGCATTAAACCCTCCAGTTTCATTAATGTTTCCATGTTGTTTGAAATGGCAAGATTTTATATTTATGGTTAAATCATATTCCATTGTGTGTGAGTGTGTATGTATGACATCTTTTTACCTATTTATCTGTTGATGGATGCAGGTGGTTGCCATATCTTGCCTATTGTAAATAATGCTAAAGTAAACATGAAAGTGCATATATATTTTAGAATTGATGGGGTTTTTTTTCTTTAGATAGATACCTACAAGTGGAATTTCTGGACCTTATTGTAGTTTTATTTCTATTTTTTAAATATTCTTTTTTTTAATTTTTTATTAACATATAGTATATTATTAGCCCCAGGGGTACAGGTCTGTAAATCACCAGGTTTACACACTTCACAGCACCCACCATAGCACACACCATCTGCAATGACCATAACCCAATCACACTCTCCCTACACCCCCCACCGCCTCCCAGCAACCCTCAGTTTATTTTGTGAGATTAAGTCTCTTATGGTTTGTCAACCTCCCAATCCCATCCTGTTTCATTTTTTTCCTTCCCTACCCCCCAAACCACCTGCCCTGTCTCCCAAATTCCTCATATCAGAGAGATCATATAATAATTGTCTTTCTCTGACTTATTTTGCTTATTTGCTTATTTATATATATACACACACATACACACATATATATGTATGTGTGTGTATATATATATACCATGTTTTCTTTATCCATTCATCTGCTGATGGACATCTAGGTTCTTTCCATAGTTTGGCTATTGTGGACATTGCTGCTATAAACATTTGGGCACACATTGCCCTTTCGGATCACTACATTTGTATCTTTAGGATAAATACCCAGTAGTGTGATTCCTGGGTCATAGGGTAGCTCTGTTTTCAACTTTTTGAGGAATCCCCATGCTGTTTTCCAGAGTGGTGGCATCAGCTTGCATTCCCACCAATAGTATAGGAGGGTTCCCCTTTCTCCACATCCTCACCAGCATCTGTCATTTCCTGACTTGTTAATTTTAGCCATTCTGACTGGTGTGAGGTGGTATCTCATTGTGGTTTTGATTTGTATTTCCGTGATGCCGAGTGATGTTGAGCAATTCGTCATGTGTCTATTGGCCTTCTGGATGTCTTCTTTGCAGAAATGTCTGTTCATATCCTCTGCCCATTTCTTGATCGGATTATTTGTTCTTTGGATGTAGAGTTTGATAAGCTCTTTATAGATTTTGGATACTAGCCCTTTATCTGATATGCCATTTCCAAATATCTTCTCCCATTCTGTAGTTGTCTTGGTTTTCTTGACTGCTTCCTTTGTTATGCAAAAGCTTTTGATCTTGATGAAGTCCCAAGAATTCATTTTTGCCCTTGCTTCCCTTGCTGTTGGTGATGTTCCTAGGAAGAAGTTGCTGCGGCTGAGGTCGAAGAGGTGGCTGCTTGTATTTTCCTCAAGGATTTTGATGGATTTCTGTCTTCATCCATTTTGAGTCTATTTTCATGTGTACTATAAGAAAATGGTCCAATTTCATTTTTCTGCATGTGGCTGTCCAATTTTTCCAGCACCATTTGTTTAAGAGACTGTCTTTTCCATTGGGCATTCCTTCCTGCTTTGTCAAAGATTAGTTGACCATAGAGTTGAGGATCTATTTCTGGGCTCTCTACTCTGTTCCATTGATCTATGTGTCTGTTTTTGTGCCAGTATCATACTGTCTTGATGATGACAGCTTTGTAATAGAGCTTGAAGTCCGGAATTGTGATGCCACCAACTTTGGCTTTCTTTTTCAATGTTCCTCTGGCTATTCGAGGTCTTTTCTGGTTCCTTATAAATTTTAGGATTATTTGTCCCATTTCTTTGAAAAATGGATGGGGTTTTGATAAAGATTGCATTAAATGTGTAGACTGCTTTGGGTAGCATAGACATATCACAATATTTGTTCTTCCAACCCACGAGGATGGAGCATTTTTCCATTTCTTTATGTATTCCTCAATTTATTTCATGAGTACTTTATAGTATTCTGAGTATAGATTCTTTGCCCCTTTGGTAAGGTTTATTTCTAGGTATCTTATGGTTTTGAGTGCAGTTGTAAATGGGATTGGCTCCTTAGTTTCTCTTTCTTTTATCTTGTTGTTGGTGTAAATAAATGCAACTGATTTCTGTGCATTGACTATATATCCTGACACTTTACTGAATTCCTGTACAAGTTCTAGCAAATTTGGAGTGGAGTCTTTTGGGTTTTCCACATATAGTATCATATCATCTGCAAAGAGTGATAGTTTGGGGGCACCTGGGTGGCTCAGTGGGTTAAAACCTCTGCCTTTGGCTCGGGTCATGATCTCAGGGTCCTGGGATCAAGCCCTACATCAGTGTCTCTGCTCGGTGGGGAGCCTGCTTCCTCTTCTTTCTCTGCCTATCTCCTCCGCCTACTACTGTCAAATAAATAAATAAAAATCTTTTTTTAAAAAAAAGTGATATTTTGACTTCTCCTTTGCTGATTCAGATGCCTTTAATTTCTTTTTGTTGTCTGATTGCTGAGGCTATGATGAATAGCAGTGGCGATAATGGACATCCCTGCCGTGTTCCTGACCTTAGCAGAAAAGCTCTCAGTTTTTCTCCATTGAGAATGATATTAGCAGTGGATTTTTCATAGATGGCATTGATGATATTGAGGTATGTACTCTCTATCCCTACACTTTGAAGAGTTTTGATCAGGAAAGGATGCTGTTCTTTGTCAAATGCTTTTTCAGCAACTATTGAGAGTATCATATGGTTCTTGTTCTTTCTTTTATTAATGTATTGTATCACATTGATTGATTTGTGAATGTTGAACTAATCTTTCAGCCCCAGAATAAATCCCACTTGTTCTTGGTGAATAATCCTTTTAATGTTTTGTTGGATCCTATTGGCTAGTATTTTGATGAGAATTTCTGCATTTCTGTTCATCAAGGGTATTGATCCATAATTCTCTTTTTGGATGGGATCTTTGGTTTTGGGATCAAGGTTATGCTGGCCTCATAAAATGAGTTTGAAAGTTTTCCTTCTATTTCTATTTTTTTTAGAACAGGTTCAGGAGAATAGGAATTAATTCTTCTTTAAATGTTTGGTAGAACTCCCCTGGGAAGCCATCTGGCCCTGGGCTCTTGTTTGTTGGAAGATTTCTTTTATGACTGTTTCAATCTCCTTACTGGCGATGGGTCTGTTCAGGTTTTCTATTTCTTCCTCATTCAGTTGTGGTAGTTTATACATCTCTAGAAATGCATCCATTTCTTCCAGATTGTCAAATTTGTTGGTGTATAGTTGCTCATAATATGTTCTTATAATTGTTTGCTTGTATTTCTTTGTTATGTTTGTGATCTGTCCTCTTCCATTCACGATTTATTTGGGTCCTTTCTTTTTTCTTTTTGATAAATCTGGCCAGTGGTTTATCAATCTTATTAATTTTTTCAAAGAACCAGCTCCAGTTTCATTGATTTGTTCTATTGCTTTTTTGTTTTGTTTTGTTTTATGTTTTGTTTTGGTTTGTTTGGTTTGGTTTCTATTTCATTGATTTCTGCTCTGATCTTTATGATTTCTCTTCTCTGGCTGGGTTTAGGCTTTCTTTGTTGTTCTTTCTCTGGCTCCTTTAGGTGTAGGGTTAGGTTGTGTATTTGAGACCTTTCTTGTTTCTTGAGAAAGGCTTGTATCACTATATATTTTCCTGTCAGGACTGCCTTTGCTGTGTCCCACAGATTTTGAACCATTGTGTTTTCATTATCATTTGTTTCCATAAATTTTTTCAATTCTTCTTTAATTTCCTGGTTGACCCATTCATTCTTTAGAAGGATGCTCTTTAGCCTCCGTGTGTTTGGGTTCTTTCCAAATTTCCTCCTGTGCTTGAGTTCTAGCTTCAGAGCATTGTGGTCTGAAAATATGCAGGGAATGATCCCAGTCTTTTGGTACCGGTTAAGACCTGCTTTGTGATCCAGGATGTGATCTATTCTAGACAATGTTTCATGTGCACTAAAGAAGAATGTGCATTCTGCTGCTTTGGGAGGGAATGTTCTGAATATATCTGTAATGTCCCTCTGGTCCAGAGTATCATTTAAGTCCTTTATTTCCTTGTTGATCTTTTGCTTGGATGATCTGTCCATTTCAGTGAGGGAGGTGTTAAAGTCCCCTACTATTATTGCATTATTGTCGATGTGTTTCTTTGATTTTGTTATTAATTGGTTTATGTAGTTGGCTGCTCCCATGTTAGGGGCATAGATATTTAAAATTGTTAGATCCTCTTGTTGGATAAATCCTTTGAGTATGATATATACTCATCTCTTATTATTGTCTTTGGCTTAAAATCTAATTGATCTGATATAAGGATTGCTATCCCAGCTTTCTTTTAATGTCCATTAGCATGGTAAATTGTTTTCCACCTCCTCATTTTAAATCTGGAGGTGTCTTTGAGCCTAAAATGAGTTTCTTGTAGGCAGCATATTGATGGGTTTTGGTTTTTTATCCATTCTGATACCCTGTGTCTTTTGATTGGGGCATTTAGCCCATTTACATTCAGGATAACTATTGAGAGATATGAATTTAGTGCCACTTTATTGTCTGTAAGGTGACTGTTGCTGTGTATTATCTCTGTTCCTTTCTGGTCTACTACTTTTAGGCTCTCTCTTTGCTTAGAGGACCACTTTCGATATTTCCTGTAGAGCTGGTTTGGTGTTTACAAATTCCTTTAGTTTTTGCTTGTCCTTGAAGCTTTTTGTCTCTCCTATTTTCAATGATAGCCTAGCTGGATATAGTATTCTTGGCTGCATGCTTCTCTCATTTAGTGCTCTGAATATATCATGCCAGTTCTTTCTGGCCTGCCAGGTCTCTGTGGTTAAGTCTGCTGCCAATCTAATATTTTTACCATTGTATCTTACAGACTTCTTATTCCGGGCTGCTTTCAGGATTTTCTTTTTGTCATTAAGACTTGTAAGTTTTACTATTAAATAATGGGGTGTGAACCTATTCTTGTTGCAGGGGGAGGGTCCTCTGCACATCCTGGATTTTGATGCTTGTTCTCTTTGCCATATTAGGGAAATTCTCTACAATAATTCATTCCAATATACCTTCTGTTCCCCTCTCTCTTTCTTCTTCTGGAATCCCAATTATTCTAATATTGTTTCATCTTCTGGTATCACTTATCTCTCAAATTCTCCCCTTGTGGTTCAGTAGTTGTTTGTCTCTCTTTTGCTCAGTTTCTTTATTCTCTGTCATTTGGTCTTCTATATCACTAACTCTCTCTTCTGCCTCATTTATCCTAGCAGTAAGAGCCTCCATTTTTTATTGCATCTCATTGATAGCTTTTTTTAAATTTCAACTTGGTTAGATTTTAGTTCTTTTATTTCTCCAGAAAGAGCTTTTATTTCTCCAGACCGGGTTTCTCTAATATCTTCCATGCCTTTTTTCAAGCTAACACTTTGAGAATCATCATTCTGAACTCTAAATCTGATATATTACCAATGTCCATATTGATTAGGTCCCTAGCCTTCTGCATTGCCTCTTGTTCTTTTTTTTTTTTTTTTGTGGTGAGTTTTTCTGCTTTGTAATTTTACCCAGATAACAATATATGAAGGAGAGAATAAAACACTAAAAGGGTGGATAGACCCCAGAAAAATGTGTGTTAACCAAATCAGAAAAAAACCTCAAATCATGGGGGGAAGAAAGGGGCTAAAAATAAGTTCAAAAAAATTTTTTTTTTCTTAAAAAGAAAAGAAAATATGTATATTAGACTGGAGACTGGTGAATAAAACAGAGCCACCCACTTAATTTGGGGAGTATTTTGGTCTCTTAGAAGAAACTACTGCCCAAAATTTTAAAGAAACACACACACACAAATATGGGTAACCGCAATGAAGGGATGGAATATGACTATAAAGAAGAAAATTTTTTAAAAATTCTAAAAAAAAAGGAGTTGATAAGATATGTTGGTTGGGAAAAGAAAGAAAAAGAAAGTGGAGAGAATTTTCTTAGGCTGGAGACTAGAACAAATCCCTATGGTAGATTTAGGGTATATTTTGATCTATTAGAAGAAGTTGTATCCCAAAATTTTTTAGAAGAAAAACCCTATGTGTATACAAAACATAAAGTTAGATATAATGAAGGATAAAATATGACTATAATAATGAAGGATCAAAAAGATTTTTTTTAATGAATGGTATTGTTAAGATAAACTAGTTAAAAAAACATTAAAAGAGGAAAAGAGTAAAAGTTAAAAAAATTAGAATAAGAAAAAAAAAACTTTAAATTAATTAACTTTGCAGGACTAAAGAATCATGGGGAGAAAACCACGAATTCCATGCTTTGCTTTCTGCTCTGGAATTCCACTGTTCTCCTTGATAAGTGACCTTGGTCTTGGCTGGATTTGCTGCTCATCTTCTGGGGGAGGGGCCTATTATAGTGATTCTCAAGTGTCTGCCAGAGGCGGAATTGCACCACTCTTGCCAGGGGCTGGGCTAAGTAATCTGCTCGGTTCCCTCTCAGGAGTTTTGTTCCCTGAATGCTTTCCTTAGAGTTCTGGAAGATGAGAAAGAAAATGGAAGCCTCCCAATCTCTGGCCCAGAGGAGTTGAGAGCTCAGGGCCCCACTCAGTGCACCTGCCCTTGGAGAAAAGCGCTCAATCACTCCTGTCTCCCTGCCCTCCAGCCACACTCCAAGCTCACCTGGCCTGTGACAGAGTGTCTCTGTCTCTGGCACACATCCCTACCTGGAGTCTCCAAACCCAGCAAATCCCTGCTCCTCTTCCAGGTTTGTCTCCCCAGATCTGTCATTTGTGGGGCCCTGCTCAAAAAGCAGTGGTCTGACTGTGCCATGGATCAGTTTAAGGTAACCCCGAGTTAAGAGCTCATTCCTCAGCAATGTCTCTGTAGCTGGCTCCCCTGCTCTAATACCTGTGAGCTTTCTGATACTCAGACACCCCCAATCCTTCTGTGACCCCGAAGGACCTGAGACCACACATTCCCTGGGAGGGCTCCACCCCTGCTTAGCCTCTGGAGCTATGTCCCTCAGTGGAGCAGACTTTTAAAAAGTTCTGATTTTGTGCTCCACTGCCCCACTGCTTGCGGGGAGCCAGCCCCTCCCCCTGCAGTCTATCTTCCTGTTGCTTTGGAGTCACTTCTCTGCAGGTCCTACCTTTAAGAAAGTGGTCGATTTTCTGTTTCTAGAATTATTGCTCTTTTTCTTTTGATCTCCTGTTGGATTTGTAGGTGTTTGGAATGATTTGATAAACTAGCTGATCTCCTGCTACCTGATGTCATCTCAGCCTGCAAGTCCTCCACCATCTTGACTCCTCCTTCCTATTTCTAATTTTTTTTAGGAACCTCTATACTGTTTCCAGTATAGATGTTTCCAACCACTGATTAAGTGGCTGCACCAATGTACATTCCCATCAATAGTGCACAAAATTGCCCTTTTTGCCACATCCTTAACAACACTTGTTATTTCTTGTCTTTTTTATAATTGCCATTCTGACAGGTGTGAGGTGATTTCTCATTTCATTTCCCTGATGATTAGTAGTGATATTAAGTATCCATTCATATGCCAATTGGCCATTTATATGTCTTTCTTCAGAAAAATGTCTGTTTAGATCCTCTGGCTATTTTTTTTTAACCAGATTGTTGTGGGACTTTTGTTATTGACTTATCACGAGTTCTTTATTTATGTTATCTATTACCATCTTATCAGATATACAATTTGAAAATCTCTTCTCCCATCCAAAGGTTGACTTTTGATTTTATTGATGGTTTCCTTCACTTGCAGAAGCTTTTTATGTAGTATCATTTGTTTATTTTTGCTTTTGTTTTCCTTGCTCTTCGGAGTCAGATACCCTCCCTGCCAAGACTGATGCCAGAAGCTTACAGCCTATGTTTTCTCCTAGGAGTTTTATAGTTTCAGGTCTTACAATCAAGTCTTTAATTTATTTTGAGTTTATTTTTATATATGGTGTAAAATAGTGGTACCACGAATTTTTTAATCTCTGCCACATTACCAGTATTCACTGTAGTCTTTGGCATGTTCTAGGCATTTATAAATATTTGTTGAATGAATAATTCAATGAGTGAATCAATGAATGAGTGGCAAATTAATAAAAAATAACAAACATTTCACAAACTTCTGCTTATCAGAATAAAGTCTAATCCACAGAGAGCTATTTCTCTTCTTGACCCCAGGAAAGTAGAAACCCCATAGAGCTATTTGAGTTTACTTACATTTTGTTGAGTGTCAGAGTGTTACATTAGTTTTTTATTGCTGTTGTAACAAAAGGCTACAAATTTAATTCACTAAATTAAATTAATTCAATGTAAATCTATGAGCTCACACTCTGTCAATCAGAAGTATTGCATGACTCCACTGGGTTCTCTGTTGAGATTTTTACAAGGCAGAAATCAAAGTATCATCTTGCTGGGCTTTTATCTGTAGGAAGTGGAAAGAATTAACTTCCAGAATCAGTGAAGCTGATTAAAATCCAGTTACTTCCAATTGTCTAAGTCCAACTGACTCAGTCCTCCTTTCTTGCCGGGTGGTAGCTGGGAGTCATCCTCAGATTTTCTAGGCTACCCATATTCCTTGTCACACAAATCCCTCCATCTTTAGGTCAGTGACATTCATAGAGATCTTCTCATGTGCAAATTTCTCTGACTCTTTCTTCTGTCCTCAACTGGGAGAATCCTTAAAAAAGGTTTTATGTAATTAAATTGGGCCTACCTGGATAATCTATGCAAATTGTATGATCTTAAAGTCAATTAGTTATTTTTTTAAGATTTTATTTATTTACTTGATAAATAAAAAGTAAGTTAAATAAATAAATAAATAAAAAGACAGAGATCACAAGTAGGCAGAGAGGCAGGCAGAGAGAGGAAGGGAAGCAGGCTCCCTGCTGAGCAGACTCTATGCAAGGTTTGATCCCAGGACCCTGAGATCATGACCTGAGCCGAAGACAGAGGCTTTAACCCACTGAGCCACCCAGGCACCCCTAAAGTCAATATATTATTAACCTTAATTACATTTGCAAAGATATTTTTGCTATTTGAAATTAATATATTCACAGGTATGGCACAAGGAGGCAGAGGTCTGGGGCCAAAATTCTATCACAGATATTAAATAGCAGTAAAGTTAAAGTTCTAGGAGGTTAAAAAAAAGAAAAACAAAACAATTTAGGGGATGAATTTAGGAAAAGATGATTTCAGAATTCCAAGTCAGTCATGTTGTTTCTTCCCTAAAATCAACTACCATTTCATATGTCCACTGTAATGTGTCCTACCTATTGACCCTGTAATGTGTTAAAATATTTGTCACACTGAATGAATTTAACCTAAGGTCTTGTCTCTGATAAGGATATATACAGTTTAGCACACATAGAACAAGTTGTGATATGAAAAGACAAAAGCCATTCAATGCTTATAGAATTTGGATTACACAGTATTGGGAGCTGACGTGTGTCTCTTAAAATTCACATGTTGAAACTCTGTACTCCAGTATCTCAAAATTTTGCAGATAGAATCTTTAAAGAGGGGATTAAATTAAAATGAAGCCCTTAAAGTGAGCCTTTACCTAATCTGGCTGGTGTTCTTATAAAAAGAGGACATTGGAAATGCAGAGAAACACCAAAGATGTGCATGCATAGAGGCAAGACCTTGTGAGGACACCCAAGAAGGTAGCTATCTGCAAGGCAGAGAGAGAGGCCTCAGGAGAAATCAAATCTGCTTAGACCTTGTCTTGGGCTTCCACTCTTCAGAATTAGTGAGAAAATAAATTTCTGTTGTTTAAGGCATCCAATCTCTTATATTTTGTTATAGCAACCCTAGCAAGCTAATACACAGGTGAAGGGATATTAAAAATGAACATCTTATGAATGGTCAGTGGTAAAAATTTATCAGAAATTTTATTAACATCATTTCATCTATTATTAGATCTTTTTTAAAAAAGGAATTTAAAAACTTGGAAGAAAATTTAGATTGATTAGTTATCACTTCATCATTATTTTAAATTTCCCAGTGTCAGATAAAAGAAAGCTAGATGATTAGACAATTATATAATGTAATGTAATAACTATTATAGCTGAGAAGAGTGAGAGACCAGTATTGCTGCTTATTCAGATAACATTGTTCAGAACGATAAAATGATGGGACTTTTGTTAACAGAACCACAGATAAATACTATCTGTGACACTGGTTGTCTATACATTTAAAGCAATGTATTTTATAATAAGTCTCTAATTGGAAATGTTTTTGTACTTAGGATTCATTCCTTCATTCATTCGTTTGACTTATATGTATTAAGTACCTACTTAATGTGCCAGTCACATATGTAGGCAACATTGTTAAGTAATGTAGATTAAGGCCTTAATGTATTTATGTTCAAGAAGATGGGAATAAGCAAACAGCAGGCACTATGATGTTATTAGAATATAGAGAGTAAATATGGGTGTTATTTTATATATAAAACATATAAAATTTGTTTATATATTTTTATATATGGTCAAGGAGGGATACAGTGGTGCTCATGCCTCAACATAGACTTTGATAAAGAGGCAAATATTCATTCAAATATTTGGGGAGAGAACTTTTCAGAGGCAGGGACCAGCCAGTGCCAAGGCCTTATACCAGAAACAGTCTAAACTCGTGGGAGAGAAATAGGAAGACAAGTTGCTTGAGAAGATGGGGAGAGAAATAATAGATGGAACTGGACTCTCAGGGACCAGTTCTTGTAGGGCCATGAAGCCTGTAGCAAGGACTTTGGATTTTCTACTTATTATACCAGAAGCCATCGGAAGGTTATAAGAAGGGGAGTAACATGATTCGACCTATGTTTTAAAAGGACTTCCCTGGATACTAGTTTAGATTGTATTGGAAAGGAAAAAGATGATTTAAAATAAAGCAGTGGCAGTGGTTGGACTTGGGATTTATTTTAAGTTGACGCTATACTTAAAGAAATCAACTGGTCTCACTGGGTATGAGAAAAGTCAGTCAGAGCAATTAATATATTTAACCTGAGCAAGTAGGCGACTGGTGATGCCACTTTATGAAATAGGAATCAATAAAAGGAAATAAATTTGGGGAGAAAAGTTAAAAATTTTATTTGGCCATGTTAAAGTTTGAGATAGCTGCGAGAGGTTTAACAATTGATAAATTGGCAGCTCAAAATAGGCCAGCATCCAGAGAAGTGGTCTGGAGCTAAAAATAACTGACAGTTTACTAGTACAAAAGAAGGTGCTCATAGCCATGAAAGCTAATGCGATCATCTAGGAGGGGAAAAAGAGGAAGAGCTGAAGTTTGAGGATAAAATTCCAAGGAACTCCAATTTGAAGACATTTATAGTAAACTTGACTTTTTTTTTAAATTACCGTTACCCATGTTTTTGTTGGTGGTGGTATATTTCTGAAGTGAATGTCCTGCATCATTTTGGAACAGAATATTTTTATCTTCCATTTATTGAAGCCACTCTTGCTCTCTACATATACAGTATTTTCCTAAGAAAGGTTGGGTGGATCTGAGAGAGACCATGAAATTTTTGCATGCATGATTTTAGAGAGAAGCATTTATAGCTTTCTTTAGTGGTCTCATAAACTCTAAGACCATGGTAATTTTGCCCATGAAAGAAACAAAGTTATTTAATGCAATATATCACCAAATCCCTAAAATGGAATTGCTGTATTCAGCAAGTGTTTTTGAACATTAACAATAAATTGCACACACCAATGTTTACTCTCCACACATTTTACTCTGATACAATGGAATAGGTTCTTCATTTAAACAGCAAAGCAATGTATTTTTTTAATTTTTTTTTTATTTTTTTTATTCTGAAGGAAAGCAAAAATAAGAAAAAGAACTGTTGGAAGAAAATAATTTTAATATTTAAATAAATCTCCTCACTTGATTTTATTTATTACATATTGAGTACATCTTATGAGAAAACAAACAGTTATTTTTCTCCTTTAAAGGAGGTTATATAATTATAATTGTATGTAAAAAACTGTTGTGAATTGAAAATGAAAGACAAGAGCAAAGAGAGACAATAAAATATATTTTTGAAAGAAGGAGTGGGAGTTCACAAATTTAAACAAAAGGGGGGGTTAAGATATCTTATTGCTAAAAAATAGTTTTAGAATAATTTTAAAAATACAAAAAAGCTGCCAGTGCATTAGCATATGAGAAAATGTATTCTAAATTTGATTTTAAAAGTGGTCTCTCTTAAAACATGAAGGTGAGAGCTGAATGTTTATTTACATTAGGTTTTTACTGTTTATTTTATTCTGCAAAGTTCTAAAAGGAGAAGGTCAAAGTCACCTCTCTGAGGTTGTCCTCCAATATATTCACTGATTTCCTGAGTGCAATTTTATAACTTAATTTCACTTACTCCAACTTGAGATTTTTGGTAAAAAGGAGGGGACTTTTAAACCCATTAATAGCATTTAAGAAGGTACTTTAGACATGAACAATGTTTCATAGTCCATAATAATTAAAGTTACCAGTAAATGTATATGTGTTCCAACTGGAAGATGTAAATTTACTTCAAGATTCTTTCAAAACCCCATTGAATTTAGATATTTACAAAATGATTCAAGTTTTATAGCTATTATGTTAACTAGACCAATTGCTTATTATATGACTTCAGAGAGTAGACACCACAACCATCATTTTGGAGGTGAATACATTCATTAGTCTGAAAATGTCCCTTACATTTGATTTTCTTTTAACATTACCTAGAGTACTTACTTCCAAATTATGAACTAAAACTAACTCTATTTCAAATCTTATTCAGAACACATTCAAACTTTCTCATTCTAAAGTCAACAGAATATTATAATTTGGTCATTATTTCATAAAATTTTTATTTCATCAAATATGCAGAAGGAAAAGGAAACTTCTTATCTATTAACAAACAAAGTTCTATTATGACATAATATTGTAAAAGTGCATGGCAGAAAGACGTAATATAAAGTCTACTTCACCAATCATTAAATGGTGTTACAAGTGTTTGAAGGCTCCATTTTATTAATTTTTTAAAGTAAGTCCACATATATTTAATTTATATTATTGTATTAAGAAATGATTAGAGTCTATTTCTGACAATATCAATGATCAAGTTTCTCTTTAAAGACCAGCTTACCTTGTTTGGGGTCTCTAGGTTTAGCTGTCATATTGGAGGCTGCCAGTAGGTGGCAATGTAATTTATGAAGACATTAGAAGAAAGAAAGCTGAGTGAAGGAAAAGTGTCTTAAAAAAACAATGCATTACCACTTCCTCATATCAGGGAGGTGATGCAACATGGGGGCTTAAGTGGGTAGGAGATGAATAAATGAAACAAGATGGGACTGGGAGGGAGACAAACCATAAGTGACTCTTAATCTCACAAAACAAACTGAGGGTTGCTGGGGGGAGGGGGGTTGGGAGAAGGGGGGTGGGGTTATGGACATTGGGGAGGGTGTGTGCTTTGGTGAGTGCTGTGAAGTGTGTAAACCTGGCAATTCACAGACCTGTACCCCTGGGGATAAAAATATATGTTTATAAAAAATAAAAATTTTTTTAAAAAATGGGGGAAAAAAAACAAAAAACAAAAAACAATGCAATTTATTATTGGTCACAGAAACAAGGCCAAACTGTAAGTTTTTGTTTGACTATCTTCTTAGGAAAATCTTCTTGTGTTATATTCTAGAATTCTTTTTCACTTGGATGGAACAGACTAAAATTTATGAGCAGATGAAGAGAACGTTCTGAAAAGTATATGAATCTTCTAGCTCAGATATTTTAAATAAATACCTGCAATTAAATAAATTTAATTGGTTTGATTTATTTCTCTAATTGAATTGATAACTCCAAATAGATTTTGCATAGAATCAGCCAAAGGCTAGCACTATAGACATAGACATTGCTAAACATAGACATTGCTCTCAACCTTTACATTGTGCTTTACCCTTTAAAGGTGAAAAGGCTACAACTTTGTACCTCTCTTGCTCTGACAATCTAGTTGTTAATTAGCAGTGCTCTACATGGTTTTATATATATATATATATATATTTTTTTTTCCAAAATAAATAACCTCATTGACTTCTTGTAACCATGTAATCTGTTATTCAGAAGTTGTGGTAATGCTTTTAATAGTGTTCTCCCATTCCCACTCTAAAAATAGTTTACTGTTCTTATTTAGTAAATTAGACCAAACTTTGAGTACTAAGTCATACTCTTTTAATTTCTACCACCATTTTGTTTCCTACCCAGGAGAACTATAGCCTTTCTAAGGCAAATTTATGTAGAAAAAGAACAGATAAGAAACAACATCTTAGACCAGCTCTTTTTTTTTTTTTTAAAGATTTTATTTATTTATTTGACAGAGAGAGAGAGAGATCACAAGTAGGCAGAGAGATAGGCAGAGAGAGGGGGGAACAGCTGAGCAGAGAGCCCGATGTGGGGCTTGATCCCAGGACCTGGAGACCATGACCTGAGCTAAAGGCAGAGGCTTAACCCACTGAACCACCCAGGTACCCCATTAGACCAGCTCTTAGACCAGCTCACCTGGGCCAAATCATTTAACCTTTTGGAACCCCGCATTTCTAGTCTGGAAAGTGAAAGGATTATTGTAAATAATCTCTAAATCCTCTTCCAGTTCTGCAACATTCTGGTTCTTTGTATAGGATTTCAAAGTGAGTCATCAACTTTATACTTCCTCTATTTCCTTTTCTAAATCAGTCTATGAATGGAATTGGCTTGAAAATAGCTTCACAAGAATAATTTGGTAAAACAGTATTTGAGTGGATCACTTGGAATAGTTTTCTAAATTGTTATTAAAATATCTGTCTTTAAACTATAATCAATGTCAGATGGTTAGTTACATATATGAAATAATTTTCTTTGTACTGCCAATCTTCTTATTAAGAAAAGTAATCATAATTTTGCAATTTAAATACTTAAATGTGGGCACTAGGGTTCACATGAATATCACATATTATTATCCTTTATATTTTCTTCCCTCTTGTAAGTTTTCTTTCTGGTCCTTGTATAGATTCGCTATTCCATCTAAATGATTAATGAGGTTTTTTTAATCTACTAAATCCTACACGTCCTAGCTCTTTCTATGTGTAAAGAGAATTAGAAATTATCTTGCACTAACAACACTATCCTTAAAAAGCAGTCTACCTAAATAAAAATAATGCATTCCATTTGTATGCTATGGTCTTTGGAAGGTACACATTAAATGTTTACAAATAATATACGTGATACTTGTCAAGTTACAGATATGGAATATTATTATTTATGCTTTGTCTTCTACTTCTCTTGATTATGTTACTTTAGAAAAAATATATATTACATTATTGGGGAAAACACTGACCTATATGAATTAAGGGGGCCTTGGTTTCCTTCTTAGATCTTAGTATCTAATATCTTTGTGTACTTGGTCTAGACATTTGAGATTTTATATATACATCATGAAGATCTAAATTATCCTTAAGCTTCTTGCTAGTTCTTATTTCTGTATATAATGAAATATAACTCTTCCACTTCTCTTACTTCATGCAGTTTATTTCATGAATTTTCCTGTTGTAGTGAAGAGAGAATCACAGAGATACTCGCAAGGCTATCTCATGCACTCCCTTACATGGGTCCTTCAGGGACAATTTATGTGTTTGCTTTTCTTATATTGGATCCAAAGACAAGACCAAGCAAAATTGTGTATGATTCTTATTTTAGTTAAATTTAAATAGAAATTATTAAGCCTTTAGAAACTTTTACTTAGCAATCAAAATAATTGTATTGTATATCCAAGGAAAATAAAAATTGAAACTGGAGTGAATGGTTGAGTAGTTGAATCGCTACCTATGAAGATATTGCCAGTTCCTGCTAGAGAAGAAAGCATGTTCTATAAAGTCCCCACAGAAACCAGCATCTTTAGCATTCTAGTAAGCATGGAAATGGATCCAATGAAGATAATGTTTAAGAATGAATACCTCTAGGGATGCCTGTGTGGCTCAGTTGGCTAAGTGGCCTATTCTTAGTAGGCCAAGATCTCTTAGTCATGAAACTGAGCCCTGCATTAGGCTCTGCACTCCACATGGAGTCTGCTTCAGAATTTCTCTCCATCTCCTTCCAGCTCGTGTTTTCTCTCTCTCAAATAAATAAATAAAATCTTAAAAAAGAAAAAAAGAGAAAAGAATGAATCTCTCTTTATGTTCCAAAAGATTTTTTGTTAAATTTCGTAGGATGTTAAGGGCTTTGTGATTAAACTCGATGTGTTTTTGCAATAAACCAGTTGCTTAAATTCAGAGAAGACATAAAGAAACACAAGAAAAAATGTACTCTATTGTTATTAGGTCTTTAGAAGCAAAGCTGAGAGTAGAGCGCAACCTTTCTTATTCTTATAGATAAGAGAAAAAAAATCACACCAAAAAAAAAAAAAAGAAGAAGAAAAAAGAAAAGAAAAAGCAAATAGTCTTATTAAAAAGTAGGCAGAGGAGAGCAAAGGAAACAGTCAACAAAACCAAAAGACAACTGATATAATGGGAAAAGTATTTGCAAATGACATATCAGATCAAGGGCTAGTACCCAAAATCTATAAAGAAATTATCAAACTCAATATCTAAAGAACAAATAATCCAATCAAGAAATGGTCAGAAGATATGAGCAGACTTTTCTGCAAAGAAGACATCCAGATGGCCAAAAGACACATGAAAATGTGCTCAACATCCCTTGGCATCAAGGAAATACAAGTCAAAACCACAGTCATGTCACACCAGTCAGAACAGCTAAAACAAACAAGTTGAGGAAATGACAGTGTTGGCAAGGATGTGGAGAAAGGGAAACCCTCCTACATTGTTGGCGGGAATGCAAACTTGTGTAGCCACTTTGGAAAACAGTATGGTGGTTCCTCAAAAAGTTGAAAAAAGAGCTACCCTATGACCCAGAAAACACACTACTAGGTATTTAGCTTAAATATACAATTGTAGTGATCTTAAGGGACACGTGCACCCAAATGTTTATAGCAGCAATATCCACAGTAACCAAACTATGGAAAGAGTCTAGATGTCCATCAACAGATGAATGGATAAAGAAGATGTAGTATATATATGCAATGGGATATTATACAGCCATCAAAAAACCCCCGAAATCTTGCCATTTACAATGACGTGGATGGAACTATAGGGTATTATGCTAAGTGAAATAAGTCAATCAGAAAGACAATTATCATATGATCTCATTGATATGAGGAATTTGAGAGAGGAGACAGAGGATCATAAGGGAAGGGAGGGAAAAATGATACAAGATGAAACCAGAGAGGGAGACGAACCATAAGAGACTCCTAATCTCAGGAAACAAACTGAGGGTTGTTGGAGGGGTGTAGGGTGGGAGGGATGCAGTAACTGGGTAATGGATACTGGGGAGGGTATGTGCTATGGTGAATTGTGTGAGACTGATGAATCACAGACCTGTGCCCCTGAAACAAATAATACATTATATGTTAATTAAAAAATAGGCAGAAGAGGGACGCCTGGGTGGCTCAGTTGGTTAAGCAGCTGCCTTCGGCTCAGGTCATGATCCCAGGGTCCTGGGATCGAGTCCCACATCAGGCTCCTTGCTCGGCAGGGAGCCTGCTTCTCCCTCTGACTCTGCCTGCCTCTCTGTCTGCCTGTGCTCACTCACTCTCTCTTCCTCTGTCTCTGACAAATAAATAAATAAAATCTTAAAAAAAAAAATAGGCAGAAGAATTGAATAGACATTTTTCCAAAGACATACACATAGACAATAGACACCTAAAAAGGTGGTCTGGTCATCAGGGAAACAAATCAAAACAACATTGATATACCACTCTACATTGGCCAGAATGACCAATATAAAAAAGACAAAAGATAACAAAGTGTTGGTAAGGATGTGGAGAAAAAAAGAACCCTTGTGTGCTATTGGTAGGAATGTGAATTGGTGCAGCCACTGTGGAAAACTCTATGGAGTTTCCTCAAAAAATTAAAAACAGAAATATCCTAAGATCTAGTACTTCCACTACTGGATATTTATCCAAGGAAAATGAAAACACCAATTCAAAAAGATATATGCACCCTTATGTTTATTACAGCATTATTTACAAGAGCCAATATATGGAAGACATTAAAAAAGAATGAAATCTTGCCATTTAAATCAAAAAAGGTTGGCCTTGAAAGTTTTAATGCTAAGTGGAAAAAAAAGTCAGATAGAGAAAGACAGACACCATATGATTTTACTTCTATGTAGAATCAAAAAACAAAATCAGTGAATAAACAAAAAGAGACTGGTGGTTGGCAGAGGGGAAAGTCTTGGGGGGACGTTAGGCAAGATGGGTAAAGAGGGAGGTATAGGCTTCCAATAAAAACAAAACAAAAAACTACAATATGAAAAGAATCAGAAGAAAGCTCATATACTAAACATCTGAATGTGTAGCATGATAGCTAACCACACACACACACACACAGAGACCACAAAATTAATTATCCAGAAGTCATTTTGAGTTTGACACATTAAGTTTATTCTTTAATTAAAGTAGAATAAACAAATGGAAAGAGATGTATATGTTAGGGATTTGAAGGGGTGGGATATGAAGATCTATGATAAGATAACAAAGAATTTTAGATTTGATTTTATGTGAAATTGGGATTTTATACTAAGGTTTTATTTTTCAATATTATTTAAAAATGTGTAGCCCTTTTTTTGTTTATTTTTCTATTAGATATCTTTAGTTTGCAGAGCCAAAGCAAATCAGAAGTTTGAGGTAATGTAATTAATCAGTTTATTTGGCAGTCAATATGTTGGTGAAGAGAAAGTCCTGGATTCAGAGTATTTGGATTCTTAATTATTAATGACTTAGGATAACAACTCGGTTTTTCTGAGCCCTCCCTGTTCTCCTCATCTGTTCTTTTCAAAGTTCCTACTTTAATCACATGTTTGACAAAAGGCACAGAGTGATGGTTATATGAAATGCATTATCTAGCAAAAAGAACTAGACACATGCAACATAGTATTATCCCAGTGCCCTAAATTTTGGCATGTTCGATGTAGAATCTGAATTTTCTATGAAAATTTCTATGACCAATCAGTCATTGGATATGCAGACATTTATATATAGTTAACAATTCATAAGATGTAGTGCTGATTAAACCTTTAATTGTTTTCCAATTTTAGGCTAATGATGACTCTTCTAGCCCTTAGGTCTTTTTGTTTTCTGTTTTTGTTTTCACCAAAATCAGAACTGACTTAAAATTAACTACATGAAAATGGGTGAAATCTTTTTAGTTTATACATATATTTCATTAATGTTGGTAGTGTGTTAAATAATGTCTCCTGTACCATTAACAATTACAGTTAAGTATGATTTTTTCAATTGGAAATACAGACGACATTGACACATAAGATTTTTTTTTTTTTTTAATATACTTTAAACAGGGGAATTACCATCTATATTAATCCGGCATTTTTGAAATAAAAGTAGTGAATTGCCAGACTTTTTTACACTGCTTCTTATTATGTCCACAAACAAGAAATGTGCCCCCAATTAAATCTTTAGACATTTATAAGAAATATAATTTGAGTTTGTCTGGTTCTGACTTTAGAATGATACAGACAACCACTGATGGAAAAGATATGATTTGGTTTATAAAGCTTGAGAAACATTATTTAAAATACCAGATTTTAAAGGAGTAAGTAAGAAGACATGTTTAGAGTACCCCAAGAACTTACATGCTTTTGCTCTCCAAGCATCTAGCTTGGCCCTGGAAATGGTACCTTTAAAGTTTACATTATCATTTATCCAAATGTTAAGTGATGTGGAAAGTGTATTTTTACATTGAGTAGATAAATACTTAGTTTATATATAGGTCTTAATTTTGTAGTGTAATTCCCAGAGCTACAAATAAATAAATCCTAATAATTTTATGAATTAATTAATTTTAGCTTATTTACCTTTCATCTCATTTTTACATCAGGATAGTGACTTTAAAAAATTCTTACCACAATATTAATTACAGAAGCAGGCATCTTTATTCCAAAGATTTTTTCAATGCATATATACTATGCTCACACATTTATATCGGGTATAAGGATACTCAAAATGGATAATGGCTTTTTAATTTTGAAACAGAAATATAAATTAATATTATTTGTAGGTGGTCAAGTTTTTTTTTCCAAATAAATCTCAGGTACTTAGATTTTTATATTTATACTGTTGAAAAATTATTTATAGCCACCCATCTACTGTAAGAGATGAGAAAAATAAAATAAATGACAAACCATACTAACCAGTCTACTGACACTCTTATTCTAAATGTAGAGATTTTAAAAATTTACCTCCAATATTAATTTTTTTTTTTTTGGTGCAGCATGTTAGGAATGTAGATGAAGTGATTCTGTGGAAAATTTTTTTATACTTAGTAGATTTAACTAATATACCTTGAAAAGAGAAGTAGTGTAATTAAGCAACTGTTAGCCCCCCTCATTAATCTTGCCTTAGATCTTCTTAGTGAGTCTTTATAAAGTGCTTTGGCTTTATAGGATATAATCTATAGGAAAAGATGACCACCACTTACTAAAAAAATTTGCTGTCACCACCAAACTCATCAGTGCTCCAATAGAGTATTTCTCTTCCAAGCTAACTATTTGCCCTATTTGGATAAGGAAGAAGCATTTCCAGATTGTTTCTCCATAGAGAAGAAAATCTCTAACTGCCTCTATCTGCTTTAATGTTATCATTGCCAGGACTTCCACGTAATTTCTCTTATCCTATAGTAATTCTTGTCTATTCATGGTTCAAGAAAGAGACACTTGCTATAATCCTGTGCAAGGAAAAGGAGAGCTATATCTGCTCAACCTCTGGTCTTGCAAGGCTTTACTAAACCCCAGTGTGGTGGTGTTCCTGTTGTCATTATCATGGACTCATTCTTCTCTTCATATCTATGCAGAAGTAGATATTTTAGCTGTGAAATGCATCAGCTTTGCCTGAGGAAACCTCATATGAGCTTTTGTAACCATAAGGACCATAAAAGACTTGGAAGCTCAAATTAAAAGTTAAAAAGTGAAATGATTCATCAAGGAAAATAAAAAATGAAATTCACATTTTAAAAAGCTGAAATAAAAATGTGATAAAACATAGAAAGAGACTCATGATTTACAACACTCAAAGAAGGGGGGAAATGTCCTCTACATCCTAGAGATGGGATAACACAGTAGTTGAAGTAAAAATTTGGCTTACTGAGATTTACCCTTGGCCATTTTCTACCTTTGATAAGGCATATCTAATGCTATAGGAAAAAATCTAAAACTTACTCTGTAATAATTCACAAAGACTGTCTCTATGAACCATATATTGCCTATTAAAACAGTATATTCTGAACCTGTCTGGTAAGACTGTAGTCATACTGTTTGCAGAAGACTTGCTTTTTTTCAATAGGTAATGGAAATATCAAGGTCACTAGCTAATTCTCTTAAAATTTTATAACGTGAGATCTAGTGCACTGTAATCAGAAAACTGAATTTACTAGTTTAGTGAAAGAAAACTCCATGTTCCCTTAGTTTAATTGACTATGATTAAGTTACCTACACTTCTCAAGACACATAAGCCTAAAGGTAACATGGGAACATGAAATCATTACTTCTCTAGCTCTGCTTGTCTTTTCTTAGAAGCTCCAATCCCCTTCGAAATTCTCCTAAAATTTAAGGGAACTCTCTTAATCTCTCTCTTTCAGCTAAACAATAGTGCTAACCTATGGTATTAGACATTTTCATCTTTCTTAATGTGGACCCCATTGTGATAATACCCCTCTTGTCAAAACCAGTAAATTAAGTTCATGAAAACTGAACTTATGAAACTGACAAGTTTTTTGCCCATGATAAATCCATGAGATAGTGCTAAATGTATATGGTCAATGACTGCAAGGATTTTAAGGTTTACTAGAGAAAATGAATTGTAAGTAATTTTCTGAGAAGCATTGGGAAAAGGCAGGAACATTACACAAAGATAATTATTCTAATCGGGAAGTCAGGAGAGACCTCTCAAAAATTGGTGATTCAACTTAACACATGAAGAATAAGTAATGATGAGTTTCTACTCCAGAAATATGGCAGGATAAATATTTTGAATGAGTCTACTTTAAAGTACAAGAATATCACATGCTACCAAAATAATTACTTTTCAAAGCTTATTGGGCTTGTAAGAAAAAAAAAATAATAACACTTAGCTGATACCAACAGAAAACTGATGTTTTCTTAGAGCCATCTATGCTGATATCTATTCTGAGATCTGGAAACAACAGGCAAGCTTTAAATATATAACAAATAGAATTGTCAAGAAACATAATTATTGAAACTGGAAACTCTACGTCAGGTTCTGTTTAAACAAAATTTTGTTCTCCTACTAGAGAATTATATGCTGAATCTGAAAAGAAAAATATTACCCAAACATGGCAGAGAAAGATAAAGATATTAATAAATAACATTTGTCTGAATATGTATGCAAGTATGTGTAACAGAATGAGAAAAATTATTATGTAAGTCTAATAGGAATCTTATAAAGAGATACTACAGAAAATGGAGGAGAGTAACATTAATGCTACTTAAAAATATGCCAAAACCAATGAAAGACATGAATACACCAATATTGAAGCAGGCAAACATCAAAAATGATACTGAGAAGGAAAAAAAAATACTGTGAAAGGAGAGACGACCAAACCATGAATGGGTTAAATATTCAATAAAGATGTAAAGGAAAGTACAAAGAATTACATTAAAAATGATAGAAGGAGAGTAAAAGAAAAGAGAAGACAAGCTCTACTACTACCAAGACGTTTTATAAAGTTGGGAGAAGATTTTGACAGCAAATACTAATATGACATAGTTATTTATTCAAATTTATAATAGAATTCTTAAATAAATACATAAAGGGTAAATATCTCAACAGGATACAAAAAGCATTTCATAGAAGAAAAATAAGAATGGCCATTTAGCCTAGGAAAAGCTGTTTCATTTCATTAAGTTTCAGAGAAGTATAAATTAAGACATAAATAGTTTATACCCCCAGATTGGCAAAACTTAATTCTGCGAATACTAAGTGTTGGAGTGGATGTCAGAAGTGGGAAACTTTTGACATAGCTGGTAGGAAGTTAATTGGTAAAATCATTGGAAAACAATTTGGCATTATCTAGTAAAACCAAATATGCCCATATCTTAGAAGTCAGAAATACTCCACCCACATATACTGTTTAAAGAGAGAATCTTGCATATATATCTGGAGACATACAAATTAATGTCAGAACAACATTATTTATAATAACTAAAACAACAGGGGAAAATAACAGAATATTCATCAAATCTGTGAGGCTAAATGACTTACAGATTTACCTATAGAATATTATACATCAGGGGTGCCTGGGTGGCTCAGTGGGTTAAAGCCTCTGCCTTTGGCTCAGGTCATGATCGCAGGGTCCTGGGATGGAGCTCCGCATGGGGCTTTCTGCTCATCAGGGAGCCTGCTTCCCTTCCTCTCTCTCTGCCTGCCTCTGCCTACTTGTGATCTCTGTCTGTCAAGTAAATAAATAAAATCTTAAAAAAAAAAAAGAATATTATAAATCAGTGAAAATATGTGAATTAGAGGAAAAAGCGACAACCGGATAGATCTTAGTAAATAAAGCTAGTTACAGTATAATAATATTTATAAAATTAGGCATAAATAAAATTAAGCCACACATTATTTAGAAATACCTGAACATGTAAAAACTAATTTAAAAAGAAAGAAATTAATAAACACAAAAATCAGAAAGTTGTTTTCTCTAACAAAGAAGGTAATGGGATATGGGGGGGGAATATGGTCACCATAGAGGTGATGTTTTATTCTATGTTGCGTGATAGACTCAGGAATGCATTTTTATTCCATTTTATTTTTATTTTATTATATTTTATTATTCTTCCTCACATATTTTCTTTTTCTGGAACAACTTTTATGATATAAAAAATTGTTTGGAACTATGCATATGAAGGGAAAAAGGAATTTCACAGCAAGACAAAGAGCATTAAATGACTATAAATTCAGGGCCAATATGAGAAAATAGTTGATGGTGCCAATGATGCTATTGATCATCAGAGGAACATCTACTTTCTGAACTCTATGCAAGACTTTCTAATATCAAGGGCAAATATGTCTGAATTAAAAGCCCTGACCCCTTCCACTGCCATTGCCAATATTATTGCCCCTTCCATTGTCATTGCCTAGAATTGCCAAATAAAATTCAGGATATCTGGTTAAATTTTAATTTCAGATGAACAATGATTTTTTTTTTGGTAGTGTAAATATGCCTTAAATATTTTGTGGAAATTACTTATACTGAAGAAAACAAAAATAAAAACTGCTCTTTACCTGAAATTCAATTTTAACAGAGCATCCTTTATTTTTACTTGCCAAATCTGACAACTTTTGACGTATCCCCTCCTTTCATAGCTGAACGTACCATCTCCTGTCACTGAAGAACCCACGTACTTGAATGCTGCTGAGGCTTTATCTCTCAATGTCTAAGCTCTTATATTCTTTTTTTTTTTTTTTTTTAATTTATTTGACGGAAAAGATCACAAGTAGGCAGAGAGGCAGGCAGGGAGAGAGAGAGGAGGAAGCAGGCTCCTCACCACATTTTGTTACAGCCTTTTTTTTCTTTTAACGAATCAGGCATTAATTCATCAGCACGATGCCAAAGAGCAATGAGAATGACGGAGAGCATATTGTATATCACTTTATCCTCCTTATGATTCTCTGTGAACCAAAAGCATGTGCTAGACTCTCCTGTTGGGATGAATTCTTTCCCAGGAAGCTCCCAGCACTCCCATGTAAATAGAACCACTGAAAGACTTTTGATAGCATTTTTCAGACATACCCACACATGGATAAATCCTTGAATAAATAAAGCATGAGTTCAAAGTAGGGCCCAAGTTAAACTGAATGTTCAGTTGATAAACAGCTGCAATTAGCAATAGGAATTTTGCTGAGTAGCCTCATCTTTAAAACTTTCAAGAAGAGTTTTTCTTTGTCAGGATTTAAATTGTCTTTCCAACATTTTGGTCATTTTCTTTAGTGTGTCCTTTATACATATAGTGAATTAGACCAAAAAAAAAAAGTTAACATTTTATAATTTAAAGCTAAGCATACATTCTTATTTTAGTTTGATTTTCTCTACATATACATAACATTTGCTCTCCTGTAGGCCATTTACAATTTTTTCAAAAGTGTTCTAAAATCAAGATTTAAAAACAAAGACAACAACAATTTAACTAATAGAGGAAAATTAATATCCCAGAAAATATTAAATAAAAAGACAAAATTTTCTTCTTCTATGGAATTCTGCTTTCAGCTTTACTATGTCAATTTTGTAGTTACATACTATTCAAACTTCAGTATATTATTTCTTATGTCTTTTACCTAGTTATATTTATGTCCTTCTGCTAATAATCAGCATTGATAGGTAAAAATTTATCAAGCAAAATAGAATGGCTACTAGGTCTAGACAATAAATGAGACACTTCAATGGACCTGAGATTGGAAAAGGTAAATTTTTTGTACAGTTTAAAATTTACTTGTAAAATCTGCACATATTGTTAAGTTTCCATGGTTGACAATTGGACTATTGAATATCTCAAAAGATCTTATGACCACTATATCTTTCTGGGAAATACATTCCTATGATTTTAGAGATACATATTTATTATGGGATGACAATTTTCTATTGGGCTTGTGGATTTAGGCTCAGGAAGGAGTAAAAGAAAAAATTTCAAAAATACTAACACTTCATTTGTCATAGAACTTATATGACAACTAAGCAAGGGGACTAAACCACATTTTTTGCTTTTGGTAATCAGGAAAACATACACAGAGTGTGATCATATAGACTGCTATGAAATACAGAATTCACCTAAATCAAAACCTGAGTTGAAATTATCAGAATCTGTATCCCTGGTCTATTTCATCCACTCTAGCAAGAAGGCTTATAAAATGTAGGTTGAAAGAATTATTAGACTGGCTGATAAGGGACATGCATTAAACATATTGGCATTTGACAAGTTGTTTTTATGAGATTAAAGCTCAAGTAGAGTTCGGTGATATTTCAATTAGGTGGATTAGAAACCGAATGGTGGTGGTCAAAAAATGCTGGGAAGGAGATGAATATCAGTCTGTAATGGCATTTCACAGAATTCTGACCTTGAATATATTCTGCTCGCTATCAAATAGCATGATTGGAGAATAGCATCAATCAAGAGAAGAATGATATGCAATATGATAAAAATCAGTTTTCAAAAGCATCTTGATAAGTAAGAATGGTGGGCCAAATCTTGCAAGTTATATGCAATATGTATTCATACCTAAAGCCTGAAGTGCAATAGAATAGTACATTATAGATAAAAAGTAAAAAAATTCAATATGTGTCCATTTTTATATTAATGTAATCATGTATTGCATTACATTGTAATACTATAATCTCTTAATACTGTAATTTCTTGGTTGAAGGAGGAGGTGGACCTTCTATTAGTTGCTCAAACTCCTCCCAGACTGATGTGTTCAATTTTGGGAAGAATATATAAGAATATATATCTAGGCAACCAGAAATGTGCTATAAAGTATATGACAAGGATGGTGATATTATATTTTAAAAACTCTATCTGAGAAAAAGTTCATTATAGGGACTGGGAATCTCTAGTCAGGATTAAGAACTTTCAAATTGAAGAACAGAGATAAAATGCCTGTTTTTCAAATGTTTAAAGTACTATAATACAAAGAACTAGATTTTTTTTTTCCTTAACATGAGATGTTAGTGAGTAGAATTAGGGACAAATGGAAACCTACATTGATACAGATTTTCATTTAATGTAAGGAAAAGATTAAAATCTGACCAACCAATCTATTTGGTTATCCATGTCTAAATAATTATTTGTTTGGGATATTATGGAGAGGTGATACTGAATGACAAAATGGGCTAAATGACATGTAAAAGCACTGAGTCCTGACAATGTGAGATTTGTTATTTAACTAGATTTTATTTTTTATAAGTTTTGCATTTTTTAAAAGATTTTATTTATTTATTTGACAGACAGAGATCACAAGTAGGCAGAGAGGCAGGCAGAGAGAAAGGGGAAGAGAAGCAGGCTCCCTGCTGAGCAGAGAGCCCAATGTGGGGCTTGATCCCAGGACCCTGGGATCATGACCTGAGCTGAAGGCAGAGGCTTTAACCCACTGAGCCACCCAGGCGCCCTTAACTAGATTTTGAATTCATCTTAACCATGATCTTCTCTCTCTGCAATATATTTTGAGTATTTTACTTCAATATTCACTCTAGTATAATAGATAAGCCAAGAAATCCCCAAATCTATGTGTGGATGGGAGATCATTAGTTGTATGATTCTGCCCTAATAAATAAATATGTTGATAAAGGGAAACAGTTTTTTTGTCACATAAATGGTACTTTCCTTGAGGACCATGCTATATGTACATAGCACAGATAATGACAGAATATTCTAGGAAGCAATAGAGCAAGACTGAGGACAGAAGACTTTCAATGGGTCTGGTTATGAAGCAGAGTAAGAGACCAACAATGAACCAGAGAAGGTAATAAGAGTGAAAAACTCACAGAAAACTTCATCAACAACAAAAGAAATCCATTGAAGAAAACACTATCAAATAGGAAGGGAGGATTGACATTAGAAAAGGAAGAAACCATCAAAAGTGGGGAAATATGGTACAAAAGGTAAATGCAGCTCTCATCGGGTGACTGGAGCATTTCCAAAACAACTGGAAATGAGAGAGTGATGAGAGGCAGTATGTACAGTGAAATTTACATAAAAATTCAGCCACTCACTGTAGAAAGGAAAGAATTTTAGCAGGGGAAAGTAGCCCAGACAAAGGGAAGCCTCAACGGAAACAGACAACATAAGCTCCAAAGATGTGATACAGATAATGTGTCCCATAAACAAAGGGAAACTGCACAAAACATGAAAAGGAAAGGCCAGTCCAAGGGCAAAAAAGAGGAACAGGATTTTGTACAAAACCGCACTGTGTGAACAGTGATAATAAAGAAAAGAGGAGGAAGATCAAGTTGGAAAGGAATTGAAAGAATTGATGAGATTGAAAGTATTTGTAAAGAATACAAAGAAAAATATCCGAGTAACTCTCATCGGCTTTCTCCCCTCATCGCCACCACACACACACACACACACACACACACACACACTTGAACGGTTACCATCCCATTTAAACTGCATTCTACATTCTGAATTATCATTGGTTACCTAATTTAGATAGACAAAACCATATTCTCATATCACCAGGTCAAGTTTTACTATGGAGTCTTATACTTGGGTAACGATTTCAACTACCCACACAAGTTCGATGCTATAAATGATTGTAATCTATGCATTAGTTATTAGAACAAATATAAAATTACTACTATTAATATGAGCTTCTACAAAAATGCTGAAACACGAGTGGTCAGAAAATTTGTGATGGAGTTTTCCTGTATGAGTTTTTACAATATAGAATTAATGAAAATTTCTGCTTAGAACTCTATCATAGTGTTCTACGTAGAGTACACAGTCTAAAAACTGAACACTTACCCTTTAATAATCTCTCTAATAGATAGCACACATATAACCATTAGTAAACGAAATTATAACATACCTTAGTCATAAGTTTAGTGATACTGGTGAGAATGTGAGGTAATAGGTGTTCATTCACACTGTTGGCAGGAAAATAATTGGTATAAGTATTCTAGAAGACAATTAAGCAATATTTAGGAATGTTTAAAGTGTACAACTCAAGAACCCCCCTTTCAGGGAATTAAGCATAAAATATTAAGTTTACAGGGACAATGTAAGAGATACTCATTATAGGATGGTTAAATTAGCAACATAATAGAAACAATCTAAATGTTAACCAAAGGAAGATGAGTTAAATAAATTATGGTAGATTTGTAAATGAAATAGCATACAACCATTCAAAATGATGTAAATGAAGCAAAGTACTTGCAATAGAGTGATGTCTATGATAACACATTGGGAGAAAAATGCATGCTATGCAAAAGTTTTATACAATAATCTTAATTTTTCTGATTAAAGAGATTATATTTTATGTAAATGCAAAGGAAAAATTTGAAAGACAATGCACTCAGGCTAACAGCATACTTTTAACTACTTTGTGAACTCTTTAAAATGGTTGCCAGGGGCGCCTGGGTGGCTCAGTTGGTTGACGCCCCTGCCTTAAGCTCAGGTCATGATCCCAGGGTCCTGGGATGAGCCCTGAGTCAGGCTTTCTGCTCAACAGGGAGCTTGGTTCCCCCCTCTCCCCTGCCTGCCTCTCTGCCTACTTGTGATTTCTGTCTGTCAAATAAACAAAGAAAATCTTTTAAAAAAAATGATTGTCATACTTTTATAATCATAAAAAATTGTGTCATATATATTTTATAAAACAGGAAAACACCATCATGGTTTGGCTAGTTTTGACAAAAGGAAGTAAATAATTTGAGGAGGGATATGGGATATTTTAGATCAATTCTAAAATGGAAATTTAGAACTAACATGTGTTTTTAACTTTATGATGAGGGGTAGGAGTTGGAGTTAAAGTAGGACACATTCTGAAAGCAATAATGAGACCCTATCCTCAGTGCTTACATAAAACCATGTTTTATAGAATGGAGCAAGGATGAACTGGGTACACATGGACACGATTTTAACTGTGTTTCAATAAATGCTTAGAAATAAAGCCGGGAAAACTCTGTCAAAATCTATTAGTGGTTTTACTAACACAAATGTTGAAAATTTATTCCAGATGTTGGGACAGGTTGAATATATTATCAGGGTCCCTTGCCCAAATTGTTGAGATATTTACCTTTTGGATTTCAATGTCCCTCATCCTACATTAGCTCATGTTTTAACTGCTACACTTATTATTAATTTCTTTAAATTATAATTCAGTTTTAAATTCAAATAATTCCAATTATAATATTTGGTTATAGAGCTGTGTGTGTGTGTGTGTGTGTGTGTATACACATATACATATATATGTATATATATATATATATATATATATCTCTAGCTAGATGCAACTTTCAGTGAACTTGTAATTTGTAAATGATCTCCGAAATTGGGACTGTTTATTTTCTTTTACTCAAACTTTAGAATAGAAGATCCTCACTTAGTTGAGGTTACAAGCAAAGTGAAGGAAATGTCCTAGAGCCCCTATGAAAGATTTATTTTGATTTGACTAAAAAGAGCCCTGTTAAATTATGAAATGATTTTTCCTTTATTGAAAGTCTCTTATAAGTCTTTATTTCAATTTCAAAAATGAGAACTATTTTATAATTATATAAAAAGAGGGTGCAGATTATTTTGAAGTGAATGTATAGTAGCATACAGTGGAAGAATTTATAATTTTCTAATAAAGATAAAATTCTTATACATATAAGTGGAAGAAAAATCATGATATTTCATTTAACTGGATATAAATGAATATTGAATGTCTAGCAACAAAAATAATTGATCCCAGACTATATGGTCCTTGGAAATTGGGATTGATAAGAAAGTGAAAATATTAGAGATTACATAACACATTAGCAGATGATTGAAAAAGTCAGTAGGACCAGAAACGTAATTTGTTAAGACATATAAGGCGACAGATCAGAGGAACAAGAAATAATAAGAACATGAGAAATCCCAATACTTATTTTTTTTTTTAATTTTTAAAAATTTGTTTGACAGAGAGAGCACAAGCTGGGAGATTGGCAGAGGGAGAGGGAGAAGCAGGCTCTCTGCTGAGCAGGGAACCTGATATGTGACTCCATCTCAGGACTCCAAGATCAGGACCCAAGCCAAAGGCAGATGTTGAACTGACTGAGCCACCCAGGCACCCGGAAGTCCTAACACTTACTGAACAGAATTAAAGGAGACTTTGTAGACTCCATTCATAAGAGCTAAGGACCTAAGACAAAATCCAGTGTGAGTTATTTATTTTTTTTTCCCACTTTGGCCTCTTTAAACAGGATGGAGCCATATAAAAAGTATCCTTTCATATGTGTGATCATTATTTTTGACATTTTTTTTACTTGGCATGGAGGATTTATGTGGTTTTGGTCTTCTTCTTATCTTGCAGAGGAAAAAGAACACAAGTAACACTCTAAATACCGAGGTATCAGATTATACACAGCTCCATCTAAGTTTTCAGTGTTCAGTTGTGGGCCCTGGGCATACCGAGAAGCTGAACGATCACAGACAAAATGTAAGTCCAAGCCTCAAGGTCTGAACTGGGAACTAGTTAAAACCATGTTTGTCTCGGTGTGAGTTTTTATAATTTGAGTTTTCACAATATGAAACAGGGCTGTCCCAGGGAAATAATTATATGTTGAAATAAATACGTTTTTCTTTTCTCATGACTTCATTATACTCATTTAAAATATTTTCTTTCACCTGAGTTTGGACTGTTCACAGGATTGCTCCATATTACTGGCTCTAAACAAATTCTCATACAATTCTGTCATTCCTACATCATCCTAAAACCCCAAATACCCATGAGTGCCAAAAAGAGAGGCGTTGGTATTGCTCAAATGCCATTTGAGCTTCATCACTACTCTGAGGGGAAGTGGTGTCATCTCTTCTTGTCTAGGAAAAGGATTGGAGAGATCCAGTTCTTGCCTGGAGGAATACACACCTGGCCAGTGGCAGAACCAGGGTGAATGATAGCAGAAATGGTGGGAGTTTGTGAGTATACTCATTAGCAATTAGCCAAATCAAATACAGTACCCAGCATACCACTACACCCACCGTGAATAAAGAGCCTATCGTCCAGATTTCTTAATTCAAAAATAAATCAGAATCACGCAGAATCACTGGAGATCATCAGCTCCAGCCACTTTTTTTTTTCTTTTACTCATAAGGAAGCTCTAGCCTAGAAATCTTCAGTCACTCTTTAAGAAGTGACTACTTTTGTCAGAAAGTGGTAAAGCTAAAAACTTCAGTCAAACTTTCCAGGGTTTTAGGGTCCTGTCCATTTCATGATGCCAGTTTGCCTTTCTAAACCAGAGTGATGTAATTCTTAGTCATCCAGTAGGTGGAGGTAGGTCACTTAATCTCCACAAGTCACAGAAAAAATGCTGAGAGAATACTGATCAAGTATAACATCCAGTTGGCCTGAACCCGTAGAAATGCCAATGTTTCTATATTAGGAAAGCTTAAATCGTTCTGTTTCTTCTTTCTTATGCTGATTGAAAATCTATAACTTTGACCATTAGCACTAAAATATTTTTCTTTTTGAAGGTTCTCTTAAATCAGCCCATCTCTGGCTACTCTGTTAAACAGAGGAAGAAGAGAATTTCTTATCTGTGGTAAGTTCTGAGTTTTCCTTTTTTTTTTTTTTTCCTTTCTTCTTATTTCCTTTTTTCCTGAGAATCTACTGTGTATCAGCTTGGAAAATGAGGTCATTTTAGACCCAGGAATATATGAATGTGTGTGGAATCATACAAGCTCCTAAGACAGAAGCAAATGTAAACCCAGCATTTATCCCTGTCTCTGGTCGACACATATCATTCACATTAAGCCAAAGTCCTAAGTGTTTCTATGACCAATCACCACAAATGCCAATGACGTAAGTGGTGTGTTCCAGATGGGACAGAACAGTGTGTACATGATAGTGTTGGTGGCTGGAGGAAAGATGTTTGGAGACAAAGAAGATCCTGGAACCTATGTGCATGGTGGAGCAAATGAGGTATTAATTTCTGATGAGTGTCATGCGTCAAATTCTATAAACAACTCTTTTTTTTTTTCAATTTATTTATTTTCAGAAAAACAGTATTCATTATTTTTTCACCACACCCAGTGCTCCATGCAATCCGTGCCCTCTATAATACCCACCACCTGGTACCTCAACCTCCCACCCCCCTCGATAAACAACTCTTGGGTAAAAACAACAGTTCCCAAATATTCCTTATGGAGGAAATAATAAAATCCTCATGAGCTAAAGGTTTCTAATTACTGCCTCTGTTCATCTCAAGGATAGTATATAGGATGATGTGTAAACTAAGCTCATAGGATCTAAAGACTCATCTGGTGCAGGACTGGAGAAAAAGAAGAAAAAAGAAAGAAAGAAAAGGGATTTAACTACAGAAGACAGATAATCTTGGTGTTAATGCCTGTAGCTGCTTTCTTAGCAACTGCTTTGTACGTAATAATGGCTTATCCTGCTTTTCCCACTGGGGAGGGGGAAATAAAGTTAATGTATGCCCTCCCACCAGGCACATTAAATCAAATCCTTTTATTCTGAGCCCTTATTTCTCAAGTGCACAGAATGGGGTTAGATGTAGAACAGGAGAAAGGAAACAACCGATATTACATTACAAAAGACATTTTTTTCATACATGTACATTTCTGTATACATAAGATAGGCAATGCATGTTTGGTTAAAAAAAAAAAAACCTATTGTCCCAACCTTATACATTTTTTAGTCTAAAGCATTTTATTTGCATAGTGGGAAGCCAGGGTTTCCCCTACATTGATTAGACCAGAAGCTGGTGCTCCAGCACTAACATGAAGAAATTCAGCAATGGGCATGAACATGAATGACAGGATGGTAACAGCATGTGGGAGAAAGCTCAACTACAGGCACAAACCCAGTAGTGTGAGTTTTCATCCAGAAAAAAAAAAAAAATCATGTAAGATCTAAAACCTAAATCTTTGGCAGGCTCTAGGAGGAAGGGACAAAGTGCACATATAATACTTTCGAAGATGTGAGAAATGATTTCATTGTGTTCTTTTCTATCTTTGTACATAGGTAACACTTACACATACCAGTTTAATATATATAGCAGTTTAACTAATATTTAATTAACCCTTATATGTAGGAAAAAAAGAACAGAATGAACACAAAGAATTGGACAGAAATAGGAGAGGTATTCACATATAGGTCAATAGTTTAAATAGAATTTAAACAAAAGTTACCCAAAAATATTCTTGTTAGCGTATGGTTCTGAAACCTCCTGGCACAGATTTTCCCCTTTGTCTTCCTGTTCCCACCTACCAGATAGCTTCTTTTTGTATGTTTTTTTTCTTTTGTTTTTATCCAGACAGTTATTCCTGATAGCCTCTTTCCTTCTTCTACTGTACACTGGATGGTGAGACTTTTTCTTTTCTCAAGAGACTCCCTTGAAACCTTGTTTTATTCACCTTCTAGGCACAGGACATAACTTTGACCTTTAGCAGATTCTCATAATGCTTTTAGCTATGGAAAGGCACACTCAGCAAACTAATTTATGTCTAGAAAGCAAATGGATTAACTAAGTGTCCTGCAAAGGACAATGTAGGACATTCAATGACATTCTTCAGCAACCTTAGGATGAAAATGAAAAATTAATCTTTCCATTCCAGGCAAGGTTATGATCTTAATCAAATGAAATTTGGTACATTCTATATCCAGTGGAAGCCTCCAGGATTTGGAACAGCATAGTTAGTATTAACCTTCATTTAATGAAAATCAGCCATTGTGGAAAGTGGGAAAATAGGGGTGGCATTTTACACAATTTCATCTGTTGTGTTAGATGGTAATGTTTTCAATCAACAGGTGTGGTCTTCTTGGTCTGTTCTTACAAGAACTTCTGGCTGCTGTCCAGGTTACTCATAAGCTGCACCTGTCAGACACCAAAGCCTTCCATCTACCCCTCAGAGAGAGAATAAGTAAGAATGTTTTGACTCTTTTATTCTTTTATGAGTTTCAATTTAAAATGTTTGTTTTATCCACACAGAGGCCCAGACTTCTTTCAGAGAACAAACTCATTGCCAGTGTTGGAACTCGCAAAACCTGCTGCTAGGTCTGGAACACACACAAGCTTACCTATCAGCTTCCAACCCCTCCCTCCACCCACCCACTTTCAACCTGTTTCCAATGTACACCCAACACTCTCATAGAGATTTGGCAGGGACTTGCTTTTTATATTGCTGTAGTTCAAACAGAGCAGAACAACAAACAAAGAACTTCTTTTTTCTACACGTAACTATAAGGAAAATCATTTCCCTCATCAGTGCACCCCAAAAACCATAGGTGAAGAAAGTGGAATAAGGAGAACAGATTACTGCCTTACTTAAAGACCACACTCTTGGGGCACCTGGATGGCTCACCTGCCTTCAGCTCCGGTCATGATCCTAGAGTCCTGGGATCGAGTCCTACATCGGGGCTCCCTGCTCTGCAGGGGTCCTGCTTCTCCCTCTGCCTCTCCCCCTGCTTGTGCTCTCTCTCTCTCTCTCTCTGTCAAATAAATTTTAAAAATTAAAAAAAAAAAAAGACCACACTCTCTACCACATTTAAACTTTTCCTTCTCTTGCAGAGTAGCTTATCATGTCACTGAAGCCTGTCTTTTGTCAGTAAGTTTTCCCGTGGCATTCCACATTCCAAAGAAGCCACAAACAGACATTGAAGGGGAGATGCTATAACGTATAAAAAAAAAAAAAAAAAGAGGACAATAAAAATGCATTCCTATGAGTCAAAATCCTTAATTCTGCCTTTAATACATAGTCTCAAAGAAACCATCCACAGTTTCATAGAGAACAGATGTCCAACATATTATGTAGTTCATTTTCAAATCCCAAACAGATCAGTAGGAGTGGGATTTATTCTCATGACTCTTGGGCAGAGTTCCTCAGTACATTTTTTCCCTTCTAGTGATCCCATCTTATAAGAATTCTCTAGCTTCTGACAAGTGTTCTGAATTCAACTGGATAGCAGCTTCAGGCGAATTCATCTGTCATGGGCCCTGAAAGACATTTTTGGCTCTTGTCCTCGGTTAAGTATGATGCCAGGATGGTGGCACTGTGTCAGGTTTTCTGGCTTTTGCCTTCAGGTCCCTACCTTTGGTCATACTCTAATCTGGTGTGAGTGATTTAGCAAAATTTAGGCCTACCATTTTCTTGTTTTGAGTGTATGAGGCAATAGCCATGCAATTATCTCCCAGCAAACAAACACAGTAATTATAACCAAGCACTCTAAAGGATTTAGATAACACCTTTCATCTAGAGAAGGAAAAGTCCCAAGAACTTTTTAGATAGTGTCAGACCTTAAATTTACGTATCTTATTAAATGAATGGAAAGCTGTAATTACAGTTGTTGCTAATTAAATTAATCTGTGTCACCTAGCCTTGCTCTGAAATGGTGATATGCAGATGACCTTTATGTTGGAGATTTAGATACATTGTGTCTCTCACATTAGAAACAAAGCTGTCATTAAATTCTAAACTCATGAAGTTTTTCTATGCATTGTTTGGGCATTTCAAGTTATGAGGTCGTTGTAAGCAATATGAAGTCTTTTCTAAACAGATACAGTTTTATAGAAGTAAAGTGACACAAATCAAAAAGAAAATAGAAAATAGAAAAAGAAAAAACACATTATTTCTGATTGGTTTAGAAAAGAAATGATCATATCACAGCCACTGAGAAATGCATTCTAGAATTTAAAATATACCCATTTAAAGAATGATTCTGTACTTACTAAATGTTAATAGCAAAGTTAAACCAAGTACAAGTTTATAATAGAAGTTTAGTGATCAATCTGGGGAAGCATGGAGGTATGGTAAGGTAGACTGCTCTGGAGAGAAAAAGGAAGGCCAGAGGGGTTAATAAATGATGAATAATTAATAATCATTAATAAATGATGAAGAAGTTAATAAATGCATCCACAGCAACATGTCATCAATAGTATATTAATAAAATTATAATCAGCAACTTCTATACTTTTCTGTGCTTTCATTGCACTTATTTTAAAAACATTTCAAGTCTAATGAGTTAACTTTTCCAAACATAGTTCTCTATCAGCAAGAAGAGAATACAGTTATGATGATATATCACCTGTGTACGTTGTTGTACTCTGCTTCAAATAATAAATGATCAATAAAATGCAAATTATATTAAAAATGTATTTATTACCGGTTGGGGCTCTGAAATACATACACTCTGTTTTTATGTCTCCTCCTAAGCAAGGGTTTCCTTCACACTAAAAATTCTTGCTGAGTTCACCACTGGGGATTTTGGCTTAGATATGCTGCATGATACCAGTGAGGAGACCAAGTAACAAAAATGGCAAAATGCTATGCATTTTTCTCCAAGGGAGCGAAAGAAAGAAAAAGGAATGACTTGGGATAACCTTTTAATCCCAACAGTTTACTCTGTGAGTTTCCAGCTTTCCAAGCAGGAGCCAAATCCGTTCAAGGTGGAAGCTCTTTAGAGCAAAGGAAAAAGGGAAGGAACAGATACCTGCTTTGTCCCACACTTGCATTATTTGATGAAACCTGTTGTCAGTTCACACAAGGGGAGTCTGGGAAACATTTCCTCTAACCCAGCAGTGGCTGTTCCTAGTTCTCATGTATCCATGTGACTATGCTAGAAGCCACCAGACCTGCTTTTCCGTTCTTTCATTGCCATACACTCATCATGGCCATGACAGTGAAAGTTTGACTAAAACAAGACTCATTAACCAGGTAAATGCCTGGGTTTTAAATTATATCAAAAATAAAGGATTATCTGTATCAATAGTCCATTAGATTAGGGTTACTAGATAATACTGTGAAGTGAGGTGATTGATAGATAAAAATACATTATATTTTTATGTGATATACACAATTAATTATCTAACTCTGCTAAATGGTGAAGATACAAGAATAAATGAAGATGAGGACTGCATCTTGAAGGACTTCAAGTCAATGCAATGACATCTTTGAACTTGAATTGTAATTGTATCACTGACAATGCAGATGTTTTCTCAACCTTCAGATCAGAGTAGAGCAGAAGTCAAATCAGGTTTTATATCAAATTTCCTTGCTTTTTATTTCCTGTAAAAATGTGCTTTCAGTAAGACTTTCCTTGAATAATTTGGCAAAGTTCTGGGATCTATAAACATTGAAACAGGAATTCTCTGGCAAAAACTCTGCATCATGTAACTGGCTTTGTTGTCTCTTTATCCAGTTCTTCCCTGTCTCTCAACAGCTTGTTCTTCCTGCCACCTTTTTTAAGTAGCAGATCCCCACTCCATTTTAAACTTTCATGATAAGCCCCACCACATTCATTCCTTGAAACCCTATGACAAGAAAACTGTATCTTTGCCTTTTTCTAAAATAATTTATTTGAAGAGTCACAGTTCCCTGATTAGTGAGGAAGCTGAAGTCATTTGTCTATTTCTTTACCTGTAGACATAATTACAATTAATCAAATAATATATTTTGAAAGGCATCTAGTGCCTCAATTTTGTTCCATCTGTCCAATGAGTTTATTAATTGTCTAATAAGAATTGAAAAAATAAAGAAGATACAATAATCAGAAAACATTAAGCACCCATAATTTTTCTCCTTTATTCTTTCTATTTTGGGGTTTTAGAATGTTACAGGTGTGTGTTTAATAACTGGATGGCAAACAGATCAAAACCATTACATTTGATGAATTCCATTAATTAGCCACCTTTTGAAAATAGTGCTTACTTCTGAGTAAGCTTCTAGGTTTCTTTCCTGGACTTTGGAAAAAGAATGAGATCTAGAAGGTCATAGATTTACTCTGAAATTTAAAACCTGATGCTCAGAGCAAGGCTGTAGCTTGAAACAAGATGAGTGAATTAGACCCTTAACAAAAGAAAGCAGGAAATCAAAGGTTGACTAAAGTTTACTACCGGTACAAGTGACCACAGTCATCACCCATGAGAACGAGAGTCAGTTAAGCCAAAACAAAACAAAACAAAACAAACAAACAAAAATTTAGAAGGGAAGGACTCAGAACTTCAGCAGAATCTATACTAACTTGTTTCTATATTTGCCTAAACTTTGAAGCTCTATCTTGCTTAACCTCTAGCTTAATAAGGAAGAATCTAAGAATGCTACAATGTTCACTGTAAGATCAATTGTTGCTAGTTGTGACTAGACCATTTACCTTAGATCTCAGAGCTAAGTTTTCACTGTTAGGAATTTTGTTACAGGTATGAGCTTTGATGTCAGACAGTTAGGTCAGACACTTGCATCTCTGTATATTTTGTGACCTGGACAATTTAGTTAACCTTTTGAAATCTTGGTTTCATTTTCTGTGATACTGAAGTAAAAATAATAGCTTCTGCCTCACAGGACTATCATAAGACATATATCTGATAATCACTCATTTTTACAATCAATAAATATTTGTCTAGAGCCAGCTTTACACAAACCATTGTTCTAAGCACTATGAGCACAGTGAGCAAAGCAAGACCCTTATCTTTTTAGCAGTTATATTTCACTATGTGTAGGAGAAAATACAGCAGTAAATACAAGGAAATACAGTAAACATAATATCAAGTCTGATAACCATGAAAGAAGATTTCAATGTATATAGTACATCTAGGAGGCAATACCAGAGAAGACTCTTAAGTAAGTGGAAAAAATGAGACTGAATGGGTAATCAGCCAATAAAGCGTGTGTTGTGAAGAAAGTTACCCTTCCAGAAACTAGAGCTTAATCCCTCTAGGAAGAACATTATGGCCCAGTGTCAGTGAAGAACACTATGTCTCAAGAACACCTTCACAGTCTCAAAGAAGCTGACCATCAATCACTGGTTGGGTGACACTGAGGGTGGGCTGGGGAGTGAGTTAATTTTGTCCATAATTTTGACCTGCTGTGTCCATGAGTAATTCGAAAGGACAGTGAGAAGAGATCAGGAGAAACAGGGATAACATAGGGATAGTAGGTACTATTTTCAATGAGAGAAGGAAAGGACTATTTGAGGAAGTAGCATTTGAGCAGCGGCCTCAATAAAGAGATAACTCAGGCAAACATCTCAAGAGAATCCAGGCATAGAAAACAAAAAATTCTAAGGTGAGATCATATTTGATATATTTGTGACACAGTAATAATGTCAGTATGGCTAGGACATAGCTATTTGTAAAGATAAGATTGAGGAGGTAATAGGAAATGGGGCATGTAGGGTATTATAGGTCATGATGAGAGCTGTAAGATTTGGCCTAACTCGTAGAGAGATTCTTAAATAGGAAAGTGATATAATCTAATATATTAAAAAAAATTCTGATTAATAATATGTGGAGGTAGACAATTAGGGAGTTAGAATAAAACCATTGAGACCGATTAAGGGATACTTATGTAGAGTAAGACAAGGGTGTTCAATTTTTTTTTTATTAAATTCTGACAATTATTTAGAACCTCAGACCATTGTTTATATGCGCCTTGTCTTTCTACCATATTAGAAATCCCAACTAAAAAAAAAAATTGAACCTAAGTAGTTTTTATTGAGATTTAATACATATACCATAAAATTCATCCATTTAAAGTACACAGTCAAGTGGTTTTTGGATATTCAGAGTTGTTACAATCACTACCTAATATAAAAATGTTTAAAATCACACCCAAAATAAATTTGCATCTATTATCAGTCACTCCTTATCCCTCCCACCCAACTTTAGGCAACCACTAATCTAATTTTTGTCTGTACAATTTTGGTTATTCTACATATCTGGATATATTATTTAAAATGAGTTACACAATATATGATGTTTATAATTGGCTTCTTAGGATGTTTTAAGGTTCATCCATTTATATCATGTATCAGTATCAATACTTCATTTTTATTATTAAATAGTATTCATTATATGGATATACCTCATTTTGTATGTCCATTTATTATAGACATTTGGGTTTTTTTCCACCTTTGACTATCATGAATAATGTTGCTATGAACATTCATATTCTTGTTTTTGTATTTACATGTTTTCATTTATCTTGGATATGAAATAAGAAATGCAATTTCTGGATCATATTATAACTATTTTTAACTTTGAGGAAATGTCTGACTCTTTTTCATTTATTCTTCAAAACTGAGAAATGTTTAAAATATAATAATACACAAACACCTATTTCATTAAGTCTAAAGGCAATACTATTATATTTTCTACTAGCCTCTGGAAAACTCCACCATACAACTGTGAGAGAAAAATCATAAATAAGGCAGTATCTTAGTATAATTGTGAAAATACTGTATAGGGAGTATGGTAACTTTCTTACATGTGGAATACTGGGAGTGGAATAGGATTGGAGTCAGTTTAGAGGTGGAAATATTACATTTGTGATGCTTATTACATAATGAAAAATATTTTTTCTTAAAAATATAGATTTTTTAAAAGAAAATTTTAAGATATTTTGAGATTTTTTTTATAGAAGATATTATGTATTATTTGACAGAGAAACAGGGATAGAGGGAACACAAGCAGGGAGAGTGGGAGAGGGAGAAAGGAGGCTTCCTGCTGAGCAGGGAGCCCGATATAGGGTTCGATCCCAGGACTCTGTGATCATGACCTGAGCTGAAGGCAGATGGTTAACTACTGAGCCACCCAGGTGCCCCAGATTCCTGAGATATTAAGGAAGCAAATAGATTGCAGGATAAGGAGGGTACCTGGTATGTAAATTTGGAATGTATCAGCATGCATATGCCATATAAATTATGAGAAAAAATAATATTACCTAGGGAGTGAGTATAGATTGAGAAGACAAGAGGCCCAAGGACTGAACCTTGTAACATTCCAAGAGGTTTGGAAGTGGTAAGTCTAAATACTGAGAGTTAAAAGCAGTAACCAATAAGACTTGGGAAACAGTCAATAAAAGTAGTGGAGTGTTAGAAGCCAGCTGAACAAAGAGCTTTAGAGTTATCCATTGTATTAAATGTAATTGAAAGTTTGACTAAGAATTAATTGGTGATGGGCTTTCTTTTAAGCCACATACAGATCATATGTGACCTTGGGTGGTTTCAGGGAGTGGTGATGAAAGCCTAATTGATATATTTCAAGAGAAAATAGAACTGTAGGGATTAGACATATCTTCCATAAGTTTTACTCCAAAAGAAAACAGAGAAATGGAGCAAAATGTAGCAGGGAAGTAATCAGAAGGGTGTTTTGTGTTTTTCTTGCTGTTGTGGTTGCTTAATTGAAGGGATTAACTCATGGTTTTATAATGAAGGAAAAGATAGAATAGAGAAACAATACTTAAAACAAAACAAAGGATGATGACTAGAGCAAGTCCTTGAAAAAAAAAAAAAATACAAGGGGAAGGGACCCAGGGCATAAGTACAAAGGTTAATGTTAGACCACAACATGGACAGACAAGTCATCCATGGTAAAAATTAGGAAGGCATAGTGCATGGACGTAAGTGGAAGGAGGTAGACCTGAAGGTGCAAGTAAGTGGAATTTTACTTCTGTTTACTTCTGTTTTCTTAGTATAAGGAACAGGATCTTCAGTTGTGAGTCACAGAGGAAAGGATATATTAAAAGTTTGAGGTACAAGGAGATGGGAAATATTCAGAGAATGGGAGAACAAATGTGCTCAGGAAATAAAATGGCTTTGCGGTCAACCAAAGTAAATGGTTAAACCCAATCAATGCATGGTAGATTGAAAGGACTCAATATTTGTGAGTAATTTATTATTACATATACTCACATTTTTTGTAGCCACTTCTGTTATATGACTATCCATATTAAACATCTAGACAACCACATGCTTCTTTGGTTTTGCTTACATTTTTCTTCAAATGTGAATGGACTTTTTCTATTTTATTTACCTACTTAACCCTTAAACATTCTTCAAGTTGCACCTCAAAATCCTTCTGTAGTAAAACATTCTTTGTTCCCTTTTAGTAACAATTTTTGTTTTATTTTCATTCTTCATTGTAGGCAAAGTGAAATTCATTAACATAAATTGTTTCATAGCACTGTTTTTTTTTTAAAATTCAAAAGCTCTCCATGGAACATAAAATGAATTACATTTCACTGTTTACAAAGGTCCTCACCTTCCTCACTGGTTACTTTTCTGTCCTCTGGACAGACAGAATTTTTTCCTGCCTTACAGATTTTGTACTTGATGTCCCCTTTCCATGGAACACCCTCTCACCAGGTCTTTGCATTTATAACATCTTCTCATTATTCAGATTGCAGTTCAAATGTCTCTTTTTACTCATTTTTCTAAGGCACTGTCCCTGACTACACTATCAAAAGTTGCCTTGTAAGTCACTTGCTATGAAGTTACTTTTTATTTTGTAACAATTATTTGTTAATGGTCTACACACCCTTCTAGTATGTAAGTTTCACTGGAGTACATTCCAGTTCCATCTTGTTCACAGCCATACACAATAGACATAGAACAGTGCCTGGGACAAAAATAGGTTCTCAATAAATACTTTTTAAAGAAATGACTGTTGCATGAGCCTTCCATGTATTTAATTTGTTTTATGTGCCTACATACTATGAGCAAGTTTTTGCTATTAATAGTGTGTACTCTAAATATAATAAATTTTTACTCTTCTGCAATAAGTGAACATTTAGCCCAACCTCCAGCAGACCAGCAGGGACCTCCGGATAACAGTGAAAATAACAATGAGATCTGGACTACAAGAGAGAAATTCTACTGCAAGCTTTTCTAAAGACACCTCAGTTTTCAATTTGATCTCAATGTGTATAGTACAGTAGTCATGCTAGGAAAAGTCTCAAAGATCTTAGCAATTAATTCAAACTCCTTAACATAAACAAACCCTGTGGTGGGGGAAACACCTTCAGGGATGCTGAGCCCCCAAACAGACAACAAGAAACTTGAAACATCTACTGGCATTTTCCATCTATCATCTTCAAGAATCAGTGCCCACAGTTTTCTCTTAAAAATTCCCAGGACTGGATTTGGAAGCTGCTCCTGGTCTGTCTCTCTTGGATATTGTCAACACAATAATCTTACTAGATATAAATACAAACATGCCTAGAGGCCAACCAGGTCTTTTGCGACTCCCTTGTTCCTCTCTGGCTCCATGCCCAAAGAGCTCGCAGTGCTGACCTCAAACTCAGTGTGCCACCTGACTTCACCTTTTCTTCTTTGATTATCAAAGGAAAGCTCTATTTGTCTCTAAACATATCTCATTTTCATAGCCAAATCATTTGGAACACATGGTTGACTATTACAAAATCCACAATGTGAGTTACAGGGGGTACTTGGCTGTAAGATGCCTGTTTCTCTTCCCTTCACTCTTTCCCTTTTCTTTCCTTTCTCACATATTCATTCAGGCCCTACTATATATTAGGAACAGCAATACACATTTAAGACAGAGAGATGATGTGACTACTATGCTTTTAGTTTATAGTTAAAAGAGAAGGTGGAGGGGGGAAAAGAAAAAAGGGGGGAAAAAAGAAACATAAACAAATAATACTAAGCAATATCATCTTTTCTCTGATAGCAAAGCGAATAAGGGCTTATGGGGAAATTAACTTCCTGGGAAAAGGCCTGATAGGGAAGTTCGCATTTGAACTGGGTATGAGCATGGGCTTCCCTTGAGTTGTTTTCCTAACTGAACAGCAATATCCACGGGAATGCTAGGAAGGACCCTCAAATTTCAACTGCACCTTAGATAAACAAATTTATTGTCAATAACTTAAAACCAAGTGCTCAATGCCTCTTTGTTTGAAAATTAATAGGAACTCGTTTCTAGAAACATGGTTACTCTTAAAGCAAATGCTCAAAATCCTGAAGAGATGTCATACCTAAGTAAGTAAAAAAGTTTATGTGACAGGAACATACCCCATTCCTGTGATACATGACTGAAAAAGCTGGAGCCCAGATTCTGAGATTCCTTACAAGCCATGCTGAACAATTTGGAATTTCTCTTTTTAAAAGCATAAAACTAACAAAAACCCTTAATTGTTGATTTGTTGTTTTTTTTTTTTTCCAGTTTTTCTTTTGATTGGGTAACAAATGTCAAAATTTATTTTGTCCCTAATTGGTAATATAGGTAGATTCCAGGCAAACACTTGCAACTCAGTATGCAAATATTTGTTGAATTAATAAACAATCACATAGTATTTATGTACCACATCTTTATTAGCCAAATATTTGTTGTGTACTTCATCTGTTTCATATAAATTTGCTTTGTTCATTGCTCTAAATCAAGATTCCTAAAATTCAATTATTTTAATATCTTCCAACACGATAAGTAATGTGAACCTTACCTCTCAAGCTCAGTAAAATTATTCAGTAATACTGCTAGTAATACATATCTTGAATGTATATTGCACTTTATTGTTTTCCAAATACTTTGATAGCCTTTATCTCATTTTATCCTTACAATGATCCTATGAAATTACTATTACTATTTTACCAGAGGGGGATTCTGGGTTTCAAAGTGGTTAAGTCATACAGCTAAGACAGGACTAGAATCAAAGTCTTAACTCATAGGAATTTGTTGATTTATTTGCCTTTATTCTTTACGCAGAATCCTTACCTTTTTTAGAGACTGAATATGATAGAAAAACAGAGTTTATTTTGAAACAAAGATTACTTGGTATTCAGAGAGAGCTGGTCTAGGCCAGTGGATCTCAAACTATTGTGGGCATAACAGAAGATAGAGGGATTTGGGACAGAGACATCCCAGAATAACTTGGATCCTGGTCTTGCCCCACCCAAAAGAAAATCTCTGAATGGGCCCTGACATCTCTATATTTTACATCTTTTTGGTGACTCTGGTGATCAGACATGTTTCAGAATCCCCGGGCTTGTTGATGTCTATTATTATTTACTTCACTAAAACTCTTCAGCCTTAAGTTTCTCTTATTTCAGGAGTGGCTATGTTTCTTAACTAATCTCAGAACCTTTTTCACAAATTCTATCTAAGCCCATATTTAGTCTTATCTTCTGTGACACAAATGGATACTCATAGGAGATTTTCTGGGGCAAAAGGAGAATTGTCAAATGCACAGACATGCACTCCAGCATTCAGGCATTAGAAAGTATATAAGGGAATTGATCATTGTGCATTTACCTAAGATATTTGAATGTAAGCCAGTTAGCCCAGCAATTTGACCTGGTGTCTCATGAACAAAGAGGTACTCCACTGGTGTAACAAGGTAGTACTGAAACACGTGCCTTGGCTATAGAGACAATAGGGCAAACAAATTATTTGTATCAGCCATCCCTGAGTCAACTCCCTCCTTCTGACTTGGACTATATCAGACTGTCATGCTGCCAAGTACCCTCTCTCATCCCATAGGAAAACTGGAATTTACAGCAGTGAGAGGTTGCAGCTGGATAAGCAGATTGATCAAATATTTCACAGGTGGTCAGCATATCTGGCAAAGGCTGCAAGTTACCTCAAAGCCAAACACAAGAGCTGGCTCTGAGTCAGGTGCATTTTCTGTGAATCCAACACCTGGATATTTATTCCTGCCTGGAAGGGAATAACAACTGAACCAACTTATATTCCAAGTCAAGTGCCTATGACAGTAGGAGATAAATGGAAATTTTAAAGCTTGATTTCTAAACTAAAGCTAACTTTTCCCCACAGCAAACCATCAGATAAGAGGATATCATTGAGAATAAAACATTGCTTTACTGCATTAGCAAAACCTAGCACATACTTTTTTTTTTTTTTTCCTGAAAAATACATTCCATCAAGCATGAGCAGATGTGTCATGGAATAATTGGATGGGAGTTGGATCTAGAGCAGTAGTTCTAGTAGATAGAATCAGCATCACCTGGGTACTGATTTGAGATGCAAATTAATTTCCAGCTCCACTATAGTGCTTCTCAAACATTCACATCCTTCCTAATCACCTACAGGGTAAGAGAGATTAAATTATAAACCCCACCCCAGAGTTTCTGATTTAGTAGATCTGGGGTAAGACCCTGCAATTTGCATTTCTAACAGATTCCCAGGTGATACTGAGACTGAGATTCAGTATCAAAATGTGGATTGAGGGGTGCCTGTGTGGCTCAGTTGGTTGAGCAACTGCCTTCGGCTCAGGTCATGGTCCTGGACTTCCAGGATCGAGTCCCACATCAGGGTCCCAGCTCCTTGGGGAGTCTGCTTCTCCCTCTGACCTTCTCCTTTCTCATGCTCTCTCTCACTCATTCTCCCTCAAATAAATAAATAAAATCTTTAAAAAAAATGTGGATTGAGAACCAGTGTTTCAGATTAGTGGACTTCAACCTTGGCTAAGCATGAGATTTACTAGGGGAGCTTTTATAACTCCTCATGCCTAGGTTGCAGTCCAGATTAATTGCAATGGTTAACTTGATATGTTAAATGGACTGGGCCATGGGGTACCCAGACTAAATATTATTTCTGGATGTATCCTGAGGGTGTTTTTAAATAAAATGAGCATTTAAATATGTGGACTCAGTAATGTAGACTGCTATCCCCAGTTTGGGTACGCATTTCCAATCCATTGAGGGCCTGAATAGAGTGAAGCAGAAGGGAGGATACCTTCCCTTCCTGCCTGCTTGGTTGAGCTGGACATCAGTCTTATACTGCCCTTGGATTAGGATTTGCACCATTGGTTCCCCAGCTTCTCTGGCCTTCAGACTTGGACTGGAATTACACCACTGGGGTGTCCAGCTTGATGATAGCAGATCTTGGGACTTCTAAGTCTCCATAATCATGTGAGCCAATTCCCATAAATCTACACACATACACACACACACACACACACACACACACACTATATACACATCCTATTGGTTCAAGGTATCTAGAGGACCCTGACTAATACACCTATTAAGTAAATTTTTCAGACTGGACTGTGTTAGAACCAAGAATCAGTAATTTTTAAATCTCCCCAGGAGATTCCAATGTGTGATCATATTTGAGAACACAAGAGTATAGAAGAAACAAAACCATGGAAATAGAAGGTGAATAATATCAGGTCTGATAAGAAAAAAATCTAGTTTTATGGACATAGACATTATTTGACATATATTTTGTCTTCAACTGCAACTTTTGTCTCTTGGTTACATGTAGCTATGGATTTTATAGTTACTGAATTAAACTCCTTGTACCCCCAAGCCATATGGTCATGCACTTTCTCTACTCGACCCATCCCTCACACACAAACTCAACCTATCGAAAGGAAACATCAAAGAAGTAAATACCCACATTACAAAATGGTTTGATGCTATAGCTGATTATGTTATTACCAAAGGAGATAGAGATCTTTAAATACATGCCACTAGAGAGTGTGTCCTATTTTTGTTCACCATTGTGTAACTCAGGAAGGACATGGTGTGTAGTAATCTTTCAGTAAATATTTTTAAATTTAAAAAATGAATAAATCTATTGAAGATGAATTAGATCTTGAGTAGATGTTTCCAGAACTTTTATATAATGATTTGATGTTTTTAAAGGCAAGTTTTTACTAACTGTGTGCTCCCCTACCTTCAGTTTAAGACATTAACAATGTTTGGAATGGTACCTTTGTTATTTTATTACCTTTCAGAAATACCTTTGCTTATGTGGAATAAAAATACCAAAAAAGGCTAATGTTTCTCTTTCCTCTTTTTTCATCCTGGGAAGTCATTCTTTTTGATTTGATTTTTAGGCCACTGTCTGTGAAAACAAATCAAACATTCATCATCTGTCATCTAACTCAAAGACATGGAACCTAAATTGCTGAAAGGGTCTCTATATTATATATTTTTTTCCTTTTGCAACAAAACCCATCCCACTCCCAATGCTAACCTAGCATGGCTATTTGAAAACTAAATGGATAGATTACAATAGAGGAACATACTGTTACCATCAGGTTCTCCCTTGAGTTAGGAATACACAATTAGAAAAATAATTCTCTAAGAGCAGCTACAGGCATTTTCCCTACAATTTCCAGAAAGCTTTTATTATGGCACTTGCTGCCTGTTTGGTAATTTCAGTGGAGCCTCATGTTGCCACTAATGTAAAAGATTTGTCAGATTTTCCATTGTGAACTTCACTGCGTTGAGTGTTTAAACATTTCCAACTGTGTCAGCCTAAAATTCTTCCCTGTAAGTTTCCACCTGGAATGCATTTTTCAAAATATCGAAAATGGTCAACAAATCAGTTTAGCATTTGAAGTTCAAGAAACAACTAAAAAACATAAACCCAGATAAATTTTCTTGTGTTTGCTTCATCCACCAATGCACACAAATTTATGGGTTCATGTTTACACATAGGTACATACATTTCATCTAAATTCAAAAGAAAAAAAGGAGAGATTTTTTTTCCTGATAAAGAGGAAAACATTATATACATTTTTCAGTGAGCTTGGTCATTTCTCAGGTCATATGAACCATGAAAATATTTGTTCAGTGATAATACTGTTTTTACTGAGAACACAAGTCATGGAAAAAAAACCTGATGAGATCTGCTATAAACATTTATTAATGATTTGTAGTCAAATACAATGTATCATTTAATTATTTGGCACAGCTCCAACAGAGCACTGTTCCTTTAGAGTAAACACAATGCTTTTTTAGAATGTTACCTAACCATATTTTCTCCAAATCCTAACCTCTGTCTAAACTCTCTTCACTTACGGCAGGGTTAGTATTGAGCTTCCTACCTAGAGGCAAATTTCATCTAAAATAGGAAAAACTGATGTAATATATTATTATAATATATTGAAATATATCGTAAAGGCAGAGGAGGAGAAATTGTTTTCCTGAAAATATTTAAATTTTATATTTTCAAAAGACAATAAAATAGGAAATATCTAAGATCTCTCATTATCCTTGAGTATATGAATGAAAGCAACTTAATGTATTTTGGTGTGCAATAGCTTAAATTCAGCACTGATTCTTTTCTCTTAACTACTCCTTTGACATCGTATAGTAAATAAGAGCATGTCATTTTATTCCGATGTTTTAACCCTTAGAACCTTACTGACCCTGGGGAGACTTTGCCTACTAGGACTAGCCAATTTATAGAAATAGTAAAGGATGTCCCTGCACGTGTGCCTTTCATGTACAAACAGACCAATCTGAAACCTATATTCTAACCACTTCCTTTGTTTGCCTCTCACAGAGCTCCCACACTCAGGGCAACTATCCTTCTGCCCTAATCACTCCAGGGCCAGGTACCAGATAACAAGAGATAGCCTCCATGACACAGATCCTGCCAAAACTATTCAAGGTAGCTAATCCTGAATCTGCTTACCCTGGTTTGCCTTGCCTTCCCATTCAAATCACACACACAGAAAAAGCCTCTTACCAATGACTGCACCCCATTTGTTCTATCCTCCAACTGACCCTGGTGCTTTCCATGTGGAGCCTCTTCTTGGGAACCATAACAAACTGACTTTTCATTACCAATCATCTCCTGATCTGTTGGCCTCACTATACCTGAATAATAATGACATCTACATTTGAAAACACATGGTATGGAAGAAAAAGTATGGTTTAGGGCCAGAAACATAACTAATATTTTCAGGTCAAGTAATCTTGTACTTTCACTCATTCAGCAGCCTTTACAGGCCAAGATATTCCTATTGAGAATAAACAATAAATAGAGAAGATATAATCTGAGTCTTCAAAAATTATATATACTCAATTTAAATATGCATATGAACAACAAGACAATTATACTGTAGTACTTAACATAAGCTCCAGTGTTAAAGGAACTCTTTCTTTCCAAAAGTTATATTTCCAAAAGTTTATATTACCAAAAGATAAAGTATTAAAAATTGGATATGACCAATATTCTTTGAATATCATATCATTAGAAATAGCTCAATATCAGTTAATACCTGAACATCATCTTCCTCATTTTCAGGACTGGGATAAGAATGATATCTCTGGGGGCGCCTGGGTGGCTCAGTGGGTTAAGCCGCTGCCTTCGGCTCAGGTCATGATCTCAGAGTCCTGGGATCGAGTCCCGCATCGGGCTCTCTGCTCAGCAGGGAGCCTGCTTCCCTCTCTCTCTCTCTGCCTGCCTCTCTGCCTACTTGTGATTTCTCTCTGTCAAATAAATAAATAAAATCTTTAAAAAAAATGATATCTCTGGAATGGCTGTAAGGATGGCTGAAGTATTATATTTACAGTGCATGGTACAGGATAGACTTCTACCGTTGCACTTACTAAACCCATGTCCTTTTCTCCCTGACTTCTTTTCTATTCTTCACTTTTCTAAAAGTCTTGTATTTAACAACAATCTAGCCAATATAGAACCAGCTTCCCTTGCGCTTTTCACTGAGAATTCAATTTGGCTGATGCTATAGCTTCAGACTGGATACCCTTGGGTTGGAGAACATGTGTTAAGTATTCTTTCAGCAGCCTGCCAAATTGATTCAATTGCATGTTTTGGAACACTAGATTTCTATTTACTTAAAGTAAAACAGATCAGCAAATCATCTCTAATCAACTTGATACCATGTGTAGCAAATACACTTAGAAACTTAACTAGATGACCAAAGTGACAGCCAACATTTATGATCAAATACAACCATTAGGGAAATTGGGAGGTAATACATTTAAATATTTAGCTCAGACAGCATACTCCCTGAATACCATTCTGTACACACAGACAAAATATTTTGCTAGAGCTTGGGAGCTCCATTCTGCTGGAGGAAAGGACATTTTTACAAGTTGGATACACTAAGTCTTTCAAGGCAAGACTTCATTAAAACACACTACCAAGACAGTAACCCATAAGCCTTTTAAATACACCTTGCTCATATGAAAAAAATTATCTAAAGACTGTAGTCAGAGATACAGAAGGACACTACATAATTCTTAAAGGGACTATCCACCAAGATGATCTAACAATTGTAAATATCTATGCCCCCAAGATGGGAGCAGCCAATTACATAAGAAAACTGTTAATCAAGATAAAAGTCATATTGATATGAATACATTAATAGTAGGAGACCTTAACACACCTCTCTCAGAAATGGACAGATCATCGAAGCAGAAAATCAATAAAGAAACAAGAGCATTGAATGACACATTGGACCAGATGGACCTCATAGATATATACAGAACATTCCACCCTAAAACAACAGAACACTCATTCTTCTCAAGTGCATATGGAACCTTCTCAGGAATAGAACACATTGGGTCACAAATCAGGACTCAACCAATGCCAAAAGACTGAGATTATTCCCTGCATATTCTCAGATCACAATGCTTTGAAACTGGAGCTCAATCACAAGGAAAAGTTCAGAAGGAACTCAAACACCTGGAAGCTAAAGACCACCTTGCTTAAGAATGCTTGGATCAACCAGGAGATCAAAGAACTGAAACAATTCATGGAAACCAATGAGAATGAAGACACTTCGGTCCAAAACCTAAGGGATACAGCAAAGGCAGTCCTAGGGGGAAATACATAGCCATCCAAGCCTCCCTCAAAAAAAGTGAAAAATCCAGAACACACCAGCTGTCTCTCCACCTTAAAGAACTGGAGGATCAACAACAAATCAAACCAACTCCACACATAAGAAGGGAAATAATCAAGATTAGAGCTGAGATCAATGAGGTAGAAGCCAGAGATACAGTAGAACGTATCAATGAAATTAGAAGCTGGTTTTTTGAAAGAATAAGATTGATAAACCATTGGCCACACTAATCCAAAAGAAAAGAGAGAAAGCCCAAATTCATAAAATTATGAATGAAAAGGGAGAGATCACAACTAACACCAAGGAAGTAGAAACAATCATCAGAAGTTATTATCAACAGTTATATGTCAATAAGCTAAGCAACCTAGATGAAATGGATGCATTCCTAGAAAACTATAAACTCCCAAAATTGAACCAGGAAGAAATTGACAACCTGTATAGACCAATATCTAGTAACGAGATTGAAGCAGTGATCAAAAATCTCCCAAAAAACAAGAGCCCAGGATCTGATGGATTCCCTGGGGAATTCTACCAAACTTTCAAAGAAGAAATAATACCTATTCTGAAGCTGTTTCAAAAAATTGAAGCAGAAGAAAAACTTCCAGACTCTTTCTATGAAGGCAACATTACCCTGATCCCAAAACCAGGCAAAAACCCTTCCAAAAAGGAGAATTTCAGGCCAATATCACTGATGAATATGGATGCTAAGATTCTCAACAAGATCCTAGCAAACAGGATCCAACAGCACATTAAAAAGATTATCCACCAGGACCAGGTGGGATTCATTCCTGGGCTACAAGGATGGTTCAACATTCGCAAATCAATCAATGTGATACAACAAATTAATATAAGAAGAAAGAAACACATCGTCCTCTCAATTGATGCAGAAAAAACATTTGACAAAATCCAGCATCCGTTCCTGATTAAAATGCTTCAAAGTATAGGGATAGACGGAACATTCCTGAACTTCATAAAATCTATCTATGAAAGACCCACAGCAAATATCATCCTCAATGGGAAAAAGCTTGCAGCCTTCCCGTTGAGATCAGGAACACGACAAGGATGCCCACACCCACCACTTCTGTTCAACATATTATTAGAAGTCCTAGCAACAGCAAACAGACAACATAGAGAAATAAAAGGTATCCAAATTGGCAACGAAGAAGTCAAACTCTATCTCTTCGCAGATGACATGATTCTTTATATGGAAAACCCAAAAGACTCCACCCACGAACTACTAGAACTCATACAGCAATTCAGTTACATGGCAGGATACAAAGTCAATGTACAGAAATCAGTGGCTTTCTTATACACTAACAATGAAAATACAGAAAGGGAAATTAGAGAATTGATTCCATTTACTATAGCACCAAGAACCATAAGATACCTGTGAATAAACCTAACCAAAGAGGTAAAGGATCTGTACTCGAGGAACTACAGAGCACTCATGAAAGAAATTGAAGAAGACACAAAAAGATGGAAGACCATTCCATGCTCTTGGATTGGGAGAATAAATAAACATTGTTAAAATGTCTCTACTGCCTAGAGCAATCTATACTTTTAATGCCATTCCGATCAAAATTCCACCAGTATTTTTCAAAGAGCTGGAGCAAATAATCCTAAAATTTTTATGGAATCAGAAGAGACCCCGAATCGCTAAGGAAATGTTGAAAAACAGAAATAAAACGGGTGGCATCATGTTACCTGATTTCAAGCTTTACTACAAAGCTGTGATCACCAAGACAGCATGGTACTGGCATAAAAATAAACACATAGACCAATGGAACAGAGTAGAGAGCCCAGATATGGACCCTCAACTCTATGGGCAAATAATCTTCGACAAAACAGGAAAAAATATACAGTGGAAAAAAGACATTCTCTTCAATAAATGGTGCTGGGAAAACTGGAGAGCTATATGTAGAAGAATGAAACTCAATCATTCTCTTACACCATACACAAAGATAAACTCAAAATGGATAAAAGACCTCAACGTAAGACAGGAATCCATCAGAATCCTAGAGGAGAACATAGGCAGTAATCTCTTCGATATCAGCCACAGCAACTTCTTTCAAGATATGTCTCCAAAGGCAAAGGAAACAAAAGCGAAAATAAACTTTTGCGACTTTATCAAAATCAAAACCTTCTGCACAGCAAAGGAAACAGTCAAGAAAACAAAGAGGCAACCCACGGAATGGGAGAAGATATTTGCAAATGACAGTACAGACAAAAGGTTGATATCCAGGATCTACAAAGAACTCCTCAAACTCAACACACACAAAACAGATAATCATATCAAAAAGTGGGCAGAAGATATGAACAGACACTTCTCCAATGAAGACATAAAAATGACTATCAGACACATGAAAAAATGCTCATTATTACTAGCCATCAGGGAGATTCAAATTAAAACCACATTGAGATATCACCTTACACCAGTTAGAATGGTCAAAATTAGCAAGACAGGAAACAACATGTGTTGGAGGGAATGTGGAGAAAGGGGAACCCTCTTGCACTGTTGGTGGGAATGCAAGTTGGTGCAGCCACTTTGGAGAACAGTGTGGAGATTCCTCATGAAATTAAAAATAGAGCTTCCCTATGATCCTGCAATTGCACTACTAGGTATTTACCCCAAAGATACAGATGTAGTGAAAAGAAGGGCCATCTGTACCCCAATGTTTATAGCAGCAATGGCCACGGTCGCCAAACTGTGGAAGGAACCAAGATACCCTTCAACAGACGAATGGATAAGGAAGATGTGGTCCATATACACTATGGAGTATTATGCTTCCATCAGAAAGGATGAATACCCAACTTTTGTAGCAACATGGACAGGACTGGAAGAGATTATGCTGAGTGAAATAAGTCAAGCAGAGAGAGTCAATTATCATATGAGTTCACTTATTTGTGGAGCATAACAAATAGCATGGAGGACATGGGGAGTTAGAGAGGAGAAGGGAGTTGGGGGAAATTGGAAGGGGAGGTGAATCATGAGAGACTATGGACTCTGAAAAACAATCTGAGAGTTTTGAAGGGGCGGGGGGTGGGAGGTTGAGGGAACCAGATGGTGGGTATTAGAGAGGGCACGGATTGCATGGGGCACTGGGTGTGGTGCAAAAACAATGAATACTGTTATGCTGAAAATAAATTAAAAAAAAATTATCAGTTCCTTACAAACTTAATTTATTCATTAGTAAATATGCATTAAGTGTCAGGGGCTGAGGACTATGCTAGGCATAGTCCTAGTGGCAAAAAAAAAAAAAAAAAAAGAAAAAAAAAGAAAAAAAAAAGTCATAAATGTCCTTAGTGTCATAAAACTCACAACATAGGGAAAAGCTAGCAAATAGCCATGGAAACAAAATTTTCATCATTCTAAGGACAGTTAATAAGTAATAAAAGCTCATCATAGAGGGTTGGAAAGATTTCCTTAGAATCGGACAATTGAAATGTAATGTTATGAATAATTAGAAATTACCTGGGAAAAGAAGAAATTGTGTCCTGGCACTAGCAAAGGACATGGCAGAAAGGCTATGGAGTATTTAAGGAGTCTAGAGAAAGTAGTATAGCGTAGTATAAATGGACCAAATTAAGGAGAATACATTGTGAGATGCAACTTGAGGGGTAAAACCAGATCACCACAGCTTTGTAAGCCTTGTTAAATAATTTATTCTCTATCCTATGAGCAACAGAAAAACATCGACCAGACCTAACTAAACATGTGATTTAATTACATTAACATTTTTAAAAGATCACTCTGATTTCTGTGTATAGATTTAATATGAGGGCAAGTAAAGATAAAGGTCTATTTGTTAGGAGGCTCTTTTGAAAGCCCAGGGTTTATATGATGGCAGCCTCAACAAAGGTAGTAGTGGGAAGGTGAGAAAGAAATGCACATACTTGAGAGATATTTAGGAAGTAAAATTGGCATAGTTTCTTCTAATTTGAATAAAGATTGTGAGAAAGAGGGAAGTTTGAGAATGACTGCAAGATTTCAGGCTTGTGTAACTATGGAGTCACTGAAGTACAAATTATATTATCTGAAATTGGCAATGTTACAGATGACTAGGTTTGAAGGGTGACACAGAGTATGATTTGATTTTGAACATGCTGACTTAGGGGAGACTGAGTCATTTCAGTGAAGATATCTAGGGGACATTTAGATCTGATGCTCAGAGGAGTCATCTGGTCTGGAGATATAAATTTGTGAGTCATCTGTCCATGGAGGGAATTGAAAAGTAAATGTCAATACAGATGTCTAATCAGAGAGTATGGAATAAGAAGTGAAGTGGGACTAGGACCAAACACTGAAGAATTCCAAAATCTGGTGGCTGATAAAGGAAATTAAGGAGAAAGATGCCCAAAGGAAAAAGAAAATCACTTGGGGTTATACTACTTAAAAAACAAGAGCTGAGAGACACCATTGCTTTCCAGGAAAGAGTGTGCAACCTGTGGAGTGCTGCTGACAAGTTAGTTTTGCAAGCTTACATGTTGATTCTGTGATGCTAATGAATTCTAAGCAGAGGCACCTTTCATATGCCAAGTGGGGATCTAGGAATCCTGGAAGATGTATGAAAATTATAAAGTGTCTATCTCAAGAGGGCAGTCAGGTTAGAGTCAGAAAACATTTTTTTTTTAAAGAGTTTGTTTTTTAGATCAGTTTTAGGTTCACACAAAATTGAGTAAAAAGTACAAAGATTCTTCCTATCCCCCCCTGCCTTCAACATTTTTGAATGAAAAAATTTTGGGGAAATATCTAAACAATTCCCAGAAAAAGTAAAGAATCTGAATCTCTCAAGACGAAATACCTTGTTGAGATTTCTAAGTAATCAGATTTTTAAATCATTGAAATAAATAAATTATTTTATATTTGTTACTTTGGGTTTTTTTTTTTTTTCCCTTAGGAAGAGCTCTACTCCCCTAAATTATACAAGCTTTATGTTAAAATCTGACTCTGTCCCTACATCAGCCCCTTCAAAGTCCCTAGTATTTGGCCATGGGCACAAGGCTATGCAATAACATCTTCTTTACCAGTCACAACTTCCTCCTAACAGCAAATGAGGTTTTATATAGCCCTGTCACTTCTTGCTGCCTCGGTTCTGCCCTGCTGCCCTAAGTGTCTTGGGTAGATAGTGAATTAGAGTGGCATAAAGTGTAAAGATTTTGTTAAAACCAACCAGAAGCCAGCCATCATAGAAGAGGAACAGAGAAAACATGTAGACAAATACACTCAGCCAGTGTATTGATGTAAACCAAACTTCATCAAAGCTAGCACAATGGCCACCTGAACAGAATCGATCAGACAGCAAAGATGAAGATTGTGTGGGTCCAATAGCGTGGACTCCCATTTACCAAAGCCAGTCTTGCTCTGGTCCCTTCTGAATATACAACATATCAGAACAAAGATTAATGTTTGAGCTGCATTATATGGCATTATATATTGCATTATATCTTGAGAAGACCAAATGGCCACTTGGTGGCAAGATGACTACATTGAGCTATTTTTACCGTAGTCCATTGGTCCAGTAGTTATCTTTATAGGGATAGATACTCAATTTTGCATATGTATTGTATCAGATAGCACCAGGCATCTAAGTCTTACAAAATACATGATCTATGAGCTTGGAATGTCACACAATATAGCATCTGATAATGAGACCCACTTCATAGCAAGGGAATTGTGGGATTAGGCCTAAAACAATGGAATCCACTAGTCATGTTATCTAATGGCAGCTAACCTTAGGAATGTAGGAATAGCCTTTTAAAAGGTGCAGCTGAAAGACAGCTCAGAGGTAGTACTCCGAAAGGATGGTGAACCATCTGTCAGGATGCAATACATTTTTCAAGTCAGAGGCCTTCATATGGTACTGTACCCCAAAAGGAAAAAAGTCCAGGATCCATGATACAGAAGTAGGAATGTCTCCATTTACCTTTACCAACACTGTCAGTGACTCACTGAGATTTTTCTTTTATCCTCCTTACAACTCTGGTTTCTTCAGAGACACAGCCAGAGTCTTAGTTTGGCTACAAGTTAAAGCTCTTTGAGCCCAAGGGCAAGCAGGCAGAAACAGGAATCAACATACCATGAGGGGTAATTGACCATGGTCAGCTGGAGATACTCCTGCTCTTACACAATGGAAACTGGGAGGAATTATTTGTGTAACCCAGGTGATTTACTTGGGTGCCTTTTGATACACCATTTTTCCATTGTCATTGTGAATAAACATGTGATGCAACCCCAAACTGAGAAAGGCATGACTATCAAGTGTTCTGTCCCTTAATTATAAAGCCACCAAAACCTGAACGGGTGATAGCCGAAGGCTTAAGGAATTAAGAATGGATAGTGGGGAAGGAAGAGGAGTGCCCCGGCTGGTCATCGACTGAAATGACTGGAGTTGTAGTTTATTCTACTAACTTTTTCCAGTGTTTATTCTTACAAAGAAAGGCTCACAGGAACAATGGAGTAGCTGTTCCCAAACTGCATGTATGTGTGCTCACATCACGTTCATCAACTGTCGGTCATTTCCATACCCTTATTTTCTTCCCAATTACACTGTTTTGTTTTGTTTTTGTTTTGTTTTGCTTTGTTTTAAAGATAAGAAATGAGTCTTATTTGTATGGATCATCTCCATATCCCCAGAAGCTAAAGCAATTACTACAATAGAGCAAGTACTAAATACAGGGAAGTTAAATGAATGAATTCCTGCCTGGGGGAAAGCATTGCTTCAGGAAAGCCAGTCTTAGCTGCAACATCTTTAGGCAGGCTTAGTGAGAATCTGCCATGGACTAAATTGTGTTCCTCTAAAATTTATACTGAAACCCCAAACTTCAGCATGATAGTATTTGGAGATGGGGCCTTTGACAGGCAATTAGGGTTAGATGATATCATAGAGGTGAGTCCTCATGATGGTACTACAGGAGTGAGAGTGAGAAAGATGGTTCTCATTCTGCCATGTCAGGACACCAGGGAGAAGGTGACGGTCTGCCAGCTCCAGAAACCAAATTACCCAGTACCTTGATCTTAGACACCACACAGTCTGCAGTATCCTGTTCTAGCAGTCGAAGCTAGTTAATTCAGGCCCAAAACACGACTCTAAAGCACCAGTCTGTGTCAGGGCATGATTTTAGCGGTAGTTTTGTGAAGTGTAATTAAATAGGCAGAGATCAGGGTCAGCCAGGATCATGGGCATAACTGATACAAAGGTTTTATCAGCAACAAGGTACATGGCACACTGAGATATAGTCAGGAATAGAGGTCAAGGTCACATCAACAGAATTAAGTTGATACTTAATAAATGAAAGAAGTCAAGACTAGAGCTGCAAACTAGCACAGCTATGGAACCAGGGTCAAGAAACAATCTGTTTCTGAGTCCTCGTGCTCTGACTGGCACTTTCTCTAAAGACAGATGTACCTTTGTTTGTGGCTCATCAGTGCACAGTCATGCATTCTCTTCTGTTAGGCTCCCAAATCCCCATCAAAATACATCACCATTTGTTTGTTCCACTATCTGATTCCACCTTTTTAGATTCTTGCATCTCCCTTTGTCAACAGCCAATTTCACAAGTTTTGACCAGGACCTTATCCTTGTTATCATGTCCCATTGCAATAGGAATATTATTCTAAAATGCAAGAGGTATTTAGGTGTCAGTGATTTTCAAGTATTTCCCATACATTTTAGGATAACATATTTTGCAATTCACATATGTCCTTAATGATTTGGCACGATTTTGGCTAGTCCATCTCAACCTTTCTCCTCACCCCACCTTGCATTTTATACTCCAGCAATACCCAGCTTCCTGTGACTTTCCAACCACAAGTTCTTCTGTCCTGCCTTTGGTTTTGACCTAGAATTCTCTCTATCCCCGTTGTGCTTCTAACAAACTCTTCTTTAGATGTCAGATATCATATCAAAGGTTATCTAATCTGCCCAGCCATTTTTGATGCCCTCAGGCAAATTTAGGAGCTTAGTCTTCTATGGTTCTGTTGCATTTCATTTTCAGAACACCTTATAGTACTTAGCTCATGGTGTTATTATTGTTGGGTTGTCCTCTTCCCCATTAGACTGTCCTATGGACTGCATGTTTGTGCCTTTCCCCATGTACAAAAATTCAAATGTGAAACCTTAATCCTTAATGTGATAATATTTGGAGATAATGCCTTAGGGCAGTAATTAGATCATGATGGTGGAGGCTTCTGAATGGGATTAGTACCCTTTTAAGAGAGAACTGAGAGAGCTTGCTTAATTTCTTTGCTCTCCTGCATGTGAGGACCTACATGTCAGGAAGCAGGTCCTCACCCAGGTCTCCTAGTGTATTGATTTTGGACTTCTCAGCCTCCAGAGCTATGAGAAGTAATGTTTGTTGTTTAAGACATCCAGTGTGTATTTTTGTTATAGCAGCCCACATTGACTAAGACAGACTATAAATATTTTGAGAGAAGGGACAGTCTTCTTTTTAATAAGAAATTCTAGACACTTCCCTGTTACATAGTAAACTTTCCATAAATGTGTCTTTAATTAGTAAACTAATAAAGAATATTAATTTAGAGCCTTTATCACTCATGAATCTGATTCTCTCAATCGCCGTTTTAATGTTATGCTTCTCTCCTCATCAGTTGAATTTTGTCTAGCATGGAAAGGGAATACAATGGCATTCAATTGAGGAGGTGGCCTACCTGTCACCAATGGATACTTATGGAAAGATGTTCTGGGAAAAAAAGGTGGGGCGGGGGAGAGTGTGAGATCCCTTAAATTATACTAGAGTTTTTTGTTTTTTGTTGTGTGTGGGGTTTTTTGTTGGCTGGTTTGGTCTTGGTTTTGGTTTTGGTTTTGGTTTTGGTTTTTTTTTCTTTCCACATGGATCTCTTGTAATGGGACAATCATGTAAGTATTGCTCATGAGACCTTCCAGCTCACTGTGAAGTGGATAATATTCTTAGGCCACTAGGGGGCTACAGGTATTCATTCATTTTTTGGTACTTTATTTTCTTAGCTACTGCTGCATATACAAAAAGATAGGAAGAAATCACCAAAACACATATAAGGGGAAGTTTAACAGAATCTGTACATCCTAATAAGTAACATTTTTAAGCTTGAGATTAGAAGTCAACACTATTTTGCCTTAAATCAGTCTTTAGGCAGCAATAGCAAAAGCTTTGAGATACAGAGACCTGGATTTCAGATCCATTTCTGTCACTTAGAAGCTATGTGACCTTTGGAAATAGCCTATTATATTTTGAATCTCAGTTTACTTACTTATCTGTAAATCCAGATCCTTTTGAAACTAAATGACAAAGGAGGTTTAAAGTATGAATGGATTATGTAACAAGTACTCAACAAATGTTAGCCATTCTGATTATTATTGCTTCCATACTGAGTAGTATGGAGCTATGGTCCAGGGACCAAAACAATAAAAATGTCCTAAGATTACAAAATAGATTCTCAATGTGTGTTGTTTTCTTTGTCCCATGGGTAAGCTTCTCAAATGATTAAAATCATTAAGACTTCTGTCTACCCTATACAGATACCAAGGAAAGAAGAAAGAAAAACAGCAACCAATCCACAAGAATTCACAGGGACACAGAATTCAGAAGAGATGGAGTAGATAGGGCAGGCATGAAAATAGAAAGAGCAGGTTGAAGCCTGGGGTTTGGTTTGCCTTAAAGGAGGAAAAGACCATAAGGGGAATTTGGCAGTTCTTGTGAATATGCAACACATTCAGAGGTCTCACTTCTTCCCTCCATCTTCCACTAAGTCTTGGAGAATTTTCTTTGGAAATTCAGCCCTAGAATGAATCATATCTTAATCACTTCCTGTAGTTGTCTTTTCTCTTCCATTTAATTTTGAGATAGTAATTGAACAACTATATTTTTTGTCATATATTGATTCAAGAAAGGAGTTGAGATCTTTTTAATAAATATTTTATTCCTTCATGCAATAAATGGCTAGCATACTTCATGATCTGGTACTATGTTAGAGGCAGAAGCAAAAAAGACAAGTATAGTCCCCACACATGTGGAAATTATAGCCTTTTAGTAGAGACAAAACACTATAAATAGAAATATCACACAAATATTCAATTATTCATTCTAGTAGAGTTGTGGGAGTCAGATGGGAGGAAGTGGGAATGAACCATGAAAGAGGGAAGGTGCCACAGGCACCCCTAACCCATTTCCAGCTACCCCATTTCTTACCCAGTCTTGCCAACTGCTAATCATTGTCAACTCTAATATAAAACTCTAATTTTACTCTTGAGGCAAATTTTCCAACATATTTCTGTGAAGAACTTACGGAAAAGACACTGTTCCCAAAATGCCTACCATTGATAAAGTCTTCTGGCACTCTCTGGAATGAATGAGTAATTTTTACATAAAAATGTGATGGGGAGTCTGTGGAGACTTGCTCCTCAAAGAAGGGAGGGATCAGGCGCCTGGGTGGCTCAGTGGGTTAAGCCGCTGCCTTCGGCTCAGGTCATGATCTCAGGGTCCTGGGATCGAGTCCCTCATTGGGCTCTCTGTTCAGCAGGGAGCCTGCTTCCTCTTCTCTCTCCCTCTGCCTGCCTCTCTGCCTACTTGTGATCTCTCTCTGTCAAATGAATAAATAAAAAATCTAAAAAAAAAAAAAAAAAGGGAGGGATTTTCAGTTATAGGAGTTCTGAAGTGTGGAGGAAGGTTCAACCTTTGCCAACTGGTATAATCAGTTTACCATCATGCTCTGGCCCCCAAAGCACAAACACATTGGCGATCTATCTTAAATTTTGTGGTTTATAAAGAGATTATTCGAGGAGACCTCATAATAGAGTGATTAAGAGTATGTTGGCAGATTCCATGGGTTTGATTATGACTCTACAATTTACTGACTATGCAATCTTGAGCAAGTCACTTAGCCTTTCTGTGCCTCCCTTCACATGCACAGTAAGAAAAAGCAGAACCTACTTCATGAGGTTGTTATGAGGATTAAATGAAATACATGTAAATAGAAAAATATCCTTGTGCACAAAGAAAATGCCTTATAAATATTATGTATTTGTGTGTGTGTGTGTGTGTGTGTAGTGTGTTTGTGTTAAGGGTAGAGAATATGTATTCAACTTACGATATTTGGGAGTATTTTTTGTTGTGTAAGAACACTATACTAGATAAGAATTTCTGCAAACAGACTTGCAGGCCTTCCTAAAAATAAAGACGGTGATTACCACAAATAACAAAATAACATCATTTTAGGATATATTATAAATATTACATAAAATATGGAAAAAGTTGAATAATGGCTATTTTTAAAGGGGCAAATCATACAGGAAAAACAGAAAAAAATATTTGCCCTATTGAATCTCCTTGGTTTCTGATAACCATGCAAGTGTCTAGACTTAAGAAAAGCCTATTTCTAACATGGTTGTCACCAAAGCCTTTCTTCCTAGAAACGAGTATCCTGAAATCAGGTAGATACTACACATTTTTTGATAGAAGAATGGGTAATTAAGCGTTTTTCTGAATTCTCTGTATAGTCTTTGTATACTTCATGTTGAAAATTTGAGAATGGATTAAATACTTTTAAGATAAGCCTTGCTTTTTCTTCCTCCCTCAAATAAATTTATAAAGATTAACATTTGTAAAACAACACTGTATAAAACACATAAACCTGGGGCGCCTGGGTAGCTCAGTGGGTTGAGCCTCTGCCTTCGGCTCGGGTCATGATCCCAGGGTCCTGGGATCGAGCCCCGCATCAGGCTCTCTGCTGGGCAGGGAGCCTGCTTCCCCTTCTCTCTCTGCCTGCCTCTCTGCCCACTTGTGATCTCTGTCTGTTAAATAAATAAATTTTAAAAAAAAGAACACACACACACAAACCTCTTTCCACATCCTAGTTCTGTTTTCTAAACTCTTACATCTTTATAAATTATTTTTGTTTATAAAAAGTTATGCATTTATTATCTGCTTATTTCCCCATGGCCCTGCGAGATAAACAAGTCAGATCTTAATATTCCCATTTTTCAGATCAGGAACCTGAGGTTATATAACTTTTCCAAAGTTAATAAAACTTGTGGGGTGCTTCATCACAAGTAGAGTTCAGATTTGCTCATATCAGCCCATTTTTCCTTGTATTGTATTTCATCTTTTTTCCTTTTACTTCATTCTCTATTTTATCTTTTGATATTAAGTTATATATTTAGCCTTGTCAATATCACTCTCAAAGAAATCATAAATATTAAATATTTGAGTCACAAAAAATGTTATTAGCCATGAAATATAGGTCTGATCACAATCTTTTTAGATTATCTTATCAGTAATATTCATAGAATCCTAAGGTACAGAAATAATGTTTGGAAAGCATTCCTAATTCATTGATGTTATTTATTTTACATGCTATAAAATGTCTTCTTAACTTCTCATATGTTTAAGTGTCTGTGGACTTTTTCTACATAGAATGAACTAAAATACTGGTTCTCTGATTTTTATTCAAAGATACGGCCTTTGAGCAATCATACAGAACTGAAGTATTTCTTCTATTTCATTCATGCCAGAACACAAATTTCTCTTCATTTTATATTAAGAAATTGCAGCCTGAAATTGAGGGGGGAAATTAGCTTTGTTCTTCCTTATGTTGAATAATATTCATTTAATGGGTTCATAAACACAGGAGGTAGCTGACAGGTAATACTCTAGCTGTGAGTCTGGCCTCTGGACTTGCTGAACTGTGTAGTCATCACCCAAGAGGCCATGTGTTTACACACTGAATCTGAGAACTGATGATGTATATTCTTGGAAGACACTTGTTTTCTGCTTCTGCACTTATAATGTGGATGGGATTAGAGTAGGTTAAGGCAAGATAAAAATGAATCCCTGTACTTTATAAGATTTGAGAAGCACTCAATTGAATAATGATGGGAGGCTGGGGATTTAAGAGTTGCAGAAAGAAATGAGAATAAATTTAAATATAGGAATCTTCCTTCCCTGACCCTATTTGTTGCTCTTTTCTCCCAATTAATTCTTTGGTATCCTGCTCCAAACCCTAAACCACAGTACTTCCCTCTGTTCATGTTCTCTCAAATTTTCTTATCTTCCTGATAATTTCAGAATCCTTTAAATGCTATTTTTTTTGCCTTTAGCCAAACAAGCTGCCCACTAGGAAGTGCATAAAGACCACTCAGAGCATTTCAGCAGATCTGCCCAACAGAGAGCTGATGTTGATAACTGCCAATGCCAATTTGCTTGGCTTCAGGGAACCTTTGTATTAAAAAGTGCTGTCACATATTTTTAATTTCCCTGGTGAGTCAGCTCCCTCTCCATGCTGCCCCATCAAAGAATTGGATAATATCAAGATATGAAAGAAGACATGCTGTTCTAGAATTTGTGGGCTTTTTTTTTTTTTAACCTTCTTGATTCAAGAGCAAATTTGTGAACATGGGGCATTGTGTCGCATGAGCAAACGAATTAGATTAACAAAGAATTAAGAACACAATATTATATTCACAGTTAGACCACTCTCATGTAGACTGAGTTGTACATAACCATTCTAATGTGATTGAATTGGAAAGATTCAAGCACTGAGGCTAAATCTGTATAATCCTTTTTGTTCTTGTTGAAGCAGTTACTTTGTATATTTGAGCATTGTCTTTTCCTCACCTACTTGATCCAAATTTATTCAAAGTCAGCAGGATTTTCTACTTCTAAAGATACTTTGGCATTTTAAGTTTTCTTTTTTTTTTTTAGGAAAAAAAATTAAAGTCAGTCAGCATAATAAACTAAATATAAGTCAAGTTAACTATAAATGTTTCTATTGGAGAAAAATAAATTAAAATGAATCAATGTTTTTAATATGTTTACACTAGCATCAGAGCAACTTCATGATTGATCCCTTCATTTGAACAGGATGCAGTTTGTAAAATAGCCAGTTTACAGAAAAACCAAAATAGAATGGTGCCATTTAGCCTCTCCTTGTACTTCACTACCCAATCTTTTTAGATGTGCTTTCTTGAGCTCTGCTATAATTGAGCTATTGATCTCTTCACTAACAAAATCTACTCTGACCCAGTTTTCAAGCCAATGTTGATTTGTTGTTAAATTAGAATGAGTATATCCAATCTCATTTGCCTGCATTACTATCAATTCCCTTTCTTCCCACACCAACGCTAACATGCACACAACCAGGAGGGCTTAGAATCAGTGGGAGTTAATTAAGTTTGGTCTTGGGACTTCTACATTTACCCAAAGATACAACTCATCTCTGCTGGAACTCCTACTATTGAGTTCCCTAACACAGTTTCCCTCAATTTTTATGTATCTTGAGTTATTCAAATGGACTATCACTCTGGTTCTTTTTCTGAGTTCTTGTTGTAGAGATTCCCCTAGCTTGTAAATCCCCCCCAGAGCTGGGGTCCTTCCTTCATTTTGCCAGTCATTTTCTTGCTTAATTACAGTCCTTTTCCTGAGTTCTAGTTCATGTTTATGGTCTTGACGAAAGATGAACCACCCAGAGATTTTGCCCCCTACTTTCTGTTCTCTGCCTAACTGGGACCACACAAAGGCAGGGTGATATACCTTCCTAAATGAAGTATTAGTAGTTGTTAGAGGTCTACTCGCCTTGTTTAAATTGCTATATTATCTCAATCACAGACTGAGATTCTACTCATTTTCAGATATCTTCAGATTTTAGTATTGTAGAAATAGCTTTACAAATCCATGGTACTGAAAATTTTAAGTTGAACAGCACTCTTAAGTCTAGCATATTTTTTTTCATCAATGAATGGGAAGAAGACTATATATTAACTACACTATGATAAATAAATGTAAAAATGAGGAGGGGTGCCTAGGTAGTTCAGTCAGTTAAGTTTCCAAATCTTGATTTCCACTCAGATCATAATCCTGGGTTCTGGGATTCAGCCCTGCCTGAGGCTCCGTGCATCAGCAGGGAGTCTGCTTGAGATCATCTCCCTCACTGTCTCCCTCTGCCTTTCTGCACTCTCTGTCTCTCTCTAAATAAATACATTTTTTTTAAAATGGGGAAATGTGAAAGTTTTAGCACACAATGGATTATCTAAAGAGATTTTTTTCAAACATGATGAGTGAAAATAAGTAAGTCAACTTCTGTCAACCCTGTATGTTACTTAAAACAATTTCTTTTCCTTCATTCTAAAATTACTTGGCATAATGAGGATAGAGTTGTTAAATGGTGAAAGGAACATAAAATATTAAATAAATAAAAAATTAACAGTAGAGGAGTGCCTGGGGGGCTCAGTCGGTTAAGCATCTGCCTTAGGCTCAGGTCATGATTGCAGGGTTTTGGGATTGAGCTCCACATCAGGTTCCTTGCTCACCAGGGAGTCTGTTTCTCCCTCTCTGTCTGCCCCTCCCTGCCGTTTGTAGTCTTTCTCTCTCAAAATAAATAAATTTTCCTCTCAGGACTGCCTTTGTTGTGTCCCACAGATTTTGAACCGTTGTATTTTCATTACCATTTGTTTCCATGATTTTTTTCAATTCTTCTTTAATTTCCTGGTTGACCCATTCATTCTTTAGAAGGATGCTGTTTAGTCTCCATGTAAATATTCTTTAAAAAATTAATTGTAAAATTAAAAGTTTTAAGGATCTAGGACATCTGGGTGGCTCAGTGGGTTAAGCCTCTGCCTTCGGCTCAGGTCATGGTCTCAGGGTCCTGAGACACGTCCTGCATTGGGCTTTCTCTCAGGAGAGAGCCTGCTTCCCCGCCCCCACCCGGCCTCTGCCTGCCTCTCTGACTACTTGTGATCTCTCTCTCGCTGTCAAATGAATAAATAAAATCTTAAAAAAAAATGTTTTAAGAATCTTTAAATGATTATTTCAATGAATTTAAAGCTAAATTATGAAAATATATTTACTAAGGTCAAAGTTATTGATTCTTAAAAATGATCAAATGAAAAAAATAGTTTGGGAATTCTGTTACCATATATTACAATTTAGTAAGAAGGCAAAAAATGATCTTAGTAAAAATGTATTGTGTTAACATAGGGAATATCCAACTAGATCAATGAAATAACAAAACAAGACATTCCAGAAATAGATATGCCATATACATGGGATCTTAAAGAATGATAAAGCTGCTATTTCAAATTAGTGGATAAAACATGGTTGATTTAATATATGGTTCTGCAACTAGATTAAACCCATTATGATTTTCCTTTTGGGGTTATAAAGGTTGTCTGCTTTCCCTGAAATATTTGGCTTTCTGAAAGAAGGTAGATGCCTGATGAAAATCATCTCCAAGAAAGAGGATGGGGATGGTGAGGGAGCTGTCTGAGAAGAAAAACTATATGCAGACCAAACTGATTCCATCACTAAATTTTATGTCTTCAGCAAGTTAACCATTTTGGCTATGCTTTCAAAATTGTTGATATAAAGTTGTTTATAGTATTCTTTATACTTTAATGTTCTCTATTTATATTTATTATCTTGTTCTCATCCTTTATATGTTTTCTTCATGTTTCCTTGATTCTTTTATTTTTTTCAGACTTCAAAGCTAGACTGTCCCTATAGATCTTTGCAAAGAACCAGTTTTTTTGTTTTATTGCTCAAAACTAGTTTTGATTTGTCATTTATCAGCTTTGTCTGATATACATAAAATTTCCTTTTAAAAGATTATTTATTTATTTGTTTTACAGTGTCGGGGAGGGACAGAGGAAGAGGGAGAGAGAAACTCTCAAGCAGACTCCAGACTGAGCATGGAGCCTGATGTGGGGCTCGATCCCATGATCTTGAGATTATGACCTAAGTGGAAACCAAGAGTTAGACACTTAACCAACTGAGCCATCCAGGGTCCCTATAATTGTCCTTTTATCTATTATTTATATTTCCTTCTTTTTAGAGTTTTATGAGATAACGTCTGATGAATATTGCCCCTCTATATTAATTTTCTCTATTGGAGCTTACTCATCTTTGCATTGGTTTTTGTGTGCATGTGTTTCTTTTCTGTTTTCTTTTTTTGCTTCTTGTGCAGTTGGAGTTCTTCAAATATTTATAATTTGAGTTTATCTATACAAATGCATATAGATACATAGATATAAATATATTTGGTATTAGTGGTATTAATAGCCTATGCATATGTCACTGGTTCTGTATGTACATGTAGCATCTGATCAATGTATTGCAATGGCAGCTCTGCTGGATTTACGCATGACCATTTCCAGTTTCAGAATTATTTTCATAGCTCTGTTTGTGCCTTTATATCTGAAAATGGGAATAATCAGCTCTTCATTAGCCTTTAAATAGTAATTGGATCAGCTTTCATTAGCACCTTTATTATCCCTGGCTCTACTGCAGGGATCTTGGAAATTAGGCTCTATAGTTCTGGGGGGAAAAGAACAAACATTTAAAAAAATTTACTATTTTAATTATATATGGTAAATAATTCTTCCTATGCATTGGGTTTTAGCATCATTTTGATCCTATCTATATCTTCTTTTCCAAAAATAGCTCACAGATGGAGTCAGTTGGTAACTTCCCAGTATGTTGGTATTGCTAAGTATTTATTTACTAGTTTTTCTATTTATAATTTTTGGTCTAAATATTTGTCAATTTGGTGGGATTTTGGAGAAAGAAGTAAACCACTTTGCCTTTGATACTTCCTGTTTTGTGTAACTATAGAATCATACCATGACTGAGAGCAGTGGTTCTCAAATTTCAGTCTGTGTTGAAATCACCTGAGTTTCTGGTTTGACTTGTAGGAGGCCTGGGAATCTGCATGTCCAGCAAGCACCTGAGTGAGGCCAATGCTGCTGGTCAAGGAGCCGCATTTTGAGCATCCTGAGTATTTCTGCAAATAGGTCTAAAAATATTTTTTCCACAAATCAAACTGCTAAAATGAGGATTTACTCCTTCTGAATTATTTGATTGAAATATTCATTTTCAGATGAGGAAAATTAGAGTCATTGAAATTGAGGGACTAGAACAAAGCTGACTGGTTGACTCAGGAACACCAGAGTAAGACATTTAATCCAGTAGTTAAATTAAGTGACCAGTTTTGTTTTTTTGTTTTTTTGTTTTTTTAAATACAGGGCTTTGTGATAAATAAGTGTTTGAACGTTCCACTTAGGAAGGCAGTCTTGAATTTTAGGAGATGATGCTTGGGAGTCTGAAATCAGCGCTGTCTTCTAACATCCAAGTGACAGTTCTGTTTGTTGGTGCATCCATTTTTCCATTTGGTCTCAGAGGCACCACTGCAAACTTGTAGTGTTGGCATAGTTAAACAGTAAGTTTAATGGTTATCAACTATTATCAACTTCCTCTTGCTCTTTTGATCCTTTGGCTTCTTTCCTTCTCCACTTCAAAAAATATTTCCTTATAATTTCTGTTCAGGTCACAGGACTTGTCCTTTTTCACTGCTGTCACTTAATTGACAGCTTAAACTAGATTATATTTAAATATTACACACACTACTTATCATTAAGTTATAATTGCAGTGAAATTTAAGCTAGAATCAATATTAAGTGTTCACCCAAACCATTGCATTCAAGTTGATTAATGATTGCAATTGACTGATGTGAATTAAGAATGGCAGCACATTTAAAAGCATTACAATGATCAGCTACATTTAATTTTCACAGCAATATCCTCTTAGAATGTTTCACATGTTAATGGTCTTAGAGTTCAGAATTCTATACTAGGTTCTAGAAATAGCAGTCAGAAATTTAGTATAATACTGTTCTCTCCATTGTTTAAAATATCTAAATACAAGAAACAAGTCCTCTAATTTACAATGAATATTTTGGCTTTTTTAACTCAATTACAGAAGTATTTTCTCATATCTACAAATTTATCCCGGAAGTGAGTTGTCAGATAATGGTGCTTCATGAGACTATACATAAGAAGAAAGGAATATACATGGGGTATGTTAAAGCTCCCATACTTCAAATGTTCAGGGAAAAGTTCAGGTTTTACTAAACTTGTCCATAAATAAAATCAAAAGACAATAATTTATTACCATGCTTTCAAATTTGGGTAGCATGTAACTTGTGTAATAAATAGAGACCAAGGATGAGTACAAGTACACTGTGCCTCAAGACTTGAAACTTGAATCACAAGGTGATATACTGCTCTGTGTGTACATGACATTTGGAATTCTATTTGTTCTTCCTTTCTCAAATACTAACAGAAAGATTGCTTACTTGATTAGTGTAGGTAAATTAAATTTATTTTTGTATTTATAGTGAATTTTTTGTTTCTTTTTTTTTTTTCTTTTTTTTTTTTAAGATTTTATTTATTTATTTATTTGAGAGAGAGAGACAGTGAGAGAGAGCATGAGCGAGGAGAAGGTCAGAGAGCGAAGCAGACTCCCCATGGAGCTGGGAGCCTGATGTGGGACTCGATCCCGGGACTCCAGGATCACGCCCTGAGCCGAAGGCAGTCGTCCAACCAACTGAGCCACCCAGGCGTCCCAGTGAATTCAACATCTTCTCAAGGGAAAAAATAAAGATAATCCAATTTCTATCTTAAAATGAAATTAGATTGAAAGATCAATACATTGAACATATAACCAAAATTTTATCCCTAGAGTTTTATTTTTGTTTTGTTTTCTTTCTCTCTCTCTCCCTCTCTTTGTTTTTTTCCCCATGTTTCCAGAATTGAAAAGAATTCTGTTTTCTTAGCTAACTTGTTTTGGCTTTCATCATATCAAAAATGGAAAATAGCCAGTTGTGGAGAAAATGTTGATGGTTTTGCAAGGTAAAGGAATGTAGTTTAAAGCTTAGCTATGTATAGGGTCAGCCTCTTCTTCTGCCAAAATGAATAAACCTCTCAGTGAACCTATGAAGTTCACCTTGAAGTTCATGGTGAAGTCAACAGAACATTTAAACACAAAGAGAGAGCAGAGTAGAAGTAAACAGATATCTACCAATCGCGAGATACAGTGGAACATTATTAATTTTAACCCACTGAATTAAGATTTTGTAATGTCAGTTTAAGTGTACTCTTGGTGTGTGGAAGTGGGGGGAGTGAATATGTTTCCTAGTGGAAAATATTGCCTGGATATTTAAAATATTTATATAGCACACCTTCTGGCTTAGATGGAAGAAATCAAACTCTTTTCAAATTTTTAATATAACATCAATCTGTGTTTGAGAAACTAGGTAATCTTATTCTTCATCAATTAAAAACAGTTGAAGATGGTATCCTACAGATGGCTTCATCAAAGTTCTATATATTCAAAGCTTAAAAATGTCAATATTTTATTTACAATGTTGGCATAGTATTTTATACTTATTTAATTATCTGTCTTCAAACATATTTTTGAAAATATATTAAAACTAATGATATTTTATTCAAGAAATATTTTTGGAAAATTATGTTTTTTGAAATCGTATTATTTTTCTTATTGGCTTCTGTGATTAAGGGTGGCTCAGTTGGTTGGGCGGCTGCCTTCGGCTCAGGTCATGGTCCCAACGTCCTGGGATCGAGTCCCACATCGGGCTCCTTGCTCGGCGGGGAGCCTGCTTCTCCCTCTGCCTCTGCCTGCCATTCTGTCTGCCTGTGCTTGCTCTCTCGCTCTCTCTCTCTCTCTGATAAATAAATAAAATCTTAAAAAAAAATTAAATTTATTCTCTCTATAATAAGATGTATTAAAATTTGAAATGTATTTGATATATGGTAAGAAGTATCATAGTAACTTATTGGTTCTGCATATTGTTTCTTTTGCATATCTATAGTTTTAGGCTATAGAATTTTAGAATAGAGTTATCCTATAGTAAATTGTCATTAAAAGGACTTTTGTTGATATGTGCTTCTTTCTGCCTGATTAGAGAGAGAGTTACAACAATACAAATCTTATTGATAGGAGAATGAGATTCTACATCTAAACTTGAATATAAGTTGTAGCATAAATCCACTTTTAAAGCTAAGAGATTATTAATTATAAAAATAAGTTCAAAGAGGAAAATATAAAGATGAGAAAAATTCTCCATAATCCACAAAAGAGATATTTTAACATGATAATTATTTTAACATTATTTATTAGTCTTAAAATATGTATACCCTTCAGTAGACTCTCTACTTAAAATGGGAGTTTTCAGACATGTATTATGATATATGCACCTAATAAAATGTTGAGAAAACTTGAAAAAGTAAAATAAAGTTTATAAATAAAATTAAAACATTTACTACAACATAAAAGAAAACTTGTTAGGAAGTTAAACTCTTCCATTTAAAATTGGAAACTGCAAAAGATAAATAACTGCATTTGCATTTCACACTTGTTTTTGCCAATCACATTAGTATTTTACCAGACAGTCATCTGCAAAAGATATGGTATCTAAATTACATTCTTTCACCCACAGCTTCAAGAAATGGAAGACATTTAGATAGAAATACAAAGGAAAAGATAATACTGCAGAAACAAAGAGCTGTTTGCAAAATAACTAAGCAGGGGACCCAGTGACTCGAGTATGTATCCTCCACTTGATGTTCTCTTGTGTTTGGTAGTCTTGGTGCAGTCTGAACCCAAAGAAACCTGCCTTCAGAGTCACCTTGGGAGCTTTGGAGTCTGCGTGCTCTGCAAGGCTGTCAGTTCCCAGCATTGTCAGACCTCAGCCAAATTTCACAATTGGGTGCCACATGGTAGTGTTTCTAATGTATTTTTTCCTGGATATAAGTGCCAAGTTAAATTCTCAAAAATGGAGTTACAATTCTCACAATATGCACATACACAGATTATTAAAACTTGCTTTATACAGTAATGTTCTTAATTTGGGAAATAATATCTGAAGATACTTAAGCTATTAATTATGACTGAAATTATGTTTCCATTTGATGATAAAATACATATACACATGCTAAACCTAATTTAGGTAACAATATTATAATAACCCATTCTTTTACTAACTCACTATAATTAATACAAGTATTTTAGGAATTATTTCTTATCATCTGTTATACTCACATTCTCCATGACAAGTATTGAGATGTTGTGTTTTGCATATAATCACGATGAAATCGTTTATGTAGACCAGAATATTGATTATTTATAAGTACACTAGCATTGATTTTTTTCGATGATTATTTTCATTAAAATCATTTCCTTCTCTTTACTTATGGACTACAAATTACTCTTGTTCATGAAAAAAGAAAATTGCTTTCTAGGATGCATTAATATTTCAATGTCACTATAGCAAGATAAAATGGTCTCATATGAATAACAACATGATGTCCTTTCTTGGGTTTAAATAACAAGTACTTATAGATTGCAATACATTTAGTGACTTTTTGTTTAGTAGCATGTATTCCTTTTGCATTGTTTATTTTCTGCAGCGGTATTTTGCTGATTCAAATTATATTTATAAATTGCATTTAAACCTTAAGAATTAGGGCATGCAGATGGTGCATTTGATTAAGACTCCAAATCTTGGTTTTGGCTCAGGTGGTGATCTTATGGGTCCCAAGATCAAGCTGGGAGTCAGGCTCTGCACTCAGGACTCAACATGGAGTCTGCTTAAGACTTTCCCTCCCTCTCCCTCTGCCCCTCCACCATCTCTCTCTCTCTCTCTCAAAAAAATAAATAAATCTTTAAAAAAATAAACCTTAAGAATTTGTTAGGGCTAAAAATTAGATTTCTTTGTCATAAGTTTTAGGAGTGTTGGAAATACCTTCCTATTCCATAGAGCAAAAATAAAATTTGCTAGTCCCAGTAATATTATAGGCCTCGGAGATTTTCAACCAAAAATTGAGTTTAGTTATATTATTGGTTGTATGATGACTCAAATTAAATTCAAGTATTCCAGAATGGTAGGCTAATGACATACAGTTGTTTATTTTAGCTGCAAAAGGATAATCAAACCATAAGAGACACTGAACCTCAGGAAACAAATTGAGGGTTGCTGGCAGGGTGGGAGAGTGATGGACATTGAGGAGGTATGTGCTATGGCGAGTAATAATAATATATTATAAAACATAATATATTATATGAATAATTATATTAGTAATACAATATTACTATTATTATTATTATTATTATGGTGAGTGCTATGAATTGTGTAAGAGTCATGACTCACAGATCTGTACCCCTAAAAACAAACAATACATTATATGTTAAATAAATAAAATAAATCACTACCCAAAAAAAGGGATAATCAATAACTGAGAGTTCCTTAATTACAGTGATTTGGAAAAAAAAAAAAAAAAAAAACCACGAATTTTTTCTAAAGTTAGTTGAATCTTTAAAGCATTTTTCCCTGGGAGGCAAAGCATTTTCTACCACAACGTTTTTTATATCATTCAAAGAGGCAAGTGGAATAAATGGAAATTGAGGCAACATTTGTTAAGAGACAATAAATCATGCTCAGAAAAAGAAAGGATAAATCTATTATTTGAGGAAGAGAGTGTACTGTTAATAAGTGAGAGAAAGTCGAAAGAACTTTGTAACAAATTTTACTTCCCTTTCTTTCAGTTAAAAAAAAAATAGAAAAAGCAGAATAAATAAAGCAGAGGTATAAGTTGAGTGAGGAAAGTATAAGAACACGTGTAATTGTTTAAATGAAATTAGGACACTAAACTCAGAAAATTTATCCAACAATGTCAAATGAATTCATAGATGTAATTTCAGAACACCTGTCAGTAATCCTAACAAACTCATAATAAAAGGAAAATATGCCATAAGACTAATGATGGGTAAATGCTTTCTAAATGAAGGGAAGAATAGAAGCCAGAAATGACAGGTAGATTCTAAGAAAATTCTAGAATAGATTATATGTTTCAGAAAGTTTCATTAGCATAACTTTAGAGCTGTGATTTCAGAGGAAGAAAAAATATGAGATATTCAAGATTCAATGGGATGTCATTAAAATGAATATGGAATTGTTGCCTAAAGCTAAAGACATGCAGACTCCACTGAGAAATCAATGAAGTTTACTAAATCTGCATAGATGTGAAGATTTTCATCTAACCATATCAGATTAAAGAATACCAAGTGAATAACATGCAGACTTGAGGACCCTTATTTATAAAAAAGAGGTGTCAGAGTGTTTATGGCTGGAGAAAACTGTATGTATCCTGTCCCTCAATCCCATGCTTTGTCTTCAATCTTGGGTAAACAATGTCAACTCACTAAGAAGCTGGGATTTTAACAATCACAAATTATCATCTTAATCACCTCAGTTTGCCTGAGTTGAGAGCATTTCTTCCAGAATTGGCAAATTATCTTTCAATCCCCACAATGTTTTAAAGGTAAGTATAAAAATAAAGTAAATTCAAAGGACTAATTTAGTGGTTAAGAGATTTGTAGTTGTCAGAATTAATCCCACTAGGTAATCTTTTTCCTTTTTAATTTGATTTAAAAAATACTTACCTGATTTGTGATTTTGTCAGCCAAAGAGTATAAGATATTTGAATGAGTTTATAAATGACATTGGGCTCTTGAAGAGATCTGGATTAACAATATGTATGCTTTTAATATGTGAATTTTTAAGCATTTGGAAGGATTTTCTTGTTAGCCTTATAAACTAACCCAGTTCAGCACTTCTAGTTGTTATTATGATTTTGGGTATGTTTAAGTTTAAATGCAATAAAAAATGTTTATGGATGTTTGATGAAACTAACTAAACACATGAGACTAACTCTTTTAAAAGGGAGTTTAGTTTGTTCAACAAGTTAATGTATTATTAATATGAAATAGTAAGAATAATTGTTCCTATTTTGCTATACCCCAACACAGAAAAATAAAATATATAATTTAAGGGACACCTGTGTGGCTCAGTTGTTAAGCATCTGCCTTCAGTTCAGGTCATGATCTCTGGGTCCTGGGATCAAGTCCTGCATCAACCTCCCAGCTCAGTGGGGAGTCTGCTTCTCCCTCTGGTTATGGTCTCTTTCTCTCTGATAAATAAATAAATAAAATCTTAAATACACACACACACGTATTTAATTTAAGTTTTTCCAACCTTCTTTGGAATTATAATTGACAAAATTTTAAGATAATTAAAGTGGGATGGGATGATAAAGTGGCACAATGGGATGATATGATATACATATATACTGTGAAAAGATTCCCCCCATGTAGTTAATTAACACATCTACCATCTCAGATATTTACCTTTTTTGTGTGTGTGAGAATATGTAAATTTTATTCTCTTAACAAGTTTCAATCACACAAAACAGTTTTATCAACTCTAGTTAGTAATTACACAATAGATTCTCAAAACGTATTCATCTTATAACTGAAAGTTTGTACCCTTTTACCAGCTTCTTCCTATTTCCCCCACTGCCCAACCCCTGGCAACCACTTTTCTACTCTGTTTCTATGAGTTTACTTTTTCCTTTTTCTTTTTTTTAGATTCTGAATTATAAGTTACACCATATGGTATTTTCTTTTCTCTATTCATCTTACTTTACTTAGCAGAGGGTTTTCCTTTTCACGGATGTCACAAATAACAGGATTTCCCTCTTTTTTTAAAGTTGAGTATATAAAGATATATCATATTATATATATGAGATAAATATATGCATACATATATAAAGTATACTATATATATCAGATTTTCTTAACCTATTCATCCACCAGGAGAAATTTGCTTGTTTCTTTACATTGGCTACTGTGAGTAATACTGCTATAAACACGGGAATACAGGTATCTCTTTGAGATAATCATTAATTTCTTTTGGATTTATATAGACAGAAGTAGAATTGCTGGATCACATGGTAATTCTATTTTTGATTTTTTGATGAACCACTGTACTGTTTTCCATAGTGGCTGTACCAATTTACATTCCCACCAATGGTGCATGAGTGTTCCTTTATCGTCACATCCTCACCAGTGTTTGCTATCTCTTCTCTTTTTGGTAATAACCTTAACAAGTGTGAGGTAATATCTCATTATGGTTTTAATCTTCATTTCTTTGATGATCTCATGTTGGGCACCTTTTCAAGTACCTGTTAAATATCTGTGTGTCTTCCTTGGAAAATGTCTATTAAGGTCCTTTTCCATTTTTGCTTAGGTTATTTTAGTTTTTGCTTATTGAATTGCATGAGTTCCTTGTATATTTTGGATATTAACCACTTAGCAGATATAGCTTGCAATCACTTTCTCTTATTCCATAGGTTGCCTTTTTATTTTGCTAATGGTTTCTTTTGCTGTGCAGAAGCTTTTCAGTTTAATACAATTCCACTTGTTTATTTTTTGTTGTTGTTGCCTTCCTTTTGATGTCAAATTCAAAAAGTCATTGCCAAAATCAATGTTAACAAGATTATCCCCTATATTTTCATCTAAGAGTTTTATGGTTTTAGGTCTTACATTCAAGTCTTTAACTCATTTTGAGTTGATTTTTGTGTATGGTTAAGATAAAATATGTAATTTGAACTTAAGAATTTAAAGTATGAGATCCTGAATTTTTAATTTAATAAATTAATGTTAATTTATGGCCTGGGTAACTATTAATACTTTTCTTTGCACCTGAAGACATTTTTAGGCCTATAGACATTCATGCAGAAAGAATGCCTTAGAATTCTGCTTCATAATTGCTATCATACCATAAACAAAGTATCTGACAATTTAACAGTCATACAAAATGACACAACCATTTTCAGACATTGAAAAACAAGTCCCATGGGCTGTAATCCCTGAGAGAAGAGAGCTGTGTCTACAATACCCTACCCCATTGCCAGTAGAGTTTCCAGGAGAAAGCCAGGTAGTCTCACTAAGTTGAGGATACAGAAATTAAACTTTCAGAATATCTAGACAGCTAAAATTTATGGGACAGAATTCAAGGACTAGAATGGCACATAGACAGGCCATTGAAGAATCTAAGATGGAGACCCTCAAGGCATTTGTTGAGTTGATGTGTGAATGTTGAAGGAGACTCCCATAGTCCAAGCAAGAACCACTGATTAACAATACTGCTCAAAGCTCACACAAACTATAAATAATTTGTGTTGCTACTGGCTGCAGTAGGAAGACCTTGTAATATAAGGAATGTTGGGTAGGGTTTTGATAGACATGTCATAACCTAGCAATTGGGGTTACATTAGTCCCAGAGATCAAATCTATGTATAACCTGTCAAAACAAAGCTTGGTGTTTTGAGTTTTCATGGATCAAACTCCCAGAAGCCACTTATCTTTGTATCAGAACCAATTCCGACATTCTTTAAAGGAATTCAATAAGATCCAGAAACAAACAAAAGAAAATTTAAAATTGTCCAACACTTCATGAAACATTAACAAACATGTAAAGAAGCAGGAGGATATAAACCAAAGCAGGAGGTAAATCAATATTAGAAACAGACCCTCAAAATAATGGGGATGATAAAAATTTATAGAAAAGTTTATTAAAACATCTATTATAAATAATAATGAACAATATCTATACAGTCCTGAAAGAAAAAAGAAAAGTTACAGATGGGTCAACTGAAAATTCTCTCCTTACCTAAATTATTCTAGATGGAAGTGAAGTGAAGATTTTTTTTTTTTTAATACCAAGAAGAATGAAAAAAAAACTTAAAATTTAAAGGAAGTTATTCAAATAGAAGAAAAATGATACCAGAAAGAAAGTCATGTCTACAAAAAGAAATAAATAATCTCAGAGATGGAAAATATGTGGGTATATATAAAAGAACTTTTTGCATTTTTAATCTATTTAAAGGGTAACTGATAGTTTAAATAAATAATACCAGTGTATTGAGGGGTTATAACATATCATTTATTAATCATATTAATTATAAGACATGACAGAAATGATGGGTAAAGGAAAATTAATGTATAGCTCTTTTAGGTCCCCATCCCATATATGGAGCAGTATATTATTATTTAAAGATAGATAATGATAAGTTAAACATGCATATTAAATTCTAGGTCAATCATTAAAAAGATGAATAAAACAAAGATGTGTAGTTAATAAGTCAATAGGGGACATAAATGAAATAAGAATATGATTCAATTAATCCAGAAGAAGTAGAAAAAAATTGAAAAAATATTAAAGATTAGAAATAAATGGAAAGAATAGCAATATTTTTATAATTGGAGATATTATCAGATGGAATAAAAAATAAAGCCTATATATATGTTTCCTAAAAGAAACACACTTTGGCTCTGTTATTCTGAAATCTTGAAATGCAGAAAAGTATTCAGAGTATTGATGAATGGATTCAGTGACTCAGTTTGTTCTCAAGAGATGTTTTATGAAATACTTTTTGGGTCTCATTATGCTCAAACTTTTTATTAATGATTTGGGTGAATATATAAAAAAACGAAACTAAGAAAGTGTGCCACCACAATGCCAAGCTGCTTACCTAAAGCCAGTAGGCTATAAATATCTTGGAATCTGCATTGCAAAAATTAATATATACTGAATGTAACATGGTATACTGAATCAAATCCTGAGAAAGAAAAAGATCTTAGTGGAAAATGGTGATATCCGAATAAAATCTGTAGTTTAGTTAATAGTGTTACATCAATGTTAATTTCAGGGTTATATAAGATAAATGAACCATGATAAATGAATGTTTAATGATAGATGAACCATGGTTATGTAAGAAGTCAGCATTAAAAAAGTGCAGTGTAGGGATGCCTGAGTGGCTTAGTAGTTAAGTTAGTTAAGTGTCTCACTCTTGGTTTTGGCTCAGGTCACAATCTCAGAGGTTGTGAAATTGAGCCCACGTCAGTCTCGGTGCTCAACAGAGTTTACTTGAGATTCTTTCCCTCTGCCCCTCCCCCCTTGCACACACATGCATTCTCTCTCTCTCAAATAAAAATAAATCTTTAAAAGAAAGTGTAGTATAGGGCATAGGACAACTATGTATTATAGTAACCACTTTCTGTAAATTTAATTTATTTCAAAATAAAAAGGTCTAAAAAATGAATATCCTTCAGTGAAGTATAGTGACATGTAAAACATTTAGGAGAATAGTTATTTTACAATACAGAAGTAAATTTTCCTTGGAAAAGGAGCAAATAAATGGACAAATTGGTAAAGGTAATTGAGTACTATGTACTCAGTGTTTAAGTAGATTATTACATTTTATTTTCATGATAACCATTACCAATAACATATTACTCTCATCATTTTACAGAGGAAGTTCAATGAATTGATCAGAGCTAGTAAATTCCAAATCTAGGATAGAAAACTAAGCTTGTACAACTATAAAGACCAGGATTTTTCCCACAATGCTATGGTAGCCTCCAGTTCTAAAAATTTAACTTTCTTGTACACTAATATTAAGTTGTATTTTTATTTTACATTAACTTTCAGTTGGATATTAGAAAGTAAAGCGTATTGGGAGAATAGTCAGAATTATAATGAAGTCAAGAAACAATAAGGCTTAGTCCAAACATTTTTTCAAAAGGTAGATATGTGAATACATGATACTATTATCAGTAAGCAGGTGTTTTTATTCCTTCAGAAGGAATCCCTACAGGTTTTATGGGAATGGTAAATATTTCATTTTAAGGGAAATATACTCTAGCATGAGATCGTTTAGTAATAAAACAAACTTTTTTTTGAAAGCTTGTCAGTGGTGTTATTTAAGTAGAGGCAAAATGTCTTCCCGTGGGGGTGCCTATCATTCTAAGAAGAAATAATTTAGGCAAAGACATAGTGACATTAGTGATTTGAAATGCACTGAATATTTGGGAAATAGAAAATACTAATAGCAGGATCAAACGTCCCAGTAACAATGGAAATTGCTCAAGGATCTTGCTGTCGTAATGAAAAACTGAGAAATATATCATCACTCTAATTAAATTCTGTTATCATGATTGGAGTGCTATTAGATCCACTTAGTCATTAAGTAGTCACAAAAATAGTAAATCAAAATAATTCTAGCCAGTAACAAAATTTGATGATAGTTGGAAAAATCAAAATTAAGAATTAATATCAGCAATTTCTCTTGCAAAACAAGAAAGGATGAAAAAATGCAATTAAAATTAAGCACTTATTATGGTGCGCGGGTGTCTTAGTCGGTTAAGCATCTACCTTGGGCTCAGGTCATGGTGCCGGGGTCTTGGGCTTGAGCCCCACATTGGGCTTCCTTCTCAGCTGGCAGTCTGCTTCTCTCTCTTCCCCTGTCCCTCCCTTTGCTCCTCTCTTGTTCACTCACTGTCTCTCAAATAAATAAAATCTCTTTTAAAAATTAAGTACTTATTAGACACTAAGTATTATGCTTGATTTATTTTATGCAATTTGTGAATTCTGTTTTAAAAGAGTAAAATTCAAGTCATAAGTCTGGGAGAAACACATGCATTTACTAAAACAATTCTACCTCACCATTCTCTTTCAATTCCATTTCACTTCTGGGCCAAAGTCATACTATGATTCTATGATACTATAATTGGTTGAGCCAAAATGAGTACCAAATAAAAACATTTTCTTAGGAAAACCACTCAAACTACAGGGAAGAAACATTATTTGGTTCTTCTAACATTGAGTTATTTTCAGTAACTCACTCCATTAGCTTAAAACTCTGATCTCTCATATCATCAAGGGGATGCAATCCTCTAAGTCTTTATCATAACTGACCATTAGTATAAATGAAGGGTCTGAAAGAAAGTTTTGATAAGGGATGCTGTGAAGAAAGTTGATATTGCTGGATGGTTGAATGTGAATCCATGGGTGGAAAGGATGGACAAGGGACAGAAGAGACCTGAGGGGCATACATGTAAATTGCCTTAAATATTGTCCTTGAATATTTCATTTATTACTTTTCAGTTATCTATATGACAGCTGAAATTATAATCTTGTGTGTTGACATTATTCTTAAGGAAAATACAAATATTATGGCCCTTAATTCTTCCCTGGGATGAACTGGATATGTGATTATTGGGTGTTTACACTATATTTATAAAAGATAAATTCAGTAACTAGAAGTTATATTTTTTAGGAGGTGTTTTTCAAATAAGGGTTAATTCTTGACTAGTTTTATTTATAATTAAACTGAAAAATGTCACAATTTTTCCTTTTAAAATGAATACACATATTCAAGTAATCATAGTAGTAGATTGAGATTGATAGAGGTCTAGTTGTGGTCTTCATTATACCTGTGATGGTTAATTTAATGTCTCAAATTGGCTCGGCTTTGATGCTTGGATGTTTGGTCAAAGAGCAGTGCAGATTTTGCTGTGAAGATGTATTTTAAATGTGATAAACATTTATATTAGTGCACTTTGAGTAAAGCCAATTAATTTCCACAATGTGAGTGGGCCTTAAACACTCATTTGAAGGCCTTAAAAAAAAAAAAAAAAAAAACTGAGGGGAAGGAGAAAGGAGCAAAATGGGTAAAAGGGAGTGAGAGATAAAAGCTTCCATCATGGAATGAATAAATCACTGGAATCAAAGGTCTAGCATAGAGAATATAGTCAGTGATATTGTAATAGTGTTGTATGGTGACAGATGGTAGCTACACTTGTGGTGAGCATAACGTAATAAATAGATTTGTCTAATCACAGTGCTATATGCCTTAAACTAATGTAACACTGTGTGCTGTGTGTCAACTATACTCAAATTAAGAAAAAAAAAGGAAAGGGGGAAAAAAAAAAGACCAAGATTCCCCCAAGAAAAAGAATTCTGCCTGGAGCCTTTGAGTTTGATACTGCGACATCAACTTCTCCCTGAATCTCCAGTCTGCTATCTTGCCCTGCAGATTTTGAACTTGCCAGTCCCTACAATTGCATAATCCAATTCCTTAAAATATCTATCTCAGTAGGTGATAGATAGATAGACAGATAGACAAATACATGATAGATATAGATAGATCAATTTGAGGAAATCTGATTAATATAATACATCTACTAGAAAATATATCATTGGTTTTGTTGTGTCCATTGCTTTGACCAATGGCATGCATATTATCATGGTACAAACAGCAGGGATACAGTGAGCCTGAAAATATGTCGTGAGTGATCAACAAATACAATCTGTGAACAAATGTCTTTTTAGTATGTGACAAACATAAACACTTTTTGTCTTTGGTCTTTACAGAAATACTTATTTCCATTCTACATGATATAACTCCTTGTGGTTTTTGTTCTGATTCTTAATTTTCACCCCAGGGCACTGCAGCCTAAGAAAACTGTTGTTTTGGGTTTATCACTAATAACAGTCTCCATAGCAGAATTTAAACAATTTGTAATCTTGGACTCTATATCTTTCATTTAACAGACAAAAGAACCATTTCCAGAGCTTTAATTTTCAAACACAAATAAATAAAGGGGCAAAAACAAATGCACCCCACTCTTACAGATATAAAACATACAAAGAACACACACACACACACAGTTTTAGGGTAGTAGATGTCTCAGCATGAGTCTTATGCAAATAGAATACTCCAAAAAATATGTAATATTTTCAATGCATTTACTTATATAAAAATAAGTCAAGCAAATAATAAAAATGTAAATCTCTACATAGAAGCCTAAAAGCAAATGTAAAGTCCACTTTACCGTCCAAACCATTTCCTCATATTACTCCCTAGAGTTATTCCCATTAGAAAATTTTAGTATAACATTCTAGGAAAATATATGTATACAGATGATCTTCAACATATGATGGTTCATCTTACAATTTTTCAATTTCAATTTACAATTTAGTGATATGCTATGGGACACTCATGGTGCTGGGCAGCAGCAGTGAGCCACAGCTCCCAGTGAACCAGAAAGAAATTGAAGATGTCACAAAGAAATAGAAAAACATTCTATGCTCCTAGACTGGAAGAACAAATATTGTTAAAATGTCCATACTACCCAAAGCAATCTACATATTTAATGCAGTCACTACCAAAATATCACCAGCATTTTTCACAAGGCTAGAACACACAATCCTAAAATTTGTACAGAACCACAAAAGACCCCAAAGAGCCAAAGCAATTTTGGAAAAGCAAAGTTAAAGTCACAATTTTGGATGTTGAGCAATTTTACAAACCTGTAGTCATCAAGACAGTATGGTACTGGCACAAAAACAGACACAGATCAATGGAACAGAATAGAGAACCCAGAAATGGACTCACAACTATTTAGTCAACTGATCTTCAACAAAGCAGGAAAGAATATCCAATGGAAAAAAGACAGTCTCTTCAATAGATAGTGTTGGGAAAACTGGACAGCAACGTTGAAAAGAATGAAACCGGACAACTTCCTTACACCATACGCAAAAATAAATTCAAAATGATGAGAGATCTAAATGTGAGACAGAAAACCATCAAAATCCTAGAGGAGAACACAAGCAACAACCTTTTTGACATCGCCTGAAGCAAATTCTTACTAGACACACCTCTGGAGACAAGGGAAACAAAAGTAAAAATGAACTATTAGGACTTCTTCAAGATAAAAAGTTTCTGCACTGCAAAAGAAATAACAAAACTAAAAGGCAACCTACAGAATGGGAGAAGATATTTGCAAATGCTGTATCCAATAAAGGGCTAGTATCCAAAATCTATAAAGAACTTATCAAATCCAACACCCCCAAAACAAATAATCTTGTTAAAAAATTGGCTGAAGACCTAAATAGACATTTTTCCAAAGAAAACTTCCACATGTCCAACAGACACATGAAAAAATGCTCACCATCACTCCTCATCAGGGAAATATAAATCAAAACTATAATGAGATACCACTTCACACTGCTCAGAATAGTTAAAATTAATAATACAAGACATAACAGATGTTAGGGAGGATGTAGAGAAAGGGGAACACTTTCATACAAAAGTGGTGGGAATACAAACTGGCACAGCCACTCTGAAAAACAGTATAGAAGTTCCTCAAAAAGTTAAAAATAGAAGTACCCTATGACCCAGTAATCGCACTACTAGGTATTTACACAAAGGATACAAAAATACTGATTCAAAAGGACACATGCAACCCAATGTTTATAGCAGCATTATCAACAATAGCTAAATTATGGAAAGAGCCCAAATGTCCACCAAGTGATGAACTGATAAAGAAGAAATGGTGTGTCTGCAACGGAATATTATTCAGCCATGAAAAAGAAGGAAATCTTGCATTTGCAACAACATGGATAGACCTAGGGAATATTATACTAAAAGAAACACGTCAGTCAAAGAAAGATAAATGATTTCATTCACCTTGGAATTTAAGAAAAGAAACAGATGAACATAGGGGAAAGGAGTTAAAATGAGAGGGAGGCAAACCACAATATACTCTTAACTATTGAGAACAAAGTAAGGGTTGTTAGTGGGGAGGTGGGTGGAGGATGGGCTAAAAGGGGTGATGGGTATTAATAAGGGCACTTGATGAGCACTGAGTGTTGTATGTAAGGGAAGAATCACCAAATTCTATGCCTGAAACCAGTATTACACTATGTGTTAACTAACAAGAATTTAAATAAAATGTGAAATAACAACCCAAAAAAGACTATATGGTTTCAGAAATATCTTTAAACATTTTTTTCATAAATTATGGAATGAGTATTTAGCATTGATGTCAGCATTCTTGTGGCAAAGCAGTATGAATGAGATTACAGCCAAGAAATGTATTGAGTTAGCCTTCTAGCATTGTTTAAATTGTTCTTAGTTAAATCGAACTTCCAACTTCATTATTTTTGCAGTAAGCTCTCTCCATACACATTGTTAAAATAGTAAGTTGGACAAGGTTTATAAAGTAGCAGTATCTGCCTCAAATCTTTCAGGGCATACAGTTGAATAGTGGATCAGAGCATCCATATTTTGGTTTCTGTTTTATTCCTGTTGTTATTGTGGTTATCACAGTCATGTTCTCCAGCCAATATAAAAAGCCTATTTCAAATTAATCCCCTTGGCCACTATTATCTCCCTCTAAATGAGATCTTCAGACCAAAATCCTAGCTATGTAGTATTTGTGGATAAAGCTATTTTGGACATCTGGATTTTTTCTTCAAGTGAGGGCTTTAAGGTAAAACTATTTTTAAACATTCTGCCAAACACTTAAAAATCAAGTCCCAAAGTCACTCTTTCTAAAGATACTTACAATACAAGTTATCTTTGTTAAGATTTAAAAAAAAATGAAGTTTATGTTCCTTTTCCTCTACAAATGAAAACAAACCAAATTTTACCTTAAAATTAATGTATGGTGAAGAAAACAAAACTTTGGGACGCCTGGGTGGCGCAGTTGGTTGGACGACTGCCTCCGGCTCAGGGCGTGATCCTGGAGTCCCGGGATCGAGTCCCACATCAGGCTCCCAGCTCCATGGGGAGTCTGCTTCGCTCTCTGACCTTCTCCTCGCTCATGCTCTCTCTCACTGTCTCTCTCTCTCAAATAAATAAAATAAAATCTTTAAAAAAAAAAAAAAAGAAAACAAAACTTTATGCAAAATATCATGTGTATAATAGTGCATATTGGCAAGGCTGAGACAGTTCTCACAAAGCCAAATGGATTCCCTAGGCTGTCCTTTCCTGGATGGAGAGGTCTACAGGCATCTTGCAGAGGAGCTAAGGAAACAGACCATTTTGCCAATTACCACTTTCCATGCTTCATTTAAGTACTACCAGATTTAATAAAGGAATCTGGTTATTCTCTAAATTGAGATGTAAAAACAGTAATTATACCTTACATTAAAACCCCTGATAAGTTGAATATCAAAAGTATTACCCTTTCTTTGCATTCTCCAATGTTTCCTTTCCAAAACATATATTACTTTTCAAATTGAAACACACAACACCACACAAATATTTTAAAGTGTTTCTTAAGTGGTATGTCCCATGGTTAATAAACAATTCTAAGAACATTTCCTTTTGCCAGGTAAACAACTATAGGAATATCTAATAAGCACAATCACATTTTGATTTTGATAATAAATTTAGTCACATACTCCTTAAGTATAGTTCAAAACTAGAAAAGCAAACAGTAATTTTATTTTTATTTTTAAAATGTTCAGGTAATAGAGGTTATTACTCTAGAAGACATACTACTGTTCCCTTTACTTCTGCAGGTATGTATAAACTTGCTTATTTAAGACAGATTAATATATGTGGGGAAAAAGTAATATTTAAAACATTTCTTACAGGTTAAAAAAACAAAAAAGTTTTTTTGAACAAATTAACATACAATGTTACATTAGTTTCAGGTGTACACAGAATGATTCCATAAGTCTATATGTTATACTATGCTCATCACAAATTTAGATCCATCTGTCACCATACAACACTGTTACAATAACATTGACTATATTACCTATGCTGTATCTTTTATTCCTGTGACTTACTCCATAAATACAAGTCTGTCTGTCCTATATCCTCACCCCTCTCTCATCTGGCAATCATCAGTTCTCTGTACTTATAAGTCTGATTCTCCTCTTGTTTGCTTGTTTATTCATTTCTTTTGGTTTTTAGATTCCCTATATAAGTGAAACCATATAATATTTGTCTTTCTCAGTCTGACTTATTTCACTTAGTATAATACCTGCTAGGTCCATCCATGTTGTCATGAATGGCATGATCTCATCCTTTTATCGCTGCATAATATTTATATTATTTATTTGTTTGTTGATGGACACTTAGGACTGTTTCTTGGGTACTGTAAATAATGCTGCAATGAACATAGGGGTGTACATATCTTTTTGAATTACTGTGTACAGGTTGTTGGCTTTTTGTTTTTTAAAGATTTTATTTATTTATTTGACAGACAGAGATTACAAGTAGGCAGAGAGGCAGGCAGAGAGAGAGGAGGAAGCAGGCTCCCTATGGAGCAGAGACTCCGATGTGGGACTTGATCCCAGGACCCTGGGATCATGACCTGAGCCAAAGGCAGAGGCTTTAAATTATTAAGCCACTCAGGTGCCCATTTTTTTGTTTTTGTTTTTGTTTTGTTTTGGTTAAATACCCAGTAGTGGAGTTATTAAATTGTATGTTATTTCTACTTTCAATTTTTTGAGGAACTTCCAGATTGTTTTCCACAGTGGCTGTACCAATTTGCATTCTCACGAATAATGAACAAAAGTCCCCTTTTCTTCACATCCTCATCAACACTTACTATATATCAATGTTAGAAATAACATTGTTAGTTTTGGGGAATGGTGTGAGGTGATATCTCACTGTGGTTTTGATATGCACTTTCCTAATGATGAGTGATGTTGAGCATCTTTTCACATGTCTATTGGTAATCAGTATGTCTTCTTTGGAAAATGTCTATTCAGGTCCTCCGTCTGTCCATTTTTAATCATATTGTGTGTGTGTGTGTGTGTGTTGAGTTGTACAAGTTCTTCGTATATTTTGGATATTAACCCTTAATAGGATGTATCATTTGCAAAGATCTTCTCTCATTCTGTAGGCTGCTTTTTTATTTTGTTGGTGGATATTCCATACTCATAAATTAGAAAAGTTAATATTGTTAAAATGTCCATACTACCCAAAGCAATCTACAGATTCAATGAAATCCCTGTCAAAACACCAACAGCAATTTTTTTTTTTTTTTGTAGAATTAAAACAAACAATACTGAAATTTGTATGGAACCACTAAAGTCCCCAAATAGCCAAAGAAATCTTGAGAAAGAAGAACAAAACTGGAGGTATTACAATTCCAGATTTCATGAAGTACTACAAAGCTGTAGTAATTAAAACAGTAAGGTCCTGGCACAAAAAGTGGACACACAGATCAATGGAACCAAAAGGAAAATAGAGAGCCCTGAAATTAACCCACTTCATGAGAAAAGAGATAAGAATATCCAATGGGGGAAAGACAGTGTCTTTTTTTTTCCAATTAACATATAATGTATTATGTGCCCCAAGAGTATAGGTCTGTGAATCATCAGGCTTTCGAATTTCACAGCACTCACCATAGCACATACCATCTCCAATGTCCGTAACCCAGCCACCCTCTCTCAATCCCCCTCCCCCAGCAACCTTCAGTTTGTTTTGTGAGATTAAGAGTCTCTTATGGTTTGAAAGACAGTGTCTTTAATAACGGTGCTGGGAAAACTGTACAGCTACATGCAAAAGAATAAAACTGGACCACTTTCTAACACCATAAACAAAAATAAACTCAAAATTATTAGAGTCCTAAATATGAACTCTGGAATTATAAAAATCCTAGAAAAAATGCAGGCAGTAATTTCTCTGACATTGGTCATAGGAACATTTTTCTAGCTATGTCTCCTGAGGCAAGGGAAACAAAAACATAAATAAACTATTAGGACTACATCAAAATAGAAAGCTTTTTTACAGCAAAGAATATTTCTTATCTAGTTCTTATGTGTTCTTGAACTTTTTGAATGCTATACATTCTGTATAAAATTTAACAGATAAAATACATATACTTTTCTTTTCCAAAGACTTTATATCTGAAAGGGGAATACAAGACTTTCTGACATTTTACAAAAAAGCTTGATCTTTCATGACATGTCATCTAACTCTCATAGTGGGTGTAATTTACCAGATTGGTTTGAAGGCATTTCAGGAAAGTACAGAAACCATAGTCTGCATTACTGATAGATTTATCCTAGTACTTGATAGTCCATTAGCAGAATTATTCATCTTAGAGCAAGCAGACCAATATCCACACAGTGCTCCAAACACACAACCAATTTGAGAAACAACCAGAGAGCCGTTATTTACTTAGGGTCCTCTATGACCACATAAGTAATGCTTCAGCTTCCCACTTCTAACAAGATTGTATTTATTACTTTAAAAAGATTGCTACTTTTGTTTCTGTCTTTGAATAGATGAATGCCACATATCCATTAATTAGAAGACTGCTAAAGAATACCCAGTTCAGTGAAAAAGGGTAGAGGTGGGGGAAGAAGAGCTCTACTACAAACAAGAATATCTGAACTGAAGAACCAAAATTGCCTGAAAAGTCTTAGATGTTATTGTTATGTATCTTAAATTACAATATTCTTAAAATCTCTGTGCCTCCTTTTTTCCTGCTCCCTCTAATTTCCCTGGTAAGGCTCAATCTTTCATTTCTATAATATCCCATCATCACACTCCAGGATCAGGTAGTCCTACAAATACATTTAGTTGTTTCCATGATTTATTTTGTGTTAAGAGAGAAAGTGTTTTTGGTTTTTTTTCAGGCTCCGTAGTGACTAAATCCTAAAAAAAATGATATAAGCATCTTCAAATTTCATTTTTAGCTTTTGAATTCAATTCTCTAAATAATTTATAATTATCCATTTTTATATTGGTGATCTAATTAGCTTCCTTTGTTTGCAAATTAATAATCCATAGCTCTGTATCTTGTAACCTCATACTACAGGTAGTTATGGACTCACTCTCCACACTCCCTCTTCAAGTAACTACAAATAGTTATCAACAGAACCCTGGGAGGTGGGGGTGGGAGAAGGGGGGTGGGGTTATGGACATTGGGGAGGGTATGTGCTATGGTGAGTGCTATGAAGTGTGTAAACCTGGCAATTCACAGACCTGTACCCCTGGGGATAAAAATACATTATATGTTTATAAAAAATTAAAATTAAAATTAAATTAAATTAAAATTAAAAAAAAAAGAATCCTGGGGTGCTGGGTTGCACAATTCCAATAGGTTCACTCATGTAAGCTATGTGAATGACACCTCCTGGAGTTTTGCAAGGCACAGTTGTTCATATGAACCGCAATGGTAATATGCCTTCTGGAATTATGCACTGAAGTAACATGGCAAGATCCATCACATTTTTTAAATTATCTGTTCTTTTGTTTCCTTTATATGTTCTGTGCCAGTAAATCCACTCCTAACCTCCAAGCTACCTAAATGAGAGTAAACCCTCTTTGTGTTTCAATCACTGATTTAAAAGTTGTCATGTCTGTGAACCTACCTGATGAAGTTGAACTTGGTATGTCCTCCTCTGTGTCCTCACGGACATTTGTTCTAAGAGGTCAACATTCCCTCTATTGCTCTGTGTGTGTATGTGTGTGTGTGTGTGTGTGTGTGTGTTTGCCTTTCCTGCTTGATAATGAGATTTTAAGAACAGGGAGCATGGCTTGTTAATCTTTGAATAAGTACATTATAGTACCTGCTCCACAATCAAGTTAGAAATTGTTTGCTGAAATGATTTCAATAAGCTAGAATACTTAAGACAACTCAAGAAAGTACTTCAAAAAACCTATTAAGTTTTAGGGCTAAATGACAAAAAAATACCCCAAAACACCTACCTAAAATTTTGTATTTAAAAATCATTCTAATTTCAGAAAAAGTCAAACTCCTTCTTGTACAATACCAAATACAGAATCACCAGACTCATAAACACTTTTCCTGAAGCAATGCCTTGCTATTTCCCTGCTTGATTATTCCTCCAGTGGTCACAGCAATGCAAAACTAAACCCACAAAACTTAAATGTTTCTCTTTTTCAGTAAGCCTTCCAAAGCCTAGACCTGCTTCTTGTCATACAAGTTAAAACCTGTGCATGAGATTTTCAGAACATTACCTCGAAGACTCATAAAGAAAAGAAAAAAGTTTTTCATAAAGAAAAGAAAAAAGTTACCTTCCACCAAATACAGATATTGGCTCCTGTTTACACAGTTGTCTATGATCAGCTGTAGGTCAGGCAGCTACCAGGGTCCTACCTTACATAGGAAATTCATCATGGAAAAAGCAAATAGATCAGGTGACAGGCCATCTTTAAAACAAATCATATCTGGGGCACCTGGGTGGCTCAGTGGGTTGAGCCTTTGCCTTCGGCTCGGGTCATGATCTCGGGGTCCTGGGATCGAGCCCCGCATCCGGCTCTCTCCTCAGCGCGGAACCTGCTTTCTCCTCTCTCTCTCTGCTTGCCTCTCTGCCTACTTGTGATCTCTGTCTGTCAAATACATAGATAAAATCTTTTTAAAAACCAATCAATCAATCAATCATATCCTGGAGCATGCTTAGAGTAGCTCTAAGAAAAAAATATGCCAGGACAGATAGCTAATGGATCTTTAATTATTAGAAATCCAGGAAGATCTTTGAAGTACTATTTAATGACCCTTTTTGCCAGCTCCCTCCATAAAATTGATACATGGAGAAATGTATACAATAAAGAGAAAGCCAGCCCTGAGATGTAGGTAGACAGGTTTTATTTAACAGATATTTGTTGAGAACCTATTATACACCAGGCTGTATTATAGAACTAGAGTTAAAAGTGAAGAAAATAGACAAAATCTTGTCCTTCATGGAGCTTATAGTCAAGTAGGAAAAGAAATCAACCCTGGAGAAATCGATTGGGGCTTTACGTTATGTGAAATTGTATTCCTTTGAAGTCAACCACAGTCCCATCTTTCTAACAGAAGTTTGTGTTTATTTTACTAGAAGGAGTTGTCAGCAAGGACTAGCAGAGGTGCCCATGCTTCCTGGCACAACACTGTATCTGGCTCCGTAGTTCCAGCTGCCGCCTCATCATGTGACAGCATGTGACGGAAGTGCCAATAGATTCCGGTAGTTTGTGTACACTGTGAAAGCCAATTTCAACATTTAGAAGCCGATCTGGCACAAGATCCTTCCCTAAAGACCCCTTCTAACATCTGAACATGCAGTTTTCTAGATGCCTGCCCCTTTTCACATTATAAACACAAGCTTTCTGTCAAACGCTGGTGTTAAATAATCAGCATCCTTCCCCAGCCAACACTTACCAGTATAGCAGAACAACAAATCTCCCAACACTGATTACTAGCCAAACCATTTCCCAAGAAAACAGGATGTTAACCCTTAGAATTCATTAACTATCTCTCACCTTTTTTTTTTTTTTTTAAGATTTTACCTTTTTATTTGACACAGAGAAAGAGATGATAAGTAGGCAGAGAGAAGGGGGAAAGATGACTCTTCGCTGAGCAGAGAGCCCAATACAGGGCTTGATCCTCAGGACCCTGAGATCATGACCTGAGCCAAAGGCAGAGGCTTTAACCCACTGAGCCACACAGGTGCCCCCAATTTTTTTAAATTTAATAACATTCATAACAAAAACCATATTGAAATTGCTTCAGAGTTTGTTTCTGCATATGCAAACCAAAGAGAAAAAAAGATGTTTTTCAAGAAAGTGTGAGCTAAATAGTTTAACTGTTTCTGAAGACATTGAAAGGTTCACTTACATAAGTAAGATACAGTAAACAAAAATGATTACAAAGCACCAAAAACCTGGTTAATGTTCCATAAGTTTGCATGACTGCTTAAATTTGCTGTGTCTCAGAATCTCTTGTTACCTACTTCTGGAACATAGCTAGGACTAAATATACAATTATCTTGATCTTCCTAGAAAATGTTCTTCCTCTTATTGCATCTTAATATCTCAGAGTAACACTATTAGAAATATAATACAAGCCATAAATGAATTTTTAAATATGCTAATAGCCACAATAAAAATAGTAACAGATAAAACTAATTTTGAAATCTATCTTATTTAACCCAATCTATCCAAAATGTCATCATTTCAATGAGCATTCATTATAAAAAAAAATCATTAATGAGTTTTCTTTTCTTTTTTTATATTGCCTTTCAAATTCTGAGGCCAATTTTATGCAAATAGCACATTTAAATGCAGACTAGCCACATTTTAAGTTCTCAATAGTCATGTGTTACTGGGGGCTACAATATTGGATAACACAGACTTATGGGGTGAGACTCTATCTGTGTCACTGTTTGGCACTATGTACTGGACAAATCTGTGTGCATCTCAGGGACTAAAATAACGTATTACTATGGCAGGAGATGTTTGTAAACTAATATATAATTTAGAAGCACATCATGTGGGAATTTATCACCTCATCCCACAGTGTTTCAAATTATTGATTCACATTCCAACAGTAAGCAGTTGACTCCTTGTTTGTCGAGGAAGCCTAGAATTCATTAACACCAAGAGTTGTATGGGAAAAAGACATTTAAAACATCAATACTTCTCAATTTCCTTTCCTCTCTTATGCAAACTTAAAAAGACCTGAGGCAACTTATGTTAGAGTTTTAGAACCTCAATTCTCATTAAGAACTACAGATGGGGTGCCGGAGTGGCTCAGTGGGTTAAAGCCCCTGCCTTCAGCTCAGGTCGTGGTCCCAGGGTCCTGAAATCAAGCCCCGCATCAGGCTCTGTGCTCAGCGGGGAGCCTGCTTCCTCCTCTCTCTCTGTCTGCCTCTCTGCCTACTTGTGATCTCTGTCTGTCAAATAAATAAATAAAGTCTTAAAAAAAAAACAAAACAAAAACTACAGATGAAGTAAAATAACAAAGGAAAAGTCAACTGTTTCAGAATTACAGTTCCTCAAGGCAGATGTGTCAAGTTTGGGGCCTTCCTGTCTAAAATTCAAGATTTATCCTCTCCGAAAACTTTCCCCTGGAAAAATTACTTTTGCTTTCTCTTATGTGCAATCAAAATGCCCTCAACCTCATCATCCCGTGGTTCTAAATGATTAGTCATAAGTAGATTTATTTCGTGGCTCTTGCTCATGCTTGCTCATGCTAGAGTTCCGGTTTCCTGCAAATTCTCCTTTAAAACTTCTTTCATGAATCACTAGATATGCTTCATTGCTGCTCAAAACCAGCATGTAGCTTCTGTCATGCTCTTCCTCAAGTTCAGCTTCCCTCTTGGGTATCTTGCTTTCTTTAATAGGCTGTTTGAAGGTGACTTGCTCTTTCAGTGAGCCTTTCTATAGGATATATTTAGCAGTTTAATTTAGCAGCATATTTAGTGTTATGATTGCTGTATCCTCCAGGAACCAACTAGGCAAAAACTCCTCCACCATAGCTATATTGGTAACTTATGTTGCCAAAGCTTCTTAACAACTCAGAGAAAATTATATTCTCCTTAGTGGTTTTGGCCCTAAGGTGATGCTGACTGTGCTTTGTGTCTATTACAGTTCCTGTCAAAATGGCTAATTGAACTTCTGCTCACAACTTATTAATAGTGGGTCAGATCAGTTTCCGGGGGCCAAACCTGTTATCACAGACTCCCCTGTTTGCCATTTTCTGAGAAACCAGTCTATGTCCTACCATACGCTGCTTACTCTGTCGGTGCCCACAAAGGAGGCAAACTTAAAGTAGGCAATTAATATTTTGAATGAATAAATAAGTGTTTTACCTTTCATAATTCCATTTTTATATTGTCTATATATTGCAGTATTTATTTAAAATGTGAGAGTTGAAGTATTTTTTTAAATATTATTTCACATAAGTGGTTTGAAGATTTGCTTTTTTAATAGAAGCAGTTTTATTATTTGTTCTATAAAAGTAATAAAATTCATTGTAAAAAAATAAATCAAACTATAAGGATTTCTATAATATTTCTTGCAGACCATAATGGTGAAAATTTCTACAGTGGTTTGTTTCAAAAAATCCTTTCAAAATTCTTTGTGCTTTCTCTTTCTTACAAAGATTGTATGATACATGTTGTATAGCGTACCTTTTCATTTACTTGTATAAAGGAGTTATAATATCTACCTTTATGTTTTTATTAATATTCCACTTTATATATATATGTATAACATCAATTATCAACCAACTCCTATTGGTGAATAATTTGTTCCTAATTATTTCTCATTAAAATCTTACTGTAAATGATACATTTTTATATAAGTTGGAAATTGTTGCCAATTTAACAAAATGTTAAAATAATACATAGATTTTGTCATTCAAAATGGCAAGTTTAGAGTATGTATTTATCCCTATTGATATCTTAGAAAACTCAGTCTTAAAAATAACGATTAAAAAAAGAGTAGGGGTGCCGTCAATAAATTTTAAGAAGTAAGTATTTGAGTAATATTATATATATATGTTTTTAATGAATACTTTGGGTGGTCATGTCTTAGTATGGACACATATAGATCTATCTAATTCCGTTCAATGACTTCATAGTATTCCATTCTACATATCTAACCTATCTCCTAATAACTGACTTTGAAAATATTTTTATTTTATAGTCTATTAAACAACACAATATCTTGATTTTTATATATATACACACACACATAGCTTTGGTAAATATATATTTGTATATTAATTATATATTTATATATTAAATATTATTAATGATATTATTATTATATCATATAATGATATATTAATATTATTTATATATTAAATATTAAATCATGTACTAAATATATTTATATATTAATTAATATAATATTAAAGAACATAATATCTTGATTTATATATATTTATAAATATATATATCATCAAAATAAATCAAATAAATCAAATACATATATATATATAGCTTTAGTAAATATAACTATAGGTTATACACTTAGCAATACAGCTGTTACATCAAAGACATAATGTTTTTTCATTTGTAATGTATATCACAAACATGTCTAAAAATACTTAAACACTTGCCAAAAACATCAGTGCTTATTTCTTTATACCTGAAAATTGAGAAAAAAAATCATTTTTTTTTAATATTTGCCAGATAGGTGGTAAATCACATCTCATTCTCACTTTGGTTAGCATTTCTGGATGCGGGACTACTATGCTATATTTTAAACTTCTTTCCCTAGTTTTAAAAATATTACATATGCCAATATTTGTATTATTTAATTTTAATTTTGTAAATTCTTTCTTTTTTTTTTTTTTAGGTTTTATTTACTTTTTTGTGAGAGAGAGCACAAGCAGGGGGAACAGCAGGCAGAGGGAGAAGCAAGCTCTCCACTGAGCAAGGAGCTTGATGCACACTGGATCCCAGGACTCTGGGATCATACCCTAAGCTGAAGGTAGACGCTTAACTATCTGAGCCACCCAGGCATCCCTAATTTTGTAAATTCTTGAAGTTCAAATACTGATGTCATAATAAATTAACTCTTTTGTGATTTGCTTTATTTTATCAATATTTTTTGGTGAAATTCAAACATAAACTATTCATCATGGTAGTTTATTAATTTCCCTGTGTCATTCTGTCCCATTGTTGTGTATATTACATTTGCCTTAATCCATCCCCTTGTTTTACATTTGGATTATTTCTAGTTTTTTAACTATAAGAAATTACTCTGATGTCAAAATTCTTCTGTTTCCTAGTGCAGGTATGTAAGTATTTTACAATATAAATATATATCCAGAAGTAAATAACTGGGTCTTTATAGAAGCACATTTTTAACAATTTTATATTTTATTAAAAAAACAATTTTACAGTTGATTGAAAGGAATACAAATTGGTTGTAACAAATATCCATAACTATTTTCTGACTTTAGTTTTTTCCAGTTAAGTGATTGAAATGGCTTGTCACTATTTTTTTAAAAATTATCATTTAAATACAGTTGACATATAATGCTGTATTAGTTTCAGGGATACAACATGTGATTAGACAATTCCATACATTACATAAAGCTCACCAAATTAATTGCAGCCACTCTCTGCCAATATACAACATTATTGCAGTATTATTGACTGTATTTCCTATGTTGTACTTTTCATCTTTGTGACTAATTTATTTTATAACTGGAAGTTAGTACTTCTCAATACTTTATTATTTCACCCATTCCTCGCCCCCTCCTCTCTGGCAACCACCAATCTGTTCTATGTATCTGTCTGTTTCTGGCTTGTTTGTTTTTGTTATTTGTTCATTTGTTTTGTTTTTTAGAGTTCACATATAAGTAAATCATATGATATTTGTCATACTTATTTCAACTAGCATAATACCCTCTAGATCCATCCATGTCATTGCAAATGGCAAGAGTTCATTCTTTTTATGGCTGTGTAGTATTCCGTTGCATTTTTATCCTACATCTTCCTTATCTACTCATCTATCAATGGACATTTATGTTGCATCCATATTTTGGCTATTGTAAAGATGCTGCAATGAACATAAAGGTGCACATATCTTTTTGAATTAGTGTTTTCAGTCTTTATTTGGTTAAATACCCAATAGTACAATTACTGAGTCACATGGTATTTTTATTTCTAATTTTTTGAGGAAACTTCAGACTGTTTTCCACAATGGCTGTGCCAGTTTACATTCCCACCAACAATGTACAAGAGTTCCCTTTTCTCCATAGCCTCAAGAACACTTTTTTTTCTTGTCTTATTGATATTAGTGATTCTGACTGGTATGAAGTGATAGTTCATTGTGGCTTTGATGTATATTTCCTGGATGATGAGTGATGCTGAGCATCTTTTCACATGTCTGTTGGCCAACTGTATGTCTTCTTTAGAAAATGTCTATTTAAGCCTCTTGTCCATTTTTAATCAGATTATTTTCCCCTTTTTTGGTGTTGGGTGTTGTAAATTCTTATACATTTTGGGTATTAAGCTCACTATCAGATTATCTTTTGCAGATATATTATTTTGTTCAGTAAGTTGCATTTTTTGTTCAGTTGATAATTTTCTTTATTCATAGGCTTTTCATTTTGTGTAGTCCCAATGGTTTATTTTTGTGTTTGTTTCCCTTGCCTTAGGAGGCATATCTATAAATATATTGCTAAAACCGATGTTTGAGATTACTGCCTGTGTTTTCTCCTAGACATTTTATAGTTTCAGGTCTCACATTTTGATCTTTACTTTTTTTTATTGTGTTATGTTAGTCCATTTTGAGTTTATTTTTTTGTATCATGCAAGAAAGTGATCCAGTTTTATTCTATTGTATAGAGTTGTGCAGTTTTCCCAGCACCATTTTTGAAAAAACTGTCTTTTTTTCATTGTATATTTTTGCCTCCCTTGTTGTAGATTAATTATACATGTAAGCAAAAGCTTATTTCTGAGCTCTCTATCATCTTCTATTGATCTATGTATCTTATTTTTCTGTCAGTACCATACTACTTTGATTACTATAGCTTTGCAGTATGTCTTGAAATCTAGAATTATGATACTTCCAGCTTTGTTTTTCTCTCTTAGGATTACTTTGGCTATTTTAGAATCTTTTGTGATTCCCTAAAAGATTTAGGATTATTTGTTCTAGTTCTGTGAAAAATCCTGTTGGTATTTTGAAAGGGATTACATTGAATCTGTAGATTGCTTTGGTGGTATGGACATTTTAACAATATTAATTCTTCCAATCCGTGAGCATAGTGTATCTTTCCATTTGTTTGTGCCATCTTCAATTTCTTTCATTAATGTCTTATAGTTTTTAGAGTACAAGTCTTTCACGTGCTTGGTTAAATTGATTACTAGGTATTTTATTCTTTCAGGTGCAATTTTAAATGAGATTTCTTTCTTAATTTCTCTTTCTTCTAACTCCTTATTAGTGTATGGAAATGCAAGAAATTTCTTTATACTAATTTTGTATCCTGCAACTTTACTAATGAATTTATTAGTTTTAATGGTATTTTGGTAGAGTCTTTAGGGTTTTCTGCATATAGCATCATATCATCTACAAATAGTGAGTTTTATTTTTTCCTTACCAATTTGGATGCCTTTTTTTTTTTCTTGTCTGATGGCTGCATATTTTTTGGTGGAATTTGGGGGGCAGAAATCACAACATATCAACCCACCATGGGCCTTCACAATGCTTTAATTAAAGACTCAGATTGCCCTCTCTGCACTAGTTCTAAGTTGGCTACTTCTAGGAAATGCCACTTTTCATGTTTTGTCAAAGTATTTTGCATTTTTAAATTGATTTTTTAAATGTTGTACATGCTGTATATTGGCTTACTGATAATTATATGTGGCAAATGCCTTCTCTGATTAATTTATCTTTAACATTTCTATTTGTGGAAAAATAATATAATCAGTGGTATTACTGTTTTACTTTTTGTTCTCTATTTTACTTCAAAGCATTATGATATTATTTCTCACAAAGAAGTATTTACTTCACATGGAGCGTGTTATAAAATAAAAATCTTGTTCATTGTTCTATGTGGGTAAGCAGTGTCCAAGTACCATTACTGAACAGATCATCTTATACTCTAGTTTCTTTTCAGATCACATAAATCTTTGCCCTTTCACTAAAGATCATCTTTTGCCACTGATCTCATTGCTGTCATACTGAATCTCCTAATTTTTGTATGAATTTGTTGATAAAGCTCAATTTAATTCATTCTTGTTTTTTTCTGTTTGTTGTCACTTGCCAATATCCATCTTAGATAATTTGTTTTATGACGTTTGCAATTTGATATCCCTGTGCCAGTACCATCCTATGTTTTTTAATTTAGTTTTATTATGATTCTTAAATTTGTTAGGGCAATGTCACTTTAATCTTTTGCTTCAAGAATATTTTGGCTCTTACATGGCCTCTGCTAACTCTATAATTACTTTAGAATTAGTGTGTCAAGAGCCATAAAATTATTTTGGAATTTTGATTAGAATTTAATTGGAACTATCAAATTATAAATCAAGTAAGAAGAATTAATATATTTACTAATGCATCATATCTCCCATGAATGTAGATATATGCCTTCACAGTTTTAGCTCTTTTGTAATTTTCATAAACATATAACATGCTATTTGTTAGATTTGAATTTTTTAAATTTCTTTTTTATATTTTTTATGATTATTAAATTTTATAGAAAGTGTTTCTAATTTCTAAAATTATTGAAGTTTTTGTTTATATTTTAATTTAACTAAAATTTAATTTTTCAAATTAAATGTAAATATTTTCTTTGGGTAACCATGCATGTTTTCAGTAATTTACTTGATAACATTTGGATTGTTTTTTATAAAAGTATGTTCTCTGTTGTCTTAATGAATTTAAGTGAAAAAGAATTAATAACCAATTTTTGAGCATTTACTATGTTTTGAACAATGAATTTATTACTTGATTCAGTTGGTTAAAATTCCCCAAAATAAAAGTAATTATTTACTTTTTAAATGGAATGACAGGAGACAACAGAAGCAAGATAAGTTAAAGAACTAGCAAAAGATTAAATTAATAGTGTGTGGGATAGCCAGAATATTAAATCCAGATCAGTCTGATTTCAAAATCTGTGCCCCCATCACATGGTATAATGAACATATTAGCAAAATTATAACATATACTATTAAAATTCTCTGATTTACAAGTAATAGAACACAAAATGAATTTGGAACTCCTTGAATTTTATGAATTCAATATTAGATTTGATGAATCCTTGTGAAGTAAGAAATAGTTGTGATAATGGACACGTTTTCTTGGAGAATTTTGATACTGTACACAGAACATTTCTATGTTGTCTTCTAAACTGTGACAGTGAAGGATGATTTTTTATGGAATATTTTTGTTAAGTATTGGAATTAAGGGTTTGTAACCTAAATACTGCATTGCAACTAAAGACTTTTGCATTCCTTTTTTTTTAATATAATAGGAAATTCAAGTGAGAATTAATTATTTTAATACAATAACAAGGAAAGAAATTATTTTCAACTAATCATATATGATGATAAAAAGCTGAAACTATTAGATTTAATTTAGTGTCATTAAATTTAAATACACTTAAAATTCTTTCTTTTTCATTTAATAGCAACTCAAGAAAGTCACCTTACATGTTGTTAAATAAGATTAGACAAGATATACAGGATATACCACAAGGATGAATCAATGTTGCCATAATCTTCTCTTGGGAAGTTCCTTGTTTTTGGCTAATGTGATTTGTCATCTGTAACACTAAGTTACTTTTCTTGCTAAAGCTTATGGTCAGACATGAAAAATTACTTAAAAGATAAATGACTTGTCAAATTTCTTATTAGATAAATCCCAGGGGATACAATTATTCACTGAAGTAAATGTTTGACAATAATAAAAACAATACCACAAAATTTTTTCACAATTTCACAAAAACCGGAATGCTAAAGAATAGCATCTTATACAACAATGGTGAACAGTATAGTACCAACACTTAGTACTCCATAAAGGGGGAGTTTTATTCCACTGGCATCAGAAAGCTCTGATATAAAACAACTCTATGTGCCTTAATAATTTCTTGGCACAGGGCAGTAGTTCTTTGCCATCTGTACAGCAAACCAATGCTATATAAATCAAGCATCACAAATTCAAATGCCTGTGGGTCCTGGCCTATAACATAAATGAGGAAGCAGCCAGGTGTGAGACAAAGGAGGCAACTGAACCTATTGCACACTTCAGAATACCCTGTTTAAAGAGGCTGCCACTGTTCAGCCAGCGCAGATGGTTATCATGCAGAAATGTGGGTCTACTGCTGTCAGAACTTGTCAGTCTTCAAGAGAAGTTGTGAACCTGAAATTTTAATAAAATGTTATATTTTGAAAATGTTCTGTTGAACAAATACAGACATCCTTAGGCATTACAATATTTATATATACTATAAAATATGGTAAAGCATATATGCATAATGTAGTATATATAATATTACTTTATATATATTTTAGTACTTATGCAGCCTATAGGTGTATTATATTTCAAATATAAATTATTTACATAAGAACAGGGAGTAGAGAGAAAGAATATAAGAGGAGAGAGAGAAAAATACTTTTTGGTAGAGGAATTGGCCTCAAGGACTTAATATTTGTTGCAAAAAATAACAAGGAAAAACAAGAACAAAAGTTTTGGTAGAAGACTTATTAACAGATAAAAATGGGATACTTGAAATTATATTTTGGTGGATTTCACAGTTTAATAATTCTGGCTTACTGATTTACTGGGATTTTTTTTTTTTTTTTTGGACAGATTGGCTTTGAGCACCTAAGAATTTCCTTATTTGTAAAATGAGAATGATTATTACAACTTCATTGGATTTATGAGATTACTAAAATGAAATGTTACCAATATCTAAAAATAACAACAAACATGTCTGCTACAGAAGATAAACTTTATGGTTGTCAGTTTATCTTTCTCTTCCTTTTCTTGTTTGCTATTATTTAGAATATGGCTGGGATTATGAAAGGTTGTTCGTAAGAGGAAATAGGAATAAAAAATTTAGGTTGTACTAAAGGAGGAATAAGACATTAAGAGAGTTATCAAGCCAAAATTCATATTTAATGATACTGTTATTTTCTCCTGAACAGTCATTCAAATAAAGAAAGAAGAAACAGACTTACGAATAAGTTCAGTGGTAACTATCTGGACAATAGCAGTGAAGACAGGAGACAGGAAAATTGGTGTGAATTTTGCTTATTTCAGAAACTTATTTCAAGCTTATGGTGCTGTTTCCACTAAGCTAAAATAAAATACATCTTAAACACTTTTTTATTTGTTTATTTTTTTCTATATCTGGAATATATACCTTAGGTGAAATACCAAAAAGTTACAAGATTGCATATGAGATTACATGAGTGTTCATAACAAACATGCAACTACAAAGTTCTACCTTCTGGCTTTGATGCTCTTCTACCTTATACAAGGCTTCATCTTGCTGGTCGACTGGCAGGGACTCCCAGGACTTGGTTTAACTTTGCATGTACTTCAATTATAATTCAACCAATGATCAACATGTCTATATAGCCCCTTTCCTTGGCTGGGAGGTTCTGTGTACCAAGCACTTTGTTTGGTTTAATGTTTACTCTTTAATTCTATGCATGGAGTCAGCAAAGTGCAGACTAAAGAAATACTGCTAAATAGGTTTATGTCCATAAAATATACGTGACTTCTATTTTTCATTGTGGAGAGAGAAAAATATGTATTGAGAAATTCGAAAGTCTGTAAATATTGAAAATTGGACACATTTCTTGGGAGATTGAATTATTTATTAGAGAATATTGGGGGAGAGTTCACCACAGTTTATGAATGTCTTACACCCAGGTTCTATCATGTTTCTGCAAATCTTGTGAAGCACTGACTGCCTTTGTTCTGACAATATTTTCAAGAATGTATACCAAACAGCTTTGGAAGATAGACATAGTATCTCCTGCTAGTCAAAGGACAAGTTTGTGATTATGAAGCAAAATAGTTCTCAGGAGATATCAAATTTGTGACTATGAAGCAAAATAGCTCTCAGGAGATAGCAAATGTTCAGAGAAAGAGAATAAACATTCAGAGAGAAGGGAATGAAGAGAGCACAGTCTCATTTAGAGTGGAGGAGGTTCAGAGACAAGATGTTTTCAAAAGAGTTTGACTCTGATAGATGAGGTAATATTTTCTACAAATTATTTCAAATAAAGGATTTTCAGTAACCTTAGCAAGAGCCATTTTAAAAGAGCAGTTGGAGATACGCTCAAGTTGTGTAACTATGATTAAGACAGTAAGAAGAAATTAAATTACTTTTTCAAGAAATAAAGCTATAAGGTGAGATAGAGAGATAGACAACTAGTGGGATACAAGGTCAGGGAGGATTTTTTTGTTAGTTTTACAGACAAATATGTTTAAAAATATTTCAGAAAGAGGGAAAGGTACTAGTATAAAATGTTAATTTCAAGTTAGAAAATAGGGTATCATTTTGAACCACAAAGTTTGAGGATAGGACTAGAACACTAATATTCCATTTTTAAAAGAAGGCTTACAAATTATTATTTTTGGGGGAGACTGGGTGGTTCAGTTGGTTAAGCATAGGACTCCTGATCACAGTTCAGGTCTTGATCTCAGGATCATGAGTTCAAGCGCCATGGTGGGCTGGATACTGGGTGTAAAGCCTACTTCAACAAAACAAAACAAAACACAAATTACTATTTTTAGTTTAAAGATGGGAAAACAGATATGGAGCAAAAATCTCTAACTAAAGAACATACAAAAAGAGAGAGAGAGAAAGAAACTAAGTAGGATTTGAATTATCAAACTTTGTTTTTCCATTGTATAATGTGGCTTCACTAAAAGATAGGATTGCCAGAATCAAGATTTCTATACTGCCATATTAACATACACACAAATCACACTGCCGATATAAAAGTTCACTTCAGTAAAGAGTATTTTGTTTAAGCCGTACTTCAAGAGGAATCAATTGTTTCTCCCCCACACACAAATTTTTGTAACCCAGTGGCTTTAAATTTTCAATCAACTATATTCCCTCAAATTCACTCCTTTGATATTTAAATATATTCAAGTTTTTTGCATCTGTGGACTCAAGAAAACATAGGTTTTTAAGTGATCACTATTTATTTTAGCTTATTTGCAGTAGAGATACTTGTATTAGTCATTCACCTATCAACAAAAATATATGTAGATGTGTTTAATACTACATTAAGGAAGGGACATAAAGGATGTAATATACCACCCTTTCCTCAAATGACTTGCAAACTACTTTGAAAAAAATATCAGCATTTGTAGGACATTGTTTTCATCCAATTTTGCTTGCAAATAAGTTTATCTGGGTGACTTATTCAATGCCAGGTATAAGCACTGCTGATGGATTTACATTGATTTATTTAAAGTACCTTTCCTTGTGATCAGATGCAAGAAGCCTAGCCAGGATGAAAAATCTATTTGTAGCCACGAGACAAAGTGAGGGAAGCCCACATTCAGGACTTTGACCTTATTAGCATGATGTTCCAAACAACTCCACTAAGCAGCCACGGAGAAGATATTGATATTGATGCACATTTATAAAGACAGAGTACTTAATACAATGTGTCTTACTCATACACTCAGATTCCCTTGTGAAGCTATTTATATTTTCTAAAATACATGAATCTATTGTTTTTTTTCAGAATTGGTAAGAAGAGTGCCCCTCCTAACTTTCTAACAAATTAGTGCTAATGAAAATTAAGTATGGAACTGTTGTAATCTCTGTTCCTTGTTTAGATGAAATTTTTTATCTATTATAAAACACCAGATTTCTAGTGAATTATTTAAATCAGATGATCAATACAAGGGTCAGAATTTCAGATTCTGTCAAGCCAAAACACCAAAGAAATAAATGATACCAAGCACTATCAAGGAGCAAAATGAGTTGCTTCTTCTTTAGGCTCCCCCATCACATACTTTACATTTTTGCTAGCAAAATTTTCCATGTTGCGTTATAATTTATCTGCTTACTTTTTGCTTCACCAAGATACAAGACCCTGAATAGCAGTATCATATATTTGTCATCTTGATATTTCAGTCATTAAACAATGTTCCTGAACATAGTGTATTTTCAGATGTTTATTTTATAAAAGCAGTAGATTCAGTTTTTATTCTTTTTCTTTATTCCAATCATCCTCACCTTCAGTGAGTATACACAGGTATTACAATATAGCCTCTAGTTATAGAAATTATTATAAAAACATATTTATACATCATAAAGATATATTTGTAGTTCCAGTTTCAGTTACTAACCTGGTCTGATTTAGAAACCAACATTTTTAGAGGTTACTCCAGTATATTATTTTTTCATGTTAAGATATCTAAGAATAGGTATTTTGTTTGTTGTGCAAGTTCTGATAAATTTATTTATTGCTTATTGATGTCCCCAGAATAATTCAAATTGGTTGCTTTCTGTTACTTATTGTTCTATTTTTTTTTTCCTTCCACTGAAGGATTAGGAAGTCTTACCAAGGATTCCTTGTTAAGATTTTTCTTATTTTTGCTTTTCTTTTTGATTTTTTTTTTTTAGTGTGCTGTAGTAACATGAATTAAACACAGAAATACATAATATTGACATTCGCCTAAGTAGCATAAAGAAAAGAAATGCACTTCTGTCTTACCCTTGTGATTAGCTACATTGAAAAGAGAACAAATGTTATTTAATTTAATTTTGGTTAGGACATTAGAACTACTTTTTTCTAAAGACCATAAAACCAACTATCATAAGAGGATTCTGATATTGCTCTAAAAAAAAATCAGAATAATTCCATTCTATGCCACAAATGACAGATTTCTGAGATTTATTTTATATACATAAGATCCCTGTACTTTTAACACATAAAATACTAAAAATGAGTCATGACAGTGAAGGCAAAGAATAAAAGTAAATCAGAACAATTATTTCCATCTCCATGAAACCCCAACATTGCTTAGTCTTATAGGGTCCCTGTAATGGACAAGGAAATGAAAGTAATTCTCTATACAAGCACACGTGTCAAAGAAGTCAATTTAATCTGCCCCTGGCCCAATTATCTAGCTTTGGCTTTTAGGAGCTGATGATCAGCTAATTAAATTGCCCTTGAAAGATCAACAAGAAAACAGCTTCTACCACATTTACTCACCTCTTTTTCAGCAGTGCCTTATGACCTAATGTCAACATCATTGACGTAATGAAAAGATCAAAGAAAATCCCTAAAAAGGTCCCCACTCAAAGTTCATTACTATAGATTTTTTTTTTCCTTTTTACACTCCTGAAATAAGGATAAGAATCACTTCTTTAGACTTACAAGTTGAGCCTAGGGCCAACAGGAGAGGGTTTACAGAAGGAAAGGAGGCATCCAAATTGAAATCCATTTTTGATCTGTGAGGTGGGAAATAATAGAGTATTGCTAACATTTCCTCATTCTAGAAATCAATGGGAAGGCAAAAATAGAAGAGTTTTTTTTTTCCTTTCTATATAGCTAATAATAGTGGACTAGTCATTATTTAAGTCCTCTACCTACATCAAAGATCATAGACTAGGGATCTATGAATCTTAAAACTCTAAATCCTTCACGTTCAATTGTTTTATTTCTGTTCATTTTTAGGTATTGTCATCATCATAATTATCATCATAATCATCAATCCAAAATATATTTGTTGAATATTTATGTGTCAAACTACGCTAAATAATTCAAATGTACTAAGACTTTTTCCTCACTTTACTATTGTTTCACACCTGAAGAAACTGACACATCTGAAGACTAAGTCATGAATCTAGAAAATGGTAGATGATGACCTTGAACTCAGATCTGTCCAAGATCTTACTCTTAGCCACCCTGTTACAAAAGAGTATAAATGGCTAGGCTATATCATGAAGGGAGAAAGGAAATAGCATGCATAGCTAGAAATACAGTGTCTTCGTAATAAGAACTTATCAGTAAGGAAAGGCACAATAACCAAAATCCGTTCTGTTTGTCTTTGCTTTTAGCCTGTGTAATGGTGCTGTACATCTGTCACTTTTGGCCAATTCTAATGAGAAATTAAAATGATCTGCAATAGTAAGAAGTCACTTGTTAACACAGTTTGATTTCTCTTAACTACAGAAAATAAAACTCTCTAATACTTTACACTATTATAATGTGTATCCATTTGTTACTTTAAAGAGCTTTAAAGGATAAAAACTGATCTGCTAGGAAAAGTATATAAAGATTGCCAAACAGGACACACGTGCCTTGACTCCAGAAGAGAGCATTCCCCAAGATATGTTTCTGCTTTTTAGCTAAGTGCTAAATATTCTCTCTATATTCTTCCCAAAAAGGGAGATTTAAAACACTAATTAATGCCTATTCTAGATCACATCGTGTGGTCTATAGCTCCCAAGTGATAGCTGGAAAATGCAAAATTTATTTCTACAGACCCAGACTACACTGAAAACACACTGATGACTAAGACTATACTTTCAGGGATCATTTCTATAGTTTGTTACAAATTTGTTTAGAGGAATGTGGCTAGTTGTTTAGACTAGAGTAGGGGTGGAAGTGGAGGAGTATCCGGGACGATCTTCTGCAGTGGAAAAGTTGGGTTTTTTTCTAGAGTGGAGCTGGGATAATTTTCAATAATAACCAGGAAATTTAATGGAAATTATTAAATCTAACAGAGAAATCACTATGCAAAACAACGATCATGCAGTATTTTGTTCATTTGCATTTATAATAGTTTAATTCTAATTATTTATGATACTCTTTTCATAACATAGTAATACAGGTTATGTGAACTGAATGAGCCCTCAAGACTAGGAGTAATTTATTTAATAATTATACCTGGAATTGAGATAGCATCTGCTAGCAAACAATCAAAGCCCTTCACATGCATTTCACATGCACTATCTTGCAACAACTTCCACATATACACATAAACACACACACATACACACTCAAACTCACTTATAAACACTCCACATTAAGATTTTAAAAATACATATATACTTACTGTGTTTCAGATTAAGACATTGAAGCAAAGAAATGCAAATAAATAGATAGCCATTTGGTAACAGTATTATGACCTTAGGTATGCCCTGGGTTTTTTTTTTTGGTCTATACGATTAAACTGTATTTCTTTTTTTTAATTGGTTTCAACTATTAAATCTTTCTAGAAGGCAAGAAAAATGTATATGTGTAGATGAGGGTAGTGCTGCTTTGCTTAGAACAGATAAAGTAGAGACATTTTATCATGCAGAATTAAAAAAGAGATTTGAAACGTAAAGAGAATTAGCAAAGAGCTCTATTTTATATAAATTTATGCTAAAAGAGTGTACAAAAAAAGGATGCAAAAGATTTCTCAATATATGTAGTGTCCTTTTTGTTATTTCCATCTTTGACAATTCTTATTGTTTCTAAAATCTCAAATGCAGCAAATGAGATTTTTAGTTGTATGGTGTAGGTCTCAAGGAAAAGAATATAATTTAAAATAAGGGAAGATGACAGGAGAAGTTTAACAATAAATAAAATAGAGCAAATTAAGTACTTCTTAATCTAGGAGCATCTAGACTCTATAAGAAATCTCCCTAATTTTACTTTTTTTCCAATAATTTATCTAGCATTAATTGAATTATACTTGGAAAGTCATTTACTCCATTTTACTTTTCTTCAAAAAGTCCAGGGACATATGTATGCATCTACAATCTGAAACACTATACTTTTGCTTACCAGACTTAGCAAATTCTCATTATTTCTGTAGTTGCTAGAAAAAAAAAATTAAGAATGCTGGCAATTGACCTAAATATCTGTTAAACTCCAGCCCTCAAGAAACCCTATAATAGAGCTGAATTCTTAGTCCAAAGAACATGAAGGAAACCAAGGTGAATGCACAATCAAGCAGAGGCTGGAGTCTGCTCTATAACAAAATGTACTCCCACAGGTAATTGTGAACCCCCAAGGTAATTCTTAGTTCTGAGAGTTTTTCTCTTTAGAATTATTTGAGTCTCTTATAGACCAAAATCCTGGACAACAAATTAAAATTCACATGCAGTGCTTCTTATTCATAAATCAAACTTAGAGAATCTCTGACCCAAAAGGATCAAATAAATCATCTCTTTTTTTCACTCACTGTCAATTTTCCCTTACTTTTGAAAAATACATTTCCCAAACATCCATTTCTATCCTTTCCAGTTTCCACTCATTAATTCCAAATTATCTTTCATTCAAAAGTTCTTTTTCTTAAATTTATTCTAAAAAAAAATTGCGGGGAAAATATATAGTGCTCTTTCACAATGAGAAGGTGACCTTGAGGAACTGCTCCTGTGTCTATGTACATGAGGAGGGAGAGCTAAGTTTGAACAGGTTAAAATCTGCAACCCAAAACTTCACTTGTTACTAAAAACTACCCTTCAGCCCAATGTCATGGTACTCTCCCACCTTTCATTTCTTCATCATGTTTCTTTCAGAAAAATCACAGTTGCTCCAAAAACTGTTATACTTCATCTATAGTAATTGCCAAGTGAATTTTTAAAAAAAGAGTGACACACTATTGATTATAACCTGAATCCTATATTTTTTATAAGAGCCCAAAGCTTACATTTACTCCATGTCAAATAAAATGAGCTAAGAAAAGAACTTATAAATTTGACATTATTTTCAGGTTATGGCAAATACAGAACTGGTCATGCCTGGCAAATTGACTAAGCATATTTACTCTAAGATGTCTTCCAGAGACTTTCAATTTAATACTGCACCTAAGTTATATTTCATAAGGTATATGCTATGGTATTTTATTCCTTATAAACATTAGTAATATTAAATAGCTACTCAAGGATATTCTTATTATCTGATGACATAAAATATACATAAATGGATAAATAGATATAGGTACCATAAATCATTTTGTGTATTCTCTTAACACTGTTTTTAAGTTATTGCTTAAATTATAACAACAGAATGGAAATAAACTAGTCTGATCTTTTTCAACCAAGTTTGAAGATAATTGTGCTCTCTATAATAAAAGGCAATGGCATTCATTCATTCATGATTTTAAAAGTAAGCCATACAGTTGTGAAATCAGTGAGTTCTTTTTGAAACCTACTGGATTTATTATGCTGAGCTCTGAACTATTTTATTAATAAAACAATAACAATCATAATATTGATTTATTTTGCTTTTATCCATGTATGTCAAAGCACTTAGTAAACATAATGAATTTCCCCTATTATTAAAATACATATAAATAAATAAATAATAAATAAGTTGAATTATTGAGAATAGTAGACTGCCTCTGATAGAAGCAAAGATCACTAAAATGGTTATTCCTTAACTTGATATTCAAGACTACCCCCATTCACTTATCCATTGACCTGCTGTCTCTATGGCAATGAGAGCTGTAGCATAGCATTGTGAGCAAGAATCCACTTAGAAAAATGCTTCTAGGACAAGAAATCACATCTGACTCTTATACAGATCCTGATAGAAGAGACCTCAAATGCTTTTGAAAATTGCCTTGTTTCCATTAAATAAAATCATCCTTAAAGTATGCTTGCTGTATGCAATAAGGCAATTTGTACCCAGATATGGTGTTTCTTCCTTTTGAAAGTTTATCTAGGGCCTTGTAAAATACAGAACCATATAAAGATGCCTCACTTTTATTCTTACAGAAAACTAAGATTGAATTTTAATGGAGTTTCCAAAGATAACAGTAAAAGTTTTTATTGACAGTTTATACTATTCCAAAGAACATATAATCTTTGAGGGGATAGATCAAATTACTATAATCAAAATAAACACTTAGGATTAGCTCAACTAGAATCATTAAAAATACATATCTCAGATCTTCAAGTAAGAAAGTAGCAAATATCTCACATCAAAAGATATAGAAAAGCACAGATTAAACTGTTGCCTATAGAGTAAGCTATGCATTACCATAAACATTTTTCATTATTCTTTAAATTTGAGAACTTACTATATGGAAATTATATTTGAAGACTGTTATATATTATGTATTTTTCAAAAATTCAGCAAGTAGGGGCACCTGAGTGGCTCAGTTGGTTAAGCATCTGACTCTTGATTTTAGCTCAGGTCATGATCTCAGGGTCATGAGATGGAGCCCCACATGAGGCTCTGCGTTCAATCGGCATTTGCTTGAGATTTTCTCCCTCTCCCACTTCCACTTCCCTAACCCCTCCCCCTGCTCCCCTGCTTGTGTGCTCTCTCTCTCTCAAACAAAATCTTTAAAAAGTATCCAGCAACATAGCAAAATTTAATGTTGTATAAATCAAAAAGGATATATGTTGCTATTATTGTGAACTATCTGATGGTGAGACACTATCTTACTTACGTATCTTTGAACTAATTCTTTTCTTTTCTTTTCTTTTTTGTGAACAATAAATTTTATTTTAGCCAGTGGGTTTAAATGTAAAACATACACATCATTTCAGAATGTTCAAGTGATTTTATTTTTAAAAAATAATCTAATAAACATTAAATATGGTGACTATTAGAGAAAATACTCTGAACATTTTCAAGTACATTCTGAAATTCTTAAAATTTGTGTATAAAAGCTTACATAAACAAAAGGCTTCAAAGTTGTTTTAGTTATTGCGGTGGGACAGGATGGGTGCATAAGCTTAATTTTAAATGACCAAAAATATATACGGACACACACACCTGTACACACATACAAACATACAATCCAAACATATGTGTTTGATTTCTAGGTAAAAGTCTGTCAGAGAGATGTTCATGATACATCATTAAATCATAAAACACGTTACAAAGGCCATATCCAGATGATCTTCCACAAATTAAAATATTTGACATATATAAAAACTAAGCACAAGGATAAAATTTTGAAATAATTTTTAAAGTGCAGGTCTTTGTTGTCTAATTCAGTTCCATGTTTTCCCACACTACAACAAAACTGGAAGCTAAAAATTTTTGTAATCTTAAAAAAGATTACAAAAAATTATATTAAATAAGAAGTAAGTAAATAATTTTAAAAACTGGAAGTTGTTGCTGGGATATTATAGAGAAAGGATAGTAAACATGGTAAACTGGTAGGAAATAAGCTAACTGATGGCATTTAAATTCTAGGTATGCTTTCAAATTCTAGTTATTGTTGAGAGATTAAAAAAATTGTCCTGTAAAGGCTTTTAAGCCTTAAAATGTTGTGAAGTAAATGGTAGAATCTATATGAAGAGGTAGTATATGCTACCACATGAAGATTTTTTTTTTTTTAATATGGGTTTGGGAGGAAGAAAAGAATGAACTGAAAGGTCCTACACTCTACCTGATTCCTCACCTCCACCTCTTTTCAGAAATCAATAACTGGAGGAGGGATTATAGAACAAGAAGATGTGTTTGAATATCTAAATGCAAAAGAGATATGCATTTTCCTTTCTTGGGGGATTGTGTAGAATAATAGTATCCAGAGTAATGTCCTAAAAAGAATATCCAATAATCTAGCTGATATGCTGTGAGTATAATAGACATAAGTGGCACAGAGTCCCTAGATAACTAGGTCAAAAATAGTCCCCTACGATTTTAGGGTCCCAGAGTGACATAGACCAGCATTTAAAATTTTTATACCCTAAAGAATGGATGGAAAACACAAGACAGAAATTAATTTCTCAAGGCAGAAATTAATCCCTGGGGGTGCCTGAGTGGCTCAGTGAGTTAAAGCCTCTGCCTTTGGCTCAGGTCATGATCTCAGGGTCCTGAGATCGAGCCCCGTGTGGGGCTCTCTGCATAGCAGGGAGCCTGCTTCTCTTCCTCTCTTTCTGCCTGCCTCTCTGCATACTTGTGATCTCTGTCTGTCAAATGAATAAATAAAATCTTTAAAAAAAAAAAGAAATTAATCCCTGATACGGAAAAAGAAAAACTGCAGTTGTTGCCATCTTCAGATTGTGATGTGAAAAATTTATGTTTGTGTGTGTGTTTGTAGTATGTGTATATTTAGAAACCTGGAAAGGCTGCTGAAAGGCAAACACTGAAATATTAATAGTAGTATTCTCTAGATAGGCAATCATGTTTGCTTTTTATTTTCTACTTTTATATATCTGTATCTTCATCTATTTTGTCTGTAATAATTATAAACTGATATGAAGCTAAAGACAGAGCTGCAAGGATTGACTTCTTCATGCTCCTTGTTAACATATACTTGCTTTTGATAAATATAAATTAATAATTGAAATTAAAAGGAAAAGTTGTAACTAACATCAAGGAAACAGAAAGAATGGGCTTCTTTTCTTGTGATAATTTACCAGAGCTTAGATAAGTTCCTTTTTTCCTATCAGGTAAAAAAAAAAAAAAAGGGAAAAGAGAAAGGAATAAATTTTTTCTATGTGTCCTTAATTAATCAGGAAAAAGGGAAAAAGATAGAAAGTTCATCCAATGAACCAACCAACCACCTCTTTAGAGCAATCTTTAGGAAGTTGTCAACGAATAGAAAGTAATAATCATGGATGATTATAGGATAATGTCAATATTTTAAGGACAAAGATCTATACAAGTTTATACATTAAGGCAGGTTTTTTAAAAAGTACATTTAACAAACATTAACTTCAGTGCAATAGTAGTAACTTATTATGTTCCTAATTTTCACAGTATTATGCAACTTTCTACATCACTAATGTCTAGGGTTTATCAAGTCACTGAGTACACACACACAGAGTATCAACATATTTTCCCAATTTTTAAAAGATGACACATTCTTTACTCTTATCCTTTTTTGGTGTCATATTATGCCCCCATATGTCCTTTGCACAGAAGATAAGAAATCATATTTCCTGTTTGCATGTATCATATTAAGATCTTTATGTTATCGATTATTAATTTATTTATTTTGTGTTTCAATAAAACTTTATTCACAAAACAGGTTGGCGACCAGACTGGGCCCCTGGCCATAGTGTGCTGTTGACTCCTATCCTAGACTTAACTTCTAGTTCAAAGACACCACAGGAGATTGTAGAACAAGTAGAATGATACCAGAAGGAAACACCCAGGAAGCACTGAGGTCTGAGGCTTTCTACAGGATAGCTGACCACATTTATATACAATATGATTCATTGGATTTTTGTTATTTTGATATGTAATTTTATTTTATTTTTTTTAGTGTTCCAGATTCATTGTTTATGCACCACACCCAGTGCTCCATGCAATATGTGCCCTCCATAATACCCACCAACAGGCTTACACCACCACCCATTCCCCCCTCTAAAACTTTCATTTTGTTTCTCAGAGTCCACAGTCTCTCATGGTTCATCTCCCCCTCTAATTTCCCCCAACTCACTTCTCCTCTCCAACTCCCAGTGTCTTCTGTGTTATTCCTTATGCTCCACAAATAAGTGAAACCAGATGATAATTGACTCTCTCTGCTTTAAACTCAATTATCTTTTTTGGTAATTCCTGATAAGTTCATGTTCTTTCTGAATAAAGAAGTTAATATCTTGTACATTAAAGTGGAAAACATCAGAAAATCATAGAGAACACATGGTTTATATAAGGTCATTGCTGAATAAAAGTGAAAACATAAACATAGAACTTTTATTTCAAGTCTCTTGATTACACAGTACCTCTCTATATAGTCAAAATCTACATTTGAGTGTTCATATGCCTTTTGGTGAAAATAGTTTAAGTGGACTTACGAAGATAAACATGGGCATAATAAACAGAGAAAATAGGAAAAGTTCAAAATTTAAGGCTTTGCACTTTGTCTTTATGAAAATAATTGAATTTCTCTGTCTCAAACCAGATACAATGTAAGTCATGAAAATATTGGCTTTAAGTATCTCCTTTGGTTAACCCATTGCAGTAAGGATGGGTAACATAAATGGAAATACACAGAATATGACTACTAAATGTCCTCCATTTTGAAATGCATAAACCAAGTGTTCTGAGACATTGAATGAAACCCTTTCAGAACCAAAAATAGGATCATCATTAGCTCTGTTTTGTTTTTATCATGCTACTCTGTGCTTGTTCTTTGCAGAAAAGACACAGAAAGCTGTTCTTTGAATGTCCAAAAGTCATGAGGAAATAAGAACCAGAAATATCACCAGAATGTCTGTTTTATGGCTCTTGGTCCCATTTTTTTTTCCTCACTTGACAGTTTTGTTGTAGATAAGCTCTAAGTTATCCAACATTTTATTTGGCTGAACTGAACTTAACCCAGTCTGTAGACTGCTATGTGCTACCTGAAGTTTGTTTATCTAGCAGATAAAATTTAAGCAGAAAATATATGTAGAGAAAAATATCAATTAAGAAGCTGGCCAGAATTACTTATCTCAAAGAAGAATGTGCACCATGTGGCTGTTTTTGTTCTGAGCTAATATGTTAGGATTGAATCATCCCCTTGTCTGATGAAACAGGAAGTCAGGTTTATCATGTATTTATAAAATTTAGCAAGCATTATGCTTGTGTAGAATATTGTATGGTGGAGTGGGGGAAAGGATAGTGAGAGTTTAAATTACACTTGTTTTCTTTCAAGAATAATGGTTGAAGCCCAACCCTAGTTTCTAAAACAAATCAATGTAGTGACTTCAATTTCAATTCCCAAAAGCACCTACTCACGTTGAAAATTGCTCCCTACCCATGCAAATCACTATCTACATCCAAAGTATATATGTAATTTGAATATAGGAAGACATAAATTGGAAGGTCAGTTCTAGAACACATGATAAAATCCCTTACAAGATTAAGGTCAGACATCATAGAGAAAATTGTAATGTGATTAGGTACATTTATTGACAGTGAATAAAAGGCTATCCTCACTAGAGTCACCATAGATATAATGGTGGTTGACATGAATTTTATTTCATGGTCTCTGGCTATTAAACTTTAGAAAATGCAAAGATCAAGTCACTGAAACTTTCAGGGGATACCTATATACATCTCCAAAATGAAAAGCTAGATAGTATGGTTCAGGAAACTGACTACTTTCATGGAAGAGCCACTATGCTTAAGGTGTATATAAGTGAAATATGCTCTATTTGATCATGCTAAACCTGGTAGATCAATATGGAGCTGGGACCATAAGTAACCTACTGTGACTACTGTTTTCTCTTCTGCCAATTTTATAAGCAAGACAACAACCACCTGGTAATATAGATACATATCTTAAAGTAAACATTTATAGAGCTGATAATCCACCCAAACCTGCTTGTGATGGATAATTTTATGTGTCAACTTGCCTGGCCATGGAATGCTAAGATTAAAAATTATTTCTGGATGAGTCTATGGGATATTTCCAGATGAGATTAGCATTTGAATTGCTGGATTTAGTAAAATGGATTATCTTCCTCAATGTGGGTTGGCATCATTGGATCCTTTGAGGGACTGAATAGAACAAAAGGCAGAGGAAGGAAGAATCTGTCCCTTTTATGTGCCTCACTGGTTGACCTGAGACATCTATCTCAAAATCTCCTGCCCTCAACTGGAATTTATAGCCTCATTTCCCATGGTTCTCAGGTCTTCAGACATGGACTGAATCCCATCACCAGTTTTCCTGAGTCTCCAACTTGCAGATGGCAGATTGTGGGATTTCTTAGTCTCCATAATCATGTAAGCCAATTTCTTATAATAAATCTCCTTATTCCTTTTCTGGGAAAAACTCTGCCTCAGTGTATACACTGCCTCACTGCTTTACCTACATCCTTCCAACTTTGTGTTGATAATTATTCCATCAATTCAGTTGTTGAAATTAAAAAACAAAACAAAACAACTTAGGAGTCATTCTTGATTCAGCATTTTATCTCACATCTTCCATCTAATATCTCAGGAAATCCTCTTCTCCCTACTTCCAAAATATAGAGAGATTCATGTCATTTCTAAATACTCCCATTATTAACTATGCTTTACATGGAGTCTGCAATAGCATATCCTAACAGGTGTCTCTATTTCTGCATTTCTCCTTCCAGACTAATCTCTACATACCAGGGATCATTTAAAAACACAACATCTGAGGAAGCAAGATGGCAGAGGAGTATAAAACTGAAATAGGATCAAGTCCCAGGAGTTCAGCTAGGTAGTTATGAAACCATTCTGAACACCTACAAACTCATCAGGAGATAGAAGAGAAGAAGAGCAGCAATTCTAGGAAAAGAAAATCAACCATTTTGGGGAAGTTAAAATGACAAGGTGGAAAAACTCACCACAAAAAAAAGAACCAGAGGCAGTACCAATGACTAGAGACCTAATCAATATGGACATTGGTAATATGTCAGAACTAGAGTTAAGAATGACGATTATCAAGGTGCTACCTGGGCTCAAAAAAGGCATGGAAGATATTAGAGAATCCCTTTCTAGAGAAATAAAAGAGCTAAAATCTTACCAAGTTGAAATTTTTAAAAAGCTATTAATGAGGTGCAATAAAAAAGTGGAGGCTCTTACTGCTAGGACAAATGAGGCAGAAGAGAGAGTTTATTCTAATAAATTTAGAATCACTTTATTCTCCAAGTGATGGAGAATAAAGAAGCTGACCAAAAAATAGACAAACAACTACTGGGCCATGAAGGGAGAATTCGAGAAATAAGTGACACCATAAGATGAAACAATGATAGAATAATTGGGATCCCAGAAGAAGAAGAAAGAGAGAAGGGGGCAGAAGGCATATTGGAGCAAATTATATAGAGAATTTCCCTAATATGGCAAAGGGAATAAGCATCAAAATCCAGGATGTGCAGAGAATCTCTCTTAAAATCAATAAAAATAGATCCACACCCCAACATCTAATAGTAAAACTTACAAGTCTTAGTGACAAAGAGAAAATCCTGAAAGCAGCTTGGGACAAGAGGGCTGTGACATACAATGGTAGAAACATTAGACTGGCAGCAGACTTATCCACAGAGACCTGGCAGGCCAGAAAGGACTGGCAGGATATATTCAGAGCACTAAACAAGAAAAATATGCAGCCAAGAATACTATATCCAACTAGGCTATCACTGAAAATAAAAAGAGAGATAAAAAGCGTCCAGGACAAAGAAAAATTAAAAGAATTTGCAAACACCAAATCAGCCCTACAGGAAATATTGAAAGGGGTCCTCTAAGCAAAAAGAAAGCATAAAAGTAGTAGACCAGAAAGGAACAGAGACAATATACAGTAACAGTCATCTTATAAGCAATAAAATGGCACTAAATTCATATCTTTCAATAGTTACCCTGAATCTAAATGGACTAAATGCCCCAACCAAAAGACACGGAGTATTAGAATGGATTAAAAACAAACAAACAAACAACAACAACAAAAACAAAAAACAACTAAGACCCATCGATATGCTGTCTACGAGAAACTCATTTTAGACCCAAAGACATCTTCAGATTAAAAATGAGGGGTAGAAAACCTTTTTCCATTCCAATGGACATCAAAAGAAAGCTGGGATGGCAATCCTTATATCAGACAAATTAGATTTTCAGCCAAAGACTATAATAAGAGATGAGGAAGGACAATATATCATGCTTAAAGGGTCTGTCCTATAAGAAGATCTAATAATTTTAAATATCTATGCCCCTAACATGGGAGCAACCAATTATATAAATCAATTAATTAGAAATTTAAAGAAAAAAATACAAAGAAACACATCAACAATAATACAATAATAGTAGGAACTTTAGCAACCCCCTCACTAAAATGGACAGACCTTCTAAGCAAAAGATCAATGAGGAACTAAGGGCCTTAAATGACATAGTGGACCAGACGGACATCACAGATATATTCAGAACATTCCATCCCAAAGCAACAGAATACACATTCCTCTCTAGTGCACATGGAACATACTCCAGAATAGACCACATCTTGGCTCACAAATCAGGTCTCTACTAGTACCAAAAGATTGGGATCATTCCCTGAATATTTTCAGACCACAGTGCTCTGAAGCTAGAACTCAATCACAAAAAGACAGAAATAGCTCAAATACATAGAGGCTAAAAAGCATCCTACTAAACAATGAATGTGTCAACCAGAAAATTAAAGAAGAATTTTTAAGAATTCATGGAAACAAATGTGAATGAAAATACAATTATTCAAAATCTTTGGGACACAGCAAAGATGGTCCTGAGAGGAAATTATATAGTGATACAAGCCTTTCTCAAGAAATAAAAAAGGTCTTAAGAACACAACCTAACCCTACACCAAAGGAGATGGAGAAAGAACAGCAAAGACAGCCTAAACACAGCAGGAAAAGAGAAATCATAAAGATCAGAGCAGAAATCAATGAAATAGAAACCAAAAGAACATTAGAACAAATCAACAAAACTAGTAGCTTGTTCCTTAAAAGAATTTATAAAATTGATAAGCCCCTGACCAGTCTAATCAAAAAGAAAAGAGAAAGGACCCAAATTAATAATATCATGAATTAGGGCGCCTGGGTGGCTCAGTGGGTTAAGCCGCTGCCTTCGGCTCAGGTCATGATCTCAGGGTCCTGGGATCGAGTCCCGCATCAGGCTCTCTGCTCAGCAGGCAGCCTGCTTCCTCCTCTCTCTCTCTCTGCCTGTCTCTCTGCCTACTTGTGATCTCTGTCTGTCAAATAAATAAATAAAATCTTTAAAAAAAAAATAAGAAAAAAATAATATCATGAATTAAAGAGAAGAGATCACACCAACACCAAAGAAATACAATTATAAGAACATATTATGAGCAACTATACGCCAGCAAATTTGATAATCTGGAAGAAATGGATGCATTCCTAGAGACTACTACTAAACTACTAAACTACTAAACTGAACCAGGAAGAAATAGAAAACCTGAAGAGACCCATAACATGTAAGGAGATTGAAACAGACATCAAAAATCTCCCAACAAAGAAGAGTTCAAGGCCAGATGGCTTCCCAGGGGAATTCTACCAAACATTTAAAGAAGAATTAATTCCTATTCTCTTGAAACTTGTTCCAAAAAAGTAGAAATGGAAGGAAAACTTCCAAACTCATTTTATGAGGCCAGCATTACCTTGATCCCCAAACCAGACAAAGACCCCATCAAAAAAGAATTATAGACCAATATCCTTGATGAACACAGATGCAAAAATTCTCACCAAAATAATAGCCAGTAGGATACAACAGTACATAAAAAGGATTATTCACCACAACCAAGTGGGATCTATTCCAGGGCTCAAGGTTGGTTCAAAATTCGCAAATCAACCAATGTGATGAAATTCATAAATAAAAGAAAGAACTTGAACCATATGATTCTCAATAGATGCTGAAAATCATTTGACAAAGTACAGCATCCTTTCTTGATCAAAACTCTTCAAAATGTAGGGATAGTGGGTACATATCTCAATATCATCAAAGCCATCTGTGAAAAACCCACAGTGAATATCATTCTCAATGGGGAAAACCTGGGAGCTCTTCCTCTAAGGTCAGGAACATAGCAGGAATGTTCTCTATCACCACTGCTATTCAAAATAGTACTAGAAGTCCTAGCCTCAGCAATCAGACAACAAAAGGAAATTAAAGGCATCTGAATAGGCAAAGGAGAAGTCAAACTCTCACTCTTTGCCAATGATATGAGACTTTATGTGGAAAACCCATAAGACTCCACTTCCAAAACTGTTAAAACTCATATAGGAATTCAGTAAAGTATCAGGATATAAAGTCAATGCTCAGAAATCTATTGCATTTCTATACGCCAACAGCAAGACAGAAGAAAGAGAAATTAAGGAGTTAATCCCAATTTTAATTGCACCCAAAACCATAGGATACCTAGGATTAAACCTAAGTTTGTACAATGAACTAGGAGGTCCTACATGAATGTCATTCCCTACTCTGAATCTCATTTTCTACTATGTGCTCACACTGCTCCAACAATATTGGTCTCTTTGGTTCCAGTCCCATGGCTTTAAACATTTTTTTCTGCCAGTGACACCCACATTCACATTTCAGTCATACTTGGCCTTTATTTTCTTGCAACAATATTAGTATCCTCAAATCTCAAATATTCGAAACAGAATTTTGGTTTACTGTCTTTCCAATTCAGCTCTCCTCCCAGGTTTCTCCATCTTGGAAAATGGTACCATCTTCTCCCAAATTTGTCACAGCATAACACTTGGAATCACCTTGGTTACTCTCTATATCTTATTCTTATTGGTTCAATTCTCTTGGTGTTTCTGTAACCGTGTTCCTCCCTCCATTTCCACTACTGGCACTCTACCTGGATCTACCATGCCATCTCACCTGGGCAACTGCAGAAGCTCCTTCATAGGTCTTTGCTTTTACCTTTACCTCACATAGCCATGTGACTCAGTCAAAATATGATCAAATTATATTATTCTCTCCTACTTAAAATCCTGAAGTGGTTTTCTGTTCCCTGAAAAAAAAAAAAAAAAAAAGATAAATTCATCTACCATTTATAGGCCTTATATGTCCTTATCTTATTGACCACTCTAGCCTCATCTTTGGTCACAGTAGCTATTTAGTTAACTGATTAGTTAGTTAATATCTCAAACTAAAAACTCAAACTTTCAAACTCACTCACATCTCAGGGATGGTTTAGTGCCTGTTATTAGCATGAAATATATTTTCCCAGATAACTAACTGTATGCTTACTTTCTTCTCATTTGTGCCTTAACTCTGATCATTCCTGCCATCTCAGAAAGGATTCCTTGACCACATATCATGTAGTTTTCCTTCCTTAATTTTTTCTTACATCACTCTTCTTTTTTCTTAGCATTTAATCATAATTCTATTCATATTTTATTCTTTTCATTGTTTTACTTGTCTTCACTACCAGTTCCAAAAGAATAGGATAAGAATAGTGTCTTTCTTTCTCACTGTTGTGTCTCCAACACCTAGAACAATGTCTAGCACACAGCAGGTTCTCAGTAAACATTCCTGGCATAAAAGGGAAACTTCAAGAGATGAGTTACATTCCATAATTTCTTGGTTTTAAACATGTCTTCTTTTGGAACAGTAAACGTTAAAACAGCAACAACCAGTTGCAAACTTGTTATTTGTGATTATCAACTTTTGTAAGAAGTATTCCAATATTTTATGGGAAAAAAATTCACGTTAGGGCTGATTTATACCTAAGGTTTAGCACCCTTTTTTTTTCTCCGCTCATTTTAGGTTTATAGTAGCTGATCTTCATGAATACTAGATGAAATTCCATAAGCAGACTCCCTATAGTTCATGTTTTATTCCTGAAAGCCTGGGGAGGAGTGCTTTGTAATTAATGATTATTTTGTCCTTCCAATTATACCATCTGTTGTCATTGATAATATAATACATAAGAGTATGATACTCTTCAGAACACTCTCTTCATCTGGGCACTAGTTCCTACCTAGATGAAGAATAAGATCTCAGCTTTTCTCAATAGCTCATATTCCTTTTAACCTTTCTGTACAATTTCAATCACAGGATTAAAAAAAAAAAAAAAAGGAACGTGATATCAGCTGCTTCCAATTTATCTGTTTATTTATTTTATTTTTTTTAATGTCAATTAGCCAGCATATAGCACATCATTAGTTTTTGATGTAGTGTTCAATGATTCATTAGTTACATCTAAAACCCAGTGCTCATCACGGCACATGCCTTCCTTAATATCCATCACCCAGTTACCCTATCTCCCCACTCCTCTCCCTTTTGTAAACCTTAGTTTGGTTCATAGAGTCCAGAGTCTCTCATAGTTTGTCTCCCTGTCTAATTTCTTCCCATTTAGTTTTCCCTCCCTTTCCCTGTGGTCCTCATGCTTTTCCTTATGTTCCCTTCAACAGATGAATAGATAAAGAAGATGTGGGTAATATCCATTTATTTTATTAAAAGTAATTATTTAAGAACAAGAATAAAATACCTCTTCAACTGCACTCACATCTTGCTCAAGATAACTGGTAAATCTCAATTTTTAGGCAATATGAAAATGTCAGGAAGTCTTATAATTAAAAAGAAAAACATATACACAAAGTTAAATATTACCTGTTATAGACAGATGGTTGGGTTGATATTGCCTGAGTTTGGAAAGAATTAGGGGAAAATACCTAGCCCTACTCTTATCCCTATATTATATCCATGCTACAATTCCTTAGTTTTCCAACTATCCAAATGAATCTATACTAATGACGTGCTGGAGGAGTAACTCTACAACAGAAACAAGTTGACTCTGGAAAAACTTGAGTTTGAACTGTGTGGGTCTACTTACAGTCAGATTTTTTTTTCAATAAATGCAGTATAGTAATGTATTTTCTCTTCCTTATGATTTTCTTAATAACAATTTTCTTTTCTCTAACTTACTTTAGCATACATTATATAATACATAAACAAAATATGTGTTAATTAACTGTTATTGGTTAACACCATCAGTCCATAGTAGACTATTAGTAGTTAAATCTTGAGAGAATCAAACATTATATATAGGTTGTTTAATGAGTGGGGGGTCAGCACCCCTAATTGCCCTGCTGTTTGAGGGTCAACTGTACTTTTTTTTTTCCACAAAATTTTCATATCCATAAATAGCCAACTACATTAAAGTATAATCCTTTGGGGGCACCTGGCTAGCTCAGACAGTAGAGCATGCAATTCTTGATCTCTAGGTCATCAGTTCAAACCCATGTTGGGGGTAGAGATTACTTAATAAATACAAGTTTTAAAGTATAATCTTTTGATTTTATCATTTGTTAACAAAGACCTTCAAACAAGACCTTCAAAAAGGAGCCATCACATTTGTATATTTGAATAAAACTCACAAAATGTCATTGCAATATTAATATCTATCAAATTCACAGTCCATTAACTCAAGACTTCATATTTCACACAGTAATATCAGCATTGTCCTAATGATGATGGCCATCATTATCATCTTTTTAATTAAAGACTCCATTCTTAAAATTGGCATGCATTTGTGGACTCTTGAGAATAGGACAGTACAATGTTGTCTTATTCACTCAGAACTGATACCTTTTGTTTGGAATTCATTTGTTCAGGAATAAGGGCTTGGAGCAATGTTTTTAAAAGACAAATATGATTGAAATTTGCCTTTCAGATCAGCTCTTCAAGGTCGGAAAAAAATTCTGTGGTTGAGGACTATCATGATTAATTTCTACATAGAAATCTTTTGTAGTATTTGTACTTCACACTTATCTCACATGCAGGGTATTTGTACCAGAATATACCTTAAAATGCAATGGAATAAGTTAAACTGGTAGTAATAAAATGGCCAGAAATTGATAAATGTGTACTTGCATAGAAAGACAGTTGCATTATATTATTACACCAAAGAATAAAAATGAATTACAAAATTATTTGAAAAAATAGGAGCCAATTCATGTTTTAAAAACAATATGTATCAATATGTATTTGAATAACATGTTAAAACAATTATTTCTGATTGGTAGTATTGTAGTTGTAGAAATAAACATGAGTAAAGTATAGATATTTTTCAGTACATCACAATTTATCTACAATGAATACATATATGTGTGCAAAGTTTGAAAACCAAAAATTTTTTAAAAATTAAAAAAAGAAAACACCACTTTAAAGACACAAAAAGCTAATTCCATTCTCTATCTTCCTTATTGTGCTTCTAAGAAAAAGACTCTGGTGTAATGCTGAAAGGTCTTCAATGTTTGATCAGCAACTTCCCTCAGTCACCAGAATCAAGCAGAAGGGGACTTAGCCTAACATCATGACTGAAAGATGACACCACTAAAAGTGTAGTGTTCACTCCTGCTTCTAGAAAGGTTCTGCTGTGCTGTGTCAACATATGAATAAGCAGGGAAGAATGAAAACAGAAAGGACTTGAACACTGGTCTGATATCCTGTTCTATACGGCCCTCACCTTTATAAAATTGTTTTTATCATTGAACCTTAACTACATTGTAAGCAGAAAATATAGGGAAATCACTGCATATACTATAATAGTTCATGTATTTTATTCTTTTCATATAGAAACAAATTTTTGCATTGAAGCATAGAGAAAGAACATTTGTGTGATTTTGCTTTAGTCAGTTTGCATGTGTTCTCATTGTTTCAACTTCAGCATGTATATTCTCAGTAAAGACATTTTTAATTTTTAAGAAAAACTATTTATAAATTCTGCCCACTAAATTATTTTTATAACTGTGCTGGTAAAGGTTGAATTTGGAGCATCTGGTTTATAAATGTCTCTTGAAATGACCCTAAGTAGAATACATATCAGCACTAAAATTCTTAGACTTTCTGGAACCACAGTTTCATTTCCTGGCAAAACTGACATAGCTCCCTAATTTTCTGAGCGATAAGGTACATTCCTTATAGGTCAACTTATTTGAGTCTTTGGGGAAAAAATTATTTCTATTCCTAAAGGTTTGTGTTAACCCCCTAATTAGTGAAGAATTTTGGTACAGGATTTTTTCTTAAGAACTGTCTTTTGTAAATTCCTATACCTCATTAGGGCTGAATAATTAAATTTTTTGAAATATTTAAATGCACAGAAATATTTGAAACTCACACTCTTATGCACCAACAACTACCAGTACATTAATGTTAATACTTTTTTTCTACTGGTTTCAGTCCTTTTTTAAGCTATTTTTTCAAAGGCATACAATATTTGAGACACAACTTAAATTTCATATCCCTCATCAGCCCTACTAAATCCAGTGTCTATTATTTCCAAATATGGCTTTAACTTTTACCTCACATTCATGTTCCTAAACCTCACATTTTTATTCCTAAATGAAAATGAAGGGTTTTTTTTCTCTTACTTTTTGTTTATATTTACAAACAATGTTTCATACAGTTTTAAATTCATATGAATGGAATCAATACTAGCGTATCTTTTGACCCATTTTAAACTCAAAAACATGCTTTAGATATGTGTCCATATTGATACTTGCTATGCCATTTAAATTGTTCCATTGTATGCATTATCTTTTCTCTTACATTCTACTTGGTACAGCTGACTATAAGATTTACTTTATTTCATCATTTCACTCTTTCATTCATTCATCATCTCAGTCTTTATGCCTAATTATTTCTCTCCACTTCATTACCCTTTTCTCCCAATTTCCTTATTATGAAAATCTTATTTGACATGTATTAGCAACTTATTCCTTTATTCCTCAGGTCTCTTAAACTTATTTCCTTATTTGTCATTATCCTTTTGTTCATGGTAATTCTATACACAGCTGTATCTATTTTGCTGGTAAATTCATCTTTATGTTTTCATTATATGCATACACCAATATAATAATGTACTTGTGAAATACATACACACACACATAACACATATAATACAGACCTATGTACTGGTATAATAATGTACTGATATCATATGCATATGATATACATAATATACATGATATCAGTACATTATCATGTCTTTGTATATACATGTATCTTTATATATAATACTAATAAAATGAAGAAATACTGTTTTTACTTTTTTCCTTCTTTTTTATATATTTTTAAGTATTTTTATCCATTTTCATGCTTTTAGGCATTTTAACAAACATTTTATTGTCTCTAGCACCTTGAAGTCCAGCCAATGCTTGTTTTTTTCTTTGCTTCTCCAACATGGAATTATAATACAAGTGATGATAATAATATTAATAAGGATGGTATTAAATTGTTTTTATTGACCACTTATTTTATGCTAGGTATCTTTCTAAATGCTTTAAATTCATCTCCTTTTTCAATTCTTATTATCTAATATTACAGATAAGGGAACTGAAGTTACGAGAATCACACAGCTGATAAATAGATGTGAAATGTATCCTCAAAGTTCAAAGTCCTTACTCTTAATCAGTACGCAATTGTCTCTCTCAATAAATGTGTGTATGTACATTTTATTAGTTAATAGTCCTTTCTTGACTCATAAGGATGAATCCATTAATCAGAAGACATTCAGCCAAACCAGATAAAGTTCCTCTCTCTTTCTCCTTCTTTCTGTATATGTAAATCATATTATATAAATAAAAAATTTTATATGTATGCACACATATATAGAAATTATGTGTAACAAATCATGAAAACATTACGTTCTATTCCTTAGATTCTAAGTTGACTAGAGCCAGAAGAAACATTGTGTACAGCAAGGAATAGGTCCCAATTATTTGGTATTTCTATTTAATTTACTTTATAAAATTGTATGTAGACATCAGATACTAGATTTAAACATAATTTGAATTATAGTCCTGATGAAAATGTTCATATGTTTGTAAATGTTTCTTCATTTTTAAACAAAGTATTGGGAATAATCCAATAGAACCAACCAGATATCAACCATATATAGATCATTGTTCTTTGTTGCAATGTCCTTTCTACTGATGAATTTGAGCAGAATCTTGATTGTAACACACATAATTCACAAAAATTAACCCACAGAATTATGTCAGTCTTAAAGAGAAAACCATTTGAGCTTAAACTCATTTATTCATAATCCTAATTTTCTTTCTTCCCTAAGTTTATATAATATAAATAGAAAAATAAATAAAATATACTTTGGCCCAAGAGAAACCAGGAAAGTATCCTTGGCTGTCTGAATTCATTCATGAATAAAATCATGGTTATGTGTTTTAAAAATTTTTAGAAAAAGAACATTTAAGTCATTTGTCTTATGAGAAATTTTAAAAATATATGACTGACTTTTCTGCCTATCTTTTTATTACCAAGAGAAAGTATTTTTGCTCAATTAGGTTCACACTTTGAAGTTTAAATAACTAGAAAGAAACTTTACCTAATAAGCAGCAGAAAAGGCATATGACTTGTGTTTTATGTAGGCATGTTTATGTCACTAAAATAGTGCCCAATTGAAGCCAGAGTGAGTCTGCTGGAGGCTTCTAGGAAGAGGATTTCTCTCTAATAGAAAGAATGCACTCACATATATCAAAAATAAAATACTTTTCTTCATAAGTGGGGGATGTAACATGGTTTGTATAAGTTGCCTTAAATAATTAAAATAATCTTGTGACCATGTACAGAGATGTTATAGACCAATTGAGTCCTGAATGATACCATTTTGGCACAAAAGTATTCATTTTAGGATCCACTTATTTCAGGTTACATGATATAATCAATCCCCTAGATTCAAAACAGTTTTCAGTTGAATACTGTGTTACCAAAGGTCTAACACAGGAGTCAGCAAACTTTTTCTATTAAGGACCATATTGAAAGCACTTTAGGCTTTGTGGCCCGTACAGTCTCTGCCACACCTACTACACCCTGTTGTAGTGAAAAAGCAGCTAAAGACAATTTGTAAATGAATGGACATGGCTATGATTCAATAAAGTTTTATTTATTAAAAAAAATAGGAGATCAGCATATTTTGCCTGGAGGCTTTAGTTTGTTGAACCCATGTTGAACATGCTAAATGTTACACAGTTTGAAAATATCTCCACATATCTGGAGATTTCCAAATAAGGAAGTTTATTTTAATCCTTATTTCCTCATAAGGAAGCTGAATTGCAGTTTAAAAGGCTTTATCACAGATACAAGTGTATCTATAAATGGTGTAGAAGTTATCTCTTATATTGAAGTTAATCATTGTTACCTGGGCTTGCACATGATAAAGGATTATACCCCAAATCCTTCGGAATGATGGAAAAGGCCCTGGGTTTTCTAACTAAATATAAACTTTTGTCATTCTCCTATTAAAATGATTGATGGATACACAAGACTATTAAGACTTGCATGTTTCTCTTTTCTGAAGATGATGAAAATATCTTCATTGTACTTAACAGGAAAAAAAGTATGAAAACATTAGGCATTCTTTGGTTACCAAAGGAGGACAATTTTCACCGACACCATCAACTTTGGTTCAAAAGAAGTCAGTATGTGGAGCTCTGAATTGCTGTTTTGCCACAAGCATTTTATTGCTCTTTCCCCCATTATAAAAGTGGCAAAGTGTTCTGAAAATGAACATTTTTCCTCAGGGACAAATTCATAGAGATTTATTATCTTGCCTCAAAAGGATGGGATTGAGCCATTTTTACAGCCAAAAGTTACTTTTATTTTCAGCATTGGAAGTATATCTCTGTAGAATCTTACAATGTGCAAAAAGATCATTTTGCTAAGCACTTCTGCCACTGTTACGGCCACGAAGAAGCCATCAGTAATATTAGCCAACTGCTTCGATAGCATTCCAGTAACTCCCAACCAGAAATATGCATTTGAAATTTGCATGAAACACTTAAAAAAAACAGAGTGCTGGGCCTTACTCCAGTAATACTGAGCTGCACTTTCCAGTGATGACTTTTGGATAGCAGTATATTTTACACAATCTTAACCAACATTGAAAAACATTGCTTAAAGAGGGGAAAAAAAGGCAATTTCCTTGATAACATGCAATTTTAAAAATTCAGGGTCTAAAAAATGGTTATTTATCAGCTCATAAATAATGCTGTGTGTCTACAAAATATGCAAAAATACACACCTTTATAACATTCATCAGACTTTCAAAGGCAGCATCTGAAACTGATGGCATTGGTCCTGTCAGACCTCCAGTGAGATCTGCCCTTGAATCATTCCCTCAGACTATCTAACACAGTGCTGATTTCATCTTGTTCTGGGAAGGCTAGTGTCAGAACAGTCTTCTGTTTTCCATGCAGGGTCCCTTAGGGCTATGTTTAGGAAGGGGAAATTTGAGCAGTTCCAGAAAGTACCCACACCATACATGTACACAGTAGGCAACAATAAACAAAATGCTTTGCCAACTGCCTATCATGTCTACAGAATCATTAGGATATTTTTGAATGCTGAGGAGAATTTGCTGATTAGAAAGCAAGAATGTCCATAATATAACTATTTTAAAGCCCAAGGGATCCCAGATAGAAGATGCCTAACTAGCTCTGGGGTGAGACTCACATGGAAGGATGCATTATAGATTTATCAGGCACATATAAAGTAATAGTTTATGTTTAACAGTATCGTCTACCTTGCTTCACAAATATAAGGGGTACTGTGTGAACTGGTAGGCTTCAAGTGTTTAACTAGTTGCCTGTTGCCATGGCTATGACTGAGAACTGCTGGATGTTATTCTAACAAATTTAGATAAAGTAGCAATTGAAATTGAAGCTGAAAGTAATCATATTAGTCCCAGTAAAACTATGTCATACATTTAGGAAATGAGGAGAGATTATCTTTGGAAGAAGTGAATAACCACATTACTAACTTCATTGGCTGTCAATCCATCCTTACATTATTTGCCCTTTCAGTACAGCAATACACACTGAAAACTACATTATTGCAACATAACACTGTGCCTCTAGCTTTCCCATACTGCTCATTTTCTTTCCTACCTCTTTTCACTTCTTCTCAGTCTCCTTTAAAGGAAGCTCTCCTCCAAGCAACACTTAAGTTCCTCTGTGCACAAGGCATTTTTCTCCTCTCCCTATACACTTACTACGCAGAGAAACTCATCATTTTGTAGTGATTCAGTTTAGATCAATATACTAATGATCTCTAAGTCCATACAGAAATTACACCTCTGTTGAACTCTAGACCATTATAGGCAACTGCTTCCATTGTACCTTCATTTATTAATCTTTTAGACATCTCAAACACATATCACAAAGTGAACCTGCCATCTCTTTCCCAAAACTACTCTTCCTTCAGCATCTCTACACTGAACAGGTGCCACCATGGTCCACTTAAACACTAGTCAGAATCCAATGAGTTCTCTCAATTGCTTCCTCTTTTCATCTTTAATAATCTATTCATATCTCATTTAACTACCATTGCTTCCTTTAACATTGTATGATCATAGTTTGAACCACCATCTTTCCTTCTTGAACTATTGTAATAACCTTCTACAACCTTCCCATTCTTGTCCATTTCTAGTCTATATTCAGCAACTGGGGTATAAATGAATCATGCTCATTGATGCTTAAAAGATTTCCATTGACTCTCATTCTCAATATACTTACCATAGTTTAAAAGGAATGACAGTGCCTAGTTCCTGCTTTCCTCTAAAGCAGTATGGTTTGCCATTCTCTATCTGCCTAGGTTCCAGCTGGACTGTTTTCTTTCTGTATCTCTTCCACTGACTGCACAAGCTGTGTTTTTCTGCCTATATCATTCTTCCCTCAATTTTTCTCTTTCAAAGCTCTTTTCTATTCTAAAGTTTTCAACTTCAATCCCGTATTCCTCAAGGAAGAGCTCCCTGCCTTTCCATAGAAACTTAGATCCTTCTGTTCTGCCTCCCAGAGCATCTTTTATTTCTCTTTAGTTATACTATATCTGTATTTACTGGTGAACATTCCAGTACACCAACAGGTATCAATGATACTCACTGGATGCATTTTTATTAAAGTAGTGGGCTCTGTGAGTGTAAGGAACACGTTTGGTATGTTTTCTGTATCATTTCTTAGGTCTACCATTATTAGCTCAAATTAATATTTTTTGACTGGATGAGTGAGTGAAAAATTGATGTTTCAATAGTCACTGGTTCATGTTTATGGGACAAGTATTTATGCTTTTTGGTTCATTATCGTTAGGAAAAAATTTATGAGCATATTGACTCTTCTAGGACACCACTGTCAGTAAGCTCTCTAAATTAACAATTTATGAGAGATTATTTATTTGTTTGGAGAATATGATGAAGAAGGAAGACCTGAGAAATACTGAAAGGGGAGATGTGGAAGGATAATAGATGAATAGCCTGTTACATGATCATTCCTGAATGCCAATTACTTTACTCTTCCCAATTCATGTCTCAGATTATACATACTCTGTGTGCATGTGTGTATGTGTGTGAAATCTGCATGAATCATAACACTATGGTCACTTCAGTTATATTCTTTCTAAACCTGTTTACTTTTCTATAAAATGGAGTGCGATAGTGCTACTTAATCCATAGGTTTGTTTGGTTAAGTGAAATAATTCATTAAGTGCGTAACAAGGAGCATTGCAAATTGTAAGTGTTAAATAGATATGGTGACAACAATTAGGATAATGTTAAAAATAAAAATGTAGACTCCAAATAATTCAATGGCTATATTCAATGATGGCATATGTAATAATAAACCATTTCAGAACGTATTTAGATAGAGCTCTCTTTATAGTGTCTCTAATAGATAATGTAACTGAGAGTCAGAATTTTCTACATAAATCAATGGATAGCGAACATTGTTTAGTCTACTATATTACTGTGGTCTCTCCCCATATTTATCAATGATACCCATTGAATTCATTCCCACTTCCTCTAGCTACTCCATAGAGAATGAATATAATGATATGCTTTTAATAAATATAGAACATAGTTTGACTAAAGAAAACTTTAAAAATAAGTTGATTGAAGACATATTATGTGTTATGTGTTTATTAACAGAACTACCTAGGTATATACTCTGTAAATTCTCACCAACTTAATTTTAAATCTCTAGTTGTATCAAAGTGTACATGATTCAGTGGGTTAAAATCAAACCTCAAAGCAAAAACTGAAGTAGCTCACACACTGCCGTCTAGATCTAAAATGTGTTTCTCAATAATAAATCTATGTGGAGCAATATTTTTGTGAGAACTTATAAAGAAGAACTTTGTCCTTTTATTCACCCCTAAAACTTTGGGTAAAATGTTCATAGCTTTTTTAAACTGTTTTTGAAATGGATAGGTTTTAGATCTTTTTATTATCAAATTCATTTTTATTCAGAGGATTTTTAAATATGTCTGTTTATACTACAATTTTTGTCATCAAAGGACAAGGGCTGTCAACACTCTTTGACTATCAGAACCTTGCTGTGGAAGCCTTACGTGGTGCTTCTTCACTTGAGCTAAATAAAAAGATGGATTGGATGCTTTTTTGGGCACTGAGTGTTAATTGCATCCTAATAAAACCATCTAGATAAACTGTCTGCTTTGTGGTACAGTGCCATAGAGAAGGATTTCTAAAGGAAGCCTGCTAAGTTGATTGTGCTTCTAGATAATTAATTGAAATGAGGAAAGCAAGCAAAAAATGAGAATTTTATAATGTTGCCTTTCACCTCTTATCCATAACAAAGGTCTAATATTACTTGCAACAGACAGAATTCTTCAGCTGTGTGTGGGTCATTTTTTTCAACTTAACAGCCATTGCCTTTGCATTTGACAAAGTTTAGGAGTGAGTAATGAGTTTAGAAGTTATTATAACACCTTGAAAAAATTACTAATTGACTTTTACTAATTGATAACATGTCTGTAAAAAACTATTATCAAGTTCAGATTGTCTGTGGTTTATTGTGTCTGTTTCTGTGATTGCCTTGTTTTATTTTAGATGTTGGAGTTCCATTTGTATGCATCTTTCAGGGACAATTTAGCTTCATTTTTTTTTTTTTTTTTTGGAAACAGATGATCAATGTGGCTATTTTCTTAAATCAATGTTAATATGTCATCAGTGTTTTATGTCCTAAATTCCTAATATGCTGATATTGATTTCTTTTTTTTTCTTTTGATCCTAGTTAAAAATTGAAATTACACTTTTCTGTTTCAAGATGTTTTAAATGATGTGCTCTGTCAGCAATGGATCACACTCAAGGATAAGTCTTTCTTCAGTATGTCTCTTATTTCTTTTTCTTTGATGTGCAGTAGTCTTTAAAATATTGAAGTCTTTACAAACCTTGCTCTGATATGGTGTCTTTAAGGCATACATTTTTGAAGTTGATAGCCTGCTATTAATAACAATTCACAACACTTACCTTACTCTGATTACACTCATCTGTATTCATACGGGTATCAATGTAAATTCAGACCATATACCTTTATATGCTTTTATTTTACAATTCTGTCCCAGGTAGATAAGTTCTATAGACTGAATTGTGTTCCTCCAAAATGTATTTGTTGAAGCACTAACCTCCAGTGCAATAGCATTTGGAGATGGTGCCTTTGAGAGATAATTAGGTTTAGATGAAGTCAGGATGATGGGCCATAATGATGGAATTGATGCCTTATAAGAAGAAACACCAGAGATCTTGTTCTTTCTCTCCTTTTCTTTTTTGGCATTTGAGTACACAAGGAGAAAGCATACCTATATCTTCCAGGAAGAGAGCTCTCACTAGAATCCAAACATGCTAGCAAACTGATTTTGAACTTCTACTCTCCAAAACTGTGAAAAAATAATTTTCTGTCATTTAAGCCACTCAGTCTATGGTATTTTATTATGGCACCTGAGTTGATTAATATGAAATACATTACCTTCAATGGTATTGTTTAAACAATGAGAAAGAAAACCTACAAGGAAATGATATATGAATTCCCCTCATACTTTGCTTCTTACTTGTATCAACTGTCCCAATTAGATAGATGATAGACAAGCAGACAAACACATATATACATACAAGACAGATAAAAATGTGATTTAAATGCTTTCAGATCTAGATATGAATTTAACATATCCAGGCATAGAATGCCATTACTCTGGTTGGTCATCTGCCATTTTTCACAACAAATTTTGCTATTTACTTTTAATGAAATTTCCTCTATAATCTTGTACACAGTGCTATTTTAGTAAATTGTAGTATACTCTTCAGTTGTTAAAATTGTTATTATCTTAATCCACTTTAAGTAAGCTTTGTATTACACTGCTCAACAATGTCTCTCTAAAAGGTTTGTTGATATAAAACATTGCCCCAAAGCTTTTAGATTTATATAAAGTAACTTTCTTAGAAACCTGGATTGGATTTCTAGATTAACAGATATCCAAGTGAGATGCTTGCTGGAGAAAGGAAACTTACCATTCAAAGTGTGAACATTGGAAAAGCATTTAATCTTTTTTAGACAGTTCCACAACTGCAAAAAGCACATGGGTATACTTTGTTCTTTACTCATCATCTTTGTGGAAGCTCCACATTTCATTCTACACAAAAATCAATCTTGAGAACTCATTTGTAACCCACTAAGCTATACTCCCATTGACGGAAAAGAGTAAATCTTGTTTTGTTTTGTTTTGTATCCCCAGTCTGATCTATAACTGGTACTCAATTACTATGTTAGGAAATACAGTCAGTTCACAGTTATTTAAAATAGCCTAAAATAGTTGAAGAAATAGCCAAACAACTATTCAATTATGCTCAGACTTCACTGGTTCCTATTTCCTTTGCCTAATTTTTAGAAAATAAGATCATTTATTCTGATGTCTCCCTGAAGAGTTAATTGCATTGTAGTAATTATCTATTTTAGGGCCAAGAAAACAAAGCAGTGGTACTTCACTTTTTAATTTGAAGATGAGAAGTTAGACATACAATAAACAAATTATATTTATAAAGTTACACTGTAAATTTCCATTAGTAGTAATAATTATTCTTGGTTTCAATATGTCTATCACACTTGTATAAGATGCTAACATTAGGGAAAGTTTAAAGAAGAATATGTGAACCATGCTGAAATGTTCTTTAACTCTTCTGAGTCTAAACTTGTTCCAATATAAAAAGTTAAAAATAATAAAATGATAACAGATAACATTTAACCGGTCTTAAGGTTACCTCTCTAAATGCTATACCTATATTAACTAATCACACAGAGATAAATCTCACATTCAAAACTTCAGATCTCAAAGTCTAAGGCAACTCATTTAAGATATAACCACTGTACTAAAATGTAAAGTTGGGCTTTTAAATATTCTGATACATAAAGATAATATTTGTGGTTACTTTGTACCAAAGGAAATGAGAAATATGTATATTTATATATTTATATTTATTTATTTATGTTATGTTTATATTTATATATTTACCTCATATCATAATAAAGGGAATAAATATATACATTTTGTGATTTTGCTAAGTCACAAAATTTGAAAACATAACATACAATTAGATAATTATGAGATTGACAGCTGTATAAGGAAAAGAGCAAACATCAAAACCAGCTGTTGACACATGACAATAAAATCCAACTTTTCCCTTTTCAGGATATGAAAGGAACTTTGGGAAACCAATTAGGGGAATGACAATGTTAAAATTAAGAAATTCTTTATCCTCTTAGCATTGTCCTCCAGATAGATACTTCTTTGAATTTGGACCTTCTCCCCATTCTCCAATTTTTTTACCTTCTTAAAATCATAGTATGGATAGGGAACACCTAATCACATTTAAAGTACCATAGGGGCGCCTGGGTGGCTCAGTGGGTTAAGCCGCTGCCTTCGGCTCAGGTCATGATCTCAGGGTCCTGGGATCAAGTCTCGCATCGGGCTCTCTGCTCAGCGGGGAGCCTGCTTCCCTCTTTCTCTCTGCCTGCCTCTCTGTCTACTGTGATCTCTCTCTGTCAAATAAACAAATAAAATCTTAAAAATAAATAAATAAATATTTCCTAGATTGATCATATAATTATATTATTTATATATATATATACATACATACACATAATTAGAAGAGATTGCTTTTAGTGTATCATGTGAACCTCACGCAGTTAGAGTTGTACATTGACAACAGGGTACTCTGAAGCATGACTGAGTTTTAAAGTATCTATTAAAGTTCTTTTCAGTTTGAGGAGATTAGATTTTTGAAAGGCAAGCTGACACACTGCTGAAGCCAAGTTAGCTTCCGGAGGTAATGAATACTTAGTTGACTAGAGAACATTAAAGAGGCATTTCATTCAAACAACAGAAGCACTTACATTGAAAATTAATACTTCTACCACCTCATTGACATATTGCATACCCAATTATACATAGCACTTTTAAATTTCATTTGACAATGTCAAGTATATGAGAAATAGCTACTTCTTTTCAGTAATTCAGTTTAAGATGTCACCACTGAGTCCATAGGACTACAACTTTAGTCATTCTTGATTTTGATTGTTCTCTTTTCTTAGGTCATCCCAGAGGTTTAGAATCTTAAAAAATACCAAGGCAGAGGATAGACATGAACTAGGGGTCTGGGTGGGGCTCTCAAATGTTGACATTAACTAGCTTTTAACATGTATTACTACAAGACTTCCTCTGTCCCCACACCAGAAGTATTCAGGGCCTTAGTGCCTTTATAATCATGTGTGCAAAAAGCGTATGAACCAGTTCCCTTAGAACAACGATTGTGTATCCATCCCTTTTTCCCTGTTCTTAGCGAACTACACTAAAGCTATCTTAATTTGCCCCAGGAGTTCAAGATTTCTCTTTATTCTGCATAGCCACGATAAATCTCTTTTTTGACTTACAAAGAATCTTTCTCTCAGCATGATATTTTTCATGCTAAACTTCCTCCACACACTCTATTTCACTTCTATCTTCTCAACTAACTGAAGAAATTGTAAGAGCTCAGATTTGGGGGATGACATGTTCACGTGAAAAAGTATTGGGAATTTCAGGTTTTTGATCACTGTTATTGGCCTTGCTTCATATATTCTTGAGAACCTGCCATGCATCTTTCCTGTGGAAGGAAAATGTCAAAATATAGAGAGAGTAAAAACATGCGAGTTCATATTTTAAAATATTTTGAACACTATCATCCACTTGTAGGCATTTACCAAATACAAGGTGTTCATTTAAAATAAACTACAAAACTATAAAGAAATAAAAATATATTTAAAAATAAAATAAACTGTGCATAAAAGAAGTAAGTTAACACAAATATTTGTAAAGGTTTATTAAGTACACCAAATATTGGATACGCTGTACTACTAAACTATATTGCATATACAGATAGATGCCTGAGGAAACTCAAATGGTGATATTAACCATCCCTTCTTGCTCTGGAGTACAACTAAATCAGCAGAGGCATCATTATCTTCTCTTGCTATGAGCTACTTCAGTGAATTTTCAGGCAGCCTTAGCTTTCTTTTTTTTCTCTTAGTCCTGCCTTTCTTAAATCATTCAATATGCAATGACCACTTTTTCTAAAACAAAGTCATGAAGAGAATATTATCAACTGTCCTGGTGAAATTACCTATACCTTTTTTCCCACTCTACCATATACAACTTTATGATCCTTTTGGAATAAAACCTTAAGGTTTACAAACCTAGAGACTTGAAATGTTCATAATAGTGTAAAATATAAAGATATAGCTGTTTGTGTTTATGAGAATTTCAGGATTATTCATTTAGTGAAATCACTTATGAACCAATGGTTATGATTTTGAAAAGCTTGGTGTTTAGGTATATATTTTCAAAACAACATGACTCCCAAGCCTCTGGAAAGAAAGTTGATTATTATCAAAAAATATCTAGTTTTAAATTTAGGTAGAACTTTCAAGACTTGGAACTTTTGTAATAAGAATAACAGTCAATATACTGAAGGAAGTTATCTTAGACTGTTTCTAACTCAGGAAAAAGAGAGAAAGTCTCTTCACTCTAATTTTTTCTTTCTTTTCATAAGAAAGCTATAGAATTCAGAGGCAAATATTTCTTTGACAGCAGTCTTCAGGCTATTCTTTCCACATAAGAAATTATTTGTACCAGAATAAAGGTGAAATTATTTTGAAATATGAATTATAATTTGATTCATGGTTCAATACCATCAGGTTTTTTTATTAATTAATAAAATAAATAATTTTTACTTCTAAGCCACTGAAATATCTGGGGACATTCCTCTCCCTCCTCTTGTGTTACTATGAAATAAAATCAGTTATCCTTTGAAGCTCTTCTCACAAAAGAGTAATGGCAACAACTGGAAAAAAAAATGCAGCTCTTGACAGAGTGTTAGCTAGAGAGATGACAGAACATTGGGAAATGCCAGGACAAATATGGATGATCTCAAATAAATAAAAAATAGTGTAAACTAAGGGAAGAATTGATTGTTTGGTTCACTTACCAGAAAGCAAAAGAAATAGAAAAATCTCCTGAGGGGTAAAGACAGCATGTCTGCTTTAGAGAATATTAGATGAAGGATTGCAAGCTATAAGGGTTTGTCTGTGTCAGATCAAATAGTAAGTTTGACTTACAACAAGATAGCAAATGCTCTAGAAAAAAAATGCATATAATTTTGTAATTGAGAATTGTGTTAAACAATAGATATGTGAAGACCAGGTGAGAAGGAAATCACTGTAAGTCAATAACTGAATAAGGTAAATTTTTTTCTTACCAAAATGAGGTGGTTTTTCTACCAAAATAAAGGAAATTTAGATAGAAATTCAGTGTAATTTAGCCTTCTAAATTTAATCATCTAGTTCCTTTATTTATTGGCTTTTGCCAATACCATCTGTTATAACTAAATGGCCTAGGGTTCTTTATATGTTCATTATTATTTAGAATATTAAGTGGAAACATGCATCTGTTTCTAGATATATCATGTGTAGGAACTTTCTCTGCATGTTTTTAAATAGAAAAATAATAGCTAGGACAGAAAAAAACTGCAATTACCTCATTGTGCAATTAGCTTCTTAGCTCAATCAGTTCACACAATTGAAAGAGAAAATAAAGATAAGGTCAACACAACTTTTAAGGAAGCAGATTAGATTTCACTTTCAGCTTGGGAGATAGAAAGTTGTGAAGAGTGTTATTCCCAGCCTTACAATGACCACCAGTCAGATAACCAGAAACTTATAATTTTGGTAAAATTCATCAGGGAACTGAGGAAAAAGAAACCTGAATGAACTAAAATGCAAAAAGTTATAATCCCCTATTAGGAGAAATAATCTTAATAATAATCTTAATCTCCTTCATCTGTGGTGAAGCAGTGAGAGGAAGAAAAAATGTCATGGATGAGGAGAAGAAGAAATTAAAACTTTTAAAGGCCAAACGTGATGTTTGAAAATTCCAAGAATTTTCATCAACAAAGAAAGTCTATATCCCCTCTCAACTCTTTCCCTATTACCAAGTATTAATACGAAGCTTGAGAGCAGAATGAGAGCTGAAGGGATCACCCAGCTGAGGCACAGATGTGCAGGACGGCTATGGACTGAGGGCATGGCAAAAGAACCTAATCGAACTGTTTGAAATCTCGGCTCTCACTGAGAACTAGAAGAGATTGTTAGAGAAAGTCCTCTGAGGTAGAAGTGCACAGAGCTAGAAAGGATCTGTGTGCAGAGAAAGGGATCTAAAAAAAAAATCTTTCTGAGCCATTTAAGGCCTATACTGACCACTCTGCTTCAGTCTCTGTCCACCCTGAGTCTGGGCAAGAGGTAGCAGAGGGGAGATCTTCTGAGGGGCAGACAGCCACCGTGGGTCCAGAGAGCAAGATAATTCCTCACAAGACCCAAAGACTGGCAACCTGACTCAAAAGCAGAGGGGGGACTCCCACAGTCCTGAAAGCTTGTAGATAGATGGTCTATAAAGCATAAAAGGATCTTTGGAGTCTTCTCAGACTCAAATCTGAAGGGAGATCTTCATCCAGTACTAAAATTACTTGTAAATGTAGTGGTAAATGGTTCTAGCCAAATTAATAACAAAGCCCAGATTCAGATAATTATAAAATAGGACTCTGTTCCTCACACTAGAGGCCTGACAGAAAGGCGTACCCTTTTCTAAGTGAAAATATAATTTACTATGATCCCTTTTTTTCCTTTTACATCAATTATTCATAATACAAATATTACTGGACACTTTTAAAAAAATGTAACTCGAGAAAGAAAACTGTCAAAAGAACACTTGGAGATGGGCCATTTGTATCAATTGCCAAAAAAGGGACTTGGAAAATAACTATGATGCTATCCAGGGGAAAAAATGGACAATATCTTTGAGTAGCTGGGAATTTTCAGTAGCAAGAAGAAATTTTTTACAAAGACCTATATACGGGGAGCCTCGATGGCTTAGTCAGGTGATTCCCTCTCAGGTTGTGATCTCGGGGTCATGATCTTAGAGTACCTAAGGAAGTTCCTTAGACTGAAGCAAAATGATCCCTGATAGATATGCAGGTCTGTATGAAAAAAATGACAAGAACAGCAACAGTAGTTTGGTGAATATCAAAATTTTGACCAATTGACTATATATTTGTATATTAATTTTCTGTTGCTGCTGTAACAATTACCATAAAGTCAGTGTCTTAAAACAATATAAATTTATTATGTCACAATTCTCTAGATTGTAAGGACAACATTGCTCCTATTGGGCTAAAACCAAGGTGTTGGCAGAGCTGTGGTCATTTCTGAAGGCTCCAGGGGAGAATCCATTTCTTTCCTTTCCAGCTTCCAAAGCCTTCCTACATTCTTTGTTTCATGGTCTTTTTCCCTCGCATCTTCAAAGCCAGCAACATCAGGTGGTCTTCCTCATGTAATGTTGCTTACCTCCTCTTCTACCTCCCTCTTCCACTTTGTAGGACACTGTTGATTACATTGGGGCCATTAAGATAATCCAAAAAAATCTCCCTACTTTAAAGTCAGATGTTGGGGGTACCTGGGTGGCTCAGTCCTTAAGCATCTGCCTTTGGTTCAGGTCATGATCCCTGGGTTCTGGAACTGAGTCCTGCGTGGGGCTCCCTGCTCAGTGGGGAGCTTGTTTTTCCCTCGCACTTTCCCTCTCTCCCCACTTGTGTTCCCTCTCTCACTGTCTTTCTGACAAATAAATCAATAAAAATCTTTAAACAAATAAAATAAAATAAAGTCAGATGTTTACTACCTTAATTCCCCCTATGCAGGTAACCTAACATATCCCCATGCTCTGTGGATTAGTCCGTGGCCTCTTTTGGGGCTATTATCCTGCTATCACAAAATTCACATATTTTGTATGTATTTATAAGATGTTTATTAGATATTATTTTATTTGAACTCTTGTAAAGATTATTGACTGTTAAAAGTAATAAAAATAATAATATATTATGGTTTTATTGAATACATAGAAGCATAATATATGACAATTAGGGATAGTTTTTTTTATCATTCTATCATTTTTATAAGGTAGTTGACAATTTTTGAAGCTAGACTGTTGTAAGTTAAAATGTATTTTGTACTTTCTAGAAAAACCAACAGAAAGAGGCATACCTAAAAAAGTGATAAAATTGATAAAATAAATCCTTAGTTTTAATTTTTTTAAAAAAGTGGGCAGAAAAAGACACAGGAATAAGTGATAGAAAGGACAAATAGAAAACATCCCAGAAAACACTGTAACTATATCTATAGTTACATAAATGCAAATGGTCTAAACCACTACTTAAAAGATAAACCAATGAAAAACAAAATTCAAATATATGCTAGTTTCAAGAACTATAAACATAAAGATAGATAAAGATAAGTAATAAAAGGAAGCTAAAGATATTTTATAAAAACACTAAACTTAAAATACCTGTGTGGCTATTTTAATAAACAACAAAATAGATTCAGAGATTAAAAAACAAAACGCAGCAGCACATTCAGTTATATGTTCTAAACTGCCCATAATTCATCTTCCAAATACTTAATTATTAACTTTAAGTTAATATATAAATAAATTTGCTTTTCCTACTTGGGGATTTTAAAATCCCAGACTTTGAATAGATGGCAAAAATCTTTATTTCAAACCCCAAATCACCAGTTAACACTCAGTTAAAAGGTAAGAGTATATTATATAGGCCTTTGTACTACTCAGTTAGAATAAATATTTTAGATATTGATTTTATTATATCCTATGATTCTTTTAAAGGGATCCCTTCATTTGTGTTAGTGTTATCTTCAGATTAGCTTCTACTGTTCAACATGTAAAAAAAGGATTCCTCTATCACCAATATTTTTGTCTCTAAGATTTATGAAAAATACAGTGAGCACCCAAAAATGAAATTTGAAACCAGTAATAATTTTTCCTTACAGTTCAAATCTAAAAAAGAAACATAAATAATAAGAATTCTATGTGGACTACCATTATCATATAAAATAAATATAGTTTTGGTAATTGCTAGTTATATGACCCATAGAGTACTTAAGAGTTTTTTTTTTTTGTGAGGATTCTTGGAATTTTGTGATGTGTGTATTGAGCAGTGGAGGTGTGAGTCTGTCTGGTGGTTGGGAGTATATAAATAGTTTCAGAAAGAGAGGGTTTCTAGAACTATACTGCTCTTCACCATGCACACTTTTGCTCCTATTATGGGATATCCTTCTGTAATATTAGCCACTCACATTTGTATAAGACATATATTTATATGTGGTTACAAAATATATTACATATAGACATATTATATTAGTAAACATGTAACAGTATGTTAGTAAGTACAAGTCACAGCAGGACACATTTAAAACAATTTGCATTGTAGGGAAAACTTGTCACTTTTTCAAGTTTGTAATAATTTCCAATATTTCACAGATCTCAAACTTCCATTGTGATTTTGGAAAGAATCTAGTTATATATTTACTGACAAAGCAACACTTACATAAATTAGCAGATTTTTCCCTAGAGGCAAAGGCTTAATGAAGTCTGTCAAAATACTTGATATATGGGGCGCCTGGGTGGCTCAGTGGGTTAAAGCCGCTGCCTTCGGCTCAGGTCGTGACCTCAGGGTCCTGGGATCGAGCCCCACATCAGGCTCTCTGCTCGGCGGGGAGCCTGCTTCCTCCCTCTCTCTCTGCCTGCCTCTCTGCCTACTTGTGATCTCTGACTGTCAAATAAATAAAAAAAATTTTTTTTAAAAAAATACTTGATATATACCTCTTTTACAACAATCTTCTATAACTTCTACCACAAGAGACTACTATTATAAACTAAAAGAAGACCCACCGTAACATCACACAATCTTTTCCATACCTGTGGGCATATCCTCCTCAGGGCCAGTCACAAGTAATATCTTTTAAAGGAGCACATGTATGTAAATGCATCGGTAAAACTAAAGTATCTTTTCCCACATTATATGTATGTGAACTTGAGGTAACCTCAAAAAGTTTTGAAGGAACCATTTCTCTTCTAATGTCCCTTGTTTTAAAAAAGAATATTAAAATAATTTATTTTTATTTATAATTCTTCAATATAGCATTGATCTTCTTTTGATGAATGAATTACCTCTATTTATGCAATTATTGATTGGTAATATGATACTCCATCCCCATAACTGGCCCAATTAATTTTTAAATGGTATTTCTCATTGAACCACTAAATTTCAATATTGATGCCCATTAAAATTATTCTTTTTAATTTATATATTTTGATTGTGGTAAAAATTACTAATGTCTCCACATGAATTCTGGTTCTCTTCTCCTCCTGGGCACATGCTTTTTGTGTTTGCTTTGGAACTAATTTTGAGCAATGATACACGTAAGTCATATATGCTTACTTTTAGGTGGAAGATTTATGGAATCAGTATGCAATTCTCCATTTTTCTTCCAATTTACAGGGAATGGGGTAGCAGGTTTATATGGAAATAAAATCTAAGCATCCTAGGATGCTAAAGCAATCACTTAGGATGAAGGACATCTGTGTGTGTGTTGGGGAAAGAAGTATGTATGCACACATTCATGTGTTTTATTTATTCAATAAAGATTCATTGAGTCTCTACTGTGCGCTATCACTTTAGGGATGATAATGGATAAGCCTCTCCCCTGGATGAGTCGTCTTTTTAGGAGCAAGAAATAAACATTTTCTGTATTAAGCCACCAGTCTTTCAAGATTATTTGTTATATGTCATAAACTAAACTGAAATGACTAAACCATGCTAAAGTTTAACCAGTGACTTTTGAGATGAAGTGTTCCAATAGTGACTCTAGTTTTTCAGGTCTAGACAGACCAAATAGGTGACCAGTTTTAAAAACGTAATGTTAGGGGCGCCTGGGTGACTCAGTGGGTTAAGCTGCTGCCTTCGGCTCAGGTCATGATCTCAGGGTCCTGGGATGGAGTCCCATATCGGGCTCTCTGCTCAGCAGGGAGCCTGCTTCCCTCTCTCTCTCTCTGCCTGCCTCTCTGTCTACTTGTGATTTCTCTCTGTCAAATAAATAAATAAAATCTTTAAAAAAATAAAAAAATAAAAATAAAAACGTAATGTTATACTTTTAACAGAAAAAAAAGCAAGGACAATATAGGGAAAAAAAGTAGAAATAAAGAGTAACACAAAGGAAAAAAAATCACCTATAATCTCACTATCAGAAGAAATAACTATTCAAATTGTTTGGTATATCATACACACACACACACACACTATATATATATAGAATATATATACTATAGGTAGATAAATATGTATAATATTAACTCCTCTAAAATCAAACTATAAAATTTGTAAGTTTATAAATAGTTTATTATGCAAGGTTATTTTGTAGTGATTATAAGGGGTGCCTGGGTGGTCAGTGAGTTGAGCATTTGCCTTAAGCTTGGGTTATGATCCCTGGAGTGCTGGGATGGAGCCCAGGGTCAGGCCCCCTGCTCAGCGGGGAGTCTGCTTCTCCCTCTCCATCTGCCACTCCCCAAGCTCATGCTCTCTCTCATTCTCTCTCTATCTCAAATAAATAAAATCCTTAATTAAAAAACAAAATAATTTTAAGTTCCTTGAATTTCTCTTTCCTGCAAGACACTCCAAAAGTTGAACATTTGTAAAATTTACATTTAAAAAGTCTTTTATATCTGCCACGGTGTGGAGCATTCCTTTTCCAGAGTTTGACTTGAAGTATATCCTAGCTACCTAGGATAGTAATCCTACATGGATTTTGACATATGTTTTATTAAACTAATGTCCATTATTCTGCCTTGTAACATGTCTTTGTGAACTGAAACATACCTGTCTCCACAATGTCAATTCTTTTAGACTTTCTATTCACCCATTTATTTTGTCAACACTATAGTTTTCTTACTTTTTTTATTAAAAAATTCACTTCTATTTTGTGTCTCTATAAAAGTAGATAATCTTTGAATAATAATTTATGTTTAATTAAAGTAATCAAAATTAAGGAAAAAAGAAAAATGTTTCTCTTGGCCTAGCAGTCTAATTTACCATAAATTGAATTATGTCAAACAAACAAAAAAGTCTAATTGTTGGCCATATTTCTTTCTTCCTCTAAATATGTACAGCACTGCTCTTGCCAGCAAAAACTCAGTTTTAAAACCACTCTCTGTTTTAGAACTCTGCTATCAAATACTCCTAACTCTAAATTATCAGCAAATTTCTACAAATTTCCATACATGGCATTGAGCACTCTTTTGTTCTCCAATGAACAAATAATTTAAGGTCATTGTGACCTACATTGAAGATAAAGATTTTTCTCTTTTAAAAGAAAATACTTTGTTTTAAATGTTGAATAGAAAGACAGGTGAAAAAAATACCAATTAGCTAAAATTAAATTTCCACTTACAGGGATCATGCTGAATATGCTTTGTTTTTGTATCTTCACAATGTTAGATAATGAGAAAAAGATAATTTTTCATTCTCTTTGAGCTCTGGTTCAGCATTTTCTACTTCTGCAGTTGGCAAACAGCCATCTGTTGTTTTGTTTACAGTTGTTTGGAAATAGGGTTCTTTATATTAACCATAATTTTTAATAATATTATAGCTCATGAAACATATCTCAACATTCTCTGTTACACCTTCAAAAGAGAACTTTTGAACTTCTCCACTTTAATTATTGGGCCTCCTTTTTCTGTCCTGTGTTCTTCAAATGTCCTTTTTAACTTGGACAGAGGTATCCTCCTTGTCCCTGTCTAATGTGATGGGTTACTGCATAGAAACAAATTTTGTGATTCCACACTCAGACCCTCGATGCCTGAGGAACAGGCTATTAATTCCTCACACCTACTGAGTGTTCTGTATATATTTTCCTCTGGTAAAGCTGAGTAGTTTGGGGTTCTGTTTTTTTCTAGTGGACTCATTCTCTTGATGCTGACTTTGGTTCCCTGCTTTTCTTGGCATCTTTCCTGAATCTTCTGTTCAGTTTGACTGCACTTTTATTCTCTGCCTCTGGATTGGTTCTTCACATCCTGATTTCCCAACTTGTCTCTTCAATCACTTGTTAAACCAGACAGCACATAGTCTGTCTTGAAGTTCGAAAACAAACACTTTCCTACTTAGTAATTTATTAATAGTTGCTAAAAATAAAGAGGACATTATTAGTTATGGAATAATGTTTGTCACCTAATGTCCAAACATGAAAAATTCACTTTGAAAGAATGATGTTTAGTGTAAACAAATAATTCAATTTACATACCTTACTATACACGTTAATATGCGTCCTTCAGTCAGTTCTTGGCTTTAGCTATTTTGCATCTGTAACCTCCTTTCTGGTCACCATGCCATCATAGCAGAATTTATTTGGGGATCCTGCTTATCAAACCAGGCTTTTCTTGATGCTTTTTCATATCATGTTTGCCCCTTCTCTTCTCATGTTTTCTATCATCTTTCTGCTTTAGTTCCTACTGTCCTGCTAAGTAATCAAACAAATCTCTAGACACTGTGGTCCTGCTGCTCATCTCAGTAAAGGAAAACAAAAACAACAACAACAAAAAATAACAGCTGCTGAAATTGTGAACTTTCCTTTCTGGCTGTCAAATTTAGTGAAAACAGATGCTTCAAGGAGTTGTTTGTAATTCAAGTAGGCACAGAAGAGAAAAAGAAACCTTTTATTTGCTGAAACTAGAGAAGTATTGCTAGGTCAACTTAGTTACTAGCTTACATTCTGGAAGAAGCAGCACACTGTTAGTTAATGGCTTGCAAGTGACCAGCACTATTTTCTAAAATAACTCGTGACTTCCACTGACAATATATAAAAAGATGCTCATGAATTGTATATGTCCTGGAAGAAAAATGATTAAAACCGATTGTAATGAAATGAATTAAATGTTTTAGCCTTCCTCTGGTGAGGTAAACTACTTTGATTTCTACATGTCTGGGCAAGAGCTAGGCCACTGGAAAGAAGACAGGGCCAGCCACTGGGAAATGTCAGATCTAGTTAAGTCAACTTTGACAGTCATTTTCAACTTTGACTCATTTCTTCTCAGTGGTGAAATGAGGAGCATTGAATTTAATGACGTAAAATTCCTTATATCACCACGATTCCATGATTCAGTGAATTCAATGTTACTGCTAATAACTCACTAGCAAATTATTGTCAAAATAAGAGTCATTCTAATCAGGCCCAAAGCTTCACAATAAGTATTAATAGAAAATGTTATTCAATTTACTAAATTGCTGCCTGTTCACACTTTTTTAGTAATGGATCTTCAGCATAAAGCCTATTATATTTGTAGTTATTCTTGTGGCTAACTCAGTCTGCCAACCTAATAGGAAAGGTAAAAAATAGCCAAAATCAAAACCCCGAAACTAAAGACATACACTACCTGATTGGTCTTTTAAAGATAGGAACAGATATCTTGAGGTTATTTATGCCTATTATACCAGTAGGGACCTTAAGGAACTTATATGAGATCTTAGCATTTGGGGAATTGGGGGAACAGAGGGAGAGGGGCTGGCTATGATTTCATTGGGATTTCAGGAGGAAGAAGAGTGCTGAGAAATGAAGCAATCTGAAACTGGTTGGACCTAGGAGAAAATCAGATTGGAGATTGATGAGGGAAGAACTAGAATGATGGAAAGAGAAAGAAGAATAAATGAGAAAAGTCAGAGGTTGCATCTGAATTATAGGTAAAAACTATCAGTAAGATTTTTTTAATTCATACACATTTGTTGAACACTGGGAAAGTCACCTCTAGACTCCCTGTCATCCTCAACCCCCATTCCAGGTACTAAGAAGTAGTATGATTGAAATGCATAGTCATAACCAAGGACATTTACTGAATTATATTGCTAGATATTGAAGCTTAAGTGTCATTTTAAAACCTCATACTTCCACAGAGATGTGCTTGTGAAGTTTTTTCATGGGATCCAGCCTCTTTGAAATTCTGGACATTAGGGCTTATATCTTAGGAGTTCTAGCTCCTTAGTGGTTTAATGCAATTAGATGAAGTTTTAAATCTCCTTTTTTCTAGAGGAAACATCCTTCTCCAACCCTCTTCCCATAAAAAGAACTAATAAAACTTGATAGGAATCAGGATGGGCAACAGGATAAATAAACTTACATAGTCTTCTATGCCTTAGGGAGAAACTCAATTTTCCACCAATTTTCCTGTCTGTGCTTTTCTTAGTATTACATACTGTCACTATTCATATTAAGCCAACTACAAAATAGGAAAAGAGGCTGGTTTCCTTACATTTGTAAAGGATTTGATTTAGCAAAGGGAAGTATTTTGCTTATATTTCAAAGATCGACCCTAGATCACCAATAGATTCCTTTAGAGACAGAACCAACAAACAGAAAAACAAAAATAAAATGCAACACTTATGGCTTTATTTTTCCTCAAGTATCACATTTGCATATTCTCTTCAAAAACTTGCAATCCTAATAGGTAGCTATTTGAAAACTACATTCAAAGATCTTAAATGACAGCCAAATGCCATCCTTTTATTAGTAACGGCTTTCAAAGGAAATAAATAAACATCTCTCACTGTAGTCTTTCCCTTGACTTAGATTTTTTTTTTTTTTCCCCAATTTATTTATTTTCAGAAAAACAGTATTCATTATTTTTTCACCACACCCAGTGCTCCATGCAAGCTGTGCCCTCTATAATACCCACCACCTGGTACCCCAACCTCCCACCCCCCCGCCACTTCAAACCCCTCAGATTGTTTTTCAGAGTCCATAGTCTCTCATGGTTCACCTCCCTTTCCAGTTTACCCAAATTCCCTACTACTCTCTAACGCCCCTTGTCCTCCATGCTATTGGTTATGCTCCACAAATGAGTGAAACCATATGATAATTGACTCTCTCTGCTTGACTGATTTCACTCAGCATAATCTCTTCCAGTCCCGTCCATGTTGCTACACAAGTTGGATATTCGTCCTTTCTGATGGAGGCATAATACTCCATAGTGTATATGGACCACATCTTCCTTATCCACTCATCCGTTGAAGGGCATCTTGGTTCTTTCCATAGTTTGGCGACTGTGGCCATTGCTGCTATAAACATTGGGGTACAGATGGCCCTTCTTTTCACGACATCTGTATCCTTGACTTAGATTTGATCCAACTCCCTGAAGACAAAAAGGCAGATGCAACTTCAAAAAGTGCAACTTTACCGCAGTCAGACTTTTGCCTACAAAGCTTAAGTCAATTATCCTATGGTTTCACTTACTTGTGGAACACAAGGAATAACATGGAGGACATTAGAAGAAGGAAAGGAAAAATGAATTGGGGGAAATCTTAGGGGGAGACGAACCATGAGAGACTGTGGTCTCTGAGAAACTAACTGAGGTTTTTAGAGGGGAGGGGTAGGCGGATGGTTGAGCCTGGTTGTGGGTATTAAGGAGAACATGTATTGCATGGAGCACTGTGTGTTGAATGTAAACAATGAATCTTGGAACATTGCTTCAAAAACTAATTATGTATTTTATGGTGACTAACATAACACAATAAAAACAAAACAAAACAAAAAGAAAAGCTTAGTTGAAACTACCACTCTAGAGATTACCTATGGCCACCAATTTACTAAATCTACTGGCCAATTCTCACTTCTCATATCATATACCCCATCTGCAATATTTGGCACAATTAATTACTCTCTACTTCTGGCAACTTCATTTTTCACTTCGATTCCAGGACACCACAATTCCTGGATTTTCCTCTTACCTAATCATACTAGTAACATTTCCTGCCTTGTTGCCTGGTTCTAACTTTCCTCTCAACCTCTTAACAGAGAAGTTCCTCCATGGCTCAGTACTAGGATCTCTTCAGTAATTATACTCACTCCTTTGCTGATAGTATTTAAGGCACTTTAGTGTCCAAATTTGACTCTATCCCAGACCGTTCTGAACTCCAGACTTGTATACTCAACTGCCAATTCAGTATCACTACTGGGTGTTTAATGTGTCTCAGTTTGAATCTCAGATTTAATATCTGCAAACCTGAACTCCAGATCTTAATTCCCAAACCTGTTCTACTTATAGACTTTCACATCTCACTTAAAATCAATTCCATCCGTCCTAGCTGCTTAGCCCAGAAGACCTAGGAATCATCATTGTTTCCTGTTATTCTCTCACATACCACATCCAATCTCTCAAGAATTCCTATGGGTTTCACACGCAAAGTACATTTACATTCCGATCCTTTGTCAGCACCTCACTGCTATCATTTTGGACCAAACCTCATTCTCTCTTCCCTGGATTATTGCAATAGTATCTTAAGTGGCCTCTGTTTCTATCCTTTCTCCCATCTGGAATCTATTCTCAACGTAACAGTCAAAGTAATCTTTTTAAGACATTTATCATATTATGCTCTCCTCTGGTCTGAATCCTTCAGGGTTTTCTTCTCTTGCTCAAAATGAATGGCCAAGTCATTACGATGGCATGTAAGGTGCAACACTCTTTACTCAGCTAGCATTTCTCTGACCTTATCTCTTCTACCTATTCTCTTCATTCCTCTGTGTGAACTCATCCTCCATGACTAACTGCATGACTAACTCTGTCTACTTTAAAATTTTGCCTACCATCTTGTGAGGACAACCTTGACCAACTTATTTACAGTTGCAGCCCTTTTGATGCACCTTTGGTTTATTCTTCTCCAAAGACCAAATCAAATCATCTTCTAAGTTACATAAATGGTTTATATATTGATTAGCTTGTCATCTGACACCCCCTATGAGGGCAGAGATTATTATCTGTCTTATTTAAGGCTTCAATGACAAGCACAAAGTAGGTACTCAAAAACATTTAGGGATAAATGAATAAAGAAATGAAACCACTCTACAGTGGAATTAATCAAATACCTGGTACAGCAGCACTGACCTAAGGAGCAACTCTAGTGGGAGTGGCCCATTAAAATCCCATTTTGTCCCATCAAATTCAACAAGTGGTAGGATTAGAAGAATGATTTTTTTTTTAAATGATTTTATTTATTTGACAGAGACACAGAGAGACAGTGAGAGAGGGAGCACAAGCAGAGGGAATGGGAGAGGGAGAAGCAGGCTTCCTGCTGAACAGGGAGCCTGATGCAGGGTTCAATGCAGGGCTCCATCCCAGGACTCTGGGATCATGACCTGAACTAAAGGCAGTCACTTAATGACTGAGCCAGTCAGGTGCCCTTAGCAGAATTATTCTTGGCTAGCTAGTTACCCTCTTTTCTTGAATGCGGTCTGCTTTTCATCATTCACACATTCATTTCACCATTCATTTTCTTCCTTAGTACAAATTTTACCTCACATTAATTTCCCCTGCATCCCTGTCTATCTTGGACTTGTACTTTGCTATTTTCCTTAGTTCATTTCCCTAACTTAAATTTACTATGTCTGGCCTGTATCAGTCTCTGCCTAGGACTTCATCCGTTACTTTTTATTATTTATGATCACTTCCAGCTGAAAAAGCCCTTCCTTAGCTTTCTATGGTTCTATTTAGAATAACTAGACTTTAAAACCTCTATAATCTACTGAGGAAGTTGTGAAACTGAGAAAAAAAAGTAATAAAATAATCATTAATTTTTAAAGTGACATCCGCGGGTGCCTGGGTGGCTCAGTGGGTTAAAGCCTCTGCCTTTGGCTCAGATCATGATCTCAGGGTCCTGGGATTGAGTCCTGTATTGGGCTCCCCACTCAGTGGGGAGCCTGCTTCCCCCCGCCCCTCTCTCTGCCTGCCTCTCTGTGTACTTGTGATCTGTCTGTCAAATAAATAAATAAAATCTTACCAAAAAATATATATATATATAAAGTGACATCTGCACTATGGGCTGGATAATATTATCACCATTTTCCAGATGAAGAAATTGAGATCTAGTTTTTAATTGACTTTCCTAATCTCAATTAACTTGTATACAGTGTAGCTAGTCTTTAAATCCAGGTGTGTGTGCCTTCAAGATCAATGCTTATTGTAAGAGTTACATTGCCTCTTTAATCCAGATATCCCAACTCACAGTCCAGTGCTTTTCTGCTACATATGCAGCCTTCCTTCATGTTTTAGAAATATACTGTTTGTTGCCTCTTCACCATTAGGCATTTAATAATCATTTATTCCTCACACTTCACTTCAAAACTCTATTTTATATACAATGCATTCGTTATACATACTGAAATCACACCCAAAGTGGGAAAACATCCAAATACCTGCCAATAAAATTATGTGAATATTTGCTAATATTAAAAATAGTCACTCTTCCCTGGACAATTTTTTTAATTAAGTTTACTGACCAACCCAAACATGATTTCAGTAATAGTTTTAGACTCTTTTTATAAATCTATTTTTTTATAATCTTCTTTTCCTAAGTTGAAGTAACAGTCCAGTTATCAGTAAATATAACACAGATGCTCATATCAAGATAATATTGGAGCTCTCTAAATTTAGATTATTCCCAAATTGGGAGACATGTATCTTCTTCCTTTGACCTCAAAAGAAAAGAAAGCAAGCCTCAAAGCTGAGGATATTCATACTGTTCTTATAGAAAATGGATAATCTCTGAATGGGGACCAAAGCCATATTTTCACTTTCATCTAAAGTAACGGAAAGAGGCTCTTTGGATACCTTTTAATCTTGTGTCTGAAAAAAAGTGTAGTCGATTGTCACTTTGAATTTTTGCAATGACTAATTGCTCACTCCTTAGAGCTTCTGATTCTTAAGAAAGTGAAATAGCGAAGGACTAAAAATCTAACCTTTTATTCATTTACCCCACTCCACCACCATATGATGAATCCAAATTTAAATGACTTGTTTATAGTAAATCTAATTAAATCTAGAACTTTCTGAAATTTTGAAAATTTTACAGTTCCTCTAAAGTTTTCATTTTAAAGCCAAGCCTCTTCTGCAACTTTTGATTTTCAAATTAGAAATTCTATTATCCTGATTAATCACATGACAGCTTAACTAATATAATTAATATGCTAATTTTTAAAAGTAATCAATAAATACATTTTGTTGTCTATATGTTTACTTTTTACTTGACTCTAAAGAGAAATTAAATAAAATACATGACCCCTATTCACAAAGAAAAGCAATCAACATGGATCACTAGGGTGGAGTAGTTAGAAATCATTCTATTAAAGATACAGATCTCATTAGAGAAATGAGGAAAAAATTATATTAGGAATGAGAAAAGCAAAAACCACTGAAAACAAGAATGAACATAGATTAATTTCATTGTTCTAATCAAATATATAAGATAAAAGTGGTTGTTGAGGCAGGTGAATAAATAATATGATCTAGAGAAAGAATGCAATTTGCTGAATCAGAAGAAATTGTTGTAGAATGGGAAATTCAAGATTGGAGTTATGGTAATGGCAACAATATTTAATTTGAAAGGGGAACATCTATAAAACTTGATGAGAAATATAAAGAACAAATATGAGTCAGAGAATCTGAAATAGACTCTTACTGAAGATAGACTAGATCCAGACCCAGGCAAACGTCCTGAGTTTGGGTTAAGCACAAGAATGGAATAAAATTTATAGTCAGGGTGGATAAAAGGAAGATCTGAAAGGTGATACTGAAGGGCGAAGCCAGAGCACAGAGTGGGACACACAGTAAAACTGGAGCAGCTATCAAAAGGAATTCAGGTTTTAGATTTACACCACTTTTCTGAACTTGATAATGATTGTGATCCTTTTAACTTTATTTTAATTTTTTAAAATATTTTACTTATTTATTTGAGAGAGGGCATAAGCGAGAAAGCACCATCAGGGTGAGTGGCAAAGGAAGAGGGAGAAGCAGACTCCTCACTGAGCAGGGAGCCTGACCCTGGGCTCCATTCCATCCTTGCACCCTGAGATCATGACTGGAGCTGAAGACAGACGTTCAACCAACTGAGCTACCCAGGTGTCCTGTGTTTCTTATTTTAAAACACTCTGTGTGTGCCTTGTAAGGACCTATTTTATATTTTTATATTTCAGCCAGAGGCTTCCATTGAGGTTAAACAAGAACATTATTGTTTAACCCTTAAGCTGTTTCTGCTCCCCTTCCCCCAGGAGATTTGCTTAAAAACAAGTCCCAGAAACCAGCTCCAGGTAACAAAGCCCAGATACAAGGGTGGGTCAGGCCAGGTGGAGACATCCGATCAGAGGAGGGTTGCATACTATTTCCCTAGCTGCTAAGGAGTATGGGCCCCTCCCTTTGAGCACCTTCCCGGCACGAATTCTGACCAAGGTGTGATAGGCTGGTACAAATGTCTACTAGGGTAAATTGTAATTCAGTTGGTCACCTAGTATCACTGTGGAATTTCCTGTGTGTGTTACAATCTCATTGGCCACCTGTGTGGGACCAGGCCCGACCGCATAGCCTTTGCCCTTAAAAGCTAGTCTGTGAAACAGAGAGGGGTCGCCCTCTCTGGTAAGAAGTGCGTCCCCGAACGTTCCGTTAGATTCTTGATGCTTGGCAAGAAATAAAGCTTTGCTTGACTTTCGCTTTATCAGTTTCACTCCTTTAATCACGGACCCATTATTGGGGCATAACATACCTAAAAATGATGATCATAACATACAAGTCAGTAAGTTAGAGACAAAAGAGAAAATTGAAATTTAAAAAAAGTAGAAAGAAGAAAATAACAAAAGAAGAAATTAATAAAAAATAAAATTAACATTATGGAGAAATTGAAAAAAGATAAAACTTGTTCTTTTTTTTACCCAATCAAAAGAAAAAGGAACAAAACACAAAGATCAAGAATGAAAAATGGAGAATTTCTATAGATTCTAAAAGTATTATATAGATAACATAAGGATGTGATAAATAAAGAAAATAAACTTGAAAAAATGGATAAAATAAAAATGTTCTGAAGAAAAAGTAGAGGATCTGAGTATATATCTATGCAATAAATTATACTTGTTATAAAAGAGCACTTTATTGGATAATTCTAAGAAAAAATCATAAAAGAAAATCAATCTTATACAAAATGTTCTAGGGTTAGAAAACATGGACAATTTCTCAAAACATGCTATGAAGCCAGCATTGATATTATTGATATTATTGATACCAAAACATGACAAATTATAATAAGGACAAATGAATATAAAAAGTTTAATTAATCTCAAATGAGGTGTGTCCATTGTAGGAATGCCAACTTGGCTTAATAGATTAAAAAAAAAAAGCTATGCAAGTCACCATGAAAAATGTTTAAAAGAGTAATATAATCATGTTATTAGACAAATATTAAGCACTTGAGAAAATTAAGGCAAAATTCTGAAATGATTCTTATCTTTCTATAATCTCTTCCTATACAGTATGAACTGAGCTTGTGAATATGATAAGATATTACTCCTGTGATTTTTGTTACTTTATGCAGCAAGAGAGATTTTGCAGATGTTATGAATGTCACAAATTCGTTGACACTAAAATAGAGAGTTTAAATGGGTAGGCCTTACCAAATCACATGAACCTTTTAAAACTGGGTTTAGAGGTCAGAGAATGAGGGAGTAGGAGTCAAAGTACAAAAATTAGGCATGCTAACTAGCTAGCTGCCTGCTTACAGACAGACGGGGCAATGTGGATAGGAATACAGGCAGCCTCTAGAAGACGAGTTGACCCCAGCTGATAGCTAGTGGGAACTGGATTCTGACAACTGTAAGAATGAGCTTTGGAGCAGATTTTTTCCAACAGCATCCAGATGGGAATTCAACTTGGCTAACACCTTGATTTCAACTTTGTGATAACCTGAGCAGGAAACCCAGGAACTTCTGACCTATAGAACTGTTAGCTAACAAATGGATGTTATTTTAAGCCATTAAGTTTGTGGTAATTCATTTGAAACAAGAGAAAGCTAATACAAATAGCTAGAAATAAGTAAATGGTATCTATAAAAAAAAACAAAACAAAACATAACAAAACAACAAAACAAAAAATTACTACAAACTACATCCTTAATAATGATCAATCAAAACTGTTTGCCCTGAAATTGGAAATAAGACAGGGATGTTTTTATCAGTGCTCCTCAACGTTTTACTGGAGACCTAGGCAGTATAATAGGAAAGAGAAGCAACTGAGATTTTTAAGAAATTGAAAGAAAAAAATTAAACTATCTTTTTTGCAGATGACATAATTGTGCTAGTAGAATAGCTAAAATAATTTACAGATAAATTATTAAGGTTAATAAGTGAACTTAAGTGGCAGCTGGATTAAATTCAACACAACACCTACAATACATACATAAGCGACAGAATTAGAAAATAAAAATTCTCACATTAAATTATTTCTAAGAGCATAAAAACATTAAAAACCTAGGAAGAAATTGAATATATTTTTTTCAGAGAATTTAAAGAAGGTAAGTAAAAGGGGGATAGAACTTGTTCAAGGATCACTGATACAGTATTTTAAAGATATTCTCCAAATTGACCTATGTATTCATTTCGATCACAATAAAAAATTTTAAAGGTCTTTCTTTTTTGTGGTGGAAATTGATGAATTGAATCTAGAAAATACACGCAAACACACACACAGAGGAATAAAAATATCTAAGAAAATGGTGAGAAGGAACAAAGTGATAGCATTTACATAAATGAGAAGTAAAATGAATTTGAACTATCTTGAACTATCAAGACAAACTGATATTAGTATCATGATAAACAAACGTGCACTGATGTAAGAAACAGTCTCCAGGAACAAACCCAGTCGTATAAAACTTTTTAACTTATGAATAAGTTGTTGATGACAAGGAAAACAGTAGAAAAGAAGTCTTATTGATAAATGGTGTTGGTTTACCAGGTATCCATGGGGAAAAAAGTAATACCTTACACCATTCACAAAATTGAAATGTATATGGACCTTAAATCTGTTGTGGGTTAAACTGTATCCCCTTAAAATTAATATGCTGAAATTCTAACTCCTAGTACCTTAGAAGTATTTGTCCTTGTTTCAAAATAGTGTCATTGCAGATGTAATTAGTTAAGATGAGGTCATACTGGAGAAGAGTAGGCCCCTAATCCAATATGACTCCTGTCCTTAGAAAAAGATGAAATTTAGATACTAACCTGCACACAGGAAAAACACCATGTGAAGATGAAGACAGATATGAGTGAAATGCTTCTGCATGCTCAGAAATGTCAAAGACTATCAGAAAACCATCAGAAGCTAGGGGAAAAGGCCAAAGATTCTTCCTCAACAGACGTCAGAAGGAGCAAACCTTGCAGACATCTTGATTTCAGACTTCTATTCTCCAGAAATAGAAGACAAAAAATATATGTGTTTAAGCCATCCAGTTTATGATACTTTGTTACAGGAGCCCCAGTAAACTAATATAAAATCCAAATATAAAACACAAACTAATTAAGTATCTAAAAGGACACAGAAAAAAATCATGACTTCTACTTTGGAGAAATAATTCTTACAGAGGACAGAGATGCCAGTAACCACAAAGGAAAAAACTGATTAGTTAAAAAAATATAAAGATTTCCCAAAAATCAGTTGGAAACAGAAACAGCACAACCGAAAAATAACAAAGTTTAAACTAAACTAAAAGAGATCTGAATGAGTACTTCTCATAAAAGAATTTCCAGATGACCAAAGAATATTCTTTAACATTCTCAACTTCTGACTCATCATGGAAATTTAAAAATAAAAATATAATGAAGTATGAATACACAGTGACCAAAATGGTTAAAATGAAAAGGAATAAATACTCCATGGGTTAATATTTGCAACAGTTGTATTTCTCATACTACTAGTTGGGGGTAGCTTTCCATAGAAAAGTTATCTACTAATTGATCTTACACATGCCCTATATACAGTAACTCCACCCCTAGAAATACATATGAGTGTGTGCGTGTGTGTGTGCTCTAAGAAAACATATACAAGGATGTTTCTAACTGTATTATACAGAATGGCCAAAATTTGGAAACAATTTAAATGCCCACCAATAGTAGTACGAATGAATGCATTGCTATGTATTTATATAAAAAGTGTTATGCAACAATGAAAATGTCCAAACTACAAGTGTATTAAACAATATGTGTGAAACTCAGCCCAAAATTTTGAGCAAAGGAATCCAGACACAAAATATTTCTAAAAAGGATAAAATTTATATGTAGGGAGGTAATTCAGGAAAGTGTAGGGTTGAGATGAGTCATAAGAAGATTCTAGGTGCTGGTAACGCTGTCTTCTTGATGAAGATGGTGATTATACAAGGGTGCTCATTTGAGAAAATTCATTAACCATTCATGCAGTCAATGAGTGTAATTTCCTGTATTTCTAGTGTGATTTAATATAAAAGTTTATTTTAAAAGAGACTCTGGAAAATAATGTTGGTTTTTAATAATAACAGTAATTAAATTAGGTAGAGTAATAACCAAATAATTATTAATATTCACTAAAATAATACTTTAAAATAATTGTCAATATTGTTGTAATTTTAAAAATATATTTTGAATCTGAAAAAAATCTTTGCGGCAAAAGCTTTGTCCTCACTGTTTGCAAATATGATTTAAATACAGCAGAATCACATCCTGCATTCTGAAAAATTCCCTGATTATTGTTTATTTTCCTTTATGTTTTAAAGATTATATAATTTGAACTCAGTGACAATATCATGAGGAAGTCTTCTTAGCTAAGAACTGAAATTTAAAATATGACAGCCAAAATGTTCATCTTAGCCCAGGTAAAATTAAGTTGTTTTTTTTTCTTCAAAGTGTTATAAATTGGATCTTCATTAATCTGCAGCTTGCTTAAAACTATCAGAGGAAAGACTAGTGAGCTGATTTTGAATATAATATGATATATTATAATATAATATAAATTTTAATATTTTACGTTATATAATATTTATGTTTTATATGTAATGTACAATTATTTAGTGTATGTATATTTTATATATGTATGTGTGTATATACCTCTGTGTATAAAATCTAAAGTACAAGATTAATTATAAGCCTCAAAGAAAATTTAGTACAGTCTTAGAATTCAAAAATGTTCTTAAAGATAATGCATTACCTGTAAAAGTATGGGAAATTGTTATGTTGTCTTCAAGAAATCCACACCATCTCAAAACAAAATGAAACAAAAGGCTGGAATAGCTATGTTAATACTAAGTAAATCAGATTTTAGAGCAAAAAAAAAAAGTTACCAAGGATAAAAAGGACTTTTCAAAATGATAAAGGGTTAAATTTGTAAGAGGACATAAAAATTATAACTGTACAAATAACAAAGTTTCAAAATATACTGAAGCAAAATTAATAGCAATTCAGTGAGAAATGGATAAATCCATGATGATAGTTTGTGATTTCAACACTCTTCTTGCAATATAGCAGAATAGGCAGGCAGAAAAAAAGAAAAGATATAGAATACTTTCTATACTACTATGAGCTGAATTGTATACCCTACCACCCAAATTTATATGTTGAACCCCAAACTCCAGTACCTCACACTGTGAGTGTATTAGAGATGGGGTTGTTGAAGAGGTAATTAAGTTAAAGTGAGGTCATTAAGGTCATCCCAATTCCAAGATGACCAGTGTCTTTATAAAAACTGGAGATTAGGACATGGACATGCACAGAAAAAGACTATGTTAGGGCACAGGGAGCAGAGAGCCATCTATAAGCCAGGAAAAGAGACTTCAAAGAAAAACAATCCTCACGACACTTTGTTCATAATTGTGAGAAAATATATTTTGATTGTTTAATTGCCTGTTGTGTGCTACTTTGTTTTGCCATCTCTAGAAAACCGATACACATACTATCAGTCAGAACTAGTTGACTTTTACAGAATATGTCACTAAACAACTAAAGACTCTACATTATTTTCAGTCTGTACATTAGAGCACTGACACAGATAAATCACATTCAGAACCATAAAATAAGTCTCAATATTTAAAAAGGATTCAAGTTATACAAAGTATGTTCTTTGGGCATAGTGGAATTACATTTAAAGTCAGTAATAGAAAAATTCCCAAAACAATTCGAAAATAAATTCAGTTCTAAATAATCCATAAGTCAAACTGGAAATTATTTTCAACTGAGTGAAATTAAAAACAAACCATAGCAATATTTAGATAAAAGTTTGTACCACAAAAGAAGAAATACATCAGATCAATGACCTCAACTCCTATTTTAAGAAACTATAAAAAGAAGAGCAAATAAAAAGGGGCCTATGTGGTGTAGTTGGTTGGGTGTCAGATTCTTGATTTGGGTCCTGGTATAGAGTTGGCATCCAGCCCCACGCTCAGCACAGTATTCTCGAGAATCTCTCTCTCTGTCTCCCCACCCTAGCTCCACTTTTTCTCTCTCTCTCTCAAACAAATAAATAAATCTTAAAAAAAAAAAAAGGAGAAGAAGAAGAAGAGCAAATAAAATAAGGAAAAGAAAAAATACATAATGACCAGAGTAGAAATTAATGATAAAGGAAACAGAAAAACAATAGAATTTTTATATTCACTTAGGTTTATTTGTGGGTTTTGTATTTTGTTCCATCAGCTTCCTATTATATATCAAAAACACATTGTATATAGAAAGTTCATGATAATTTTTAATAACCAGTACTACAAATCTTGAATTTTTATTATATCTTTCAGGAGAGTTCTGTCTACTCTTGATTATTTGTTATTTCATGTGAACTTTAATTCAAACTTAATGGCATTCTTTTGGGATACCTTTAGTTGACATACATATTGACTTAGAAAGAACATATATATTCATGATTTTCCATGTTCTGATGCATTTAGAGTATTCCTTTCCTTTTTTCAAGGTCATTTTTGTGTTTTTCTATGGTATTTTTTAAAGCTTTACTTATGTAGGTCTTGCAAATTTCTTGCAAGGTATATATCCAGGTGTTTTATCTTTCTCAATGTTGCTTTAAATGAGGTCTTTTATTACATCTCAGAGCTGTTTATAATATATAGTAAGCGTAACGATTTAACAATACATCCCTGGAAGGAATGGGATCATGAAAGTAGGCGTGTGAAGTTACCAGTCTAAATAGGTATTTTCTGTGTTTACTTGTTTGGTTAAAAATATGACAGTCCATGGTATTACTTCAGATTACATAAAAACTTTCAAGTTCCATAGATTTACAGAAAATGAAGAAACAAAGATAATTGGTTAGTGTCCGGAATTAGTGATGCTTACTCATGCATTCCCTCACCCACTTGTCATTTGGAGTTGCAAACCTATGTTAGGTTAGCATTTTGGAGAGGAAATGGTTATTATCTCACAAGAGCAGTAAAATCATCACAGCAACATTCCCTTGTTCTTAATGAAGTTGGAAAATCCCCCCCCCTTTTTTTTGCCAAGAAATGGGATCTTTTGCTATATTTAGAAGTGGTTTAGAAAGAGAATAGAAAGAAGGAAGAAGGTGGCAGGTTGGCAGTGTTTCTTCTTCTACTAAAAAAAGAAAAAAGCTCACAACTTAGGAACTAAAGGGAATCCTACCCTTGCTTCTTTCCCAGGCTCAGCTTCCTCTGGGAAAGTGGTTCTCAGGGAGAAACCCTCAGTGGCAGCTACCCAAGCTCACTGCTCTGGAGACTAAAGGAGTGGGCAAAGTGCCCTAGTAGAACTACCCAGAGAAAAAGATGGCTTATAGAAGAAACGCTCCCCTTCCCATTCAGCAAAAGCATCATCCCCCAGGGAAATATTCCACAAGAGCCAAATGCCAGCTCTGAAGAACTGGAAACTCCTGCTTAAAATTCAACTGAAAGTAATGATCCATTCAAATATGTCGGTGTGTAAAAATTGAAAAGGCAGGTTTATTGGAACTTGAAGGAGACAAGAAACACTCTGAGGCAGGCAGATAACACAGAGTGAAAGACAAGATCCATTAAGACAAGATTTATAAAAACTTTCTATAGTGACTAACAGTATTGTAAGGAGCTATAGGCAATAAGAAAAATGTGATTCTTTAGAGAGGAAAAAAAAAATTTGTGCTTTATGTTAGTGATGGCATTTCCTGGATATCTAAAACTGTTTTCCTTCTTTCACATTCCAACAAGAATGTTTTGTTTTTCATTCACATTTTTGTCTTTCAAGTCAGTTATATTTGGAAAAGAACTACACTTTAAAATATGATTTATTTATGTCATAGGGCATTGAGACACTCTTCACTATCATGGATTGGTCCTAATTTTCTGAAAGAATCCAAGGTAGAATCTCAGAATGATCATTGAAAGCCCTATGTATTCCAAGCCCCTCCCCAACACACACAGGAACATATCACACCTCACTCTTTGGCACCAAGTCACCTCCCTTGAAGGAAAAGGGGGCATTTTATGAGAATAGCATGAAATATTTAGCAACTTGAAGATAGGAATTTATGGGAGTGAGTTCTCAAGAAAATAATCTGAAGCTCCATTTCTTTGGAAAGGCAAAATGTTTATTTTGGTCCCCTTTCTATTCTAATAATGTCCAGTTTACTTTCAGCTACAATAGCTTTATTGCAAAATATTCTAACAGCAAAAGAAGGAGGCAAGTAAGAGAGACGAAGTTGGAGTCAATGCCTAATTGCTGGTGGGATCTTATATCATCAAGAAAATCTGCCTGGCCTCTTCACTTAAGAGATAATGGAAAGCATATATTGCATTCAAATTCTCTTGAGTCTAATACTAGGTTATGTCTTCTGACTTCAAAGAATCAGTCACTCCTTTATCTGACCACACATGGAGTCTCTGAGCCAGATGAGAAAAGGTAGTTTCCAAAGTGTTTACTGCATAAAACTTGAAAAATAATGTGTGCAATTGTGGGAACCATAAGGGGCTTAGAACCTGATGCTTGTTTTTCTTCTCAAAACCTCAAGTTATTTCCCTATCCTTAATGATATTGCAGGGTTGAACCTATTTTAAGAGAATAGAAAAGGAATAAATGACAACCTCAAATAAATAACAAATTGATGTCAGAAACAACATATGATCCAGCAAGTGTTAGGCACCAGGCCACTGCACAAATCCAGAATCTGCCCTTTGTTGTTATACTCCAGTGACCACATACAGAAATGCTTATGATCATGTATAAGGTTCTGCTGTAACATTGGAAGGCATTATCTTATTTATTTTTAATTACCTTATGCAACATTATTTCAGCTTTGTGCTCTGATGGCTTCTGCTCAAATGAGATTTTTTTTTTTTTTAACAAAATCACCTTGGGAATTATACCAAAAGGAGAAATGGTACACAGATAACAATACTTAGAGCGATAAGAGTTTAAAGTACAGTAGTTATAATTAGCAATGAGGTAATGACATAAAAAAATCAGAGGACATCTGAGCATGAATTTACCAGAGTATGCTGTGCTCAAATGTTTTTCCAATAATCACCGTAAAGCTATAGCTTTGCACCTTTGCTTCTGAGATTCAAATCAGTTACAATTATGCAAAAACTAACTCACTGGGAAAAGACATTCTCAGGGCAGAAAGATTGTTTGTGTAGACACCATGTGAACAATGGAAAAGTCCACAGAAAGAGCTCTGGGGTTCACAGTACCTCCTATTACCCACACTATTGCTTGCCATCCTCCCAAGTTCTACTTCAGTCTTGAAATATAAATGCTATGGTAACTGTCATGATTCCAGAATTTCTCTGTATAAGGGACTTAAGAACTACAAATTGCTTAGAAGTAGAATTGAAGATGTTGATGAAAGATGTGGCCTGAAAGTACACTAGCTTCTTTTGATTTTTATGACATAAACAAATATCATGTTAGTAAGAATAAGAAATACAAAAATGATATAAAAATACTATAAAATTACTCTTTACCTGTTTGACTAGCTGATTAAACAAAACAGGGAAACAACAATTTTTAAAAATTATAATGTGTTTACTTAAATGTGGTACTTAGTCAGGATTTTTAGAATCAAAAAAGAGGAACTTTCCTTCCTAATGATCAGCTAATTATTCTAATGACAAATTAAGTAATTTCTTTTTTGTCCACATTAAGCCATAAAATCAATTAGTCTAAGGACTTCATATGAACGGTTTGGCAGTTTTTAAGTCAATTATTATTGTTGTCATTATTCTCATTATTTTACTTTCATTTGAAATGACTTTGGTCCTTCCATTACATGCAAAATTATCTCCTATAGCTATAAATTACGTAAGTCTTGATTATCAACAGAAGGGCCATTTCTGATCTGAGTATGCCTATAAAATAGACTGTTGCCCATGCTTGTGGCCAAATGACCAAACAACTGACAGAAATTACTCTTTTGCTCTATTGCTGGAAAATTTGGGCTGGAAAGAGGTTCAGCCTTGAAAAGAATCTTTAAATCATCATTAAAAGAACAGACTAAAACAATCTGAGGGGTTTGAAGTGGCCGGGGGGTGGGAGGTTGGGGTACCAGGTGGTGGGTATTATAGAGGGCATGGATTGCATGGAGCACTGGGTGTGGTGAAAAAATAATGAATAATGTTTTTCTGAAAATAAATAAATTGAAAAAAAAAAAAAAAGAACAGACTAATAGAATATCGGTATAGTGGGAGAAACTGCTAAGGTCCACCTGTAAGGGAATTAAAGACAAGGGCTGCAAACTATGTCATCTTACCAGCTTAGGTTAGAAAGAAAAAATATTATAATGTTAATAATTGTGTAAGTATATAAGTATGTAATGTTGTAATATTTGTTTTTTAATTATTACCCATCAGTTTTTTCTGTAGAAATTTATATTCAAAGACTCAGAATCAAATAATGATATGTTTACTTTTAAGGGAAACAAGGAAAAATAAGTATGGTAAGAATATATTTTCCTACACAGACATTCTTCATCCATTAAAGAGGGAATCTTAATGCAAGCATAGGAAGAATAGCCATGGGAAAATTGAAAAGGAATTTCTGGGGCTTGCTCTTTGAAGGTGTTAGGTATGATTTGGGTATTCCTATTGCGGTGGGAGTATGAGTACTCCCATCCAAAAACTTCAAGGCAGTTGTTATGTCTTGAAAGAAAATTCAAATAAAAGTTGACTGCTTGTCTTCTGAAAATCTTTTCTTCTTTTACATTGACAGTTGAAGTAATTTTTAAAAATATATTGATATTGAGCTTTAGCTGCACATAGTTAGATGCTCACAATTTTATATTTCACTTTATCTCAGAAAAACATGGAAAAGTCAGAATTATCATCTATTTACCAATAAAAAATAGAAAAGTAGAACTGAGTTATTGCCAAGTTTACACAGTATGGTGGAATTTGAATGCACATGTGAGGTCACTGACTCCAAAGTCTATTCCAAAGCTCTAGTAGTAATCCTGAATCAAAGGCGAATGTCATAGATAAATTATCAAATCCCAGGGATGAGATTTGTTATATTACTCAGTGATTTGTTTATTTATATATTTCTTCATTCAAATATTTATTCATTCATTTATCCAGTCATTGCACAAAGGTGTATTGAATTAAAAATCATAGAAACAAAATATTTAAAAAAATTTTTTTAGGGTAAATTCCCAGTAGTGCAATTGCTGGGTCATAGGGCAGTTCTATTTTCAACATTTTGAGGAACCTCCATGCTGTTTTCCAGAGTGGTTGCACCAGCTTGCATTCCCACCAACAGTGTAGGAGTGTTCCCCTTTCTCCGCATCCTCGCCAGCATCTGTCATTTCCTGACTTGTTGATTTTAGCCATTCTGACTGGTGTGAGGTGATATCTCAGTGATCCAAAGGGGCACGTGCACCCGAATGTTTATAGCAGCAATGTCCACAATAGCCAAATTATGGAAAGAACCTAGATGTCCATCAACAGATGAATGGATCAAGAAGATGTGGTATATATACACAATGGAATACTATGCAGCCATCAAAAGAAACGAAATCTTGCCATTTGCGACAACATGGATGGAACTAGAGCGTATCATGCTTAGCGAAATAAGTCAAGCGGAGAAAGACAACTATCATATGATCTCCCTGATATGAGGGAGTGGTGATGCAACATGGGGGCTTAAGTGGGTAGGAGAAGAATCCATGAAACAAGATGGGATAGGGAGGGAGAGAAACCATAAGTGACTCTTAATCTCACGAAACAAACTGTGGGTTGCTGGGGGGAGGGGGGTTGGGAGAAGGGGGGTAGGGTTATGGACATTGGGGAGGGTATGTGCTTTTGGGTAAATTGGAAGGGGAGATGAACCATGAGAGACTATGGACTCTGAAAAACAATCTGAGGGGTTTGAAGTGGCGGGGGGGTGGGAGGTTGGGGTACCAGGTGGTGGGTATTATAGAGGGCACAGCTTGCATGGAGCACTGGGTGTGGTGAAAAAATAATGAACACTGTTTTTCTGAAAATAAATAAATTGGAAAAAAAAAAAAAAAAAATTTTTTTTAAACTCCAGTTAGTTACCATATAGTGTAATATTAATTTCAGGTGTACAATCTAGTGGTGTAACAATTCCATAAAATATCCAGTCCAGTGCTCATCACAACAAGGGAACTCCTTAATCCCCATCACCTATTTAACCCATCTTTGCATCCACCTTTATTCTGGTAACCATCAGTTTTTTTCTCTACAGTAAAGAGTCTGTTTCTTGGTTTTCCTCTCTCTCTCTCTCATCATCTCTCTCTCTCTTTCCCTTTGTTCATTTTTTTTTTGTTTCTTAAATTCCAGATCTGAATGAAATCATATGGTATTTTTCTTTTTCTGACTGACTTATTTCACTCAGCTCAATACTCTGTAGGTCCATCCACATTGTTGTAAATGGCAAGATTTCATTATTTTTATGGCTAAGTAGTATTCCCCATCTTCTCATCCATTCATCCAGCTGATGGACATTTAGCTTGTTTCCATAGTTTGGCTATCATAAGTAACGATATTATAAACGTCAGATGCATCCTTTGAATTAATATTTTTGGATTCTTTGGGTAAGTACCCAATAGTGCAATTGCTGAATCATAAGGTAGTTCTATGTATAACTTTTTGAGGAACCTCCATACTGTTTTCTAGAGTGGCTGCAACAGTTTGCATTCCCACCCACAGTGTAAGTGTTCCCCTTTCTCTACATCCTTGCCAACACCTGTTGGTTCTCGTGTTGTTGATTTTAGCATTCAGACAGATGTGAGGTGACATCTCCTTCTAGTTTTGATTTGCATCTCCTGATAATCCATGATGTGGAGCATCTTTTCATGTGTCTGTTAGCCACCTGTGTGTATTCTTTGGAAAAATGTCTATTCATGCCGTCTGTCCATCTTTTAATTGGATTGTTCATTTTGGGGCTGCTGAGTTTTACAAGTTCTTTATACATTTTATATACTAATCCTTTATCAGATATGTCATTTACAAATATAGCCTGCCATTCAATAAGTTCCTCTCTAGTTTTGTTAAGAAACAAAACATTTTAATTGTATGCTTCCTAAGAGCAAAGTTAAAGTTAAAACTCTCAGTATAGGTCTCCATATGCACTGTTAGTAGAGATTAACATTCCATAGCATTATCAATCTAAGCGATGAATATTTTCTGAATTCCAAGTAACACACTGCATAGATCAGAGAAGAAAGAAAACATGTCTTCAACCCAGAGAGTGTGCAGGTTTGTACAAGTTCCATCTAAAAAGGGAAAGAAAACAGAGCAAAAAATATATATATACACATATGTATATACATATCCACGTAAGTCATCCCTATCACAGACTATATTTTCTTATAATTCTTTTTTTTTGCTTGCTTCACCAACTATAACACACAGTGCTTTAGCAAAACAAGTTTCTTCATTTATGAAGTATAGTACAATGGGAAGAGAAGGAAGGAGTTTTAAAATCAAGAAGATTTTTGTTTCTTCTATTGAAGGCATGTGTTCTTCAGTGGACTCAAGAAACTACAAAATCTCTCAGAGTTTGCATTTGTGAAACTTATGAACCTACATTCATGCCACCTCATAATCTATAAATAATCTTTGAAGCCGAAACACCTAAAATTGATTATTCTATTATTAAGATGAAATAGAGCTTTATTCCCCTTAAAGTTGTTTCTTCTTCATGTTTCCATACATTAGAAACCCATGACAAGACTTTCTACAGGCACTGCAATGTATATTAATACACTGTAGTATTTTATTGACAGACTGCTAGTTTCAAAGTCTGAATACCTAGCTCATCCATCACCTTGTGAGTGGTTAAGTGTCACTAAACCTACCAGACTTACAGGGATCTCTACATCCCAGCCACAGAATACACCTAACAGGACCTAACATTGGCATTCACCATCAGTAGATATTAGAAGTCACTTGTAGAAATTTTGTTATGACCTTTCAGAGAAATATCCATAATTATGAGTCAGTCCGACACCTTACATAGCTAACTCTTTCCTCCCAGATTTTAGAGAACATTTTATTACTTAAAATTTAAGAGCGTCTCATCTGATTTTCACATCTCTGAAGGGGAAGGAAAATGGTAAGTATTATCTCCATTTAAAAAATGAAAAATGATATTATCTCCATTTAAAAAATGGAGATAAAAAATAAAAAGTAAATAAAAAATGAAAAAAAATAAAGAAGCAATGTGATCAAGTTACTTGTCTGTAGTCACTGATGATATGAACCCACAGGCCAGTACAAAGTCTGAGCATGCTAAGAAGATGGTATAACTGAGCAATGAGCCTGAAAAATTGACCATCAGTCACCCCTCAAGAGCAAGACAACCCGATGGGAGGAAAGCACCTAAGCAGAGTTTTGAGAATTACAGAAACGAGTTGAAAGGGGAGAAAAATAAAACCTGCAAGGATGTCAACACTGGGTGTTCTATGCAACTAATGAATCACTGAAGTCTACCTCTGAAACTAATACCATATATGTTCATTAATTGAGTTTAAATTAAAAGAAGGAAACCCTCCAAAAATAAATGACTTTTTGATGAACTTTAATGAAGCAATTTCAGCAATATCTACAACATTTTGTGGATAACTGAAGTATAGAGAAACTTGCCAAATACGTAGGAAAGGGTGTTCCAACTGTAAGCCAACAATCCTCCTCCTCCAAAACAAAAACTGAGACATACATTGTAGACTTAGAAAATGTAGGGGTAATAGAAATCAAAGTATAGGCTCACAGTGGAAACATAGATCTATTTGTTCCATCTCGTTATATTACCGATGAAGAAAATAAAATAGAAAAGAGTAAGTACTAGGCAATATTGATAAAACAGGTTCATGGCAGAGCTCTGACGGGAGCTGATTTTGTGAGTGTTAGTCCCAGGCTCTTCTGCTGTCTTCATGAAGGGAGTTAGGACGTCTAAAATTCTTCTTCTGTCCTGGTCTTGCATTTTTAGCCTCAGAGATATGCCAGGGTGGTCTTTTCTTTCTACCTCTCTTGAGACGATAGTGCTTTGGCCTGTTTTGTTTTGTTTTATATTTTTAGAAAATGTAGAAAAGACTTGCATTGATGTGCAAAATAGCCATTATTCTTATCTATTGAGATATCAAACTCAGATCTCTGTTTAATTCGTGGCTTAGATCAAAAGAAGAAAGTTCTTACAAAGCCTTTTCACAAGAGGTAGCGCTTGTCCAAAAAAAATGATCTCTTCTGCTCACTGACTAATCAGGTAGAGTGTCTCTGAGTACATGCTTCGGGGAGGTGTATTTTCTTTGTGTGCTGGCACAAATGCAGAGGATTTGGCAGCCTTATGGAATTTCAGGGGTTTTCCCAGTACCAAAATGAATGGTTCCTTTCTTGGTAGAAAAAAGAGGAATGGCAGGTATTTTTTTTTTTTTCTGATTTTCCCCTAATTCATTTTATACTTTTCATGAGAAGATCTAAAAGAAAAACTGAGGTGCCACGAAAGTTGCTGTTGGCAATCATTTAGTAAGTGTGCTTTGGTAGCATGGAGACGCATAAACATTATAGAAAATATATAGTTTAAATGTTCTATGTTCTTCCTGAGGGGGGGAAAATGGCAATTTAACTTAATTGATGCCCTGAGAACATAGCTGGAATGTAAAATGAGAGCCAAGGACCCACCACCAACAAAACAACTCAGAAATGCATCTCGTAAAAAGAACCTTTGAAATCAGAACTAGAAAAAATAATAATCTATGGAGATAAGTCATGCTATATGATTAGAAGGTAGGTACAATTAGATATAAAAAGTTGTTTTTAACTTGTGACTTGGTGCTAAGGATTTGTTGGGTGCTCAGTAAATATTTGTTAAAGAAGCTAAATGAATTTGTTGCAATGAAATCACAATTGACCCCTGAACAATGCAGTGTTTAGGGGCACTTCTCCCCTGGATAGTCAAAAATCCATGTGTAACTTTTGACTCCCACAAAACTCTACTACTAGTCTACTGTTGGCCCAAATAACATAAATATTTAAATAACATATATTTTTATGTTATATGTATTATATGCCATATTCTTACAATAAAGTAAGCTAGAAAAAAATTGTATTTAGAAAATCATAAGGAAGGGAAAACACACTTACAGTTCTATTCTGTATCTATCAAAAAGAAAAAATTCACATGTAGGGGGACCCATGCAGTTCAATCCCTTGTTGTTCAAGGGTTATTTCTATGTATGGATGGATACATAGGTAAATAGATAGATAAACACATTTGTTACATGTATTGAGCGCTTAAACTGTGCCAGTTATAGTGCTAAATGTTTTAAGCACTATTCCATTGTAACTTCATGAGGTAAATACGGATTATTGAACTGATTTCATAGCTGAAAAAATGGTTTTGAGGAAATACATAACTTGCCAATGTTTGCCGGAAGAGTTGGTGTTAAAATCGAAAAGCAAATCCAGGTCTCCTAACTCCAGAGACCAAAGAATTAACCTAAACTGTATTGGCTGGCTTCCTTTAGCCTCCATACCTAGGTAAACAATTTTCTATCAATGCTTTTTGCTTACAAACATCACAGGAAAGAATCCTTGCTATTTCTATTTTAATAGCATATGCAAACAATTGTCCTTTGCTTTTACAGCATGTCTTCCGGGCATGCCCACATTCAAATTCACCAGGGATAAGGGCTGAAAAAAAATAATCTAAGGAAGAGAAAGCTGTGCACAAACTGTTCTACGGTTTCTCGAATACATAAAACTGTATAATTCGTTATGTCTGACTATCCCATTATTAGACATATTAAAAAGATGGATAGTCCAAGTTAAGTGTCTGCTCCAGGGTATGTTGTCTCTTGTTCAGTCTCAAGCAGGCATGTCTACAGTGCACCAAATGATTCATACTGTAGACCTTTAGAGAAGCTGAATGTAAGTAAAACATGAAATAGGTTTGACATATTAAACTAATCAGCTTTGGCCAATGCCCTTTCTGTAGCCAACAAGCAACCATTCTGCAGGTCCCCTCGTGACGTCTTGATGGACTTCCATCACATAGTTTTATCTTCAAGTTCTGCAGGGATCATTTCCCTCTTGCAATAATGTGCTCTACATTTATGTAAATCACAATGATAATCTCTGGGTTACCTAGAGTTCTGTTGCTGTTGCCAAGGTTTAAATTGTAACTGTTCCTTTAGTACTTTATTACACATTGACAACATGTAATTTAAAATAATAATATAATATATAAAATATTATATATTATGTATAATATTATATATAAATATATATTATATTATTATATATAATATAATATATATTATATTATATATAAATAAATAATATAATAATAATATAATATATATTATAAATATATAATATATATTATATATAATATAAAATAAATAAAGCAAAAACCAAAAAAAAGTGTTTTGATTCTTTGGTCTTGAGAAACATCTGGAAATGTGTTTTAAATTCATCCATTAAAAATATTCTACCCTTGATTTACTGATTTCCAACTATGTGCCAAGCACTAAGCAGGATTCTGGAAGTGTTCTGTTCTATTGACCCCTCTGTTGTGTTTCCTTTTTTACCCTTAGGTATCAGAATCAAAATAATTCATTATTAAACATTTGAAATATATAGACGCATCTAAGAAAATAATTTTTATATCACCTTTTATCCCATAGCTAAAAATAGCAATATTTATCATTTTGATAATGATAAATTATTTTTATAATTTATTTGATAATGATAAATTATCATTTGATAATGATAAATATTATTTTGATAATATTTATCAAAAAATAGCAATATTTATCATTTTGTTGATATTCTCCCATTTTTAACACATGTGTTTAAGTGTGGGCATGGTTTCATTTACACTAAAACTTAGATGACACTTCACTTTATTATTATTTAGATCATTTTTTTCTCATTCATCTATACAGCAAGATTATATTTGCATGTTTACTGGGTTTTCTATTGTTGGATATAAAATTACTCCAGAACTTAGCATCTTAGGACAACTCCCATTTATTACCTCATGACATCTGTGGATTAGAAACCTGGGTATGGCTAGCTGAGTTCTCCAGCTCAAGAGGCCCTACAAAGCTGAGAACAAGGTCACAAAGGGCTATAGTCATATCAAGTTTCAGTCAGGGCAGGATTTGATTCCAAGTATTTCCAGAGGTTGTTGGCAGGATTCTGTTCCTCATTAGGTGTTGCACTTAAGGTTTAAGTTCTTGCGATGGTTGAATGGAAGCGACCTTCAGTTCTTTGCTACATAGGTCTTTTCATAAAGCAGCTCAAAACATGGTAGCTTATTTCATCCAATCATATAGTGTGAAGAGTCAGGGAAAGAATGTAAGCAAAAATTAAGTCACAGTTGTTCAAAACCTGATTTCGGAAGTTACACATCATCATTTTTGCTGTATTCTCTTCATTAGAAACAAGTTACTATGTCAAGCTCCCACTCAAGCCAAACAGTTTCCCAGGACATGGATACCAGCAAGTGGGGATCATTAAGGGCTATGTTAATAGGTGGGCATAATATTCCTTTTACGTACATTCTTTAAGGCATCTATTATTATTTCCCTTTGATATAGTCTGTCAAGGAGAATTATTTCCTGAAAAAAAAGATACGTTTTAAAGCCTTTGAAACATTCTTCCAAATATTGCTCCCGAATTGTTTTGCTAATATATAATCCCATTAGCAATAAATGAGAAAAAATCCTATTTCCCCAAACCCTCACTAACAAAGTTATTATCACAGTTTTTAATATTTTGATGAAAAACATAGCTTTGATAACTTTAGTATTTTAGGGAAAACATTAAAAATGTTTTAATTCTCATATCTTTAATAACATTAAATTGAATGCTTTTTTATATGTTTATGAGCCATTTGGATTTCTTCCATCTTTTTTTAAGACTCATTTATTTGTTTTAGAGAGATTGAGGAGGGCAGAGGGAGAGAGAAGCCTTAGCAGACTGCACTGAGTACAGAGCCGCACGTAGGACTCGATCTCACCACCCTGAGATCATGACTTCAACCAAAACCAAGAACTGGATACTATACTGACTGCACCTCCCAGGGACCCATGTCTCTTCCATTTTAAATTGCTCTTATTGTTTGTATATTTTCCTACTGGGTTGTCTTTTGATAGAAAAATATTTAACTTCTGATTTCAAGTTTCTTAATTGCCTTGTATATAAATGACTTGTCTATTAACATACATACATATTTTCCTCATTGAACTATAAAGCAGAGAGTTACCCCACTAGCATTCCAATGATACTGTTTATTGCAGTAACAACAAAACAAACAAAAAACACATGTAGAGCATGAAGCATTCAGTGTTTTTCAAGGGCCCATGGAACAGAAAGCCTCAACTAGATAGAATGCTGCCCCTAGGACCAGGTTAGCCTGAAAGGTAGGAATTTATGGAAAGAAGAAGAGTGGTTTGTACAAGTGCCACATGATATAAAAGTTTGGAAAGAGAGAGGAAAAAAGACAAGTAGATTTGTCTCCACGACGGTCAAAACAAAACTTATAGTAGCGATCTACATTATTTAGGAAAGACTTCAAGGTGATTTCTGAGTTTCTTTTTGATACAAAATTGAATTAAAATGACCATAAGTGGTATAATAATGTCTTTCATTTTAAAGAAGATTTTAAATGAGAACACCAATTTGTTCATTATATTTGTGACAAATATTGACTCAATTATACTAGACAATGTTGAAGGATACTATTTATTCTTTTAATAATTAAAGTTCTAAGTTCTAATTAACCAATTTGATTCATTAATTGAACTTCATTAATGGAACACAATAGTAACTGAACAAACCAGTCAAATCTTTTTCCTTTAAATGTTGTAAATGCAGTGGTGAAAATGCACCGTTCTCATTATTTCCACCACTTAGGGGGATCCTCCACTTTGTACACATGTCACTCAAAGCATGATTTAAATATCATCATACTGGTACAATTTTTCTTATTCTTACATTCCAGGATCAGAATGGTCTCATTCAAGATATTCATTTCTTTTTCACTCTAATTCAGATTAGGTTGTTATTCTTAATAATTCTATTATTGCCTAAAACTATATTTAAGAATGAAACTAATTTAATACATTTTGGGAGCCACTGAAGCAAAGAGCTGTGACCAATGCTCAAAACAATGTGACACAGTCAGTTGAAGATTGCAGACCGAGCACACGTTTTCACCTTTACTCTCTTCCAAACTGTTGAAATGCGCTGCGGTATAACCCCAGGATGGAGTGTTAAATATCTGTCATGAAGAAGAAGGCTATTTTTATATACATATAAAAATATTTTATTTCTATGGAACAATTTCTGGGCTCTGTTAAGTGATAAACAGCAAGGGAGAAAGAAATATAAATAGTAAACACTTTTAAAAAATAAAACATTGAATAAATGTGTCTCCAAATACGTGTTTTCTTCTTAGGCATCAGCAGAGGAAAGCATTCTGTCAAAATGATAATATAAAGATATGATATGGCAGAGACAACTGTATGTGTACACCAAAACAGATGCATTTTTTTTTCTCCTTAACACACAGAAATATTTTTCATCCTGTGTTACTGTGTAACTGTGTCACAGTTAGCTGTGGCCATATGACTGAGTTCTGGTCAATGTGCGTAGGCGGAAACAGAGTGTGCCACTTTCCAGTCCGCTCAGGAGGTGCTCAGTCCTCCTGCAGCTTTGCCTACTCATTTTTTTCTCTGTCAGGCAGATGCAGAAGATGGTAGGAAAGGAATCCAGATGTCTGCAGAAATACACAACAGAGGGAGCTGGTTTCCGCAGGTCTTTGGAGCGGAGTCCCCACACTGACCCAACGCAGACATGCAGTGCGTGTAAAGTAGCTGTTTGCTATGTAAAGCCACTAAAAATGTCCCGTGGTTTATTTTAGCAGTTAGCATACCATGACTAACAGACTTAAGTTAGCATACCATGACTGACAGACATAAGATTCAAATAACAAGATCGTACACAGAAAAGAGCTGAAAGGAAGTCCAAGATTGAATGCGGTTAATTCGACCTAAAACACACCAATCCACCTAAACGATCTGGGAGCAGAGGGTGCTGGGCAGCGGGAGGAGGAAATGTTTAACTGATAGTTTGTGTAGAAATTTGTTTTGAAAGATTATTAGACAGAATGAGAAGAAATTCAGAATTCTTTTCTTTTAACGAAGAAGTAACTCCAACAAAAACATGCAGAAGAGAAAACATAATCATAGTCTACTACTTCGATCGGCAATGACTCACATATAGTCATAAATTTATGATTGAGAAGAGGAAGTCCATACATGATTTTAGACTATGTAAATAAAAATAACGCATGCATATTAATTGGAAATGTGTATGTAAATATCAAAAAACAATGAAAATAATTTCAAAGTGGTTGCAGCAAGATAGGGGGTTAGTATGGTGGACAAGAAAGAGACAGAGGACTGTGCTTCTTTTTATACTCTATGTAGTATTATTCAGGCTATATGTGTATATAGGTGTATATGTATGTATACCTATATATGCATACATATGAATGCACATTTACATATATATGCATTTTATTATTAAATTTACTTTATATTAAAAATTAATTTTGAAAAGACAGAATAGTTTGGAGCAATATTTATAAGGTAATGTAGAGTAAAACTGTCACCTTTGTATTCATAACCCTATCAAATTCATTGTTCTATCTTTTATCAACTGAGCATATCTGGATGATATCTCTTATTATCTTATTAATATATTTTTCTCAGTTGTTCCTTTATTCACACCAATAAATTTTTCTGGGAATGTCCTGTTTTTCCCTATCTCCTATTAAGTTATATTTGTTTGCAAAATACAACTACATGGGGCACCTGGTGGCTCAGTGGGTTAAAGCCTCTGCCTTTGGCTCAGGTCATGATCCCAAGGTCCTGGGATCTAGCCCACATCCGGCTCTCTGCTCAGCAGGAAGCCTGCTTCCCTTCCTCTCTCTCTGCCTGCCTCTCTGCCTACTTGTAATCTCTCTCTGTCAAATAAATAAGTAAAATCTTTTAAAAAAATACAACTACATCACCAGCTTCTACGATAAAAACAAATCCCCCAAGTCTAAAAGCTGATGTACTTAGTGTCGTTTCCTATAAGCTTTATTGTATACATTTTGGCATCTGATTATATAATATTTGGAAATAACTTTATCATGAAATCTTTATTCCCCAATAAGAATTTTTTTCCCCAATAAGAACATAAGGTACATAGGAGACTGTGTTGCTTCACAGTACACACTCAATGAATGTTGTGAAATTATATTAAATCAAAGAGTAGGTGGAGGGGAACGGGCTGAAGGAAAAGAAAATAGTACATTTGCATCACACTCAGCGTTCAGCACATTTTGAGGCACAAACTACATTAAAAAAAAAATATATTGAAAATAAAACATGAACTTAAAGGAACTAGGAACAGAATATCCAAGGGTAAAGACAAACAACTAGAAATCTACAAATCTCCTTCTCCCTATCAGGTTAGAATATAGCTGATGCATAACTGCACTGATAATTGTCTTTCATGATCATGCCCTGTAATTCCTTTCTTATATGTCTACTATTTTAAAAGTCGTTAAAAATGTAAGCAGATTGCAAAGAAAAGGAGCCAGTGTGGGTTAAAAAAAAATGAGGTAGCATTTCCAGAAGAAAATTGTTTTGTCTTTGGCAAAATTCCCCTAATAACAAACAACTACAGATACACAGTAAGTATTATTACTTTTAATTTATATTTGGACATTCTGTTTTTCAATGTGCTAACTCTCCCAGAAGTACTCTAGAATGGGGCCTCTATCAGCAGTGCATATTGTATCCAACACTGAGAACCAAACAATGTTTTCTCTCATTGAAGTTTATGGTCTTTAACTAATTTCAAACAAATTTATATTGTTAATATTAGTACCAGGAGACAGGCACTTTACCAATTACCTGTGGGGGGGTTGTGGGGGGGGTGGGGGGAAGAGCTGTCAATGTCAATTTCAGTTTTAAAATAAGAAGTCTGTTCTGTGTTTGAAAACAGATGTTGAACCTCTAAACACACAAATACTTTCTCATAGCCAAGGCTTTAGTTTTCCTAAGAAGGACAAATATATTAGCAGCTTGTTTATAAGGAAAAACCAAAGTGAATGTAGAAACACATAAGAGCATGTGGGCTAAATCTGACAACATGTATGCTACATAAAGGAACTATTACAAAACTTCATAAATGTGCTATATCTCACATAAGAAGTGAAAGTAATTTCTCAGGTTCTTTTTAGTTACAGCATCTATGGAGGTATCCACACAAGGATGGGGAGATTGCAAGTATCTTACTGTTGCAGTAAATCCACAAGATGAAGACCAAAGCATTATTTAAAAGGACATTCCTACCACTCAAGAAAAGTGAGTAAAAAAAAAAAAAAATTAAAATACTTTTATTAAATGATTACAGGCTAAAAAAAGTTTAAGTATCAGTTTTTATGTCCTTACCCTAAGGTGGAACTCAGCCTGGTATGCTAATTGGAAATTATTGCATCATTAAGAAACCCAAAATTACAAAATCAAGATGAGATCAGAGTCGGTCAAAGAAAGTACAAGCACTTTCTTATTGACTAGCCAATATGTATATTTTTCTTTTTATAGATTTCATTTATTTATTTGACAGAGAGAGAGAAAGATCACAAGTAGGCAGAGAGGTAGGCAGAGAGAGGGGGAAGCAAGCTCCCCACTGAGCAGAGAGCCAGATGCGGGGCATGATCCCAGGACCCTGAGATCAGGACCTGAGCCAAAGGCAGAGGCTTAACCCATTGAGCCATTCAGGTGCCCCACCCAATATGTATCTTGATCTATGCTCAGCACTCTACCTAAGTTATGACTGCCTGATGATTAACTCCCAACAAATTTCAAATCTCAACAGCCAAAATGTTGACACATTGAGGCCAGCAATTCTTTGCTCTATAACCAGAGTAGAGCATCCTAAGGTTTTCCAACTAAGTCACTTGTCTATCCCCATGCAACAGAAGAGGGTCCTAGTAAAGGAGCAGCTGTATTCTTGGAAAGTGAAAGGAAGAAATATAATCCTAAGTATAGATACAGGGCCACTGATAATATGAATGTCTTTGGAGTATCACTAATCAATCATTTTCCTCCCATTTAGGGATTTCTGCAAGTACAGATGTAGTGCAAGACTTCCCTTATAAATACCCTGCTAGGTAGGTATTCAGTTCCCTTATAGACATCTCACTCTACTCAGGTAAAGTGGGCAATTTCACAGCCCACTCTCCCTGAGCTGTCCACCCAGGGTGGACATTGTAAAGGTATGTCATTTCTTCCATTCAGTTAATAGGTAACATGGGAGCATAAGTAGCGAAGAGCTCTCATACATCCAACCAAGGAGCCCTTAAGCTGAGACAAGGCACAGGGATGAGAAGTTCCTGTCTAAGTAAAGTTGGGTGGTCTGGGACACTCCATTTCCCTTTTCCTCCAGGGCATTCAAGTAAGGCCCCTCACCGAGATCCTTCTCCGGGTCAAAACACTTAACTTGCTCTGGGAAATAACATTAGTTCCCAGCCCTTGAAAGTGCTTTTGTCTGCTCTCTTTCCCCTAATCTTTCCTGTGGTTTCTCACAAACATGTGTTATTCTTTCACATCTTTCTCTTCTTCAGTGTCCAACAAATACCCCAAACCTTACTTTCTTCAAATAGTATTTCCTTTTTCATTTTCAAATTAAACACTAGAGTCCATTAAAACAGGAGTAGGTAGGAGATTAGTCTTTAAATATTCCCAGAAGGTAAAATAGAATATTTGTTTCATCACTCAAGTACATCATAGAACACAAAGTGAAACTGAGTATTTGTTTTTCTACTAATCAAGTTGTCCCTTTATAACCTGTCACGGTAATAACAGCTTCAATAAATTCTAGGTTCTAGAACACATGATCTTCAATTTAATGATAATGGTGAAGATGGCCAGTAGACATTGTTAGATATAGCCCAGAGATTAGGAAGCTGAGGCTCAATAGAGTAAACAGTCCCAAGTCTCAGAGCAAGAAAAAAGACCAGCTGGATGCAATCAGTAGGTTCCAAATTTCTGTTCTTTTCTTGAAAGTTACTGGTTTTGAAAGAAAGAACAGGAAGGAAATCAAGCCATATACCTTCAAAAATACAAAGATTCTAATGGCAGAAATAGAGGCAGTCCTCTTTAGAAAATGATCTTTTGGGGAATGTAGTAATAACTTGTATAATTCTCACCAAATATTGAGAAAATGCAGTGTTGTGCTAAATGCCTCCAAGAAATGAGTGAGAACTGCAGAAGCCTGACTCAATCCAAGCCTCATCAGAGCCAGAGAGTTTCTGATCGCTTCTGTGCAGGAGATATACTTACACGTATGCAAATATTGTTTTGTGAAGCTACAATGACTTACTCAGTTACTTTCAATGTTATCAAATATATTTTATTGTTATTCTCAAGTAGTATGTGAAAGAATATGATTAATATGATTGCTTGAATATGCTATGGCCATAAAAAATATTAACCCCTTAAACTATAGAGAGGATGAGTGCTGAGGTGATCATGGTCACAACACTGTTAACACCATCAGCTCATAAAGTTAAGACAACCACTCAAGTGGAATGAAACTAGAATCATCTCATTCTCCAGAAAAAATGATCTGTACCAGACCAATAATGTCTGAAACAAATTGTCCTTCACTAGAGACAGCCTCTGATTTGAGGGAATCAATAGAATAATAAGTATTTAAGATCTAAGCTAAATACTCAAGTCCACTTCTTACCTCATTGTTATTCCTTAAACTTTAAATTGGACACGATTTCATTGATTTAATTGGTCATTTTCAGAAGGACAAGAATAGTCTTTATCAAATAAGAGTTAATATAATGCTTGATGAGATTATCTCCACAGTGACCTCAAGAAGATTGTTTCCTAAACAGTCATTAAAATTAACATGTCCATCACACCAAAGATACAAAACCATTGCTTGTAGCTAAAAACTTTATATATTAAAGGAGTGATTTGATGAATAATTCGAATACTGGAGTGCTATTCTTACTGTCATCCATTATTTAATTGAGAATATTGGGTAAAAAGCCAAAATTATATTTTGCTGAGTTCACATATAGTTTCAATTTTCTCAGAAGACTCATAAAAGCAGGAGATTGATAGGGACAGAATTATTATTTATTCACACAGCAAATGGTCATCTGAATATTTCCTTATCTTTCTGAAGTAGTGAGAATAATGCACAGAAAGAAATGTGCTTTCCTATTTTCCATATTATCTAGCCAAATTATTGTTACTACTTTTTGTAACTCAGATTGCTTTTATGCTACCTATACATGGAGTGACATGTCTTCTTGCAAGATACAATATGGTAACATTCTAGAATCATACGGTTTTTGTGCTGCAGTGAGAGGGAGAGCAGTCATTATTATTAATTATTACATATGGCAGGATTTTTAAGTTGAAGAGCGTGTTATTCTAAAAAAGATATAAAATTGTGTTTTAATTATACTTTCAATAGATGAGTGTTGTCAGTGAATATATTTAATGATGACATAACACACACACACACACATACATAGAAGTATATTCTGAGTGAGAAAAGAAAAAGTCTTGTTATCAGAATAAAATGATAGTCTCTGGGAAAAATATTATACAACAAAAAAATTGACAATTTTTTCTCTGCAGAAAAAATACATAAATTTTAAGCCATTATATCCTTTCTTCTAAAAAATTACCAGTGCACGCTGTTTCTAGGACAAGGGGCTATTTCATCTCTAATACTTATACTTGTTACTATTTAGAGGTTGGAAGTGTAAAGTGGGATGATATATTACAATAAATAGAGCAAAAATTGTATCTCAAGTTTATGACTATTAATGAATACAATACTCCTTCAGAGTTCTTAAGTATGAAACATCCATATACATATATATGTATATATGTATATATATATGTGTGTGTGTATATATATTTTTTAAAATTCACACATATATATGTGTGTGTGTATTTTTTTTTAATTCGGATATAAAATTTAAGGCAGCATCAGAAAATGTGTTATTAATCAGCAACATACAAATATAGACTATCCACACGGTGCGCCTATACTTTTATTTTGGGCATATTTGAGACTCCAAGTATAGCCTACAGTCTCTGCTTATTGGACACAGTTCTGGTTTTTATTTACATTGATCTTCTTCCTTAATCTAGCATTACATATCACTAAATATTCAGATATGTCAAATGGAAGATCACTTGTGAGCTCAGAGCACTAATTGAACCTGGTTATATAATTACTGACTCATTTCAAAGCGTTTTCATCTACATATTTAGAAGACTTCACTGATAGCCCATTCCATAGGCATTGATCCAGACTCTCTCAGTTTCTGAAACTTATGAACAATGTTTCTTAATTGTATTAGCTAAGAGATCTCTCCCTAGAAAAAAGGTAGAAGCATATTCTGCATATTCTATTTGAAGGCAAAGTCAGTTTCCAATTATTTTATTCATTTATTTATTCATTCACTCATTCATTATCTGTAATAAGAGGTAGGGAATTAAAAAAAAAAAAACACAGGTGCTCCATAATCTTGTAGAATGACTATGTTGGTGTATTAGGGAGAAACATGCTTCCTCCCACCAAAGGATGCTCAAGTCAAATCCCTGGGACTAGTGAAAGTTACCTTATTTGGAAAAGGGTTATTTTTAGATGGCATTAAGTTAAGGATTTTTAGAGGAGATCATCCTGTATTACCAGTGTAGACCATAAAATATCAATATATCAAAAGATGCGTTTCTTTCTGGGATATAGGGTATTGGTGGTAGAAGGCTATGAGTTCTTGAAGTTACCTACTCGTGAATTTTGTTTATGTGTGTATTATTTTCTACAATACTCAAGGACCATAGATAATAATTCCAGGACCTCAGAAGTTTTGTAACCAAACCAAGTTTGTTTTTTTTTTTTCCTATTCAGCAATGAAGACTTTCATTAGGGGTCATCAAATGATAATCATAATGTTACACTGTTCCCCATTATCTTTACGTGCCCTCTTTTTCAATCTGCTATAAACTGAGATTATACCCTAGTTGTATGGAGCTAGAAGTCAGTTGTATGAATTAGTCACTTTAGCATGTACCATGAGCATTAAGAGTTTAAGACCAAGTAATAGGTCAGAAAATCAGGGGCTATGGACTGTGTTGTAAATGCACCAAATATCTCTCCTTAATATTACTTCCTCATTTGTGAAATAAGGTGATGGAGGACAGTTAACATTAAAACAAAATTCACCAAAGTAATAGATAATCCCACTTTGTCAATCCTAAAATAAGCTGGAAATGCAAACAGTCTGCTAAAATGTATTGACAGTTCATTTCATCTTGAAATAGGTAGTATCCAAGGGCCCCAAATTCAAAATGAAATATCAAGGGTTGAATACAGGCATTACCCTTTTCAGATAGACAGCTGATACAAGGACAATGACAACTACTGTCTCTCACACAAGCCAGAATATCAGAGCAGCTTTTGTGTGTCCCTCAGTAGAAGGATGAGGAATTTGGGAGCAAATGTTAAAAGTTACATGATTAAGGGTCATTTTATGCAAGATTTTGGAGGGAGGGTTTTTCTTCATAACACAGGATCTGGTAGACTTCAAAAATGAACAATAATTTTTATTGAATCCCTGTGGATAACAATCCCAGGTCCATGATACAACTATTGTCCGTTTCATGGCATGTGTGCTGAACACTAAAATGCATGAATTAGTGAGATTATATATATATGTATATATATACACGTATGTATATATACACATATGTATAATCTCACTAATTCATGGATTTTAGTGTATATATACATATACATGTATATACATGTATATATGTGTGTATATATACACATTCATATATATATACATATATATATATAATCTCACTAATTCATGCATTTAGTGTTCAGCACACATGCCATGAAAACAGACAATAGTTGTATCATGGACCTGGGATTGTTATTAGTATTTAACAGGTTATAAATTTCAATATATGATAAAGGAAGGAGACCCAGCTTTGGAAGCTGGCCAGAAAAATAAGTAAGAAAGAAGTTCTCCCTCATTTTCATTGAGTAGCTGAGGTTTCTTTCAATATGCTGAATAAAGAGATAGTATACAATTTTTTAGGTATTTAAGCATTCAAATCTTTTTTTCTTCCAAATGAATTAAAGAGATCTAGAATTTAAAGACATTTCCTCATATTTGATCAGAAAAAGTATCTTTATAATGAAAGACTTCTGGATGAAAATGTTTCATGACACACAGAATGAATTTAAAAATCAAAATTTACTAAATCTTCTTGGGTGGCCAAATGAATAGAGATTTATGTTTCAATTTGAACGTGACATGTGTTTTTAAGGTAGAATGTGATGATAATTTACTGTGGTGATACATTAGAATGATGTTTAACAAATTAAACATTGCACAGTAAAGTTTCATGCAAATGTACAGGAGAATGGTTGAAAATGCTTGAAAAGCATTTATAGATCTCTGTTAAAAAAACAGAATGGAGGGACGCCTGGGTGGCTCAGTTGGTTGGGCAGCTGCCTTCGGCTCAGGTCATGATCCCAGCGTCCTGGGATCGAGTCCCACATCGGGCTCCTTGCTCGGCGGGGAGCCTGCTTCTCCCTCTGCCTCTGCCTGTCTCTCTGTCTGCCTGTGTTCACTCTCTCTCCCTCTCTGACAAATAAATAAATAAAATCTTTAAAAAAAAAAAAAAACAGAATGGATAACAAAGAACACAAAACTTTTCACATAATTTTAAAAATACCATTAAAAAAATTTAAAGCTTGTACTGAGGAAAACTTACATTTTAATATATCAGACAATTTGCTCTGAATGCAAATTCGTACTTGTTAAAATACTAACAAATATTTAATAAGTAAAATTACAGGAGCGCTTGGGTGGCTCAGTTAGCTGAGCTTCTACCTTTGGCTAGGGTCATAATCCCAGGGTCCTGGGATCAAGCCCCGCATTAGGCTGTCTCCTTGGCAGGGAGCCTGCTTCTCCCTCTCCGTCTGCCTGCCACTGCCCCTACAGTAGTTCTCAACTACTTTAAAATGTATAGGACACCTAAATGCATACACCTTTAACCATATTCTCTGAACCATCATTCTCATGACCATAACTGGTATTTAGTCACTTACCAATGTACCAACACATTTGAGATTCCTCAAAAAGTTAAAAACAGAGCTACCCTATGACCAAGCAATTGTACTACTGGGTATTTACCCCAAAGATACAGATGTTATGAAAAGAAGGGGCACCTGCGACCCAGTGTTCATAGCAACAATGTTCACAATATCCAAACTGTGGAAGGAGCCCAGATACTCTTTTTTTTTTTTTTCACTTATTTTAATTTTTTAATTTAAACTCAATTAATTAACATATATTATTAGTTTCAGAAGTAAATGTCAGGGAGTCATCAGTCTTATATAATACCTAGTACTCATTACATCACATACCCTTCTTAATGCCCAGCACCCAGTTACCCCATCGCCCCACCTATCTCCTGCCAGTAATCCTGTTTGTTTCCTATGATTAAGACTCTTTTATGGTTTATCTCCCTCTCTGGTTTTGTCTTGTTTTCTTTTTTCCCTCTCTTCCCCCATGATCCTCTGTTTTGTTTCTTTAATTCCATGTATCAGTGAGATCATATGATAATGGTCTTTCTCTTTCTTATTTCACTTAGCATAATACCCTTGTTCCACCCATGTTGTTGCAAATGGTAAGATTTCATTTTTTAATGGCTGCATAATATTGTGTGTGTGTGTGTGTGTGTGTGTGTGTGTGTATCACATCTTTTTTATCCATTCACCTGGGTTCTTTCCATAGTTTGGCTATTGTAGACATTGCTGCTGTAAACATTGGGGTACAGGTGCCCCTTTGGATCACTACATTGAGCCCAGATACTCTTCAACGGACAAGTGGATAAAGAAGATGTGGTCCATATATACAATGGAATATTACTCAGTCATCAGAAAGGATGAATACCCATCATTTGCATCAACATGGATGGAACTGGAGGAGATTATGTTAAGTGAAATAAGTCAAGCAGAGAAAGGCAATTATCATATGGTTTCACTTGCATGTGGAACATAAGGAACAACATGGAAGACATTAGGAGAAGGAAGTAAAAAATGAAGGGGTGAGCCATCAGAGGGAAAGATGAGCTATAAGAGACTATGGACTCTGGGAAAAAAACTAAGAGTTTCAGAGGGGTGGAGTGGGAGGATGAGTTAGCCTGGTGATGGGTATTAAGGAGGGAATGTATTGCAATGAGCATTAGGTGATATACACAAGCAGTGAATCATGGAATACTACATCAAAAGTACTGTGTGAAGTACTGTCTGGAGACTAACATAACATAATAAAAATAAATAAATAAAATTGATGTAAGTTTCCAAAAATAAAAAAAAAAGAGCTATAGTATTTAATAACAACAATTTCATGCTAGAGGTGCAGGTGCTGATGGGTCTGAAAAAAATAGTACATCCAAGAGGTGTGGAGGTGCACACAGCTGCTGAGAGAAGAGAGGCAACAGGGACAAGTATATGATCAGTTGATACTTAGAATTTTTGGATGGAGAATCAAATGTGGCCTTTCCTAGAACATATTCTCCTATGTTAGTACTGCCAAAGGATAATCAGCTCTTATATGTTCTGAATTTAAGTCATAAGTCTGATTGGTTATTCCTGTATCTTCAAACAATCCTACTTGGAACAGTTAAAACCAGAGCAATTAAATCTAAATAAGGAGCATCTGAATTTATAAATCAAATTCATAAATATATTCATAAAATGTGTACAATATACAAGGCATAATTCTAGGTGCCATGGGAAATTCAAAGAAAAAATAAAAACTAACATTTTTTAAACACCTATTCTATGCCACATTCTCTCTCTCTCTCTTTCTCTCTTTTTTTTTGGGGGGTGGTGGTGGTGGTAATATTGGAGTAGATGAGTAGTAAAGACAGAGAAGTAAACTAGAAAAAGCACTTGAGCTCAGTGATGTAGGTCTGGGGTTCATTGTTTTGATACCATACTAATCTATCTCTTTGACTACATACTATATACATACATATCAAAGGATATCATAAATCCCATTTATAAGGAAACATCTATCCTAACCTGTAAAAATAGGGACTATATAATAAGTTATTTCCCTAAAATATTTTTAATATCCTGTTGAAAAGTAAACATCATATTAGTGATAACAGAATATAACATATTGACAACTATGAGACACATAGAAGAGGACAGATACGAACTATGGACATAGTCAAGGGAGAAAGGAATTAAACTGAAGAGTGCTGCTGGTAGACTCAGCCATAAATATGGACACTCACTTCACCTTGTACAACACTAATTATCCAATTTTACTGCTCTCTTTTTAAATATATATAATTTTTATATATGACATTAAAATTAATCACCATAACAGTAAATCTTTCAAGCTATTCAATTATGCTTTGGTTTTCTATTACTATGTTGCAAATTACCACAAATTTAGCTTAAAAAACAATACTTATTCATTACCTTACACTTAGGTTTAAGGTTTTACTTATTTATTTGTCAGAGAGAAACACAGAGAGAGAGGGAACACAAGCAGGGGGAGAGGCAGGCAGAGGAGAAGCAGGCCTCCCACTGAGTAGGGAGCCTCATGTTGGGATCCATCCTAGGACCCTGGGATCATGTCCTGAGCTGAAGGCAAATGCTTAACGACTGAGCCACCCAGGTGCCCCTACCTCACACTTTTGTAGTTAAATAAGCTCAGCTGGGTTCTAGGCTCAAGGTAAAAATCAAAGACTCAGCCAGAAAGGGCTCTTACCTTGAAGTTCTAGAGAGAATCTGATTCTGAGTCCATTTCAAGTTTTTGACAGAATCTAGTTTTTTTCAGCATTAGGATTAAGATCTCCATTCCTTGAGTTTTCAGGGGCCTCTCTCTGCTTCTTAATGCCCTTCATGTTTCTTCTTCAGTGCCTTTCCCATCTTCTAACAAGCAAGGGTGTGTAGAGTCCCTCTCAGACTGCCTGTGTCTATGACATTTCCTTTTGCTCCCATCCAAAGAAAGTTCTCTGTTTTTATGGATTCATGTAATTAAACAGAGCTCATATAGATAATCAGAGCAATTTCCCCACTCTAGGGTCAATCATGCCATTTAGCAAAATGGTCATGATCATGATATCATATTCTCAGATTCTAGGAATCATGGCATCTTCAGAAGGACATATAAAAATGTTTTACTGTTGTAAAATTGCATTCCAAGAAGTACAAAACACAATGACCAAGTAATATCAGTTTATTCTAGGAACTTCAATCATGGTAATAGCACATAGAGGCTATCCATCTACCTATTGCTTTCTTCAGAAATGAAGAATGAAAACGTAATTGTGATTGTCTGGCCCTGGAACATCTTATAGGTGCCTCCACAGGAGTGTTACCAAGATCAATGACTCTTTCCTTCATGTCTTCCCACATTCAGATTCATAAACCTTCTAAATTACTGGGGCTTCTAATATGTTCCTTAGGAACATGGATTTAAACTTCCACATTTAATGGACTTAAATGATCAATACAGAGATGTCTTGTGATCATGAAAGGTTCATTTCACCCTGTAATTACAGTTTTTTTCTGAAATTGAGAGACAGATAGAAAGATTCTGAAAATGAACTCATTAAACCTCAGCCTAGTCCTTATGCCCATTCATTTCAAAATGTGATCTTCAAACCCCTAAAAATACTTTTAGGACAGACACTATGAACTTGTTTTTTAAAAAATAAAGCTTGTTGAATGGACTCTTTAAAAACATGTTTTTCATACATTCTTCCAGTGTTTTTATCTACCACTCAGAAAAGTACCTTGGAGAAGACAACATAACAAAATATAAAGTATATCTTCTCTTCTACTTTATGTCATTAATGTAACATATGCTCAAAGGAACACCACAGAACTTCCAGTATACAGCATTTTGGTTAGTTTAACAGAAACACAGAGAATACTTAGAGACACAAAATTATGTGTGTGTGTATTCACATATATATGTTTGTATATATGATGCATATGTATAATGTAATGTATATATATGTATAACATATATATCATATATACATTATTATAATAATTATCACATTCTATAATATACATTTTTTATTTGCATAATTATCTGAAGAATCATTCATTCAGAAGTATTTGGGCAACCAATTATGGGTGGCCGAAGTATACTTAATTTTTCTATGTATATTTCAAAAATTAATTATAAACACATAGCAATAGATAGAGTAAATGACATATTTCAAACAGATAATTAATCAAAATGACATGTTCAGAAAGAAGGGGCAAGATGGGGGAGAAGTAGGAGACCCTGCTTCAACTGGTCCTCTTAAGTGAGTTAATTATCTACCAGAATACTCTGAACACCCATGAAATCAGGCTGAGATGCAGGATTATATACTCCTGGATCTCTGTGGGAGCAGAAGACACCAGTGGAGAGGTAGCATGGAGTAGGAACACTTGGACTGAACAGAAAGGGGTGGGAGCCACCAGAAGTGATTCATTAGAAAGTAACACCCAATATGAAATGACCTGTGATTGGGGACCAGCATTAGCTTGAGATTGGTCAACAGCACTCAAAAAGAGCAAAAGATCTTAATGGGCAACTGGTGGAATCTGGTGGCCATGGACATTAAGCCCACAGACCCACGACAGCCACTGCTGGAGAACACCCATGCCAGTGGAGCTTCCAGTTCCTGGTCTCTGAGCCCCTGGGGTTGCGTGCACCACCGCTCAGCTGGGTGTATGCCCATGCCTGCATGAGGAAGTCTGGTGAGGGCACCAGCCTGAGCTCCCTAGAACTACAGACTTTTGTGCTCTGCATGCACTGTATGACCGGGGTCTGAACTGCACTCCCCACTTATGCCCAAGAAACCTCCCTGCAGGAGCTAGCCGTCTTTCTCTAGGACCAGCTGAGGGTCTGGACTCTCCTAGCCTGGGCCTGAAGGAACTCAACTCGATTTCTGGTTGGGATCCCGCAGTAGCGACCTGCACAACCATGAGGTCTGGACCCCAGACACCAATCCCGGCAAAGGCATCCACCAGAAGTGGGGTCCCTGGACCAATATTGCTCACTGTTTTAGTGGCATGGGGATGCAGAGACAAGTGGGCGATTGGAGCAACCCCTGAGATGGCGGCTGGGGATGTGCACTGCCTGTGGAGGTTTGCACTGTTCAGCAAAGTTTGTGGAGGGGGAGTCTGTGTGTTCTGGATCACCCAGAGGGGAGCAGACTGAGGCTTCTCTCTGAGACAGGGAGGTCTGGGTGCAGTTTCCTTTCCACTAAACCTCCAAAGAGCTGCAAAATGCTGCCAAAGAAAAAAAACCTCCAGAGAACAAAGGCCTGAAAAACTGGTTTCCACAGAGCCCAGCCCCTTGATAGGGAGGCAGGAGGACTCAACCCAAGCAAGACTGACTGAAAAAGAATGTGGCAGCCCCCTTCCCCAGAAAGCAAGCAAGAAGAACAAGAGGACAACTGCCACAGGGTTCCCATAAAATTGCAAAACCCCAATATCAAGGGAGAACAAGATAGTAAGCTCCCAATATTGTCCTAACACCTGTATATTTCATAGATACAATGTTTATTTTTAATTCATTCTCACTATTCTTGTTCTTTTTAATTTTTTAACCTACTTACCATTACAACTAGAGGTCTAACACAACATATTCCATAATAAGTTTTAACTTGAACTTTTTCATACATAAACCTGTGTTTTTTTTTCTTTTCTATTTTTTTAATATTCATGTAGATATAAGCTTCAAGGTAATCCTCTTTCCCTAATCAATACTATTCCTATATATAAACCAGTTTTAATATCCCCTTATCTCTGGAAATTTGAGTCCTTTAACAAAGATATCAAGACACACCCAGGAAGAATCAAAATAATCCTCCTCACCCACATCCAGGATTTATAACCACCCTCCCATCCTTTTCTCCTGTCAATGTTTCTGTGTGTTTCTTTTTGTTCTGGTATTATATAAATCTTATCCTTGGGATTCATTTTGGCTGGGTTCTTTTTTTTATCTTGTCATTTACTTTTGCTGGTCTTTTTGTTTGTCCACTTTTGTTTGTTTACCTTATAAATCTTACTTGTGGGGCCCATTCTAGCTGTGTCTCCTCTTTTTTTCCTATCTCTGTCTCTTTTTTTCTTTTTTATTTCTTTTTGGTGGTGACTTCTGATTGCTCAGAAGCACTCCAGGGTGCACCTTGCCTGGATCGCAGTTGATATATTCAGCTACACATCCCCTCAACCACCTCTCACCAAAATGACTAGGAGGAGAAACATCCAACAAAGTAAAACCTCAGAGACTGTGCCCTCACCATCAGAACTCTTGGATATAACATAAACAGTATGTCGGAAAGGGAATTTTAAGGTAACAGTTATCCAGACAATGGCTAGGTTGGAGAAAATAATTAGTGACAACATAGCATCTCTAAGGGCAGAAGTGAGAGCCACCAGGGCAGAAGTTTAAAAAGATATCAATGAGATTGAATCTAATCTAACTACTCTTACAGCTAGGATAACAGAGGCAGAAGGTCGAATTAGTGATCTAGAGGACAAAATGATAGAGAAAAAGGATCAGGAAGAGGTACAGAACGAACACTTATAAGCCATGAAAACAGAATTAGGGAAATAAATGATACCATGAAACATTCCAACATCAGAATTATTGGGATCCCTGAGGGGGTGGAAAAAGACAGAAGACTAGAAGATATAGTTGAACAAATTCTGGATGAAAATTTTCCCAGTCTGGGGAATGAACCAGCCTTCGTGTCCTAGAAGCAGAAAGAATACTCACCAAGATCAACAAATCTAGAAAGATCTTGAGGTACTGGATTGTGAGACTGACGAATCATAATTTTAGACAAGAGCTTTTGAGAGCAGCTAGGGGGAAGAGATTCTCTTCCATAGAATAATGTCAAACCTGTCCACAGAAACCTGGCAAGCCAGAAAGAGCTGGCAAGACATATTCAGGGCATTAACTGAGAGGAACAGGCAGCCACGAAAACTTTATTTAGCAAGGCTGACATTCAAAATGGCTGGAGAGATAAAGATCTTCCAAGACTGGCAAAGTTTAAAAGAGTATGTGACCACCAAACTAGCACTAAAAGAAATATTAAGGGGGGGGGTCTATAAAAGAAGAAAGAACCCAAGAGTGACATAGAACAGAAATTTACAAAGACAATCTATTGAAATAAGCACTTCACAGGCAACAGGATGTCAATAAAAACATATCTTTCAATGATCACTCTCAACATGAACGGCCTAAATGCTCCCATAAAATGGCACAGGGTTGTAGACTGGATAAAACAACAGGAGCTATCTATAGGCTGTCTATAAGAGATCCATTTGGAACCTAAAGATACATCCAGACTGAGAGTGAAGGAATGGAGAAGCATCTTTCATGCCAATGGGTCTCAAAAGAAAGCTGGAGTAGAGATTCTCATATCAGATCAATTAGATTTTAAACTAAAGACTGTAGTCAGAGATAAAGAAGGACACTACATCATTCTTAAAGGGTCTATCCACCAAAAAGGTCTAACAATTGTAAACATTTATGCCCCCAATATGGGAGCAGCCAACTACATAAGACAACTGTTAGTCAAGATAAAGAGTCATATTCAGTCTTTTCAATAAATGGTTCTGGGAAAATTGGACAGCTTTGTATAGAAGAATGAAACTCAACCATTCTCTTACACAATACACAAAGGTAAACTAGAATTTGATACAAGACCTCAATGTGAGGCAAGAATCTACCAAAATCCTAGAGGCAGTAATTTCTTTGACATCAGCCACAGCAACTTCTTTCAAGATACGTCTCCAAAGGCAAAGGAAGCAAAAGCAAAAATGAACTGTTGGGACTTCATCAAGATCAAAAGCTTCTGCACTGCAAATGAAACAGTCAACAAAACAAAAAGGCAATCCACAGAAAGGGAGAAGATATTTGCAAATGACACTACAGGCAAAGGGCTGATATCCAAGATCTATAAAGAACTCCTCAAACTTAACACACACAAAACAAATAATCACATCAAAAAATGGGCAGAAGACATGAACAAACACTTAACAAGACAATAAACAACAAGTGTTGGAGAGGATGTGGAGAAAGGGGAACCCTCTTATACTGTTGGTGTGAATGCAAGTTGGTACAGCCACTTTAGAAAACAGTGCGGAGATTCCTTAAGAAATTAAAAATAGAGCTACTCTATGACCCTGCCATTGCACTACTGGGTATTTACCCTAAAGATACAGATGTAATGAAAAGAAGAGCAATCTGAACCCCAATGTTCATAGCAGCAGTGGCCACAGTCGCCAAAGTGTGGAAGGAACCAAGATGCCCTTCAATGGACAAATGGATAAAGAAGATATGGTCCATATACACAATGGACTATTATGCCTCCAGCAGAAAGCATGAATACCCAACTTCTGTATCAACATGGACTGGACTGGAAGAGATTATGCTGAATGAAATAAGCCAAGCAGAGAGAGTCAATTATCAGATGGTTTCACTTACTTGTGGAGCATAAGGAATAACATGGAGGACATTGAGAGATGGAAAGGGGAAGTGAGTTGGGGGAAATTGGAGGGGGAGACAAACCATGAGAGACTGTGGACTCTGAAAAACAAACTGAGGGTTTTGGAGGGGAGGGGCAAGAGGGGTTGGGTAAGCCTGGTGGTGGGTATTATGGAAAGCATGTAGTGAATGGAGCACTGGGTGTGTTACATAAACAAATTTTGGAACACTGAAAAAAAAATAAAATTAATTTTTTAAAAACAACATGTTGAAATAATTATATATCATTAAAAGTATTTTTTTAAATAAAGATATTACCACTTCCACAACAGTCTTTGCACTTAATCTTTTATCTATGTGTACTTGTATACATAAATTCATTTTTTTCAAATTTTATTCAAATAACATTCTACCAATAAACATGGCTTATGTTTCTTCATAATTTCCAAAGATGACATAGTTTTCATTAGTTCCCTAAGCCATGGATTTTTCATTACATCATTAAGTAATTTCCAGTTTGGTTTCATTTTTCTGTATGTGTTCTTGTCCATCTCAATTATTAAATTACAACAAACTTAAAAAATTTCCTTTAAGAAGATTTAGAAAGTGCCTGCTTAAAATTATTATTTTCTATATTTCATGTGTATCTTTTTTATCTTGTAGGTTCCTTTCCTGTTTCTCTCTACTTGATCACTGGCCCATCTGATTCTGCCAAAGGCTTCTCACTTGTAGAATACAAAAGAGCACACAGTTGCTTTGACACTGTTTCCCAAAGTGTGGTCAATGTTCGCTGAAATAGAAGCAGCCCTGGCCCCACCACAGATTTATTCAGTCAGAATTTCTGTGGTGGGGGTGGGGGATTCATATCCCTGCAATCTTTATTTGCAAATATTTTCCCAAGGTTTCTCCCCTTTATATGTTATGAAAGCATGTTTATTTTTTCATCTTGCTTCTTCTATCCATTGTAATTTATTGATACAGGTTTTTGTAGGAATTAATTTTTAAAAACAAGCTACTCAAAGATCATTCATTATCTATTGTTCACTGCAGGGTACATTTTGTAAAATTGTCTTTTATGAAATCTTCATCTATATTTAGAGCTATTATTTATAAAATCATTATAGAAAACCAGCCTACATTTTTCCTCTAATGCTGGATTTGCTTGATAATTTTCTTTGTTTTTAAGTGCAAAACTGACTCTCAAGGGGGTTTTTTCAATGTTTCAACATCTGCTGTATCCAAATCTGATTTCTTGGTTTCAAATTTATTAAATGACGCTACCTCCCTCAACAGCATCTATAATCCGTTTTTTTGTTTGTTTCCAAAAAATGCCCCTAAAAAATACAAGACACTTACAGTTTGTCTTATAGGGGCCATCTCTACTAAATAACTGTCCTAATCCAGACTCCCCCTCAAAGTAGATCTTAACTGCTGGAGATAAAATACAGAGAGAGAGTTCAGGAGGCTTCCACAATCTCATTCAATTGAACTATCACAATTATAGCAATAAAAAATATTACAAATACGTATTTTGTCAATGACTATTCTAATTGCTTTTCAAATATTAAATCAGAAGACTCAAAACAATGTTATGATAAAGGCTATTAACCTCATCGTCCCCATGATTCAGGTGAGCAGAGTGAAGCATAGAGAAGTTGAGAAATTGCTCAAGGTCCCAGAGCTCATTAACCGCATAACCAGGATTTGATCTCTGCAATAAGACTCTAGTCAGTACTCTTAACCATTAAGATATGCAACAAACTCCTGTAAGAACTGGGTTGTTTGTGAGTATAATCTTTCCTTAGTCAGTACATTTTCCTAAATGTGATATAGGATTTCCCTAACTATTAAACATTCTTTATCATTTATTCTACCTCATTCCAAAAGTTGGTTGAATTTTGAAATTTAATGGAAAACAAATAACAATTATATTCTGCCACCTTTGTTATTTGTAGGCAATAATTAAAAAGGGATAGTTTTTGTTGTTGTTCATTTGCATTTCACAAATAATTTGTCTGATTCTGGAGACAAAAACTATGGGTTAGGCCATTGTAATCTCTCACACAGTGACTAGCCCAGTATTTGTTCATAGCAAATGTTAAGAAAATAATGTTGTTCAGGTAGCAATTACTAATTTTATCAAAACTTTAAAATTTAGAGAAATAATCCCTAAAATGTATATTTTGTGATTCTGCTCAAATAACTTGAAATTATATTCCATTAACAATTTTTATTTTAATTAAATTTTCTATGTCAAAGTAACTTGCACCTAGTTAAGCATTTACTACAAAAAAAGTTTATGCAATCATTGATGTCACATTTACTACATAAATTCAATTAAAATTTTGTGAAAAGTGTTTTTCTTTGTACAGAAAAAAAAAATCTATGTTTACTATAAAAATTTATACAAAACATAAAAGTATAAACAAAGGAAGAATTATCCATAAAACAGCTATTCAAATTTATATATTTTCAACAGATCAGAATGTTCATTTAAATTCCTATTCTAAAAGTCCTTGCTATTTATTTTTATACTTCTGTGGATAATCTCATTTTGTTTCATTTTCCTAAAGCAATGTGGACTATATATTTTTTTCAGAATTATCTGAGAATTTTTTGTTTGTTTAGTTTCTTCTGTCATGGCATGTCAATTATTCCAGGGTCTATAGGAAGTGTGTATGCTCTATCAAAGACAGCAAAGCTATATATGAATATGCTCATTATTTATTAACTTATCTTACATTATTTGAACCACTAAAAAAGGAAAATAAAAGAAAACTATATTATTCGTAATAGTAACCAAAATATAGACTCTTTATATCTACTGCAAATGAGGACAAATATAAAAATATATAAAATATAATATATAGCAAATATAACATGTATTATATATTTATAGTATTTATGTTTACTACATACTTAATGTATAACATTTAATAAGTATAATATATATAAGATCTATTAAGATATAACCAAATTTTACAACAGGTAAAATTTTGAATAAATGAAGAGACTAAATATAACAAATGCCATTTGTCTTCAAACTACCCTATAGTATTTACATAATCTCAGTGCTTCATTTACTTATATATTTTATTTTAATTTGGCAGGGTAATTCAAAAGTATCCCTGGGGATAAGAAAAGGTGATGATTTCAGTAAAAATTCTGAAAAGAAGAGTAATAGAGAATTGGAAATGTAATTTATTATAAAGATATAATAATTAAACTATGACATCACAACAGAAATAGAAAATACATAAAATGAGAAAATGTAGGATCAAGAAACACATTCTAGCATGAAAGGAATTTATTATGTGAATAAAAAATGACATTAAAAATTCTGTGTTTTAGGGGAGGCTGGATGACTCAGTCAGTTAAGCGTCTGCCTTTGGCTCGGGTCATGATCCCAGGGTCCTGGGATTGAGCCCCACATCAGGCTCCCTGCTGAGCAGGAAGCCTGCTACTCCCTTTCTCATGCCCCCTGCTTGTGTGCCCTCTCTTGTTGTGTCTCTTGCTGTCAAATAAAAAAATAGAATCTTTTAAAAAAAAAGATCTGTGTTTTAGGGACATCTGGGTGGCTCAGTTGGTTAAGTGTCTGCCTTTGGCTCAGGACATGATCCCAGGGTCATGGAATCAAGTCCTGTATCAGGCTCCTCCTTCCCAGTGAGGAGCTTACTTTTTTCCGTCTGCCTGCTGTACCCTCTGCTTGTGCTATTATTTCTCTCTCTCACTCGGACAAATAAATGAATAAAATCTTTAAAAAGTAATCTGTATTTTATTTTCAAACTACCATTTCCGAAATATATATGGAAATAAGTTGCATTTTTTATATTCCTAACCTTTAGTTATTTATTTTTCTTTTTATTTTTATTTTCCAGAATTTAATTGTGTTTTCTCTATATCTAATATATGATCATTTTTATAATAGCTTCACTGATCCTGGAAACAAATTATATTATCAGTAAAGTAAAAGCATCAAAATATAACATATATTAAACATATATTTTCATTTATTTTAACATCCACTTTGTTCTTTATCTTAATGTCTAAATTTCTAACCTGGTAAACCTAAGAATACTTCATTAACATAAAAGATGTGTACTTATGTATTTGGCCATTCTGTTCAGTACGAAATGATTTCCAACATTTGTGTCTTTAATGTGAATTGTGTATTTGTAGTTATCCAAATCCCTTAGTTCTCTGAAGTTGTTTTTAGTTGTTTGTCTGTTTATCTTTTACTTGAATAGGAGGTTTAGATGACCTTATATAACACTTGGCCATAGGCATTCAGAAGAATATGAAATAAGATTCCAGATGGCCTTTGACCAAATATTGTCAGTTTTGTACAAAAGTAGGGCATATACTCTCACATCCAACCCCTCCTTGTCTCTGATACAACAGGCAGCCTTGCAGAAGGCAGGGTAGCTTGTCAAGTTTTTCCTACTCAGACCACCTTTAAAGATTTTGTTTATTTATTTGATAGAAATCACAAGTAGGCAGAGAGACAGGTGGGGGCAGGGTGGAAGTAGGCTCCCGGCTGAGCAGGGAGCTCGATGAGGGGCTGATCCTAGGAACCTGGGATCGTGACCTGAACCAAAGGCAGAGGCTTAATCCACTGAGCAACCCAGGCTACCCCTCAGACCACCTTTTAAATAGTTTCTCAAAGATCTCTGATGGTCACTTTATTTTAGATCTTCCTAATTATATGCTTTTTTCCCCAAGCTTGAGGAGTGCTGTTAGTGTGGGAAGAAATATACTTTTGAATGTTAACTGAGTAGAAATTCAGTTGTGAGATTTTATTCTCAGGTTGAGCTGATTCTCTTTTAGGTGAAAGTAGAAATTCTGACTTATTCAATATGATTATTTTACTCTGTCCCACAGAAGGAATGAATTATATTCATCATTGTAATGGAAATACTTGAGGTATATTTGCCTAACTGTTCTATGATTTCTGTTCTATATGTTTCCTTGTTGTTTCTTTTGCTTATGATGGTACATATGTTGCATTAATGATAAATTGGGAAAGACCATATCAGAACATGTCAACCAGATGATATTTTTAGATGAAAATGTCTAACATTAGTCTTCATCTGATTATCAACATTAGAATTGAAATTATTGATAGTCTTTATCTTTATACTAATAAATCTTTGTAATTTTATTATTTTCTTCCTTCCTTCCTCTACTTCATATTTCCAGAATAATAAAAAATTTAATCTAGAAATTTGTAGCCACATGCTTATTGTTATTACAGTTTTAAATTTATACATCTGCCTCACTATTTTTGGTATTTTCTGTTATTACCTTTGTGTTTAACTAGTTTCATGGTTCATCACTAATATTCCTACTTTGACTTCCCCAACTTAAGAGTAGGATGTTTAGGTATTATACAGATACAGATTGGTATTATATGTGTTCTAATTATTGGTTGTGTGAACTTCACTTTCAAGATTAAATTCCCTTTTGTATAAAATGAGATTAAAAATAACTACCTCATTGGGCTGTTTTGAGATTTAATTAGACAGTGCATCTAAAATAGTCATCATTGCTAGGTCCCCCAATAATGGGTCCGTGATCAAAGGAGTGAGACTGATACAAAGCGAAGGTTAAGCAAAGCTTTATTTCATGCCAGACATCGAGAATCAAACTGGCTGGTCAAGGGCCGTCTCTTACAAAGAGGCAATCCCTCCCTGCCTTACTGACTAACTTTTATAAAGCAAAGGCCATGTGGTTGGGCCTGGCCATGCACAGGTGGCCCATGAGCTTGTAACACACAGAGAAAGCTGCACAGTCATGCTAGGTCACACACAGGTGGCCAATTGAATTACAATTTACACTAGTAGATATTTGAACTAGCCTATCACCTTGGTCAGAATTGGCGCCCAAAAGGTGGGACCCACACTCCCTGGTAGCTAGGGAGACAGTATGTGTGCCCCACTGATTGGATGTCTCCACTTGGCCTGACCCGCCCTTGTATTTGGGCTTTGTTACCTGGGACTGGTATCCCAGACTTGCTTTTAAATAAGTTCCCTGAGGGGGAGGGGGACAGGGTCAGTTTATGTTTTACTGCATAAACAAAAATATCACTGTTTAACCGGAAGGAATCGCTCTGGCTAAATAGGACCTTACAATCATATGCCTGGGACATTAGAAATGGCACTTAATAGCTATCATAATTGTTTTTTATACACGCTTACCTTTCTTTCTTTTGATTGAAGTTTAAGTAATTTTTGCAGAAGTTTCCAATACAAAGAATGTCCAAAAATATTTTCTCTTATTGCCTTTGCCAATGAGTGATAACTTCTTGCTACAATTATTGATTTTCTGTTGCTGCCATCACAAATTACCATCCATTGAAGGGTTTAAAACAACACAGACTTATTATCTTACATTCCGTAGGTGAGAAATATGACACAGGTCTCAGTGAACTAAAATCAAAGTATCTGCAGGACTATACTCCTTTCTGGAAGCCCAAGGAAGAATGTTTTCTTCCATTTTACAATTTCTGAAGGTTGACAACATCCTTGACTTGCAACTCCTTCTTCCATCTTCAAAGCCAGAAATAACATATTTTTCTGATTCTTCTTCCATTGAAACATTTCTCTCTCTCTGATTATAACCTAGAAAATTTCCCTACTTTTTTTTTTGAAAATTTCCCTACTTTTAAGAACTCATGTCATTATATTGGTCCCACTTGAATAATCCAGTGTAATCTCTCATCAAAATCCATAATCCTAATCACATCTGCAAAGTACCTTTTGTCATGTAAAGTAACATATTCACAGATTCCAAGGTTCTGAAATATAGGTATCTTTGGCCACCATTTTTCTGCTTCCAAAATACTACTACTTACTTAAAAATTTTATCATCATAATTTTGTAACAGCATCTTTCATACCATATCTATTCCTACAGAGGGATGTCTGAGGCTAGTCAGATTTTTGGTTATTTGCAATTAAATTGATAAGGATGATGATGTTTTTCTTACTGAGTTTATGTAGAAATGTCCGATTTTCCATGGCATTTAAAACATTTAAAAATTAATGATTATGATTCATTTGTATTCTTTCCTTTCTAGTTCTTGATATATAAAATGAATTTCCCATATCTGTGAAACTATCTCCTCTTTTCTATAAATATTTTCACTTGTGTATTCTTTTCCTATAATTCCCACTAACTTGAATATCTCACCTCTGTTTCCTCCATCTCTAATAATAATAATAATAATATTCTTTTTAAAATAGAACTGGAAAAGGGACCAAATATGTTTTAGAAACTTATGCAGATTTGCCCACACAAGGAATTCCAGGAATATTTGGAGCATGGTTTGCATAATACTTGGGCTTTGAGTATCCTTTCAGCTCCATAAACTCCACATTCATGGGAAGTGGAGAGACATAGTGGGGCCTCCTACAGTGTGATAACTACAGTAAGGGGACTCTATTGCAAATGTCTACGCCAGGAGGTGAGATTTTCAAGCAAAGAAAAAATAAATGATTTTGAGGACCAGGAGAATACAGAGTGAATACTTGACATAACTGATTGATTCTCCCTTTCATTGGATGCCCAATTTTCATATCAGGAACAAATGAAGTGTATGTCTTCATGGGAATAGGATTGGCTATTCTATATAACTAGGTGTCTTCAATCTGACTTGTTCCCTGGAATTGCCTGCTACTCAAGTTTTGCAAGATATGTAATTTATATCCTTAGATCCATGAAAAATAGAATACCATTCTACCTGGTCAAAAGGCAATGTAAGACAAGGGTCAATTGCATTTTCTCTGCTAGTTGGCTAGGTAGCTGTTAAACAACAGTAATGATTCTGTGAAAGCTAGGTATGTATGCACAAGTAGTCTGCCCTGTAACATTATATACATAATCAAATCATTCCACCTGGTGTTAACTCCTTCAGTGTTAAGTTTCAATGAGGGGAGGGGAGGTGTTATCGTGAGTGCTGTGAAGTCTATAAACCTGGTGATTCACAGACCTGTACCCCTAGGGCTAATAAAACATTATATGTTTATTAGAAATTTTAAAAATTATTTTTTAAAAAGTTTCAACTAGGAACACATAAAAACAACAAACAGTTGTAGGTTACTCATTCCACACTGCCTCTAAAAAATATTAAATTCTAAGTATTGAAAAGTAGCCAGAACCTAAGGCAAGACTCAAATACCAGCAGTTTGGTAAAATATGAAGTTTTGTCCAACCTACTCATTTATTAGGCAATCTGTCTCTACAAATGCCAAAAATTATGTTTAGTTATTATGTGTAGTTAGCTGCTGCAGGTAGAACTCCAAATACAATATATTAACTTGTTTGCCTTTCCCTTTGATAGAGTTATTGATTCAGTTTTTTTCCTTACGCCCGGTTGATAGATTATTAAATATTCCACTTTGGGCAACATGCAATCCTAATACACGTCTTTGGGACAGTAAATTAGAAGTGGGAGCAGGGCAGATTGGTATATTTAGAACATTTAAATTCAATGACACAGCAGGTCCGAGGTAGCTCATCTTTCTTTAGCAATTATTTTGGCCAATGTAAAAACTAATCACCCTGGTGGGGTTAATTGCCTGGGGTAGTTCCCACTTGCTACAAGATTATATTATTGACTTGATAAATTACAGCAATGCAAAAATAAAATTGCTTTCTATCATGTTAGCCTAGGGGGCCTCTAAAAGTTGTAGCTTGACTTCTGATTTCAAAGTTCAGTGATTCACAAAATTCCTGAGGCCAGAAGTTAAAACTTCAGAAGAAAAATTATTTTTAAAATGGTCATCAGGTCATGTTTTCAATGATTTATCATTTTTTACACATGCATTGGATCCGTTTATTTGCTATCTACAATTGACAATTCAATTTCTAAAACACAAATGTACTTATTCTTAATAATGTAGCTGGCTTTGTATCAGTGGCTGCCTTATTGTTGGGCATAGTAATCAATACTACATGGTTTTATTTGAGCAGAGTAGAGAAAGCTCCCTTTTGAAAAGTACCTTTTCAACCTATTGCCAAAGTGATGAAATTCTATCACTCAAAACTAATTTTGTTGAGTAGAGCAGTGCCCTTTCCAGGTATGTTCTTAAATGAAAATATGCCTCACTGGCAAACACATCAGGTCACTAACACTTCAGAGTTATATATTTCTCTTTTCTTCTCATGTTGGTAGCAGAGAGCTCAGCATCATTGGAATCCTGAGCATGGACAGAAGGGAAAAGAAAATTAAAAAACAGACAAAACAAACAAACAAAAAACCCAAGGGGTACGTCATGGGAAATTTTTAAGTTTAAGTAGTTCTTTGATTATATTTAACCATAGAGCCTCTGCAGCTACCTATGACCCCAGGATCCTTTAATCTCTCCTGGTGGAGAGTGGGTCACAGCTCTTCCTAGAATTTCCCATAGCCCTGTTGATAGTAGCCTGTAACATTTCACCAAAATTTTACTTACCATTCTCACTTTAGAGATGATAAAGTGGATCTAAGGAAGTTAAGCACAGAAACTAACCTCATAACCCTTACGGCCAGATATGCTGTATTCTCAATAACCTGTGGACCATGTCATCTTTTTAAATCTTAAAATCTTGAATGTGTTGATAATTCTGGAGGTTATAAACTTTTAACATTCTTCATCTATAGTGTCTATCACTGTACAGTTAATGGGGTAGAGAAATCTTGGATGTTATTATTTAGCTGAATTGTCCATGCCACTATATTTATTAAGAAGCAGTTTTTAGGAGAGTACCTGTATCTTTTATCTCTCTCTGTAGCAAAACTGAAATGAATAATTAACAATTATATATCACTAACACAGCTAACAGAAATGTACTCAGAGTCAGGGCAAATATTATAGAAACAGAGATCAGTTAGGAAGATAGAAATATTCTGGAACAGTGAGTACCTTTCGTTTTCTTGATAATATAATCATGGATTTCTAAAATGAAAAACATACATCTTTAAAGGGATTGCAATTTTCATCCACCTAAAATATGGTTCTTTAGATATCTGAGGACCAGTGAAATTCAGCTATTGTAACATCTGCGATATACAGATCCTTGGTGATTTCCGATACTACAGCCTGGTATCAATTCTAAAAAATCAGTAAATAAAACAAGCAACTAAGTAAATATTTTTAAAAATTTCCCCTGCATTGGTTCTATTTGGATTCTGTTTATCAAACTTTATTTTTTTGTCTAAAAAATTTATTTCTTTATTTGACAGAGAGAGAGATCACAAGTAGGCAGAGAGGCAGGTGGTGGGGAGGGAGGAAGCAGGCTCCCTGCTGAGCAGAGAACCTGAGTGGGGGTGGGGGGGGCTTGATCCCAGGACCCTGAGATCATGACCAGAAAGTGAAAACAGAAGTTTAACCCACTGAGCCACCCAGGCACTCTGTTTACTAAACTTTAAAACATTGCTTTTCTTTTTTTTCCACCTTACTTCTGATGACATTGGATTTCAGAGCTTTCTGATGAGAAATATTTCCATCTGCTTTTAAAGAATAAAGCATTCAGTGAAAGGTTTAAATGCCTTGGGGCCTTCTTTATTCCTTCAGTGCTTGATTGAAGCCACAGGTTGGAACAGAAAGAAATGAGTGATCTCATTTATTCTGGATTCAGGGATCCTGCTGTGCTTGATGCACTCTTGATGTTAATTAAGTACAAATTTCACCTCACCAATAAGGAGATAAAAAATTACTGAAGTCATAAAAAAGACCTTATTGCTCATTTAGCCAAAAGTGATGTAATAACCACTCCTTTTGTTATGTTAGTTTCTTTCTTTCTTATCACTGATCTGTAATATAGTCATTTGGTACTTGATCTAAAATCTAGATTTTGACGAAAATAAAGTGAACATATATGGAATCTTTCCTATTTCTTGCCACCTCTCCTAACCTGAATGTTTGCCCCCATTGTTCACATAAAAACAAGTACCACCTTCAAGACTTCTATTATCACGAGCTTTCTCCACAACGATGCTGTCATTGATTATCCCAGGCCAGAGACTCTACTATGATCCTCAGTCCTAGAGTTGAACATGTAAGCATCCAATACTAGTGTCATACACTGTACCTAAACTAGTTTACAGCAATTGTTACTCATTTTGGTTAAACTATTTTTTTCTGTCCTTAACCTATCATCTTTCCCAACCCTGCTGAACTCACTGTAATTGAACATTCAGTCAAGTTCATTGCAATTATGAAATTTCTAGTATTAACAATATATAAAATATGATAGGCTAGGCTCTACATTTCCAAATGGAAAAACTGAGATATGGGAAAGAAGGTTATGTAACAAATGGCATCATTATCAAATATGAAGAAAGAACAAAAATAAAAAATAAAGGAAGGAAGGAAGGAGGGAGGGAAGGAAGAGAGCCATGCCATAAAAAGCTGCCTCCTAAGGCACTTAATTAAAAACCTGAAGCAAACATTTTTTAATAAAATTTAGCTAAGCTTCTTAAGTCTTAGCTTTAAAAATATGATATGGGGTTTGCTAAAAATCATCTTTAAAATAGTTTGCTGATTTTCTGGAAAAGACCACAGCTTATTCTAATAGTTGTTTACTCATTTGACTTAGCACTCTCAGTAATGACACCCTCCACTGCATTCCACAACTGATCACATTCAAGTCTGAAAAGGAGAAAGAAAAGATTGGAAAAAAAAATTGAAATTAAAGGTAGGAAATTGAAAATAGCTAGGAACTCTATTAAGCGGGAAAAACAGAATTAGAGCCAATGGGCAGATATTCAAGTCTCTATTGTTCTAGTTACTGATTATATGATCATTAACTAGGAAAGCATTTTGCTTTGCTGAGTATCAAATGCTTATCTGTAACATTAGCATAATAATGGGGCATATAACAATTCTTTTATAAATATTTGTGAATGTTGACCCAGTACTATCCACTGTGCTTGGCCCCTGAGAAACAATGGCAGACAAAAATGATCAATTCCTCAGCACTCTATGAATTTACAATAGAGTAAGGAAGAAAATAAATACAATATTCAAATATTAAAACTGAGATATGTGCTATAGTAAGGGTACATATAGTACAAATTTTATTTACTATTTTTTTAAAATTTTTATTTATTTATTTGAGAGAGAAAGTGCAGAGCAAGAGAGGGAGAAAGAGTAGGACCCAGGCAGAGGGGCAGAAGAAGAAGAAGCAGACTCCCCACTGAGCAGGAAGCCTGATGTGGGGCTGGATTCCAGGACCCTGGGACTGTTGGGGGTGGGGGGCGGTAGTTGCTTGGCCAGAGACAAAGTGACACCGGGAAAAGTAGGAGAACTCAAATTTATTTTACACCAGCAGACCCAGATGAGCTCATGCTCAAAGTTCAGGGCCCAGGTAGTATGGTTACAGGGTTTTTAATGGGTGGGGGGGCGGTGTGCAGGGGTCAGGTTCCAAGGGCTATGCTGGCTGCTGGTAGGTGGGTTTAAATGGTGGGGGGGCGGGTGGTTGCCTTAGCCTGTTAGGGCAGTGCAGGGGGCTTGTGGCAGGAAGCCTATTTACAGAAGCAAAATGGCTGTTTATCTCTTGCTTCCTAGTGGGGCTTCTGTTTATCTCTTGCTCTTTCTATCTGCTGTAGTCTGCAGGCCTGGGTCTACTCTGAGTGAGCTTGCCCTGGGTGATTTTTCTTCTTCAGGATCATGACCTGAGCCGAAGGCAGACACTTAACCAACTGAGCCATCCAGGAGCCCCAGTACAAATTTTATAGTAGGGCAATCTCTTAGGGAAATCCAGGGCAGTGGTAGATTGAACAGAGATTTGAAAGAGAGCAGGAATTAACTTTATTTATCTGTTTTAAAATAATATGCATTCCTAACAGAGGGAACATTGATTTAAAGAACCTATCATGGAGGGTCGCCTGGGTGGCTCAGTGGGTTAAGCCTCTGCCTTTGGCTCAGGTCATGATCTCAGGGTCCTGGGATGGAGCCCCACATCGGGCTCTCTGCTCAGCAGGGAGCCTGCTTCCCACCCTCACCCTACCCTCCACCTGCCTCTCTGCCTACTTGTGCTCTGTCAAATAAATAAATAAAATCTTTAAAAAAAAAAAAAAAAAGAACCTATCATGGAAGCATGAAGCATGGAAGGGAGTGTATTTGTTCAAGCACAGAGAAATTTATGAGCACATTGCATAAAAAGACAAAAGAGAAATAAGAGCCAAATTATCAACAGTCATTTACTTTGTATTTGCGTCATTGCTATGATGCCTGAAGTAAAGTTAATCTAAGTGTTTGGAAAACATACCATTCTCTATGAATGTTTGGTGTTTTTGCAATACTAATCCAGGAAGTTTAGTTTCACTCCAGCAAGAATGAGTTTGCAATGTAAGAGCACAGAAATTAATTTGAAATTGACAGTTTATGATGTCGTAGATTGGGACAGCATTCATTGTGGTATATCTTCAGTAGATCCAAAACCAGGTTTCATAGTCACTTGGAAAAAATAACCTTTCCCCATAGAAAAATTGCACAAATAATGCCCAAACCTGAGTTGGTACATTATGTTAATGTGCCTGAAGAGGAATACAATAAACTCTGAAAAATATATGCAACAATTATGATGGATACGTAATTACTATTATTTATAAAGGATACTTATAAATATTCTTTAAAAGTGGGCTTTCTGTGGTGTCTGGGTGGCTCAGTCATTAAGCATCTGCCTTCAGCTTAGATCATGATCCCAGAGTACTGGAAGGAGCCCTGCATTGGGCTCCCTGCTCAGCCGGAAGCCTGCTTCTCCCTCTTGCACTCCCCCTTCTTGTGTTCCCTCTCTCACTGTTTCTCTCTGTCAAATAATAAATAAAATCTTTTAAAAAAAAATGGGCTTTCTCGGGTCACCTGGGTGGCTCAGTAAGTTACTCATCTGACTGTTCACTTTGGCTCAGGTCATGATCCCAGGGTTGTGAGATCAAACCCTTCAGGGGCTCTACATTGGGGTGGACCCTGCTTAAGATTTGTTTCTCTCCCTCTCTCTCTGCCCTTCTCCCCTGTCCCCTCCCATGTGCATGTGCTTTCTCTTTCTCTCTCAAAAATTAATTAATTAATCAATGGAATAAAAAAGGTGGGATTTCTAACAGAAAAGTAGAATATCAATATACATAAGTTACCTCAAGGAGAAATATGAATAGCAAATAAGTATAGAAATTTCTACCTCACCAGTTTTCATAAATAAGAAAATTAAAATAAAATAAATTAATTAATATATAACATATTAGTATAATATAATTTGCTATAGTAATATATAATATGTTATATGTGTTATATATTTTGTTATTTAATATATATTATATATTTCTATTTATATATTATTTTAATTCTATTATCTATTAAAATATATTGTATTATATTACATATAATATATGTTACTTTATATATTATTTTCATTTTCTTATTACATAATACTATATATATTTTTACAAAGTATATATTAAATATATAACATATAGAAATGTATGTAATTAAATTAATACATATAAAATAATATATATTTTATTATAAAATATGTATTTTTATCCATTAAACTAAAAAATTACATAAAATTAACAAAAACTCAAAAGAAATAGAGTAATAATTGATGACGGATATGTAAGAGTCTGTTCACAAGCTCCTAGTAGAAGTATAAGTAGCAAAAGTGCTTCTGTTTTTGTTTTTTTTTTTTCATTTTATTGTTTACTTCACTTTCAGAGAGAAAAAGAGGGAGAGAAAACACAAGCAGAGGGAACAGCAGGCAGAGGGAGAGGGAGAAGCAGCAAGCCCAATGCAGGTCTGGGCAAGGCTCCAACCAAGGACCCTGAGATCATGACCTGAGTGGATGGCAGATGCTTAACTACTGAGTCACCCAGGCGTCCCAGCAAAAGTATTTTTTAAAAGCAGTTTTTCAATATATGCTAAAATAATGCACCATTTTAGGAATTTCTATTAAGGAAATTATAGAAAAGTAAGGAAAGATACATACAGATGCACCCAAACACACATACATTCACATAAAATGTGTATGGCTATAACATATGTATATGTATATATGCATAAAATGTTTATCACGGTAGTTTTCAAAACACCAAAATCTTAGAAATAAGCTAAATATTCTACAATAAGGGGTTGGCTAAATGAGTTGTTGTACATATGTATATGAGACAACATGTAGTCACTAATGTTGATTAAGTGAGCATTCTCTGCAGTGTATATTATTAGATATTTCTGGAGTGATAAGAGACTTCTCTTGTGTCATTTTAACAAATACTCCACCCTAACTCCCCTCTTGCAGATTCACAGTGCACATCGACGCATTTACAGCTCCAAGTCTCACCTATTTAATATAAAATAATGTAATCATAGAACACCATTTTCCACATAACACCCACAGAACCTGTCAATTGACACCTGCCTTATTTTCTCTTTTCCAAAATATTAAAAATAGAATTTTTAGTAGTTACAAAGATTTTAGGAAGCATATAAGAAAACTATATAGGGAAGCCTGGGTGGCTCAGTTGTTAAGCATCTGCCTTTGCTCAGGTCATGATCACAGAGTCCTAGGATTGAGCCCTGCATCAGGCTCCCTGCTCCACAGGAAATCTGCTCCTCCCTCTTACTCCCCGCCCACCGTTTGTGTTCCCTCTCTCCCTGTCTTTCTCTCTCTATCGAATAAATAAATAAAATCTAAAAAAAAAATTTAAAAAAGAAGAAAGAAAGAAAATTATTTAGAGAAATATATTTTGGATATGCATGATTCATGGAGATGCAAAAAATTCATTTTTAATTATTGGAACATGATATCTATGGGTAATATTAGTTTTTTTTTTTTAATCCTAAAAGTAATCCATGGAAAAATAAGTAACTTCATCTATTAGACAGTGGTGAAAATAAATATCTTGAGACTTAAGTGAGACAGTCTAAGTGAACCACCATGTGACTGAGGTCAAGTCTATACCACGCAGGAATCTTGTACTGTATCTTTGACCCATGAACAGTGCCTTCCTTTAGGTTTCTTCAAACAGGTCATTAAACATTTTTTTTCTTTTTTTTTAAGTTTCTCCCTTTTTTAAATAAGCACTTCCAAGTTCAAACCATCTAATATGAAAAAATCATCAATGTTTTATGGTCCATGGGTAAGTGGTTGTTATTTCAAGGCTTGAAAGACTAGAAAGTAGTCTACTTTGAAAGAGCACAGTGAAAGTTTTCTTGTCCTATTTTTGGCTTAAAAAGAATATTTTTTCTCATGTATCCTCACAGTTTCAGAAAAGGACAAAGTTTTGGTGGAAAGAGTCATACACTCATTGTATAACATGAGTTGAAGATACTTTCAAAATAACATTGAGAATGATTTAACTAGTTTAAGTATCTTGTTTTATTAAAGACAACAGGATAGAAAGAACTTGGGCAATTTCAAGTGTCAAAAACATCCTTGAAAAGGAGTATTTAAATTTTAAATTTTAATTTTAAATGCCATATTTTAGAGTTCTTTGGTTAAGGTCAAGATATACCTTGAAGACAAATGTATTTTCAAGGTTAGTAGAAAAGAAACTTTGAAAAAGATGTCAATCAACCAAAGGAAAATATTGAATATGGACACTAGAGATAAAGGAAAGTATATAGATGTTCTAATAACAGCTGAGGCAGGAAAAAAAAAAAAAAGAGAGCACAAAATAATAGGGCAAAACTTTTGAAAGGGAGACCTATAGCTTGAACACCCAGATCTTGATTCTGTCTGGTCTCGTTCCGCCTGACATGCAGCCTGACAGATCTATTTTTTTAAGATTTTATTTATTTATTTGAGAGAGAAAGAGAGACAGAGAGAGAGAACATGCATGAGTAGGGGGAGGGGAAATGGGAGAGGGAGAAGCAGACTCCCCACTGAGCAGGGAGTCTGATGTGGGGCTCCATCCAGGACCCTTGAGATCATGACCTGAGCTGAATGCAAATACTTAGCTGACTGAGCCACTCAGGCACCCCTAGCATGACAGATACTAAGAACAAATCATTCAAGCACCTTAGCTCCAATCAAGTCTCCCCCTTTTCCCCAGTAAAGAGCCAGTTGGTTGGGCAGTCTCCAGTCTCTGGTTGTATATCAATAAGATCACCTATTCAGAAAGATCCTTTGTCCAAATATTCATTGTGCTCAAAATCCTTCATTGGCTGACCTTGCCTAAATTAAGTTCACTTATTTAATGGTATCCAAACCCTTCTCAATTGAGATGCTGTCTTCCTTTTACATTCCATACAGGGAAAATTTAAACTAATGTTGAAAAGAAGAGTGAGTTCAAGAAAATGTAAAACCATTGGAAGGTTTCAAAATGATTGCCTCATTGCCTGTGAGCAGTACACATTTGATAAATGTTTGCTAACTAAATTTAATTAAGCATTCTTTCCTATTTTTTCCTGCCTAAATATTTTGTTGCTATATACATTTCAATGTACTTTTCTTGCCCAAAGCCTTTGCTGTGAAAGAGTCATATTCTGCACTATATTCACTCACCCCACCCACCACTCCAGCTGTGGAACCATCTGTGGAAATTTTTACTTGGAGGGCAGACCTTCTCTGTATACTTTGCTCAAAAATCTAGTCTCTGGTCTTCTAAAAAGGAAGACGTAATAAACTCAGCGTAGATTGTAGTGATTGGAAGGGAGAGGGATAGGGTACATAAGCAAGTTAGTTCACTTAAAGAGAAGAGAAGAAACAAACAATACTTTAGGATGTGAAGACCCTTCCTAAAGTCTTTAAAAGCATATTAAATTCAATTATTATTAACCTGGATTAATTTCTTTCTGAAAAAACATTTTTATAACTCTGAATATAAGAAAGTGTGTATTCTCTGATTGGCTTAACTTTGATTTTTGTTTTTGTTTTTTGTTTCTTCTTCTTCTTCTTTTTTTTTGAGCAGTTCTATGTTTATGACAAAATTGAGAAGAAAGTACAGAGATTTCTGGTATATACGATCACCCCTCCACACACATATAGCCATCCCAATTTCAACATCAATCACAAAAAGGGTACATTTTTGCAAAGGCTGAATCAACAATGACAAACCATAAGTATACAAAGTGCATACATAATTTATAGTAGAATTCATTCTTGGTGTCGTACATTTTATGGGTTTGGACAAAGGTGTAATGACATATATCCATCATTATAATACCATACAGAGTATTTTCACTACTCTAAAGATCCTTTGTGTTCTGCCCATTCATCTCCTCCAGTCCCACCTTCAAGGATTATTTCTATTGTCTCCATAGTTTTGTCTTTCCAGAGAGTCATATGGTTGAATTGATAAATATGTAGGCTTCTCAGATTGGGTTCTTTCACCTAGTAATGTGCATTTAAGTTTTATCCATGTCTTTCCATGGCTTCATAGTTCATTTCTTTTTAGCACTAATATCCTGTATCTAGATGTTCCACAATTTATATATTCATTAACCTATGAATGATATCTTGGTTGCTTCCAAGATTTGGCAGTTATAAATGAAGTTGCTATAAACACCCATGTACAGGTTTCTGTGTGGACATAAATGTTCAATTTCTTTGGATAAATATAATAGAGCACAATGTCTGGATTTATGTTAAGAATAGGTTTAGTTTTGTGAGAAACAACCAAATGACTCTCTTCTAAAGTGTCTGCACTATTTTGCATTCCCACTATTAAGTAGGAGACCGTGTGTCATTCCACATACCCACCAGTTTTTATTATCAGCGTTCCAGATTTTGACCATTCTAGTAAATGTGTGGTGTTAACTCCTTATTGTTTCAATCCTTATTTCTTTGATGACATATGATGTGGAGTAGCTTTTTGTATACTTATTTGTCATTTGTATATCTTCTTTGGTGAGATGTCTTTGAGGTTTGGGCACATGTTTTTCATAGGTTATTGCTATTTTCTTATTGTTGAGCATTTTTGAGAACCAAGTGCTCTGGCTAATTTCAAAAAGTTATCTCCCCCAACCCCTGCTGGAGGCATATAGGAATTTTTCCCTCCCATCATTTACTATGGGAATCTAGTCAAGTTCCTGGAAGTAAATCTCACACTATTGTGGAGGTCCCCCTATTACTGGGTCTCTCTTGAATTTTTAACTCTCCCAGTGGGCCATACGAGCAATTTGCCAATTACAGTTCACATCTGCCTACCCAGGCACTGGTTCACAGTAGTTTCTGTTCTTGGGCATCTGTTCTGGTAAGTGACCACTCCCTATATTCACTTGTATTTCTCTCCAATCTTGGAAGCTGTGCTTGCCCTATGTCTCCTTTCTAATGGATCCAAGAAAAGTTGTTGATTTTTTAGCCTGTTCAATGTTTTACTTGTTGTTAGGACTGAGTGATGACTTCTAAACTTCTTATGTGTGGAACCAAAAACTGGAAAATTCTCATTAAGGTTCATAAAAATCTAACACTATTGTTGTTATACAACAAAATATTTGTCCCAGTTATTAATTAAGTCACACATAACACATACACAGAGAGAAAGAAGTTCTGAATTTACTTATCATGAATAGCTATGAATATATTGTTCAACATGAATCTATAAGTCTGTAGTATGGATAGGGTACTTCATTTCATCTCAAACAAATAAGCATGATGTACTACAAGATGAGGACCAAGTTAGTGCTCATGGGAGTGATGGAGAAGGATAGAATAGAAAGCAGTTTGAGGAAAACTCACTGATGGAAGAGGAGACCTTGTTTCTACAAGGCCCCTAAAATAGAGAAAGTGAGTCTTTTGGATGCTGAAGATTTCTAACCCTCAGTTTTCTTTTTCTATATTTAATTAGCCTTTGATTCTCTTACACCTCTAACAAGATTATCCTGTCATTTCCCCTCAGATAGTCAATATCCATTTCCATGTCTATTCATTTGTGGATGCCTTTTGGTATAAAGTTTCATTTCCCTTCTTTCTGGTGATCACATCAAGAATAAATAAAGTATTTTTCCCAGGAAGTCTTCCTCAACATCTGAAATCATAAGTGACCAATCTCTAACTCAACTCCAGTAACACTCTTCTATGTGTCATTTGTACAGCACTTTATTTCTGCTACTTCATCTTGTGATTTTGTTGGTGAACATCTGTCCATCCATTACCTAATGGTGATTTCTCAATTGCCAAGCATTAAGCATGTTTCTATATCCAATGTCAACTGCAGTGCTCTCAAACTTCTTGACGCTTCATAAAACTTAGTTGACTGTGAAGAGGATATGGAGATGACAGAAGATGATAAAAGACAGGAAAATAAGATAAGGAGATAGAAGATGATAGAAGACAGGAAAAGTCCTAGACATCTCAAGTGACTTTGTGGCAATGTTTCTCAGATTATGATTTGCTTAGCACCTGAATTAATAACTCCTGGAAATGTATTAAAATGCAGATATTTTGGCTCTTCCATAGACGTTAAAAAATAGTGTCTGAAGGAGTAATGTGGAATCTACGTTTTTAACAAGCACTTCTGTGTGCTTCATATGTACTCACTACTTCACTGACCAGTTAACCTAAAACCAGAAAAAGCCATAAAGGTTTTCTAATTGAAATTCTCATAAATAATAAATAAATAAATAAATAATGGTGAATGTGCCACATTGTATTAATGAGATGCAGAAGAAGTAAAATTTGGTCATACGGGACTTCCAGATATCTTACATCATACTGTGTAGCATCTTATTTCAATTCTATTGAAAAGCTAAAATTACTTATATCATACAAAAAATTTAATACCGTAACTTACAATAGAGAACCTACTATTTTCAAGCAACTTTCTAGAAGGTGCTATAGAAGAATTTTAGAAAAGAGAAATAGATTGATTTCCAATATCATTGTGTTTTGCTTACAACGGAATTTTCAGAATTATTTCAAAGATTGGAAACACAGGAGATGAATACAAATTTTATAGGAGTATAAGGGTTTAAAGAAACAACAAGAAATATTCGATTAGGTCCTTGACCAAATACAGCTAACAGAGCAAATGTTTTCACTTCAGAAACTCCATTTCAATTATTTTGCCTATTGTTATGTGGTATTCTCATTCACCAGCTGTAGATGAATCAATTGTTACAATTAGAGATGGTGCTGTATATCAAGTGACAAGAAACAAAGAAAGGATAAAATCAAACCCACAGCTAGAGAAAGTGGCAGATGATGGGTGGATAACAAAACCCATTACACTTGGCCATTAAGTTGGACAATTAACCTGTACTGCTTAAATTTTCCATTTTCACATAAACCCAAGTAAACATGCACGGATCTCTCTTTCTAAATTGTCAAGACAGATGTTGGTATAAAGCTAGCTTGACAGGTATAAAAATATGCTGAATTATCCATTAACTAATTGCAGGAGTTGGCTGGAGCAGAGGTCAGCTCCAAATAGCCAATCAGACAGCCACACAAACAGTCTATCATTTTTAAAGGAGAAAACAAAGCACAATACTGTCAACAGATTTAAAGGAAAAGTCTTCTGTTGTATATGCAAAAACTAAATAAATTATAAAATGGAGATACTTTGCCACAGTGACAGAAACAAAATTAAGAGATTTAGTTTCTCACACCCATTTAATTCACTAATGTCCCTACTGAAACAATTAGCAGGGCGGCATTTGCTGTAATTGTAATTTTTTTCCCCTACATGTGCTTAATTTGCAGGAAGTTTAGCATCTGTGAGGCTGCTCATCTGACAGCCCCAGAGACTAAAGTCTGTTTATTGGCAAAAGAAAGAGGCCGAGGCAGCCTAAAATTCTAAGCTAATATTATCACCTTTGCCATGCATGTTTTTCCTCAATCTGGAGGCTAGTGAGCTGGGAGAAGGAGGTCTATAAGAACCATTAGACAATGATTATTCTCATCTCCCAAAGTATGCTTTTTCAGGCTGGACATGATGTAATAAATCAAATTTCATGTTAATTCCAAGATTAGATATTTTCTCCCAGAAAGATCTTTGTACAGACAGAAGAGCTAGAAATTGAGGGTTTGAAATTTGTTACTAGGGAATGTTGAATTAGATTCCTGGGTCATAGGACAAAAGTTTCATGATTTTCTGTTCAAAGTTTGTTTTTGCTAGAGAGGCAATAAAGTGAGTATTGGTCAAAGCCCAGGCTGTCATCAATTTACATGGTAGAACCTTCTTTCCAGCACTGACCATGATTTTGCCAAGTTGTTTTTTATTTCTGTGTCTTTCTTTTTCTCTAAACTAAGGGATAATAACTCATAGCTACATCATAAATAAGATTTTGTGAGGATTAAATGGGTGAATACACATATGACACTTAAAATAATGCTTGTCACAAGGAGGAAGTAAATGTCATATTAGCTATTTTTGGTATTCTTATCGAACAAAATCAGTAGTTATCTTAACAGTTACTCTACCTTAAAATGAGTCTTAATTTTTTGTCACATAAATATTTTATTTCCTCATGGTCATCATGAATATTCGGGGTAAAGCAAGGACATTCTCATTCTCTCTCCCTCTCTTTTTCACTTAATCTTAGTTGAAAACTATTTTTCTTTAATGTGAAATTCTCAAGTTTTGAGTCTCTTCAGCTAGCTCTTTTTCTCCCTCTAGGTGTTGATGTTGAAGAAACAATTCCTTTATATCACTTTGTGAGTTCATGGAATGAGGTGATCATTTGCGGCCTGGAATGGTCCTACATGATTATTACTGAATGTTTTTGGCTATATTTTACATCCACTGGGGCTGTGTACATTTTCTATTCTTTGCTGCTGATTATGCTGACAACTGCATAACATTGCTCCCTTTATTTTCCCTTAGTTCTTGCTTAAACAGGTGCCTGAATAATTGATTGTGGACAAAAACAGCTACATAATTTGTGGGGCCAAGTGAAAAATGAGAATGTGGGTTCCTTGTTAAAAATTATTAGGAATTCGGCATAGCAGAGCATGAAGAAAAGTAGTTTCTTCTGAGTATATGACTTTATATGACTGCCCAGGTCACATGACTATGAAGCTGGTCTTGATATGAGATATTTGGACTATTTTACGCAGAATCTAAACTAATCATCTCTGGTACTTGCATTAGTGTTTTACCAATAAGTTTTTGTTTTTGTTTTCCTGGCATATGGATATAGACTCTTAAAGTTATTTTGACAGGCTTTAAATTGCAAATTAAAATATCCTTATTTTTTAGAAGCTGTGAATTTTGTTGGTTTTTCAGAAGCTTCCCTGAATGTTTTAGAAAGAGCAAATTTAAAAAAAAAAAAAAAGAACATAGATTTCATACCCAGAAATGAGCTCTTGGTCTCCATTCTGAAAGGTAACTACTGGTTGATTGGTTGGGAGCAAGAAAATTTACAAGAAAAAAAAAGAAAAGAAAAGGAAAGAAAAACAAGTGATGTGTCTGAAGGTCTACAAATTCTACTCTCATCCCATCTTTGTTTATATACAAAAACATTTGTAGACTGATCTAATTCTTTTATATTTAATGGTATTTATTAATATGGTGCCTTAATTCTTTTGATTCTAATGACAGAACTATCAAAATACTTTTTTGTGTGTGACATTGCCTTAATTTTTCTGCAGTATTTTTCCTCATTTATTTTTACTGTGGGGCTTTTACATAAAAACAGATTTTAAAAAGATAATACTATTAATGGTTTACCATTTTAAGTTAAAATGCTCACTTTGTAACATTATAATCATTTCCAAGCCCAGAGCCTGACAAAGGGCTAGATCTTATGACCCTGAGATCACAACCTGAGTTGAAACCAAGAGTTGGAAGCTTAACCCACTGAGCCACCCAGGCACCACCTACAACTTTAATAGAAAGACATAACTGCAATTATTCTGCTATCACTGCTCTATCGCATTACAGTAGTTAGTTTATGTGTACATCACCTTAAAGTTTGTAAAGGACTTTATATACATTTTACACACATTTCAAAGAGTCCTGTGAGGGCATAATTATTATGCCCCACTTTATAGAAGATGAAACTCAGAGAAGATCAGTGATATTTTCCAATATCAAATAGTTAATAACAAAATGCCCTTTAAGATCCTGTGGAAGAGGTTAGCAGAATCAAAGAGCAGAAGTGACATAATTTCAGTGTTGGTGTTACTTGGAGAGTTGGAGGGAATGCATGATTGGTGAACAAAACATAAAAGAAAGATGAAAGTCATTCACTGAATAATTCATGTTTGTATGCATTCACACATTTATCAGACATTCTTTTCTTTAATTAATGCATACTGATGGAAACCACAACCATTGAAGATAGTTTCTTAGTCAACTAAAAGTAGCAGCCTGAGGGGCACCTTGGTGGCTCAGTTGTTAAGCATCCGCCTTCGGCTCAGGTCATGATCCCAGGGTCCTGGGTTGGAGGCAGGCCTTAGGCTCTCTGCTCACCAGGCAGCCGCTTCTCTCTATCCCACTCTCCCTGCTTGTGTTCCCTCTCTTGCTGTCACTCCCTGTTAAATGAATAAATAAAATCTTTTAAAAAATAAATAAATAAAAGTAGTGACTTGAATACTTTCTTGACTTTTCTTGACAATTTTTTCATTGTGAGGCTCAGAAGTGATGAGAAAACTGCTGACCTGAATGGAATTCTGCTAAGGAGGGAAATGCTGGGTACAAGCTTTATGGAAAGCATTTTGAAAAGCTTTAAAATATTTTTCCTCAGACTTGGCTGCAAATTAGACTAATATGAGAATGTTTTTTAGTTTATTCATAGAAGCCTTCCCCAAAGGTTCTGCTTTAATTAGTCTAGGGTGAGGCTCAGGTAAGTGTGTGAATTTATATATGTATGTGGTCCATGTTTGTTAGCACCCTTTGTTTTGCCAAAAGAAACTAAGGAAAGATAAACCAGAAATTACTGAAAACATTATCTAAGTGGGGAAAATAAAAGGGGAAGAGGAAAAGGTCTATGAAATAGAGTATGCTAAGAAAACAACTTAAGGTTTTTTTTGTGTGTGAAACATGTAAGTGTTTTATACATTTAAAAATAAAATTACATTAAAAATACTGGAAAAAAGCAAATATTAAAAGTAAAAGTAAATGGAAACTGGTGAGCACAGAAACTGAACTGACCAATTAGTAGGCTATAGTCTAGGAACAAAAAGAAATGCAGAGATATTACAACCCAGTATAACATGTGAATCTAGATTACATCATGGAAAGGCAAATGTTTTTCTAAAAAGCTATAAAGAAAATTCAGAAGATAAATAAAGTAAATGGAATATAAAGTAAATGTCTGATTATATTATTTTATCAGTACTAACTTTTGGGATGTGATAATGGCATTATGTAAAAGAACATCCTTGTTAGACATATGCTGAACTATTTAGAGCTGAAAATACTAAGATTCCTTTTTGTGTGTATGTGCATGTATGTGTATAGAGGTTGGGGGTGATAGAAAGAGAAAGAGGCAAAGTACTTAAAATTGTTGAGTCTAGGCAAAGTGTATATAAGCATCCATTTCACCATTATTTGAATTTTTTTCTGAAACCATGAGAGTATTCAAAAAATGTTTGGAAAAAATCACATATAAATCTAGTCGAAAAGAAAAAAGAAAGTGTATAATCACAAAAGAACAATTAATATATTTACTACACTAAAATCAAAATCATCACGTATAAAATTTAAAGACAAATGCAAGACAAAGGATATCACCAAAAGTAATTAAGTATATTTAAAGGTCCTTATTAATATTTAATGTAAAGAGCAATATAATTTCTCATTTAATATAGACAAATTCAACAATTATATAAAAGTTTGCAATGTGGAAGAAGAATAAAAGGTTTTATATCAGTTAGTACAAGTCCCTTTATACTTAAAAAAGAAAATGTGCTCTTAATCCCCTTCGCCTGCTGCACCGGCCCCTCCAACCTACTTCCCCTCTGGTAACCATCAGTTTGTTCTCTGTAGTTGGAGTCTATTTTTCGGATTACATCTTTTTCTTCATTTACTTACTTCTTAAATTCAACATATGAGTGAAATCATATGATATATGTCTTTCTGTAATTGAGTTATTTCACTTAACATTATATTCTCTAGATCCATCCATGCAATCACAAATGGCAAGATTTTTTTTTTATGGCTGAGTAATATTCCATTATACATATGCCACCTCTTCTTTATCCCTTCATCTATCGATGGACACTTGGGCTACTTCTATAATTTGGCTATTGTAAATAATGCTGTAATAAGGAGGGGTGTGTATATCTTTTCAAATTAGTGTTTTCATGATGAGCACTCAGTGGTGCATAGACTTGTTGAATCACAGTATATTATACAGCTGAAATTAATACCTTATTGTATGTTAATTATATAGGAATTAAAAATTTAAAAACTGAAAAAGAAAAGAAAAAAGATGTGTGTATGTGATATATATGCATATAAACAGATGGAAAGAAACTTAATAATGTATTATGTGTAACTATCTTTGTAAGACTATAACTGACTTTTTCTTGTTACTCTAGGTATTTTAAATTTATAATGATTTTTCATAAACTAATATATGGTCTATTTGAAAAATACTTTGAAAAAAAAGAAGCTTATAAAATAGGTTGAGAGTGCTACAAAGAGAGCTCTAAAATTAATTCAGATTGTAAAGACTTTACTCAAATCCAATAAAGGAGCATTTTCAAAAGTATCACTAGGTGGTACTAAGTGCAGTGGTAGAGGATCAAGGGCACAATGTGTTTAGACTAATGCAAAATAATGACAGTTAAAAGGGATGATGCTTTTTGTTTAGAGCAGGGAGCGAAGGGAAGAGCAGACAAAGAAGAAAAGGAAAAACGAAAGATAGAAAATAAGAACCACTTACTGAATTTCCCTGTCAATAAAAGTGATCTTTAGATTATTAAGGCAAGAGCAACTTTGCTAAAAGAGAATCAATTCCATCAATATGGGGGGAAAAAATAGGAAACACATAGACTCTCTAATTGTGTTTGTTATTTGGCTCAGAAAAATTATTCCTTGAGGACACAAATAGAAAAGTTGTTGAAAAACTGAGACCAGTATATGTATTCTCAAGAACACAAGAAGAATGTGATTTTTTAGTCTTTGAGGAGGCCGCTTTTAGGCAACAGGCTTGAGTGATGGAAACCAGAGCAAGGCAAAGGGCCCACAGTGATCACTGAGCTGAATACAAACAGACTCATTAAATACCCCCCCCCCCAATAGCCATTGACTCTAACTGATTACTTATAACCAGGCACAGTTCTGAAGATTATCAAAAAAGGGAAAATTTCCTACATCTCCATACTCCTTCACTCAGCCCTCACCACTCACAACCCCATGACAGATAGTCTCTCCTTTGCCATCCTGCCAGCTGCTTCCTTGCAGTATATTCAACAAATTTTTATCTCCTTTGTTCTACCTTGGGTGAATTTTTTCACCACCTGTGCCACTGACCGCCATCTGATTGAGACGCCACACAGTATTGAAATTTTCAAGGTGTCTCTCAATTTGCCAGTTCATGAAACTCAGTTCACAATGTGCAGAATAGTTAATTTTTGAAAAATTATTCAACAAATATTTTAACAATGTTTGGGATGATCTGCTGCTGCTGAATATCCACCTTGGGCAACGGCACAGGTGGACTGGGGAGAGGGTGGGCTAAAGGCAGGAACAACTGCAAAGAGATTCAGTGCAAGGGGAAGACGCCAAGATGGGGCTGAAGCAAGTAGGTACTCGGGCGGGGTAATACTGGCAGGGTCAGGGGCGAGGAAACTGGGATGCGTTGAATAGTCCTGCAAAAATAGAGAAAACAGGGGAGGCACTATGGTGAGTAAGAGGGAATTCTAGGAATACAAGACCCTTGAGACATTAAATCCGGCTGCTCTCCTGTGGCTCTGGAAAAACACCTTCATGGCAGTCTCAGCCCTTAAAGCTTCAAAATAATTCTCTCTAGTTCTACAAAGTAGCAATTCAATGTTTGGTAATTTGACCTTCTTCCTCTCATGTCACCACCGGAATATCATGTGCTAAAATGAGAATAATCCCCTATAGAGGCCAATGGCCAAGATTTAACATGAAGATTATTTTTGAGTTAAAAGCAATTAAAACAAACAAACAAACAAACAGATTCAGTAAAGCTCTTTACCTCCCCTCACATCTTCTTAAAAGATTTTAGATAGAGGACCTGCTCCAGGAAGAGAGCTATCCCCATAGATACCTACATTATGATATGAACCAGGTGTGGTAGACAGGCAGGAACCTATCCAGGCCTATTTAATAGAAGTCCTCTATGTCTCATTGTTTCTGAGTGGCCCAGCAAACATTTGTTTACCAAACATTTACCTTTTCATCTCCCTGTAAATTGCTTTCCTTCCCTTTGAAGTCATAGACACCTAACCCCTTCTACTTCAGAATGACATACACACTATTTGCCTGACTGTCTCAGGTACTTCCATTTCTATGTGGATTTCCCAGAAGTACAACATTAAATTTGATTTTCTCTTATTAATCTATTTCATGCCAATTTGATTCTTAGTCCTATTAGAAATACCTTGAAGGGCAGGGGGTATTCAGCCTTCCAAACAGCCCAAAGAAAGCATGACTTTCACTTTACATCATTACTAATATGTTATGAATTATAACATGTAATATTATATGTAATTTATAATGTAAGCTACCTTGGGATTAAGTGTAGTGAGCATTTACTGAGTGGTCATTTTATAAACAAAACTTGAGAGGTGTGCTTTTGTTTATAGTATAACATTGAATTTCAGAGCAACACTGTGAAGTCTGCACAGCTACGTTCTTCACTTTTCAGATGAAAAAAAAAAAAAAACCTAAGTTTATTAGTCTAGTGAGTCCAGACATAAACATACATTGAAATGTGTCTGCAAATGGGTGCCTGATCTCCATGCCATTTTAGCAGTTGGTTTTATACCTTCATATTCTTAATTCTGAGGTGTTGGAAATTTATGGGATGACTGGCATTTATCAGAGTTTTTAACTGCTTTGGAATTCATACTCTGTAAAAGAGACATAAGCATTATCTATATATTTGGCAAAATTGTCTAAATTGTAGGAGAGAGTTCCACATCATTAAAGACTACAGAGAAAGAAATACTGCCAGGCTTCTCCCAAGTTCTGCATTTCTCCCCTCTGCCCTGTTGTGGAGGGTTAACCAGGGCAGAGAACAATACAGAGCTCTCCAGGAGAGTGCTGTGAAATTCACCTTCAATAGCTTTGTCAGGAATAAAGGTTGTCTTGTGCTTTGATGGTGAGTAACTACACATCTACTTCATCTCTCCATTTTGTTAACCAGACTGAAACTTTTACACATAGATTGCTCTTGTTAGTGAACCCAACTTTACCCCAGACTGAATCCTGGCTCCTAAATCTTTTTTTTTTTTTTTTAAGATTTTATTTATTTATTTGACAGAGATCACAAATAAGCAGAGAGGCAGGCAGAGAGAGAGAGGAGGAAGCAGGCTCCCTGCTGAGCAGAGAGCCCGATGCGGGACTCGATCCCAGGACCCTGAGATCATGACCTGAGCCGAAGGCAGCGGCTTAACCCACTGAGCCACCCAGGGGCCCCTAGCTCCTAAATCTTAACCCAGAAGCAGATATTCCCTAGTAGCCTAGACACTTCCCAGATTCAGGTTTTTTAATTTTCATTGACTGTATTTTTAACTCTTGTCTGCCCCAGATCATTCAATTCTGTTCATTGTTCCTTGATCTGAGATTCCAACACCACAGGGAACATTTTATTTTTGATCTTGTTTGTGTAAGTAAACAACCATGTATAGATTCCCAATTTCATGCTAGCTACTAAAATGGTTTTAGGAGAGAATATAAAAATGATATACTACCAACTCTCAACTGATTTCTAATCTATAATAGTTTACCCTGAACATCTCAAATTCAGGATTATATTCTAAGTATTTCAATTATATTCACTTACTTTCCATCACTGTATAGAATATTTTGCTTTCTGTGAAGATGGTACTGATACATCAGGGTTTTTTAAAAGATTATTTATTTATTTATTTATTTATTTGACAGAAAGGGAGAGCAGCATGGAGAGAGAGAAGCAGACTCCCGCTGAGCAGGGAGTCCAGTGTGAGGCTTGATCTCAGGACTCTAGGATCATGAGCCAAGCCAAAGATTTAACAGATTGAGCTACCCAGGCACCCCGATATATATTATTTGTGGGATGTACTGAAAAAGAGTATTTTTCAAACTATCTAGCCTAAGAGATCTGAAAGAAAAATGGAAGAATATAGGAATTTCACCATACAGAAATACAATATTTACAGATAAATGTAAGTCAGGTTCCTTCCTAAAATTTTACATATGGAAAAATATAGATAACATATTTTCTACTGGTACTTTTTCATACATTAATAAAGAAATAAGACATCTTTATACATGATTGGAAAAAGCTCACCATATTCCTTCTAGGGAAGGTCAATCTGCCCTTGGTTGAAGGATTAGATTCTAATTCTTATGACTTTTTAGACTGGTTCAAAATTATAGGGACCAAGGATCTTCTACTAGACTTCCAGAATCCTGGCACTAATTAGGAGCCATCAGTTCTTTCTCATAATGGGCCCTGGTTTGTCCTCAGGTATTCAAAAATGTTCTCAGCATTCTTTCCGAGATCCCACTTAATGTGAGGAAATTTCATAGGATTTCCGAGACCCTGAACCCATTATTTTGAAACCAATAACAAAAGAAGAGCAAATCTTAAGCATACTGAAAACAAAATCAGCCGAATAAACAATAAACAAATAAAAAGGCAATCAAATCCATAGTCTGTCACATTGTATTTTGGCAAAGTCAATCTGAATCATTTGTGAGACTCCCAAAATGCCTCTTTCTTTCAGATAAGGGCTATGATAAGATATTTCAATTTCTTCATTGACTATTAACTTCAGACTTTTGATCTTCCTTTGGGGATGTGCTATAGCTCAAGAGTGATTATCTTTGGTGCATAATTTAAGATGATTTTGTTTGTCCTGGCAGTTGACAAACATTTTGTTTCTATTAGTTTCTTTATTTGCTTTTTTCTTTTCTTTTTTTGGTCTGTTGACTCATGCTTCATTGCATAACACAGGAATCCAATTGATTATAAATCATAAACATGCTGATATGCAGACTACATGATTAATTTTTAACTTGGAGATTCTCTCATAAGACAGTTTGTCGGGAGATTTTTCGGTTAATAGCAAAAATTAGGCCTCTTTTTCTAATAAAAATATTCAGTGAACCATTGCTCTTTCTTGACTGTGAAGTGGATAAGCAAAAGAGGAAGTGTATCTTTCAGCAAGTTGTTCTGACATATAAGCTCAATAATGATACCATATATTAGGTAGTCAGTATGCTTGTTAAAATTAGAAAATAAATGTATTTATTCTTTTTTAATATTACTTTTATTCATACATGATATTTAGAATCTTGACAGCTGACTTGAAGGAAGTGATGATTGCTTGATTTGGTCTTTTTTAAGTGCAGGAATCTCTATCATTTCAGCTCAGAAGATATTTACTGGAACCTAATGCTTTCCTATTCAGAGCTAGATGAAAGTGAATATTGTCATGCAGCTAGAACTAGGGGTATGTAGGGTGAAGGGTATAAGAAAGTGCTCAAAGTATTACCCCAAGAGAAATCTTAACAGAGGGAAATTTCTACTTCAAACCCTTTTAGCTTAAAACTCCTGGTAGGGAGCCAGAGCACCCTTGGAGAATTCTCCAAACTCCAGGCATTCTACTTGTCTTACCCATTCAACATGATGTTTCACAGTGGGTGGATTGTAAGGGAAGTTTTCACAGCACTTGAAATAATTGCAAGAATAATGATTGGTTTGGACAAAAGAATGCATTGCCAAAGAATATTGAATAATGGATGTTATGAGTAATTTCCCAGTTTAAGCTATCTTTCACCCAGTGTCAGAATGATTGCTTTTTTTGTGGTACGTAAACAGCATATGAACAACCATCCATTTACTTGCAATGGCATTAAATCCTCTTTCTTACAAACCGTAAAAGCTCCATTTTCCCAGCTTGCCAACTTTTATCCTACCCACCAACTATGCAATCAGAAATAGTAAAAAAAAAATGTGGGGCCAACAAATTGCTGAACTCTTCCATCAAACAATATATGTCAAGGTCTCAGTCTTTACTGCCTTTTAAGAAAAGTTACACTTTTCTTGTGAGTGTTGATCATCCATAGTTCATACAGATAGCAGTTATGCCACTCTGGTTGCCCTCCATTCACTACCACCTTAAAAGACACACTGATATTTATGAACACATAAAATCATATGCGATCTATTTATCTAACCAGATAAGTTCCATTATAACATCAACTCAATTAACAGCCATGAATCTTTTTCTAAAAAGTTGCCAGACTATAAGCATTCTCTGACAAATGTGCCAAGGGTTAAGTAAGTATTGAAATTATCCCAATGTATTCAGATTTGACAAGGAAGTGATAACGTATTGGAATAAAAATTAAACTGTGATCACTGTGATCAGAATGCTAAAAATGTTTTTCTTTATAAGGAAATGGGAAAAGATAGAAAATCATGAGTTATTATTTTTGTCATTTTATAATTTTTGTGTAAAGTCCACATTTGATTTCACACGCTAAAAATGTAAAAAATGTAAATATCTCATTAATAAATTTTAGATTATTTGTTGAAATATTTTTGATATGTTGTATATATTGAATCAAACCATCATAAAATTAGTTATACTGTTTCATTGTACTGTTTTTAATGTGACACTCAGAAAATTTTAAATTACATATGATCCTCTCATGTTTTAAAATATATGGATGGTACACATTCTCACTCTTGTTTTCTGTGTAGTATAATATGTTAGTCTTTATAGATACTGTTATCCAAGTTTATGTGCAAAAGTCCAGCGATATGAGGCTTTAACAAAGCACAAACTACTATATAAATAACTTTTTTTTTAAAGACTTCATTTATTTATTTGACAAGTAGGCAGAAAGGCAGGCAGAGGGAGAGGGGAAAGCAGGCTCCCTGCCAAGCAAGGAGCCTGATGTGGGCTCGATCCCAGGACCCTGAGACCATGACCCGAGCTGAAGGCAGAGGCTAACCCACTGAGCCACCCAGGTGCCCCTATATAAATAACTTTTAAAATGGAAATTAAAAGCCCATAATGTAGATTAATATTTTTTTTGATAGTTGTAACATGGAAAACTATCTGCAAAAAAATTTTTTTAAGCACTCAAAAAAAGAAAGAATAATACATATTAAATGTAACTCAGAAAAATAATCATTGTTATATGAGAAAATAGTCTTTTTTGGACCCAATTAATTAATAAACTTGTCATGAAACCAGAATAATGAAAATTTGAACAATGCATACTAAGGCAGTGCTAGTGGTGGAAAGGGAACATGGTTTCTGCCTTTAGCCTTCATTGATCTTAGATTTGCACATAAGTTTCACATTCTTGCACTAGTTATTTTCTATCTTATTCTTGGTTCTAATCAAAGTAAAGTCTGAAACAAAGGCTTGCTTGTCAGTAGTTTGCCTAGTTACCTGATCTGAGGGAGGAAAGCATGCAGCACAATGGAAGTAAAAGGGAAGAAAAGAAAGCTTATTCAAAAATGTCTTATCAAATTGAAAATTGATTTTAGGGCCTTCTGTGTAATCTTATGAAGTATGTTTCAGAACTGCCTGCAGTGGGATAAAAAAGTGGGAGAGGAGGCAGATATCCCGTTGCCTCCTGACCCCATGAGTCGTGAATAGATGCACAGGCATTTAATACCATCAAACTTCATTGGTCCATATCCTGGTAACATGGGTCTGGGTTGTGCTTATACGAAGCCAGAGCTGCAGTTGGTCCATACTGTGGTGTAGAAGAAGCCTAGAGGCAAGAAATGAGAAGTACGCTTAGTCCAAGACATGGGTGTCTTCATCTTTGTGAAGCCCATGGTCATTCTTTTGGAATTGGTTGCTACTGTAGCATCAGTAGCTAGAAGAAAATAAGAAGCAATAAAATTTTAGAATGATGCAGGAGAGACCTACTAGTTAGTTTTATCACTTTGAAATGGGGATGAGAATAGTGTCTTCTACATACCATTATTATGAGTATTAATCAAGATAGTAATGACAAAGTGTTTAGCACACTGCTTGGGACAATGCTCCTTCCCAGTAGGTCTTAATTCTTTGATTACTCAAGATCAGCTACATTATGCTGTATAACAAATAATTCTAAATGTTAATGCTTAAGAAGTAAATATATGTATGTGTATAGTCCATTTTGTGTTGGCAGGAGGGATCTGATCATTGCAGTCACCCATGAATCAAAGCTGATGAACTAGTTACCATTGTGATGGTAAGACTGGCTAAAAAAAAAAAAAAAAAAAAAAAGGCAGGATGAAGAAATATGAAACATATTTCAGAAGGACAGAAGGTAAACTTTCATTTGATAATCTTATCTGCAAAAAGTAGCTCAGAGAATGAAATAATAGCTGCTTTCCAATTACCTTCTCTGTGTCTGTGCCCAAAAGACCCTGATTTTCAATCTTGTCAAGGACATTAAATACTGTGTAACCAAATTATATTGAATACATTTGTATTAAAATCAATATCTACCATGAGGAAAAATTAGGATAAATTACATATCGCATAGGTAGAAATTTGTGGCAATTTATGAATACTACAAGGGTCATACTGATGAAAGGTCAGAAAAGCAATGGGTTGCAAGGGAAGTGCAGAGTTCGAAGGAGCACACAGCTGGGTCCTTTCTCTGTTATTCAAAAAAGACAGAGCAAGCTCCAAGGCTTCATCTGGCATCTTGTTTTCCAGAGCCCCCTCCTGCTGTGCTAATGAGGTGAAAAGTGACCTGCCTGCTCATTTTCTGGCTCCTTATTCAGTAATGGTGTGACATGCTGAAAAGCTGACTGCTTACACTGTGTTAGAGATTAGATCATGCAATACCTAACAGATGCTCTTAGGGTCTTTGAAATAGCATATCTAAAGTTTCAAAACTGCATGTGCTTTTCATCTAAAATGCTAAAGGAGTAACAGTGCTCCTGTTAATTTCACATACTTTCACATATGGTTCCCTCATTACAATGTGTCACAAGCTAGTTGCCTACAAATTACTCTGTTTGCCAGTCCAATCAATAATTATGAGCTACGAAGAGCCTGCAAGTGTCTAATTTCATTTGGATATATTTTGCACTCTGATTATTCTATAAGAAAGTATCTTTCTTTTGATAACAGTAATATCACCTTTTCAGGTTAGCCTTGCAAACTTCAGGCTCAAAGGGCTTTTCTTTTGTTTTGTCACCAGATGAAGGGTGTCTCTTTGGTTATGAGTTTAGTATAGACAGAACATATGTGTGTCTGTGAGTTTATGCTTTTGAGGGGTAGGGGAGGAGGGAGAGGAATATCCCTAGAATTGGGAGCAGCATACTTTGTAAATTATACTTAAAGAACAATACAGTGAAATAGAAACATAAAACAAATGCCAAGTTTGCCTAATCATACAGTAATAGAGCAATATGAAAACAACCCTGACAAGCTTTCAATGCTCTCCTTGGTCAATAGTGAAATAAGTAACAGTTTCCTGCATCAGAAAGGCAATGGCTTAACTATGACTGCTGAGGAAATAGGTGTAAAGGCTGAGTTATTCAGTCTTCTAAAAAAAAAAAAGAATTATCTTTATTGTAATAAGAGTAGTAGCAAGGGGAACACCACTAATCTCTTCAGGCAATGAAACCTCATAAATAGGAATGAAGAGAGTAGAGTCTAAAAAGATAATGTGCCATTTACTAGTGGGAGATGAAAGTAACATTCTAGCTTTTAAATAGAAGAAAATTCTTGAAAAGATGGCATACTTTTAAATTCAGAGAGTAAAAGACCTGGTCCCTGAGTGCAAACGAATGTAAACCTTCATATTTATTGAATGAGATGTTTTCCTTTCCTGCCCTTTGCCATATTACAAGTATTTGAAGCATAAGGTCTTTTCATCATGTAGGAAAAGAATGTGAAATTCCTAAAAAGATAAGATTATTTGGTTGTTTAGAGCCTGGATCTAATTAGCCATCAAGTATTAATAAAGAAATAGAAAGAATAAAGGGAATTTTAAAGAAGAAGTAAAGGCAAGAGAATACATGGGCTTAGAAGACTTAGTGCTCAGAAAGAAGACTGTTTTCCCAGAGCCAAAAGAAATAGCTGGAATATGATCAAAGGAGAGGAAAGAAGACAAGAAGTAAAGAGAAGTAAAAAAAGGAGAGACAGTAGAAATATAAAATTATCTGCAACTAAAAGAATCTTCCTAAACACTATAAATCTTTTAAAAAGAAAAGAAAAAGAAGGAGATTATTGGGAAGCTATTGTTCTTATTATTGCAATTATTGAACTCACCCATATAAGGCCTTCAAGATGCAATTTGATCTTGATGCAAAAAAATGATCAAACTGTGGGTCCATAAGATTGAGCAATTGTTTCAGGGCTTTTGATCCTAGAAGCTCCCTCCTTCCTAACTTTGATCATCAACTGGTTTCAGGTGTGTTAATTTCACTACCACATTTGGAAAATTGTAAACAACTTTCATTATAATAGAATTTTTACTTCGATGCATCTGAATTCCAAGAAAAAGACATGATGAAGGAACATCCATTACAAAATGTCCTAGGCTAGGCATGAACCAGTCTGTGCAAGTCAAAAGGAGAGAGAGAAGAACTAGGAAACATATCTTGCTTCTCCTGTCAACACTCACTGAGGAAAACGATGCTTATTGTTTCTTGATTCACACAAACTGAGCTTTGTATCAAAGTAGCAATGGATCTCATGAGGGTCATTGCTGATGTGTTTTGGAGCCAAGAGAGAGCTGATCCTGCACGAACAGGCTAGCCTAACACTTAAGTACCACCCACTGCCTAGAACACAAGAAGTCTAACTTTACTTGTTTAGCAGTCAAATTCTTTTAGTCCATGGTTTTATAGGAGATATGCTCAAGTGTCTGATTCCTGTCTAACTTATTCCATTTAAATATAGCTCTTCAACACTTCCAGGAAACCCATATGCCCAAGAAAAAGATTTTTTAAAAATTCCTGTGTCTAGGGGTGCCTGGGTGGCCCAGTGGGTTAAAGTCTCTGCCTTCGGCTTGGATCATGATCCTGGGGTCCTGGGATCGAGCCCCACGTTGGGCTCTCTGCTCAGTGGGGACCCTGCTTACTCCTCTCTCTCTCTCTGCCTGCCTCTCTGCCTACTTGTGATCTCTGTCAAAAAAAAAAAAATTTAAAAATTCCTGCATCTATACCTTATGGATGAAGAGAGAACTAATACATCTTGAAGTTCTCTGAGCAGGTAATACGGTTAATGAAATTCTTTTATACAAACATGAAAAACCACTGTTGACATGAAAATAAAAATCCTTTACTCATTTCATGTGACTTTTTGAGATAGTGTGATGTCAAATGGAGGACAGGAATTTGCTAAGACATAAAACTGCAAACATATCACCTTCTTGGAGAGGATCTGCTTGGCAAAAAAAAAATATAAATGGTTATCTTATTTTATGAATTTTGAAGGTTTTTAAGGAATTGAGGACATGTGGATATTTTCATAGGGTTTGGATATTGCCCTGCCCACACCACGTCTCCTGATCAGAGGATTTTACATGGCCTTGGCTCCAGTAGAGGTGGTGACAGGTCTTATTTCACAAGCAGACTAGAGTACACCTAGTTAAAATTCACCACATTCAGGCCAGGGACCAAACACTGGCCACAGTAGGCAAGGAAAGCCTCTGCAGATGACTGGCCTGAAGGATAGAGCAGCCACAACATAACAACAGAGCACACACTGTAGAAACTCCCTGAAGTGCCAAGCCCTGAGCCCTACTTGACCTCTTCCTCTTAAAACCATTATATTCAGAAAAAAAAAAAAAAATTACATTCAGGAGCAAGAGATATAATTGGTTTTTCTAACACAGAGAACCTGGCAGAGACTTGAACAAAGTGAGAAGACAGAAAATTTACCCCAAATGAAAGAACAAATAAGGCAATGGCCAGAGATCTAAGTGAATCAGATATAAGTAATATGCCTAATTAAGAATTTAAAGCAATGATCATAAAGACACTCATTGGGCTTGAGAAAAGAATGGAAAACATTGATGGAATCCTTACCAACAGACACAAAAGAATTAAAAAAGAATCAACCAGAGATGAAGAGTGTAATTAAAAAAAAAAAATAGAAACACAATTGATACAATCAATGAACATCAGGCTCAAAGAAGGAGAGGAATGAATTAATGACCTGGAAGACAAATAATGGAATGAATGAAGTTGAATACAAAAGAGAAAGAATTATGCCACATGAGAATAGACTTAGGGAACTCAGTGATGCCCTCAATGTACTAAAAATCATATTATTTTTAGATAACAAAAGAGAGAAAGAAGAAGAGAGAGAAAAGGAGACAGGGAACATATTTGAAGAAATAATAGCTGAAAACTTGCCTAATCTGGGTAAGGAAACAGATATCCAGAACTGAGAGGCACAGAGATGGAGAACTCCCATCAAAATCAAAATCAAAAAAAGCAGATGCACACCAAGACCTATAATTAAATTGACAAAATATAGCTATAAGGGGGAAAAAACTTAAAATCAACAAGACAAAAGAAGACAGTAACTTAAAAGGGAAAACCCATAAGGCTATCAGCAGATTTTTTTAGCAAGCCAGAAGGGAGTGGCAATATATATTCAAATATATTCAAACATATATATATTTTTTTTTTCATAGCTCTGAGTGGGAAAAATCTGTAGCCAAGAATGTTCTGTCCAGCAAAGCTAACATTCAAAATAGAAAGAGAAATAAAGTGTTTTATAGACAAAAACTAAAGGAGCTCATGATATATCATGATATATCATGGTGTAATATTTCCACCCTGCAAGAAATATTAAAGGGGACCCTGTGAGTAAAAAAGAAAGACCAAAAGTGGTAGTTTAAAGGTAAGAAACACAAAAGTAGTAAAAATGAATATTTCTATAAAATATCAGTCAAGGAATTCACAAAAATAAAAGAATGTAAAATGTGGCAACATATACCTAAAACATGGGGAGGGCAAGAGTAAAGAATGAGTTCAAACTTAAGTGATCATCAACTTAATATAGATTGCTATATGCAGAAAAGCTTATATAGAAACATTATGGGAACTATATATCAAAAATCACTAATAAACATGCAAAGAATGAAGAGAAAGAAATCCAAGTATATCACTAAAAAATCAACAAAATATGAAAGAAAGACAAGAAAGAATCAAGACAAATCTCTAGAAACAACCATAAAACAAGTAACACAATGACAATAAGTACATATCTATCCATAATTATTTTGAATGTAGATGGACTAAATGCTCCAATCAAAAGACACAGGGTGTTAGAATGGATAAAAAAAATAAGATCCTTCTATATGTTGCCTAGAAGAGACCAATTTTGACCTAAAGACAAAACAGAAACTGTAACAAGAGACAAAGAAAGACACTATATAATAATAAAGGAGATATTCCAACAAGAAGATCTAATAATTATAAATATCTATGCATCCAACATGGGAGCACCCAAATACATAAAACAACATAACAACAAACATAAACTAATCAATCATAATACAGTAATCAAAGGGACATTAACACTCCACTTACATCAACAGATAGATCATATAAAGAGAAAATCAACAAAGAAACAATGGCTTTGAATGACAAACTGGACCAGAAGGAATTAACAAGCTATATCCAGAACACTCCATCCCCAAACAGCGGAATACATATTCTTTTCAAGTGCACATGGAACATTCTCCAGAATAGATCACACATTAGGCAACAGAATGAGTCTCAACAAATTAAAAAATATTGAGTCATACAATGTATATTTTCTGACCACAAAGCTATGAAACTAGAAATCAACCAGAGGAAAAATCTGGAAAGACCATAAGTACATGAAGGTTAAATAACAAGCTACAAAACAATGAATATGTCCACCAGAAAATAAAAGAAGAAATAAAGAAATACATGGAAGCAAATGAAAATGAAAACACGACGATGCAAAGGCTTTGGTAGGCAGCAAAAGCAGTCAGAAGAGAGAGGTATACAGCAATACAGGCCTGCCTCAAGAAGCAAGAAAAATAAAAATATGCAAACTGATCTTATACTTAAAGGAGCTACAAAAAACACTACAAATGAAGCCTAAAGCCAATAGTAGGATGGAAATAATAAAGATTAAGGCAGAAAGAAACAGATATAGAAACTAAAAAGGAGATTAATGAAACCAAAAGGTGAATCTTTGAAAAAATTAATAAAATAGACGAGCCTCTTACCAGATTTATTAAAAAGAGATGAGGAAGGACCCAAATAAGTAAAATCACAAATGAAAGAGAAGAAATAACAACCAACACCACAGAAATACAATTATAAGAGAATATTATGGGGACACCTGTGTGGCTCGGTGGGTTAAGCCTTCAGCTCAGGTCATGACCCCAGGGTCCTGGGATCGGGCCCCCACATCAGGCTCACTGCTCAGCAGGAAGCCCGCTTCCCCCTCTCTCTGTGCCTGCCTCTCTGCCTACTTGTGATCTCTGTCTGTCAAATAAATAAATAAAATCTTTAAAAAAGAGAGAGAGAGAGAATATTATGAAAAACCATATGCCAGCAAACTAAACAACCTAGAAGAAATAGATGTTTCTAGAAACATACTTTACCAAAACTAAAACAGGAAGAAATAGAAAATTTGAACAGACGAATAGCCAGCAAAGAAACTGAATCAGTAATCAAAAAAAAAAAACCCACAAAAAACAAAAAACAAAAAAAACTATCAACAAAAGTCCAGGGCCAGATCCCTTTACAAGCAAACTCTACCAAACATTTAAAGAAGAGATAGTATCTATTCTTCTTAAACTATTCCAAAAACTAGAAAGGGAAGGAAAACTTCCAAATTCATTCTATAAGGCCAGCATTACCCTGATAGAAAAAGCAGGTAAAGACACCACAAATAAAGAGAACTTTACTTGTTCTCTGGCCAAGATCTCTGATGAACATAAATACCAAAATCCTGAACAAAATACTAGTCAGCCTAACCTAAAAATAAACTTAAAAAAATCACCACAATCAAGTGGGATTTATTCCTGAGTTACCAGGGTGGTTCAATATCCACAAATCAGTCAATGTGATACATCATATTAGTAAAATAAAGGGTAAAAATCATGTGATCATTTCAAGAGGTGCAGAAATAGCATTTGACAAAGTATAACATCATGATAAAAACCCTCAAGAAAGTAAGTTGATAAGGGACATACCTGAACATAATAAGGGCCCTCTGTGAAAAACCACAGCTAACATCATACTCAATGAGGAAAAACAGAGCTTTTCCTCTACTATCAAGAAAAAGAGAGGGCTATCCTCTCTCACCACTTTTATTCAAAAAAGTACTAGAAGTCCTAGCCACAGCAATCAGACCACAAAAAGAAATAAAAAGTATTCAAACCATCAAGGAAGAAGTAAAACTTTCACTTTTTGCAGTTGACATGATATTATATATAGAAAACCCTTAAGACTCCACCAAAAAACTGCTAGAACTGATAAATTAAGTAAAGTTGCAACATCAATGTAGTGAAGCACAAAATCAATGTACTAAAATCAGTTGCATTTCTAGCCGCCAATAATGAAGCAGCAGAAAGAGAAATTAAGGAATCAATTCCATTTACAATTGCACCAAAAATAAGTAAGTTACTTAGGACTAGATCTACCCAAAGAAGTGGAAGGCATATACTTGGAATACTATAAAATATTCATGAAAGAAATTGAAGATGACACAATCAAATGGAAAGACATTCCATGCTCATGGATTGGAAGAAGAAATATTGTTAAAATGTCTATATTATCCAAAGCAATCTACATAATTAATACAACCTCTATCAAAATACCAACAGCATTTTTCACAGAGGTAAAACAAATTATCCTAAATTTTTTAAAAGATTTTATTCATTTATTTGACAGACGGAGATCACAAGCAGGCAGAGAGGCAGGCAGAGAGAGTGAGAGGAGGAAGCAGGCTCCCTACCGAGCAGAGAGCCCGATGCGGGGCTCGATTCCAGGACCCTGAGATCATGACCTGAGCCGAAGGCAGAGGCTTTAACCTACTGAGCCACCCAGGCACCCCAAATTATCCTAAAATTTGTGTGGAACTAAAAGTGATCCTTAATAGCCAAAGCATCTTGAAAAAGCAAAGCAAAGCTGGACTTTGCTTCAGAATCACAGTTCTGGACTTAAAGTTATATTACAAAGATGTAATGATCAAAGAAGTGTGGTAGTGGCACAAAAATATACCCATAGATCAATAGAACAGAGTAGAACATTTAGAAATGAAACCACATTATGGAGTCAATTAATCTTCAAAAAAGCAGGAAAGAATATCCAACAGAGAAAAGACTATCTCTTTAACAAGTAGTGTTGGAAAAACTGGCAGCAACATGCAAAAAAAATGAAATGGGACCACTTTCTTACATCATAGATAAAAATAAATTTAAAAAGGATTAAAGATTTAAATGTGAACCCAAAGCCAAAAAGTCCTTGAAAAAAGCCCAGGCATTAATTTTGCTAACATCAGCTATTGCAACGTTTTTTTCTAGATAGGTCTCCTGAGGCTAGGGAAACAAAAGCAAAAATGAACTATTGGGGGAGCCCAGGTAGTGCAGTCAGTTAAGCATCCAGCTCTTGGTTTCAGGTCAGGCCATGATCTTAGGGTTGTGAGATCTCCAAACTCAGTGAATAGTCTGCTTGAGATTCTGTCTCCCTCTTACCCTGTCCCTCCCACTGATTATCTCTCTCTCTAAAATAAATAAATAAATCTTTAAAAAAAAATTAGGACTATATCACACATCTGCACAGCAAAGGAAACAATAATCAAAACTAAATAGGCAACTTATGGAATGGAAGAAGATATTTGAAAATGACATATCTTATAAAGGGTTAGTATCCAAAATATATAAAGAACTTATACAACTCAACACCCCAGAAATGAGCAATCCAATTAAAAGATTCACAGATGACATGAATAGACATTTTTTTCAAAGAAGACTTACAGATGGCCAAAGACACATGAAAAAATGCTCAATATCACTGATGTTCGGGGAAATGCAAATCAAAACTAAAATAAGATATTGCCTCACATCTTTTAGAATTATTATTATCAAAAAGACAAGAGATAAAAATTGTTGGCTGGGATATGAATAAAAAGGAACTTTCTTGTGTTGTTGGTGGGAATGCAAACTGGTGCAGGCACCCACGGAATAGAGTTTAGAGGTTCCTCAAAAAGTTAAAAATAAACTACCCTATGATCCAGTAATTGCTCTAATAAGTATTTATCCTAAGAATATAAAAATACTAATTAGAAAGAATACATGCACTCCAGTGTTTATAGTAGCATTATTTACACTACCAAATTATGGAAACAGCCCAAGTGCCCATTGATTGATGAATGGATAAAGAAGATGTGGTATATATATATATATACACATAGAGAGAGAGAGAGAGAGAAATATTATTCATCCATAAAACAGAATGAAGTCTTCCTCTTTGCAAAGACATGAATGGAGCTAGAGAATATTACCCTATGTAAAATCAGTCAGAGAAAAACAAATACTATATGATGTCACTTATATATGGAATTTAGGAAGAAAAACAAACAAGCAAAGGAAAAATAAAAGAGAGAGAGGCAAATGATTCTTTACACAGAAACAAATTCTTAACTATGGAAAACAAACTGATGTTTACCAGAGGGGAGGTGGGTAGGATGATATGTTATTTAGGTTCTGGGATTAAGGAGTGTACTTTTTGTGATGAGCATTCCAGGTAATGTATGGGATTGTTGAGTCACTATTTGTAAACCTGAAACTAATATTACACTGTTCTGTTAACTAACTGAAATTTAAATAAAAACTTTAAAAAATCAGGCCTCTGTGAAATCCTATGATGTCAGAGATTGGGGGAGGTCAAGTGGAGGGTATAGATCACATAGAATGTTCATGAGTTGATAATTATCGAAACTGGGTGATAATTAGATGGATGTCCCATACTTTTCATATTTTGAAACTTTCCATAATAAAGGAGTAAAAAAAAGAACTGGAAAATTATATTTTTCCAAGTCTGAAACTGTGTAATATAGAAAAAGAATTGTCAAATATTAAAGACATGATTGAAAAGACAAAATCTGAAAGCAAACAATGCTCATGAGCAAATGCAGTCCACCATGGCCTTTTTAAAAAAATACAAGAACTCATATAAATACCTACATATATATCAATATGTATCAACTAAATCTAGATTTCAATCCAGAAAATTTTTTAGAAATATTTTAGTGTTTAAGAAATCTAGTGATATTAGTACATACATTAGTTCATAATTAGTACATACATTAGATGGTGTATACACAGACACACACAGACACACACACCCCTAAAATCTCATCTTTTTTCTTGTCCTAGGTTCATTATCTGCAAGTTATCTAATGCAATGATCCTGGACACCATAAACCTTAGAAGACGAGGAAGAAGAAGAAGAAGAAGAAGAAGAAGAAGGAGAAGGAGGAAGAGGAGGAGGAGGAGGAGGGAGAGGGGGAGGAGGAGAGAGAGGGAGGGGGAGGGGGAGGGGGTGGGAGAGGGAGAGGGATGGGAGAGGGGTAGAAGAAAAACCACAGTTCTTATTATTGCAATGCTTGAACTTACCTATACAATACCTTTAAAATGGGATTTGATCTTGTCACAGAAACTTATCAGACTGAGGTATCACAAGAAGGAGCAATCATTTCAGGGCTCATCATTCCTGAGAAGTGCCCTCCTTCCATTCTTTGTTACCACCTACTTGTCTCCTTAATCTATCTAACGCATTTGGTAATATGATGAATAGCATTTCTCTTTATACAGAATCTTCCCCTTGATATGTTGGGGTTCAGGATATGTTACTCCAATATATGACACTTTAGCGTATTGAATATCTTAACTGAGGAATTTGAGAAAATGGTAGAAACTGGAATGTCACTCTGACCCAGACCCACCCACCTTTCTTCCCTGAAATAGCCCATAAAACTCTCAAGTGAGAAGTGATCTGCTTGAACCCACAGGAAAGGAACATCATTATGTCTGTAGACAAGAGGAATCCTAACAAACAAGTTGCCTCATACTTTTTGTCTATCACATTCCTCCACGATTCTGGGTTCTTCATGAACCTTAGCATGAAGGACTAAGAAACAGGACTGTTTCTCTGGATCTTCATTTCCTTACAAAGACTCTGTTGTCACATAAAACTTATATTAAATAAACATGTATGCTTTTTTTCCTGTTAATCTGTCTTTGTGAGTTTAATTTTTAGACCCAACCAGAGACCCTAAAAGGATGGAGGAAAACTTTTTTCTCCCCTACAGATGATGTATGTGCATTTCATGGAGATGACATAATAAAGGAAAATATACTGGATATGGTCTATTCTGGGCATCAACCACTCTTTTGCAAAGTAAAAGGACTAGACAAAGTAAAGACCAAAGTTTCTTATAGATCTAATATTATTATTCATTCCTTTAAATTTATATTATAACAACTTATCAAACACATTCTATCTTTCCTTTAAAGTGGGGATTCCCATCCTTTGGGGCAAGATTTTTACTTAAAGTTTATAATCTTAAGTTAATAATATCATAACAGCATTACTTCTTTAAGTTTCCATGTAGTTTAGTGTCATTTTATAAAAAGCAATAATGATGCACTGTATTAACTGAACAATTCATGGAAGAATTCAAGGAGAGCCATAAAGTCTAAAAATGGGTTGATGCCACTTAACAAGTTGGCCGGCTATCTACCAAATTGTTGGTCCAAGTTCTTCACACAGACTGGATATTCAGGAAATTTTCATCCATTGATACCTAAGTTGAATTCCCAAAATATGTTTCCTCAAAACATGAATTGGTTTATGTAAATGAATATTCTATACACAAAATGCAGGCAGAAACTTCCATTTAGGCATAAAATTACCTTTTTTATGTGCATAGGAACATTTGTGAACACAGACACTGTACCTAAACTTTGAACATTTCAAAGCAGTAAAAAGTTCACCAACTAGCTAACTGGTTTAAAAAAAAAAAAGTTACAGTTTCCAGTGCATATTCTGAGATATGTTCAGAATGGTTTTGATTTTATCATTTAAAATCACTCTTGAATTTCTTAATTATCCCCTCCCCCAAATAGACTCATTACCTCAAACTTGATGCTAGGCTGGATAGGCTTTCCAATCAAGTTCCCTTTTTCATTCTTTCTTTAACTACAGCTAATGCCCTTATTTCTTCTTTGGTTCATCTGTAAATCATATAGGGTATAATCATGTGGGAATTTAAATAGATCTTTTATTAAGTTTTTCCTTTTTTGAGCCATCCATATTCAATTTGATTTTGATGATTGAACTAATCTTTTCTAATGATTTTCATTATCTCTTTTGTTAGCTGCTACACCATCAATAACTTCAGGTATATCAACCTTCTACATGATGATCTTCCTTATTCAGAACAACTTTTCTCAGAATAATATCTTTATTCTAATAAGGACATTGTGTTTTTCAGAAGTCTCAAAGTTTGGGGAAAAAAATGTTTTGCTAAAAGGGAACAAGGTCTGTTTTCTACTGCATCTTATTATGCCTGTAAGTTCATTTTCTGTACATCGCCTAACATACATTAGGTGCTCAACGAATATCTAATATTTTACAGGTTACACTGACCTTGTGAAAGCCGTGTTAAAAAATATATGCCATACTTGGATCAAAAAAGTATAGGTCTTACTGTTATCGAAGCTGTGTCCATTTCTAAGCTAGATTACTACTTATGTATTTTACTATACCTTAAATAAAGCTAAAACTAAAATACCTCTCCAAAAATTACCCTGAAATTTGTTATCAAAGAAAGAATCAAAAGTAGAAGAGTGCTTATATCAAACATCAGGATAAAAAATGGAAAAAGCCATAGATTTTATTTTAATTTCCATTACCAAGAGGTTTCAGACTTTTTTGGGGAGAAGGGGCTGGGAGCAGTAGCAGAGATGCATAGCTACTTACAAGGACATGGAATAAATTTGCATATGATATATGTAGGTTTGATGCCTTAAATGAGTAGGTTTGTGACTTTAAAAATTCTTGGGATGTGTCAGTGGCTCAGTTGGTTAAGTGTCTGCCTTCAGCTCAGGTCATGATCTAGGGTCCTGGCATCTAGTCCTGTATGGGGCTCCCTGCTCAGCAGGGAGTCTACTTTTCTCTCCCTCTGTTGCTTCCCCTGCTTGTACTTTTTCTCTCTTGCTCTAACAAATAAATAAAATATTTTTTAAAAAAAATTCTCACAGTACTTCCTATAAACACTATCACATAAAAAGCATGATTTAATTGAAATGATGTTTCTAGGAAAATCACAAAGAAATGTCATTCTTATGCAGTAAGAAATAGTTATGAGAAATCTTTTTTTTTTTTAAAGATTTTACTTATTTATTTGACACACAGAGATCACAAGTAGGCAGGGAGAGAGAGAGGAGAAAGTAGGCTCCCCACTAAGCAGAGAGCCCGATGAGGGGCTAGATCCCAGGACTCTGGGATCATGACCTGAGCCGAAGGCAGAGGCTTTAACCCACTGAGCCACCCAGGTGCCCCGAGAAATCTCTTAATAAATATATTTTTGTAATATAACACCCTGACTTCACATATAATAATTATTATTATTATAATTAAAGTAGTAGAATAAATGATTCTGTGATGATAGTATTGATCTTTTTTATATAGTAGTACGTGACCGATGGTCAAATGCAAAGCAAACCAGTAATTGACCCCAGCAAATTATACATACATTTCAAGTCATCACAATTTACTTGCTTTAACTCAAAGGGATATATTTTGATATGATTTTAGTTGTATTCCAATTAAAGAGCCCCTAATTCAGTTCAACTTAACCCTCCATTCTGGGTGTTGGTAGATATATCCTGGGATTTGCCACTGGCTGGTGATACAGCAAACCTTTTTCATTAGCATGCAGCCCAGTGGAAGATGCTCAAAAAGCCTGTGCATGAAGAAGTGGAAGGATTTGTAGTTCTGCATACTGATGGCCTTTGAGGAGTCTGTGAGCCCCAGCCATTTTGCGAGCAGATTAGAAAAATACGACATTCTGAGTTTCATCCTCTATCATTGGACAATATATTTAATTTCCGTTGGAAAAATTAACACAATTTTCCCCACTGTGTGATTTCCCTAATAGTTTACAATTACCTACCCACATGAAGTAACAATTAAAATAATGTTGGCTTATGTCCAAAAATTTTGCATAAGAAAAAAAGTAACGGAAAGGTGGGGGAAGTGGATTTAAAGTTGTGTCCTTAACTATGAAGTATTAGAAGTTTTATAGCAAAACATTATCACCATTCAGTTATACATTTATTAAAATGCAAACAACTTTCTTGTTGAAAAGGTATTTTCAAGCTTTCCACTTTCTTTTTACACTAGATTGGTCAACAAACTCAAAAATCTTAGTCCTTTCCTGCCACTGCTGACTCACTAAGGATTCCTTTTTGTAAACAGAAAAGTCAGCTAGAAGCATTTAGACAAAACTGTCTTTAGAAATCCAAAATTCTCATTAGACAGAAAAACAGAAAACATTAGGATGAAATGTTAGGGCTTTTTTTTTTTTTTTTAACAATATAGGGAGAAATTTTTGTGCAGATAATTTTTTTAAAAGGCCTTTCAAAACAACTAGAGCTGCATCCTATAAGCAGATTTCCTCACCTTTAACCCAGATGATAGTGGTGGTATTTTCCTTACTTTTCTCAAGTTTGAGGAAACCCCAAAATAGATCAGAACTGAACACAGAGGACACTGCCAAATCCCAAATCTGCAGCCCCAACAACACTGTAAGTATTTTAAACATTTTACACACAAGTAGCATGGTTACCCACTGCTTTTCAAAGCCATTTTTAAAAGCTTAATAGAGGATTATCTTGGATGAGGTCCTGCTCTAACACCTCTAACACATTTCTGCTTCTTAAGAGAAGTCATGTTCAGGGAAGTATTACTTTATAGTCTGGAATTAGGCTTAAGAAGGAATTGGTTTATGCTTGACTGATACAATTTACTACATCCTCTGGCATCTACGTCTGCTAGAGACCAAGAAAGAAGGAAGTAAATTAATATTTTGCTCCACTTTCTATTCAACTCCTGGTTATCCCCAAAGGAGTAATCTAGAACCCTGTTTTTCTCACCTCTAGTCATTTCGCTGCTTATTAAAATGGTGATAACATTTGGAAGGCAAACACTATTTTCTTCAACAAATGTTTTCTGAATGTTCTGTAAGCAAACGCCATTATGCTAAGCATTGTTGTAGGGATTCTACCTTCTGTGAAAATATTAAATTGCTTCTGCTTGAAAAAGGGCTGAGTGGTTGGACATAGAGGGCAGATGGTGGTAATTGGAGGAGGCACTCTGGACCACTTTAATTACCTGTACTATAGATCCTTTTCCTAGACCCTTTTCTTCTCTCACTCTTTCTCCTTCTTTTCCCCTTCCCTATCTCTCCTCTCCTCCTCCTCTTACTCCTTTTCTTCCATAATAAATGAATAATTAGAAAAAGAATTTATTTCCAACACATTAGAAAAATCTGGCCCAACTGAGTACCATAGAATCTATTCACATGAACTTTTTTTTTAACCAGTTATGTTTTAAATGTTGGCTAAAGGATTAACAAAATTTTAAAAATCATGCACTTGAAATTTTGAAATACATGTGTTGTTTAGATTTTATAATTTGATTACTTATTGAGTAAATCTTACTCTCCATGCAGAGCTATTCTCACAAACTTCCTCTTATATTCCTATTAGTTAAGGGAGTCACACTTTTGTCTGCCCAAAATATCTTCTCTAGATGACTCTTCTGATTTCTTCATTGTAAACTCCCTTTATATGTCATGTCAATTATTTCTAATATTTTCTTTAAAAAAAATTTTATTTATTTATTTGAGAGAGTGCACAAATGGGGGTTGGGGCAGAGGGAGAAAAAGAAGCAGAGTCCCTGCTGAGCAGGGAGCCTGATTCAGGGCTTGATCTCAGATCCCAGCATCCTGGGATCATGATCTGAGCTGAAGGCAGACACTCATAACTGACTGAGCCACCCAGGCGCCCATCTAATATTCTCTTTTACTTTTCTCAACCATCTACCAATCTTTAAGCTCACTGCTACCTAATTTATTTAACACTTGTTTTCTACATTTTTCTTTCTCCTATCCCATAATATCAATTTTGGAAACTTCAATCTCTTGCTAACTTTACATTTTCTTGACATACTTAATGCCTCTTAATTCCAGCTCTATTCTTTTCCTTTTGAGACATCTTATATCTTTTATCCTATGTATTGGTCTGGGATTTTTGAGCTATAATTGACATAAAGTCAACACAAATTTTATTAAAAGAAAATATTGGCTCATGGAATTATGACACTGTCATGGCTGGATCCTGATCAACCAAGGACCATAGGAATCTGGTTTTTTGTTTCGTTCTTCCCAGTTTCTTGATTATGCTTTGTTCTGTGTCATTTTCAGACATGAGCTTTTCATATAATGCAGAGATATTCTTTTTTTTTTTTTAACTCAGCTTTATGGGTCCTTTATAGAAGATATTCAAACAGAGATCTTTCCAACATCTATCCTCCAGGATTTGTATCAGTCAACTAAAATAAATAATTATAATTTGTTCTTGTTTGCGTTGCCAAAAAAAGATAAATAATTGAGAATTAGTTGGTCTGAAATAATTCCTTTGAAAAGGAGGGCTTAATATGTTGATGAGTATATTAGTTTCCTATAGTTCTCATGACAAAATTATAAATTTAGCAGGTTAAAGACATATCAATTTATTCTGTTATAGTTCTGGAGGTCAGATGTCTCAAATGGTTTTAGTGGGCTAAAATAAGGTGTTGGTAGGGCAGCATTTCTTTTGGAGGCTCTAGGAGAGAATCTGTTCCTTGCCTTTTCCTATGTTCCTTGGCTTCTGGCTCCATTTTCTATCTTTAAACCCAACAGCATAGCATCTTCAAATCTATCTTCTCATCTTTTTCTCTGATTCTGCTGATTCCTTCTTATATGGAGCCTTTTGATTATAATAGGCCCACCCACATAATCCAAGATAATCTCCCCATTTCAAGAACCTTAATTTAATTACACATGAAATAAATGTCCTTTTTGTTAATAAGGTTCCAGAAATTAGAACATGGACATCTTTTGAGGACCACTATTTCTGCCTACGGCAATTAGCAAACCTAGAAATACCTCACCCTTCCCGGTATAACAGCAATACTTTTGGCAACCTCACAAATGGGGATAAGCTTGTGTTTCCCCCAAATTGATATGTTGAAAGTCTAACCTTCAATAAGATGGTATTAGAGAGTAGGTATTTGAGAGATAATTAGGTTTAGAGATCTAGAGGATGGAGCCTCTATGATGAGATTAGAGTGTCCTTGCAAGAAAAGAAAGGGACTAGGGCTCTTTTTTCCTCTCTGTTGTTTAAACTACCGAACCTGTGGTATTTGTTACCAGAGACTCAACAGACTAGGATGGAATAGAGCACATTCTTTTTTTTTTTTTTTTTTTTTTAAGATTTTATTTATTTATTTGACAGAGAGAGATCACAAGTAGGCAGAGAGGCAGGCAGAGAGAGAAGGGAAGCAGGCTCCCCGCCGAACAGAGAGCCCGATGCGGGACTCGATCCCAGGACCCTGAGACCATGACCCGAGCCAAAGGCAGCGGCTCAACCCACTGAGCCACCCAGGCGCCCCAGGAATAGAGCACATTCTTAAAGGAAGACAGGCATTTCCAGAGAAAACTCTGGTAGCCTCACTTAACTATTTTATAATATGATTACCTGTCTTTAGTTGACTGACATCATCTGGCATACTTAGTAGGTAATCTGCAGGTCTCAATATTGCTCATTAATTCTCACTTTCAACAGATCTCAAAGGTGTATGCTATCAGTTAGAACTTTATCAACATCATAGTGGCCCTATTCGTGCACCTTCACTTTTTTAGCACTGTCTATATTCATTTTTATTGCATTAACTGAAACTAAAATAATTAACAAATGATTCCCAAATCTTCATCTCTTTCCCAGATCTCTCTATCATGCTTTATTTTCAATCTTTGCTGCAAATTTCTTGCCTGAATATCTCAGTGGCATCTTTAATTCTGCATTTCAAAATCAAATTCATTCTTTCTTCTAAACTCTTTCATTCATGGATTTCCTTATGAAGGACACTATCCTCATCTAAGTTGGAACCATGGAATCATCTTTGTCATCTCCCTTTTTTGTTTCATTTCTAATCCTTTGCTAAAATTCGATACAGCCTATCTCCTAACTACATAAAGCTGTGCTGTATTTCTCCTTATCTCTCATTTGAACTATTGCAGTAAACTTGTGGCTTTCATGTTGTGTCCCTCCAAGTTTGCTCAATAAATATTTCTAAAATGAGTTTATGATACTTTTTAGCATCTCAAAATTTTTCAAGTGCTCCCCAATGCATTGTGAATTAAGTAGTGATCCTTTATAGTTGCATACTAATGTTTTATAATTAACAAAGCACTTTGCATCCATTATCATATTTTTTGTTACAGGAATAAGCTTGTAAAATATTTTAGTTTTTATTGTGATTGAGAAAACTGAGATATACAGAGGTGGAGTTTTGTGATAGACTTATTTGGTTAGTAAGTAACAGAGATTTACATCATACCTATTGTACTCAAATCTACTTTTTTTGAGACAGAGAAACTCTTCTCATTTTGCCATTTCATGTTTTCCATTAGAAAGACATAGCCACACCCTTTAATAAAATTCTACAGCTTAAACCTCTCATTTTGAGTCATTATAATGTAACTTCTTTGTAAAATCTCCATCTTTCTCTTTTGTTATCCCGTACATTCCTCAAGTTCTTCATGAAATATAGATATTCATTCAATCTGATCTCTTCCTTGTACTTTTGTTCTCTGTGAGTGTATATGTGTGTGTATGTATATGTCCTTATTTTGCCCTTAAGCATTTGAAGCAGTGATTAGCACAGACAGGACCTTTTATATTCAGGACAGAATGTTAATGTATTTTATTCCTATCTATAATATGTTTTAAAAGAACACGAGAATTCCTATGCTAGGTTTGACCCCGACATTCTGTCTTCAGGAGAAGAAAGGCCAGACATGTATTCTGACACTTATTAAAACAGTAAGGAATACCTTATCAGGTCTATTTGCAATAGGTGTTTCAATGGCAGGGCCCAAGGCTGAGGCCTCGTAGAGAAGAACGCTCAGGAGAGCCTGCCTAAAGTTTGGTCAAGGAGAGTCTTCTTCACATGGTAGGGAAGATAAGAGAGATATAATGGTTTTCTTCCCTAAATGACCATATTTCCCATTATAGATTATTGATTTTTGTTGAACTTCTTTCAATCCATTTATAGTTTTAGTTCATCCTGATCTCAGGAGGTGTCAACAGTTTTATGAAAGATAGATTCTCAGAACTATTAAGGGAGGGATGTCCATTAGATAATATGCTAGGCTTGGAAATGTGCTCTATGCTCTGTGTCCCTACTTTTCTTGATATTTATATACTCCTTCTTCCAGAGTTTGCCTTTCACAACTAAGGAATATATTCACACAATTTAACTCCATATTCTCTTTTGTTACATTGTTTTTTCAACCTTTCTTTGGACTCTTCTATTTCAATTTTAGCTATCTCACACTGTGACAATTAAAGCTGTAAACATTTTTCCAGATGGCAAAACATCAAAATAGTTTCAGAGTTTGAGATAATATCTTATATGTTCTTTTTAATATGACATATGCTAATGCTTGATATTTTAGTTGTGTTCTTGATTAAGTCAAATTTTAAGCTTTTAAGACTGAGGTCTTGGGGCGCCTAGGTCGCTCAGTGGGTTGAAGCTTCTGCCTTTGGCTCTGGTCATGATTCCAGGGTCCTGGGATCGAGCCCCGCATCAGGCTCTCTGCTCAGCAGGGAGCCTGCTTTCTCCTCTCTCTCTCTGCCTGCCTCTCTGCCTACTTGTAATCTCTGTCTGTCAAATAACATAAATAAAATCTTTAAAAAAAAAAAAAGACTGAGGTCTTAAGTAATAGCTTAGAGTTGAAAATTATAATACAGATTATTTTATTTTATACATGTTTTATAATACAGATTATTTTCTCATTCACTGCTTCTCCATACAAGGGAACTTGTATATGCACTCAGAAATTGGTGAAAATTTGGTTTTGTCTACTGTAGTAAATTAATACTAATTTCACTTACCCCTATTTTTCTGAAACTTTAGTCATCTGAAAGATTTTTACCTTCTTAAAATTTCAGGATGTTATAATTGAAAAATTACTTTTGCACCTCTCCAGTTAACACATTATTTTAATTTAATTTATATGTTATAAATTCAAATACATACAGAAGAACAGAGATCAATGTTCATAATATTTAGCCACCACTGAGATTTTAAAAAATTTTTTATTATTTTGCCATTTTTTAAAGAGAGTAATTCAATTCACATCTTTATATTCCCCCACCCCGAAACCCATTCCCCTCATCCCTTTCTCAGAAATAACTACTTTGTTAAAACTGTTTTCCATGGATTTTGGAAAGACAGTCTTGGAAAACTGACAAAATGCAGTTTCTCAAGACCAGACTTCTATATTCTTATCTTTACCAAGCTTCCCTATGGTTTTCCAGAAAGACAAATGAGCCTTTTAAAATTATGGACACATAATGGTGTTTGATTTTCATGTGTCACATGATTTCACCTCTTGCTTCAGCTTTCACATTATAATTAACCAACCTTCTCCAGGGTGTGCATATCTTAAGGAAATGAAATGTCATCCAAGTTCAGCCTATGTGACAGCAGAAAACTTACCTCTAAATTATAATCAAGTGCAGGTCACATGCCGAGAGAATGACAGAACAAAAGCTGTGAGTATATTAGATTGCCACCTGATTTATCCATTTTCAAGCTAAATTAACTTCAGCAATTATCATTTAAAATATCAAAAATATCTTTTTAGAATGTAGTTTCCGTACTTAGTCTGACCCCCATCAAGAGTTACAGGTAAAGTAATAATGATTCATGTTAGAAAAACACATTTAAAATGCAAATAAAAGAAAATGATATATCTTAATCATTACTGATAGAAAAGATGAAACCTCCAAGTAAAAATAATATTTCCAAATCTTTAGAAATATAAGAATTAAAGTTAATCAATATTTATTATCTTTTTTTCTTTTAATAAGATGAACATTCTCCATAGGGAATAACATTCTTCACAATAAAAATAACCAGTGAAAATTAGAAATGCCATGGGGAGATTATAGTTAGTGATTACCTCTATCCAGGCACAGATATCTACAATAAGACAGCTAATATTAGCCACTGCAACTATGCAAGAACCATTATAACATGGGAAGGGTAATGTAGCAGAGGCCAGAAAAACAAATCTGTACATGTCAGGGTATTACTCATTATTACTAAGTGATGATTATTAACAAATAATAATAAGAGGCTCAAAAAATGTATCTACCAAAGCCCATCTGGAGTTACCTCATGATTACATCAACAAAAATATGTGTAGTGCATAAAATGCAAAAAGCAAATATGACATGAAGCAGTCCAAATCCAGTTCTGGGTTTTGAACATCATCTACTGTCATAACCAAGCTTTCATTTTTATAAAACCTTTGTTTTAGTAAGAACATATCCACTGCAAAGGGGAAACTACAATTTTTAAATTATCAGGACTACCCCTATACTTCATTAATGAATTTACAAAGAAAAAATATTTCCCACTGGGCCTAATGGCTTGCCTGTACAATTTTATGTTTGGCTTCATCTGGGTAATTAATATAAAGTCTACTTAGACAAAACCAATAGGAGCAACTTACATAAGCTTTTTCCGGTAACAAATCAGGTGATAATCTGGAACTTTCCAATTACTAATCACTTATCTAGGCACTAAGGGCACAGAATGAATAAAGGATATGTTATTCAAAAGTAAAACAAATAATAGCATTCCAATATGCCAAATGTCTCTAACAGAGGAATATACGAAGTATAATGAAAACGAAAGAATCCTGGTGGTGTCCAGGAATAAGGTATTTTTCTGTTTTATTTAACATATATGAGGACTTTGGGAATGCAAAAGAAGGATTTTCAGATAAGAGGTAAAAAAGAGTTTTATCATCTCTATTAAACAGTGTTACTCATTACAAGAGAGCTATGCTTTTGATTACATAATGTCTCTCTACGCTTCTGAACAACTCCATTAAAGAGTGACACATGTCAGATTGTCTTGTTACAACCACCCACCTGAACTCTGAAACATGGATCTTTTATTTAATCTATTAGAAGTTCCACAAATCTGTACCTCTACTTTATTTATTCTTAGGAATAGCTTTCATTCTATAAACTATTAGCATAATGTGAACTAATTTCAAACAGATTGATGAGTCACTTGTGTATGTTTATTTTCTAAATAGCAAAAAACATTCTTAATTTATTCACTGTTTATAAAGTTTTAAAAGTCTTTCTTATATAAATCCCTTGGAAACAGTAGATGTTAATAATCCTTCTTTAGACAATTGAATGTAGGACTGAGGCTGAGTAATTTTTGTAAATTGATGTGAGATTAAGAAAGTAGAGGACAAAAATAGAGAATTTACTTATTATCTTAAAAAGCTGTCTCTTCACAGTTCCATAGACCTATTGTTTTTTTTTTTTTAAATTCAAGTTTACTTTCCATACATCACTGATGCAGGTTTTGTAGTTTTCAGTTGAAATGCAACATTACACATTTGCATTTAAGTAATATTGGACTGTTCCTTATTTTATTTTTCATCTTTGATATGTTATTTGCCAATCCAATAGGCAGTAAGAAACATAAAATAAAAATACTAAATAGAGGAAAAAGGGAAATACCAAGAAATTCAAATCAGTGAAGCAAGAAAATAGGAGTAACATGAGGATGGAGGAGGGCAAGGAAAAAAAATAGAAAAAAGACATTGATTTAAAAAATAAATATCATAATTGGTAAAATTATGATTACTTTAAAAATGTAAATTTCTAAGAATATATTCTGAGGATACAATGAGACAAATGTGTATATATATATATGAAAAGGATGTTTAAAGAGAAGTATTTCAACATAATATCAATCTACATAATATGATATAATATAACATAATAGAAATTTATCTTATTAACATGGAAAAATATTTATGACATCTTTCTCAGAAGGAAAAGGAGGTTATAAAGGATAATATACAGTAGATCCCTCATTTCATAAAAATAATTATATACATTTGTATTACATAGTATATGTCTGGAAGAACATAAATAAAAATTTTCACAATCTTATCTCTTGTTCGTAGAATTATATGAGATTTTTTTCTTTTTTTTGTGTTTATATGAATTTTCTATTTTATTTTTTACAATGAACATGTAAATTAATTGTTCTTAAGCCTGTTCTTGATAGCACACCTGGTGGAAAGAAAACGCTAATGTGGCACTGTATTTCCACTGTATTTCTGCTTCTAAGATTTCAAATGAGTTACAGATATAACAACGTTAGTGCATTAACTTTCTATTAGATGTATCCTAACTAAAGTTGATTTGAACAGTATAAAGTGAAAAGCAGAGTTGAAAATCTCAACTTCTTCAAATGTGAAATAAATAGACACTGTTTCCATCTGTGAATGCAGGACCACATGTGATATTGTCTATGAGGTGATCTCTATGAATCACTGAGTAGTGATTCCATTTAATAAGGAGGCTCCAGAAAAAATAAGGATCAGTAATGAGCAGGTTCTCTCTCACACTGCTTATCTGCTAACACCAACTTTCCTGAATCTCTAACCTGTGATATCCATTTCTTTTAAAAGAAATGATGCTTAGTGGGGCGCCTGGGTGGCTCAGAGGGTTAAGCCTCTGCCTTCGGCTCAGGTCATGATCTCAGGGTCCTAGGATCGAGTCCCGCATCGGGCTCTCTGCTTGGCAGGGAGCCTGCTTTCTCCCCTCTCTCTCTCTGCCTGCCTATCTACCTACTTGTGATTTCTCTCTGTCAAATAAATAAATAAAACCTTAAAAAAAAAAAATGATGCTTAGTAAGGTGAGAAAATATCGATACCAGTAAGCTCTTTATTCAGAGGGAGTATAAAACATTTTTTCAAATTTGTGTTTTCATATTTCTTGGGTAGATACCCAGTAGTAGAATTAATGGATCCCACGACGGTTCTATTTTTACGTTTTTGAGAAAATGTCATACTGTTTTCCACAGCTGCTGTGTAAGTTTGAATTCCCATCAATGGTGCAAGAGGGCTCTTTCTTCTCCACATTCTTACCAATACTTGTTTCTTGTGTTTTGTTTTGTTTTGTTTTGTTGTTGATTTTAGCCATTCTGACAGTGTGAGGTGGTATCTCATTGTGATTTGATTCACATTTCTCTGATGATCAGCGATATTGAGCATCTTTTCATGAGTCATTTAGAGTTCATTTAAATATCTTCTTGGGGGGCGCCTGGGTGGCTCAGTGGGTTAAGCCGCTGCCTTCGGCTCAGGTCATGATCCCAGGGTCCTGGGATTGAGTCCCGAATCGGGCTCTCTGCTCAGCGGGGAGCCTGCTTCCTCTCTCTCTCTCTCTCTCTGCCTGCCTCTCTGTCTACTTGTGATCTCTCTCTGTAAAATAAATAAACAAAATCTTTAAAATAACTAACTAACTAACTAACTAAATAAATAAATAAATAAATATCTTCTTGGGAAAAATATCTATTCATATCTTCCACCCATTTTTAATTGGATTATTTGGGTTTTTGGGGTAGTGAGTTTCTATAAGTTCTTTATATATTTTCAATACTAACCCTTTATCAGATGTGTCATTAGCAAATATCTTCTCCCATACAATTGTTTTGTTGATTGTTTCCTTTGCTGTCCAGAGACTGTTTATTTTGATGTGGTCCCAATAGTTTATTTTTGCTTTTGCTTCCCTTGCCCCAGGAGCTATATCCAGAGAAAAAATTTGCACGGCCAATGTCAAAGGAATTACTGACTATGCTCTCTTCTAGAATTATCATGGTTTCATGTCTCACATTTAGGTCCTTAATCCATTTTGAGTTTATCTTTGTGTATAATACATGTAAGAAAACGGTCCAGTTTCATTCTTTTGCAGAGAGCTATACAGTTTTTCCGACATTTTTTGAAAAGATAGTCTTTTTCTTATTGTATATTCTTGCCTCCTCTGTTGAAGATTAATTGATTATAGGTTTATTTCTGGGCTTTCTATTCTGTTCTGTTCTGTCAATCTGTATGTCTCTTTTTGTGTCAGTGCCATACTGTTTTGATTACTACAGTTTTGAGTTTATCTTGAAATCTGAGATTATGATACCACCACTTTTGTTCTTCTTTTTCAAAATTGCTTTGGCTTTTCAGTGTCTTTTGTGGTTCCATTCTAATTTTAGGATTATTCATTCTACTTCTATGAAAAATGCTGTTGGTGCTTTGATAACGAAGCATTAAATCTATAGATTGCTTTGGAACATTTTTAACAGGTACTTCAACAATATTTATTCTTCCAATCCATGAGCATGGAGTATCTTTCCATTTGATTGTGTCACTTTCAATTTCTTTTGTCAATATTTTATAGTTTTCAGAATACAATCTTTCACTTCTGTGGTTAAGTTTATTCCTAGGTATTTTTATTATTTTTGGTGCAATTGTAAACGGGATTGCTTTCTTAATTTCTCTTTCTGCTGCTTTATTATTAGTGTATAGAAATGCAACAGATTTATGTAGATTGATTTTATGTCCTTTACTGTACTGAATTCATTTATCAGTTTTAGTAGTGTTTTGTTGGAGTCATTAGGGTTTTCTATATAGTGTATCATGTCATCTGCGAAGGGTGAAAATTTTACTTCTTCCTTACTAATTTGGATGCCTTTTATTTCTTTTTCTTGTCAGATTGCTGTGAGTAGAATTTCCAATACTATGTTGAATAAAAGTTGTAAAAAATGGACATTTTTGTCTTGTTTCTAATATTAGGGGAAAAATTCTGTTTTTAGCATTGAGTAGGTCAGCTGTGGGTTTTTCTTATATGGCCTTTATTATGTTGAAAGATGTTCCCTCTAAACCTACCTTAGTGAAGGTTTTTATAAATGTACTTTGACGAATGCTTTTCCTGCATCTGTTGAAATGATTATACAGTTTTTATACCTTTTCTTGTTAATGTGTTGTATTACATTAATTGATCTGTAAATGTTGAACCACTTTTGCATCCCAGGAATAAATACCACTTGACTGTGGTGAATGTATAGTTAAATTTATTTTCCTATATTTTGTTTAGGATGTGTGTGTGTGTGTGTGTGTGTGTGTGTGCGCGCGCGCGCGCTCGTCTTTATCTAGTCTTGTTATCAGGACAATGCTAGCCTCAAAATGAATTTGGAAACTTCCCTTTCTCTTTTATTTGTTGGAATAGTTTGAGAAGAATAGGTATTAGCTCTTCTTTAAATGTCTGATAGAATACACCCTAAAAGCCATCTGGACCTGGACTCTTGTTTGTTGGGAGTTGGTTTTGGGGGTTTATTTTGGTTTTTTTTTTGTTTGTTTGTTTGTTTGCTTGCTTGCTTGTTTTTACTGATTCATTTCTTCCATGGTAATTAATCTCTTCAAATTTTCTCTTTCTTTCTGCATCAATTTTGAGAGGTTATATGTTTCTAGGAATATCCATTTCTTTTAGCTGGCCCACTTTGTTGGCATATAATTTTTCATAATATTATTATAATTGTTTGTATTTCTCTGGTGTTGGTTGTTATTTCTTCTCTTCCATTTGTAATTTTATTTATTTGGGTCCATTTTTTCTTCTATTTTGAGAAGTCTGGCTAGGGGTTTCTCAGTTTCATTAATTCTTTCAAAGCATTATCCCCTTGTTTCATTGAATTGTTCTACTATTTTGTTTCTGTATCATTTATTTCTGTTCTAATCTTCTGCTGGCTTTAGGCTTCATTTGTTTTCTTTTTCTAGCTACTTTGCATGTCAGATTAGGTAGTATATTTGAGATTTTTCTTGCTTCTTGAGGTAGGCCTTTCTTGTTATCTACTTTCCTCTTAATGTCTGCTTTTGCTGCATCCCAAAGGCTTTGGATCATTGTTTTCATTTTCATTTGTTTCCATGTACTTTTTAATTTTTTTTCTTTAGTTTCTTGTTTGAACTATTCATTCTTTAGTAGGATCTTCTTTAACCTCTACGTATTCGTGGATTTTCCAAAAATTTTTTGTGGTTGTCTTCAAATTTCATAGCACTGTGGTTGGAAAATATGCATGGTATGGTCTCAATCATTTTTTACTTGTTGAGGTTTCATTTGTGACCTAGTATGTGATCTATACTGTAAAATGTTCATGTGCATTCAAAAAGAATGTGTACTCTGTTGCTTTAGGATGGAATGTTCTGAATATATCTTTTAAGTCCATCTGGTCTAATGTGTCATTCACACCCCTTGTTTCCTTGTTGATTTGCTGCTTAGATGATCTGTCCACTGATGTAAGTGGGGTGTTACAATCCTTCCTTTTATTGTAGGGGTGCTCCCAAGATAGGTGCTCCCAAGTTGGGGTCATAAATATTTACAATCATTAGGTCTTCTTTTTGGATAGACCTCTTTACTATGATACAGTGTTCTTCTTCATTTCTTGTCATAGTTTTTGGTTTAAAGTTGATTTTGTTCAATATATTTATTGCTACCCCATCTTTTATTTCACTTCCATTTGCATCATAAATGCTTTTCCATTCCTTCACTTTCAATCTGCATGTGCCTTTAGGTCTGAAATGAGTCTCTTGGAGACAGCACATAGATGGGTCTTGCTTTTTTTTTATCCATTCTATTACCATATGTCCTATGATTGGAGCATTTAGTCCATTTATATGCAAAGTAATTATTGATAGGTATGTATTTATTGCCATTGTGTTACTTATTTTATGGTTGTTTTATGTATTTCTTCTATTTTCTTTTTTTCTCTTACTTTCTTCTCTCACTTTTGGCTTCCTTTAGTGATATATTTGGATACTTTTTTTCTTAAACTTTGCACATTTATTACTGGTTTTTGAGTTGTGGTTACCATTAGGTTTGTATATAACATATGCATGTAGCATTCTATATTAAGTAGATGGTCCCTTAAGTTTGAACTCCTTCTTTACTCTTCTCATCCTCACATTTAGGTATATAGTGTTATAGTTTAGGTCTTTTTTATTTTGTGATCTCTTGACTGATTTTATACGTATACTGATCTTTACTGCTTTTGTGCTTCCTGCTTTTCCTACCCCTATTTATGGTCTTTCCTTTTTAGTCAAAGAGTTCTCCTTAACATTTCTTGTGGGCCTGATTTGTGGTCATGAATTCCTTCAACTTTTGTTTGTTTGGGAAACTCTTTATCTTTCCTTTTATTCTGAATGATAGCCTTGCTGGTAGAGTATTCTTGGCTGCAGTTTTCTGGTGTTGTTTGTTTGTTTGTTTTTATTTTTGTTTTTTTGTTTTTTCTTTCAGAACTTTTAATGTATCATGCCACTTTTTTTTGGCATGCAAAGCATCTGCTGAAAAATCAGCTGAAAAATTAATGGAGTTTCCATTATATGTAACTTTTTTCTTTTCTTGCTTTTAAAATTCTCTCTTTACCATTGCATTTTGTTATTTTAATTACTTTGTATCTTATGGATCTCCTCGGGTCAAATTTTGTTGGGGACTCTGTTCCTCCTGGTCTAGATTTCAGTTTTCTTTCCCAGATTTGAAAAGTTTTCAGCTATTATTTCTTCAAATATATTTTCTGCCCCCTTTTCTCTCCTCCTTCTGGCATCTCTATAATGTGAGTATTACTATGCTTGATAGTATTGCTGAATTCCCTATTTTTATTTTTTTCTCTCTTCCACTACTCCAATGCACTGATCCATTCTTCTGCTTCCTCTAGTTTATAATTTATTCCATCTAGTGTATTTTTAGTTTCAGTTATTAATTTCTTTATCTCTGGTTGGTTCTTTTTATGTTTTCTATCACTCCATGAAGGGTCTCATTGAGGTCCTCCACTTTTTTCTCCAGTCCAATGAGTATCTTTATGACTGTTGTTGGGTCGGCAGTTCCAGGAATGCAGGAGGAACAATAGAAATGACCACCAGGGCCGCCATCTTTCAGTCCCCTCCCCCGCTTCCTTAACCCTAGACTCTCCCGCCAAAAAGGTGTAAGCCCAGGACATGTTTCCATAGGTAATCCGATACCTATGCAGGAAACAGGAGTATCAGGAACCCTCACTCCATACCTTCTGATCACCAAATATGGATGTGAGCCTATGCCCTACCTTGACCCAATAAAAGAACCCCACCAACTCCCTCCCAGTGCGACATCCCCCACTCCCCTTTCCGGAGTCAAGGAACCTCGCCAGGGGTGCCCACCTCCTCCCCATGCCACTTTCCTGGCTCCCCTTCTCCTGAGCCCTGCAACTTTGCCAGAGAGTGCCTTTAATAAATCTTGCCTTGCGCCTACCTTGCCTGGTGTCGTGTTTATCTAGCCTATAAAACTTTACAACCGTTACTTCAAATTATCTATCAGACATATTACTTATCTCTGTTTCATTTAGATATCTTGTGATCTTTGTCCTGTTCTTTAATTTTGGTATATATTCTTCTATCTCCTCATTTTGCCTAAATCTCTCTGTTTTTATGTGTTAGGAAAGTCAGCTACATCTCCTGCTCTTGAAAATAGGGGATTTATGAAGAAAAGGTCATGTGGTGTAGTGCAATGTTCCCTGTTTGCCAGAGCCTGGCACAACAGGGGTGTCTCCTATGTGTGTTGCATATGCTCTACTGTTGTGGCTGAACCATATTTGCCCTCACTCCAGTCATCAGCAATTGCTTTTTGCCTATTGTGGGCAGGGTTTGGTTACTGCATTCTTAGTGGGCCAGTCTGGAGTCACCTTGGGCTTGAGTTGATTCAGTCCAGGCACTTACTGGAGCAGCAATAGCGCTGTACTACAGGGTGAAGTCCCTGTGTTGTCCCCTGAGGAACTTTCACTGGTAAATGGGTTCTGCAGTCAGACATGATGTCTGCCCCCATCCACTGCTAGTGCTGCAGTGGGAATGGTGCACATGGTTATCTCCCCTCATCGCCAAGGCGGAATTCACCCTGCAGTCATGCTCACCCATGTTGGGATTGCTTGCAAACTGCCAGGCTTATGGAAGAAAGGTGGCAGTAAATTTTGTCAAACTTTTGCAGAATAAAGATCAAAATGCTCTGTATTTCCTTATCCGTTTTTCTAGTGGATATATTTCACAATGAAAACAAATTGTTGCCATTGAATTTTAATTACAGTCTATCTCTACTTAGTCAACAGTCTGATGAATAACATTTATTAAAGGAAACCAAATAACCTGGTCTATTCTAGTTAATTCAGCCCACTTTATGTTGAAATCAGATGACAACGATCAGTACTTCTTCCATGAGCCTAGAAGTTGTTTTTTCATTAATAAATAAGAGTATGGCTTGATAATTGTTAATAAATAATGTTAAAATTCTGAATTATATAAAAAATATGAAGAAAAAATAACAATCACCTACTATAATTACACTTGAAGAAGATGGTGTTAATGACAACTGATGATAACAGAAATAATGACCATGGTGAGAATGAGTGTAGCTGCTAGTGTATATTACACCCTTGCTCTATGCCAGGACTCTGCATACTGTTTTGTGTACATCATTTTATTGATGATGTACAGCTACTATTGTCTTACCTTCCAAGTTAGAAAACTCAAGTTTAGAGAGTTGATTTTTGAATCAGAAGAGGGTAGAAACACTGAAGTAGAGGACTAGAGATCTCCTGGACAAACTATTTTAACAGATGATACAGTATGCCAGATAGGCTTAAGAATTTAACTAAGGCTTGATGTAGTTTTTGAATGTAGGTGAGGTTTGGTGGGGTGAGGGCTATAGCCAATGACCAAAAAAAAAAATTTTTTTTTGAGATGCCCTCGATGCAAAAATGGTGGTTTTAATAAAGCATGGGGACAGAACCCTGGGCAGAAAGAGCTGCTGCACTGGAGTTGTGAGGCAAAGCTGATTATATTCTTAGGAGTTGGGGGAGGTAAGGAGAAGGGAGGTTTTCAAAAGAACTTTCATATGCTAAAGAACACTTATAAGATACTTTAGGCCTTGCCATTGTCAAGTTAATGCTGTTTTTCTCTCTAGTATGACATTAATATTAAGACATTTGGGAGCTTCCTGGAGGAACATTATACTCTACCTGCCTAAAATATTTGTCAATAGGCTGCAGATTTTAAGAACATTTAATTTTATCTACATTTCCTTTGGAAGTTGGGTTATGGATAAGAATGTTTTTTGTTGTTGTTGTTGTTGTTGTTTTTTGTAAATCACTCAGACATTTGTAAATTGAGGGATATTCCCATCTCATAGGACTGTAATCTCTATAATTAACCATCTGTTTTCCTTTTCTTTACTTTAGCCTGGACCAGAGTGTCTGAGGAATATCACATGCATCCCACCTGGGAATGGGTAGGTTGCAGGGTGTCGGCTTATGCTTTGTCCGCAGCTTGCCTCCTGCTCCCTCAACAGATGGATCACTGGTTAGCTGCAGCAGTAAGATTAAATCCTCATTTTTACATCTCAATATTGAACTATATGCACTGCCAATTTATATTCATACGTACATGTGTAATATTTTTAAAAGAAGGGTATGATCTAAATTTCTACTATAATTTCCAAATTATTTCATTTTGGTAATTTTTAAATCAATGAAGCTATCTATGTTTTGCAAAGATTTTCCAGTTCATTTTCAAGAGTGCTTGTCAGTATATCTAGAAGTTATGCCTTCACCTGGCTCCATCTTCCCAAAAAGAAATCATTATTCAAAATACGTGAATAATAACATCCATGGGCTTTTTATAAATTTAACATCTTTTCTCAGAGTTTTAAACAATTCATTTAAATGGTATCACATCATCTGCAATAACATCCAAGAAAATAAAAAGTAATGTGTGTTCTAAAGGTTGTGCTGCTTGTTAAAGTGTGAGAGGTTGAGGTACAGTTCCAATCATGTTCAGGGTCAAGTTAATAGGTTCATTTTTGTTTTTCAGTGGAGTACACCAGGTGCTGAAATTGTTCCACAGTGACCTCTTGTCCTGACACCCCCATCTACTTTGATCCATTTTGTTTAAATGAAAAGACCATGTTTAACTTTGTGATATAAAACACAGCTGAATCATTGACACTTCAATCAGCCATTATTATGCTGAAATCACAGTAGGATATCCCTTCTACCCAGAATGTACTGACACTAAAGGAGAATTGATTTCAATCTGAAAATGAAAAGCAAACACATCAATATATGACTACATCTACATAATAATCTAGTGTACTTTCATTATAATTGTGTTCACTCAATAGCAGGACTCATCATGAGATAGACCTGAATCTGACTGTATCTACTTACAATTCTAAAAATAAGAAAAATTTAAAAAGAGGTTGATAACTTTATTTATACACGAGCTTAATAATTCGTATACTGAAGGAGTATGCAGTGCAAAGGATGTCTTAAATTTGTAAATCACTTGGCTTTCTCTGACCTGGAGTTATTTATTGTCATAAATATTGAAAAGCTTACTGAAGGTTATTTTGACTTCTCAGATAAGTACAGACTTTTACAGATGGCACAATTAGAATAGTTCATCAGACACAGGGCCACCAGTGTCAACCAAGAAAGAATTCACTGAAAATTAAGCAAAATGGCATTTATTTGGGCAATTAGAATTACAACTCTGGAGATGCAGATTCAGATGGAAACTTGAACTATGTTTCAAGGGAGGTAAAGAGGGGGCTGTTATACCTGCAAAAAGCTACAAGTGTTATTCTCATTCTGGTCCTCTATGCGAAACAAGAACTGAAACTGAGCTAACTGGGATTGATTGAGTTGATACACAAACAAGGGATTGAAACAGCAAAAATTCCATTGGCTCCTTTGGAGGTGAAGAATGCAGATGATTCAGTTGTCTTGGTAAGGAAGTACATTCAGGCTGAGGGCTTATGGCTGGCTGCCTGAAAGGCCTTTTTAAAAGGGCGCCTGGGTGGCTCAGTGGGTTAAGCCGCTGCCTTCGGCTCAGGTCATGATCTCAGGATCCTGGGATCGAGTCCCGCATCGGGCTCTGCTCAGCGGGGAGCCTGCTTCCTCCTCTCTCTCTCTGCCTGCCTCGCTGCCTACTTGTGATCTGTCAAATGAATAAATAAAATCTTTAAAAAAAAAAAAAAGTTCATGGTTTCTCATCTGTCGAAGTATATAAATTCCCTCCTCCCCTGTGGGCTCCCAACACTATTATAAAGAGCCTCTTTTAGTTAGGCTTGTTTGCTCCATTTTGGAAATCACAGGTTCCTTGACTTAGTCAAAAGGAGATTCTAAACCTATTGCCAGTAAAAGAGATGAATGAACAAATACATACATATATACATGTATTTATATGTATACAAGTCTATGTGTATATATGTATATATATACACACAGACCATTGCAATAGAATCAAATTTAGATCTATATATCAGTGAGGTTAAGCAAAGAGAATATAAAATAAATTACCATGATTAATTAATTTAACTGCCTATTGTCTGGAATCAAACCCCTGCTTTTCAGAGGGAATCATTAGGAAAAGAACATCTCCCAGAGTTTAAGTCTTCCTGCATTTTGGCTCCTAACTATACTAGCAAGATTCAGTGCTTTTAAAGCATATTCCAAGTTCTGTTTGCTTAGAATGAATGCTGCATAAAATGCCAAGCAAGTCTAGGAGTTTGTGAGGAATGCGTTGGCTTTTGTCCACTAATAAAGTTGAAATAAATCATGTTGTTGCCTAAAACATTTTCCAGGCCAGATGAAAACAGGGACTCCTGCATAATGCATATGTTCCATTAATTGCAGGAAAAGAAAAAAACAAAAACAAAAACAAAAAACAAGGGCAACAACAAGAACAACAAAAAACAAGCTGTAGCTTAGAGAGAACTATACTCATAGTATAAAAATGCCAGCATGAGCAAGACAAATAAAAAGAGACTTACAAATGAGTATATTTACATGCAGAAAAAGAAGAGAATTTAAATAACTAAAGCAGGTGAGCTGTTTTAACAAAGAGATAAGTATGTTATTTAACAAAAGGCATTACATCTAATTCCACAGTTAAATCCATATTGCAAGATGAAGTAAAATCTGAGCAGGAACCCAAAATTGTCTAATAGAAAGTATTCCTTATGCAGAGACATCAGATAGAATAAAACCTGAATCCATAACTTATTGAAACACAAGGAGTCTTATTTTGAGAATGTGGATCTTGAAAAATCAGTAAAAATCCATCCATAGTTAATGAAATTAGCTCAGATTTGCTAACTGTATATAAAGATGATGGGGAAGGATAGTTGGGACTGCTTATAACTCTTTCAGAGCCTCATTTTCATCTATGAAACAGCAAAAGATGAACTAGCAGTATCTACATTTTTAGCATAATTTAGTGTATAGTTTGGGCAGTTGGCAATAACTGACCAGAAAATTATACGAAGTCATGTTATTAAGTAGGATAGAATCAGATTAATAAAGATATAGAACAGATCATTTTCATCAATAAAATAATTTTTTGAAGTGAATATATATTATTCAGAAACTGTAGGCTGTAGTATGCTAATTAAATGAAATTGGCTCCCCAGCTATTTACATGGCTTTCAGTTCTCCAAAGCCAGTGACCTAGTCAAATTAATGTTGGCCTCAACTTAAAAGTCATCTGTATAAATAAATAATTCACACCCTTTGCATACTTATTGCCTTAGCAGTTTCAGTGCAGAATTCTTCTGGAATTATGAAAAACTTCAGTAGGGATAAAACTGAGAATGCAAATAAACTATATTTTAGACCATAATCTACATTAAAATGTGAATTGTAAGATCAATGTTGTATCATAACAAAGAGCCACAACCAAACATAAAGACTTATTTTGGTTTTATTGTCAGCCTAAGACTAAATGATTAAAATATATGAATAAGGAAATTCAATATATAACAACAACATCTATACGGGAAAGGTGATTTGGATAGTAGGGTATCAAGAAAAAAATGCAGACTCCTGGATGGAAAATAAAAGCATAAGCTGAAATAGAAATTTATACCATATTTTGTTTTCTTTTTTTTTGCATTTTTAGCTCTGTGTTAGAAAACGCAGTAATCATTCTAACATGGAAAAATTAAATTAAAGTCATTTAGATAATTTAGACATTTGTATATGTGCATTTTATGTAATCTAAACAGATCATTATATCAAGCTGAGATTCCTGAAAATGCATTGGTTGACCATCATTTAATTTATACTTTCCATGTTTTGTTTTAATGACTAATTGTATTTTAATTCCCATGCAGATAGATTTTGAAAGCTGGCTAAGGTAAGATGTATTTAGCTTGACTCCTATTAAAAAAGAAAAATCTATACTGACTTCACAGTGTATGCCATTTTGTTCCTTGTGAGATGACTATAATCCCTAATCTACTCAGATGAAGGGAGTCCTAACTGCTTTCTCATTTGCTTTAGCAAACACTCCAAAACGTATATACATATATTTTATATATATGAATATATGTGTGTATATGGTTTAATATATACATATAAATACATACAATAATATTAACAATATATATAACATATATACCATAGTAAATACATATATATGGTATTATTTATATATACATACACACACACACTCCAACCATAATATCAAAAGAGGACTTCAACTACCTCCATTTTGACCGCAGTCTGTTTTCTCTAATTGATTAAATTCTTCTTTCCAGCTTATCTTTTGAATCAGGCAAAGTGTCCATGATGGGAACTGAAACTACTCTCCCCAAGCGGTGACAACTGCCCTGAGCCAGGGAGACCCCATGTGATTGACCCCAAAATAGTGATTGAACTGATCTTTACTGTTGCAATCTGCATGTACCCACCGACCTTTGTCCCACATTTTCCTTTTTTAAACCTGAGAGTATTTCAGCACTTTGGAAACAGTGTTTGAGACCTAGTCCTCTGTCTTCCCCGTACTGGTCTCACTAAGATAAATTCCTTTCTTGTTTCACCACCGTCCATCTATCTGCCTCTGGTTTTTGTCAGTGGCTGGTGGCAGAGCCCTGTCTGTTTGGGACCGAGAGAACAGGGTCCTTTGACCCCTGTATCCCAGTTACAATATTTGCAGATTGATTCATGATTTGTCATAGATAGTAACATAATATCTGAGGTAATTTATTTGCTTAATATTAACAACATTTTTATTAATATTAGCAATATTAATTATAATATTAGTATTATTCACTATAACAACTAATAAAATGATAAACAATCCTTATCAAATATTATTCAAATAACTGAAAATATAAAAAGGGTATGTGTGTGTGTGTGTGTGTGTCTGCATGTATCTGTGTTTGAGGAAGCATCATATTTGAGAAAACTTTAGCTGTTTCAATAAATAGGGATAAAAATGATTGAATCAGTAAATAAAATGAATCTTCAGACTTCTTAAAATAAGCAAAAATTACATATTTATTAGTTATAAAGGGACAACATTTAAACATTTCCATTGATTTTAATTTGTATGGAGTCACATGAGATATGTAGTTTTAGCAAACTTATGTCAAGAAAATTAAGAATATAAACAAAATTTGACTTCAAAATTATTGTAGAAAATAAGAAGTAAAATATTCTTGTCTATTTTAAAGGATGCACATGGGGAAGAAGTTATTGTAGGCTTTTCATAGCTACTACAAATATAGTTTTTTTTGAAGTTTTATTTTATTTATTTGAGAGAGAGAGCATGAGTTGGGGGGGAGGGGCCAATGAGAGGGAGTGAGAGACTCTCAAACAGACTCCCTGCTGGGCACAGAGCCCAACACTGGGCTTGATCCCAGAATCCTGGGATCATGACCTGAGCTGAAGGCAGATATTTAACTGACTGAGCTACCTAGGTGCCCTGAAAATATAGGTTTTAATGTAAACATTAGATTATTTGTTCATTTCCTGAGTTTAAATTTACAACATTTGATTGACTATATGGAATCCTGACTTATATGCCACAACAAAATTTGGCAACGTGTACTATCTCATTGACTATTTCATTTGGGCCACTGGGCGCTATTTATGAAGATTAAAATTAGCTGCTCCTAGGCAGCTTTGTCATTCAATAACTGTAAGTTCTACTGCCTTCTGAGTCATACGATCAAGTTCAAATTCTGTTGGGGATTTATTGTAAAGTCTAGGCTGCACATTACTGCACAAATTCGTAAAGGGAAAAAAATAAAAAAATGAGACATGATCTTTTCTTTCAAGAATTTGTGGACAGGAAGATGAGACAGCATTAATATTGAAAAATATAATTATATTACTTTAAAAACTTTAAAAGCAATGATAATAAAGGAGAAGTATGATGGTTAATTTTATGTGTCAATTTGACTGGGCAGTAGAATACCAAGACATGTGGTGAAACATTATTCTGGGTGTGTCCATGATAGCATTTCATTATGAGATTAACTTTTGAATCCATAGAACAAGTAGAGCAGATTGTTCTCCTTAAGGTGGGTGAGCCTCATCCAAGCAATTGAAGACCTGAATAGAACAAAAAGGCTGGGTAAGAAGGAACTCCAGCCAGATTGCTTGAGCTGGAACATTGGTCTTTTCTAGCCTTAAGACTCCAACTAAAAGCATCAGCTCCTCTTGGGATGGAGTCTGATGACTTTCAAACCGGAACTAGCCACTGGGATTCTGCAGGAAGATAAAATACTTTTCCCTAGACTGGCTAAAATTGTTTACTTATTTCTATGTTCTCCTTTCTTGCCACTTCTCTACTGCTTCCCTCCACCCTTTTCAAGATCAGGAAATGCTCCATTCCTATAACAGTAATAAACAGAAATTTTTGACAGAAATGTGAGAGAAATCTGTTCCAAGTAGAAGATCATGAGTAGAGGGGAAGATTTTCAGATATTTAGTGTTCAAAAGATAATAATAGTGGTACAGAGTCCTATGATCACAGTTTGGGATATTACTGTGAAATGCCAATCTAAAAGAGCTGCAATGCTGTGTTATAACATCACTATAAGAAACATCGATGGACTAGTAGTATAAAAGCTAATATTTGAGTATGTATATACACTAATCATTCTTCTAAGAATTTCTATTAAATTTCTTCTATTTTTGAAGTTTGATATATGAGGAAACTGAGAAACAAATACATAGAGCAACTTGCCCAAGGTCATACAAGTTTGGTCACTAGTAAAGCTAGGATTTAAGTAAAGAATGGGGAGACATTAAATTCAGAGAAAAAATTAATCAGAGCCTATTAAATGATTCAGATAAATTATGAGGTTTGAAATAAGATACTAATTATAGAAATGAAAAAAAAGGAGTGCAAGGTGAAAAAATTATATTGTCAAATTATGCAGCATTTATCAGTAAAATGTATATGAAGCTAATAAGTACAAAATGGACAAACTAGAAAATATGAAAGAAAAGAAGGCAAATTTCATTTTTGAGTGTTTTATGGTTGAAGAGAGACACCATCTGTATATTCAAGAATAAAATAATTTTTCCTAAATCACTGAGGTGACCATTGCTCCATGTGGCTGAGATTATTACTGTAAACCAAACATCCCTCTCTTGATTTAAATTCTCCAGTGGCAATCATCTGGTTGAACTATGTGACTAATTCTTACTGGTGGAATGTCAGCAAAAATGATACAGGTCAGAGGAGCCAATTCCTGCCCCTGCTCTCATTCCCATGACTAGCGACAAAGGATACCTTCATGGCATTGTTGCAAGAGGGTAGTAGACTGGATCACTGACTCAAACTTTGAAGGAAAGCCTGATGAGAAGCACATAACTTACACTGATTTGTGAAATGAGGGAAAAATAAAAATTTGATGCGTTGCAGTCATTGGAATTTTGAAATTTGGTTATTACTGCAGCATAGCATAGGTAATTTATCTTGACATATATATACAACAGTAAAAATGCCCAGTTCTAAGACTAATTTTGAGATCTCTAACTTTAAAATGTCAGATCTCTGACTCTGCTCTTTCACTTTAAGGAATAAGGATAAAACTATTCCAAATTGGAATTCCTAATTTTAACTAATGTGGTTAAGATTTAGTAAACTAATAAGATATGAATGTGCTTTGTAAATTAAAACCACTCTGTAATATTCTGTTGTTGAATATCAATCAGATGTTATTGTAAGCAACAAAAATATTAGGGCCACCACAGTTTTTTTTAAAAGGAATTTACTGAAGTATATTGGGCTCTGAAAAATTCATCAGAACCTGGGAGAACTGTCTTGAAAATTAGCAGAATCTAGGATAATTATGAAGCTCCAACAGTCCAGTATGGAGGCTAATATTCATATATAGCTATTCAACACTTACTATGTGGACTGTTTGAATTGAGATGTGTTGTAAGTGTAAAATACAAACCTGATTTGAAGAATTAATGTAAAAATATAAAGTAAAATTATTAATTATTATAGTGATTATCTACTGCAATGAAGATATTTTGATTATATTGGTTTAAATAAATTAGATTATTAAAATTAATGCCCCTTGTTTCCCTTTACTTTTTTAAATGCTGCTACTATAAAATTTAAATTCCATAAGTGGCTCTCATTTGTGGCTTCTATTACTTTTCTAATGGGGAGCCCTGACCTAGACCTTTCACATTTCCTAGAATAAGCTGAAGGCTATCTTGCACCAAATGGTGGATCTCCAAATGGCAGATCCTTTTGACTAGCCTCAGACTGGAAAGGTACCCTTGAGGTAGAAGGTAAGGAGGTAGAAAACAAAGGAAGAATGATTGCCTCTCTTCTGAAAATTGTTAAGAGGTCAATTTTTTACAAAGGATAAAATCATAATCTGTAACAAATACGGAATAAATGCATATCAAAGATTTTGTCTAACTCATTGTAATGTGGGAGTCAGTAAGATGCTGCAACCAATTCAAAAGAGTTTTCTAAGAACTACATATATAAAAAGAGAATAATACATTCTGAAATTAATTTATGAAAAGATGCAACATGGATTTACCCACAGGGTAATAGTCACTTTATTGGATACAACTTGTTTGGATTTCTATGCACAAGAATAATTTGCATTATGATCAGTGTTCTAAATTTACATGTTCATGCCAATGATAGAGATACCCATATAGGTGAAACAGAGAGAACACACATTGAATTTTTCCCACAACTTCAGAATATTGCAAAATTTTTCATGGCAGGATGAAAAATTTAAGAAACAAAGGAATTTCAATTTTTTTTCAGCATTACAAGGACAATTGATGGAAATTCTGTAATCTAAACCATGATCTCTGCTTTGTAATATATTCTGTTGCAATGATGTATTTTTCACTTTGTTAGAAAATTTTTTAAGTCTTTTTGCAGAAATAGATCAGAAATTGACAAAAGTTATACATTTTAATAACATTTATTTAGAATTACATGTTTTTCCTAAAGCTCCAATCTAATAGATATAATATCCCCCAACCCCAATAATCCTGCCCGCCCCACCCCCCAAAACAACCAACCAGCCAATCAAACAACTAAGCAAAAACTGTCCTTTCCCTAACTTCTGGAACCTGTTACTTTACTTTGTTACCTTATTTGGCAAAAAAGAGGGCGTGGTTAGTGAGGAATTTGCATATGTGATTGAGCTTAACAGGTCATAAAATAGGGAAATTGCCTGATATCATCCCTGTGGGCCCAATCTAATCTTAGAAGCACTTAAAAAAACAGCAAAAGTTCCTTTAGCCAGAGGCAGAAAAGATAACAACAAAAGAAGTCAGAAAACGCTCACTCTAGGCTGGCTTGGAAGAAAAAATGACAGGGCTACTTTGTGAACTGCGGATAGAGAAGGATAGCCTCCAGAAGCTGAATGTGACCCTGAGCGCGCAATCTGCAAGAACACGGGGGCCTTAGCCTACACCCACAAGGAATTGGAGTCTGTCAACAACCAGGGAGCTTGGAAGAGACTCCCAGTCCTCGTCTGAGAACGGCAGACCCAGCCAAAAGCCTGATTTCAGCCTGTGCGATGTGATCAGAGGAACCAGCTAATTAGCACCCAGACTCCTGAGCCATGGAAACTGTGAGATAATGAGTTTGTCTTGTTTAAGTAAGTGTGTGATAATTTGTTACAGCAACAACAGAAAATGCAGATAGTCATTCTCATGCCAAACTGCTTTTTTTTTTTTTTTTTTTTTGATTTGGAGTTTTGGTCATTATTGTTTAGATTGCAATCTCTTTTATATTTGTGAGTGATACGGCATCACCCATAAAATGAACTGAAATTGTTTTCAGGCTTTCTAAACACCTGAATTCTCTCATGTGCCCGGAAAAGGCTAGAATCTAACATAAGAGCTGCCAGATGCAGTTTCCTTTTTGCTTCTCTCAGGCAGAGCTTTGCTGCTCATGTTGAAAGAGGAAACTAACACTTTTGCTGGTTGGAGTGATAGGGCTACTTACCAGAAGCATTTAAGTGTTTAGTGCCTACAAATGGCAGGATCATGTTACTTGATAATAACTTTCTACCAACTCTCAACTACTATAAAGAGGTTGAGTACACGAGTCATAGAGGGCTGTTGTCAGATAGGAGAAAAATCAGAAGTGTTCAGGGATAAAGTACCTGGATATGGGGTAAGGTTGAAAGTATTAAATATTAACAGATTGGCTAACTAAATTAGGGAATGGGATTAAAAGCCCACTTTATATCTGAAGTTCATTAAACAGCAGATTTAAGAGGTAATTGGGAAGAATATTGCAGCTGGATTTTAGGTTAGATCATTACAGGGTTAAGCATTAGATACAAGAGGATATGTCAAGGTAGAGAGACTTACAGAACGAGCAACATTCCAATCTCGGGGGTTTAATGCTTTCTAGCCTGCGTCATAGTTCCCTCCGGGGTTGAAGGGAGGGCTGGGAATGGTGGCTTTGCAAGAAGCCATTCAGGAATTCAGCATTCCGCAACGTGGTTCATCCACCGTGTTCTTGAGTGGAAGTAAGGAAACTAGGACCCATGGGCCAATTTTGGGGTCAAACCTGTTTTCATATGGTATGTGGTATATGGTATATGAGTGAAGAGTGGTGTTTGCATTTTTAATGGATACAAAAAAAGCTTATGACAAGCACAAAATTTAGAGTCTGGCCTTTTCAGGGAAAAAAAAAAAAAAAATCGCCAGCCACATTTCCAGAGCCTTGGTCTCCTCAACCAGAGTCTCAGTATTCAGCAGGCAAGTAAGAAAAAAGAGAGACCATGGAGGTGTGAGTAAGAGGCTTCAGAGGCTAGTCTGGAAATGACAAATACACTTCTCCTCACATACTGTGGTCATATATTTAATGGGACGCCTCGTCTCTTTAAAGCACAGTTGCAGTTACAGTCTAGCTCTATGCATAGCCGGAAAAGTAATAGAAATTAAAGAATTATTAGAGATGTTTTACTGCCAGGGAAGGAGTTTTTATAACCTGCCATAAGACCAATTTCTGGTTAACAAAACATAAAATGGAGACATTTGGAAAATGTATAATAGAAAATAACTATTTTAACAAATGTTAATTTATAGAAAAAAATATTAGAAAGGCCCAGATTATCCAAATTATACATTGGATGCCAGGTAATTATGGTTCCTGGTATTAAATTATATATTTAATATATATTAGAATATATATTCTATATATAATATTCTAATATATATATTCTAATATATTCTAGTCATAAATTGGCCTAATTTCTGAACACAAAATTTCTGGAAATATAATGCAGAATGATAGGACTTTCCAAAGGAAAATTAGACCTTTTCAGATGGCATACCAAAAGTGGAAGTGAGATTATTCACTAACTTTTACATGATCTGTCCCAAACACATATTGAATAGAATCATTAGATTCTTCTTGTTCAGTTAACTCTTATTGTCTAAACATTATTTTTAATTCTAAACTTTATAAACATAATCATAAGTTTAGTTCTAAATAACCAAACACATTGAGAAATGAACAGTGAATATAAGCCTAAATATGTAGAAAAAATATATAAAAATATAAACATCACTACACTGTGATTCTTATGCTAACTACAAATCATTCTTCCTTGGGCTTTGGTGGAAATTATTAGTCATGAGTGTCTGAGAAAATCCTTTGTCCCTACCTTGTCAAGATGTTCTTCCTTTATTGCATTATTGTGTTTCATCTGCTTTTATATGCGTTGATTCATATCAGATAACAGCAGACCTCTTGTTTTCTTTATTCAGAGCCAGTATATTAATTTAAAAAAATCTTTCTGTCTGAAACTGCTTAAGGATTTGTCTTCAAAGTAGAAGAAATAGTTGACTACATATATTCATCAATCATTTCTCTTCTTCTATCAATATCTATTATAATTTATATTTCTTATACCTATGAAATGGCAAAGATAAGTAAGAAAATCTGTCAATATATTTTCAGAAAACCTTTTCAATGAAATGTCTTCCACAAAGCACTCTCTGTAAATTGTCTGCTTCATCTGTGGTGAGAATGAGTATATTTTTTTCCTTCCTTCTTTGTGGGAAAATATATCTTAGATGTTAAATGTTGCTTCCAACAGTCACTTATGTTTCTCGTCCTCTTTTCCCTTTCTGGTTGTTTCCTCCTTCATTTATCAGAAAACTCCAACTTTGTTCCACCAAGGCAGTGTCTGGGACTTCACCTTATCTATCTGCTGTCTTCCAGGAGTTAACTGTCAAAGTGTTTAATGTTCACCTGCACGTGGATTAAACAAACACCCTTTCTGTCATAGATAAGCCATATGTATCATCTGGTGTCACCACGTAGTCTCCACAACTGGCATCTAGGAAAAGCAGTGAGGTAAAAACACAGGAAAGAATATCTTACCAGGATTTCAAACCTGCCAATCTAGTTCTTTCAACCATGTCTCAGCAATGACTGTGGAAACACTCATTATAGGGTTTCTTTAGTGTGAAGGAAAAAAATGATTTTGTGTCATAAAGCCCTTGACTTTCCCTCCTAAATTTTGCAAAGTAGACATTCTCCTTTGGTTGCTAACATCTCCTGTAGATTGCAATTTGCCACATTGCAAAAGTACATTGTGACTTCTTGAAAGGCTTGTGCTTTCCCATGCTGTTCTGTGAATGGGCTCTCAACTATTAGCCTTGTGCATGTGCGGTGATTTCACACCATCCACAACCAAACCCTTGTCACGAGTCATATCCTTGGGGATTTCGTGCAGTGTGTTTAGAGATGGCCTTATGGAGGAGTAAGATCAGCCTTTAAGTCAAAGAAAAGAAGGGTTATGGAGATTTTCTTTGGTACAATGCTAGCTAGCTTTGTGTGAAACAAATAGGCGCAAGTATTTTATGAAATCTGGGTTACTGGTTTGAAAGATTTGTTAGTATTGTTTTAATCTATAAAACTTGGGATGGCTTTTTAAGTAAAGAAAATCTAAGATTGTTCCTCTTATACATTCTCACAATCTCAGTCAAGAAAACTAGCCACCTATTTCCTGGTATCTGTTCCTATCTAACAGTAAATATATAATATATATAAATATTTATATATTACATATATTAAAATTATATAATATGTAATTTATATTTTACTCATATATTATATAAATACAAAATTTTATAATATGATTATTTTAAATTATTATATAAAATGTATTATATTACAAAATATATAATTCACTGTTCTTTGAACTACTCTTGGTGGAGGCATAATCTCAGCACTAAACCTGCTCATACCAGAAAAGGACTTCCGTATGTTCCCTGTTTCGAAATGAAGTGGTGAATAATCAGCTGACTAAAGCTCATTTAGCAAATCCCATATCTGGGTGATTTTACAACCCCTCCCATCAGGTGCCTAAATGTCCAGGTCATGCAGAATGTGCACCATATAAATATAAAAAAAAAAAAAAACTTTTTTTTTTTGAACTTAAATGGAAGCTTATATATAAATATATATGATGTATATAATATAATATAATATATAATATATAATATAATAATTATATAATATATTATAACATATAATATATATATTTTATATATATATTTAAATTAGTTTTCACTTAAACTTATGTATATATGTATATATACATACAAATATGTATATATTATATATAATATATATATTTAATATATATATATTTAAAATAGTTTCCACTTAAACCCTTCCACTTAAGCTCACCATAGAGCCCAACATAGGGCTTGAACTCATAACCCTGAGATCAAGACCTGAGCTAAGACTGAGCCATATGCTCAACCTACAGATGCTACCCTGGTGTCCCTCCTTATATATTTTTGAAAGAATTAAAGTACAAAGCTGGAAATAATAACTATATTAAAGTATAAGTCAAATCATTATGAATTTTCTGTAAGAGAAAGCTTCTCTGAATGTCACTTTGGGCAGTGGGACAACTTCTCACACAGTCAGATTATTTTATTTTACTTTATTTTAATTTAATTTTATTTTTTCAGTGTTCCAAGATTCATTGTTTCTGCACCACACCCAGTGCTCCATACAATACATGCCCACCTTATTACCCACCACCAGGCTCAACCATCCCCATACCCCCTCCCCTCCAAAACCCTTAGTTTGTTTCTCAGAGTCCACAGTCTCTCATGGTTCATCTCCCCCTCCAATTTCCCAATTCACTTTTCCTTTCCTTCTACTAATGTCCTTCATGTTATTCCTTATGCTCCACATGTTACTGAAACCATATGATAATTGAATTTCTCTCCTTGATTTATTTCACTCAGCATAATCTCCTCCAGTCCTGTCCATGTTGATACAAAAGTTGGGTATTCATCCCTTCTGATGGCTGAGTAATATTCCATTATATATATGGACTATATCTTCTTTATCCATCCATCCATTGAAGGGCATTTTGGCTCTTTTCAGGTTGGCGATTGTGGACATTGCTGCTATGAACATTGGGCTGCATAAGGCCCTTCTTTTCACTACATCCAATCTTTGGGGAAAATACCCAAGTACAATTACCAGGTCATAGGGTAGCTCTGTTTTTAATTTTTTGAGGAATCTCCACACTGTTTTCCAAAGTGGTTCACCAATTTGCATTCCCCCCAACAGGGTAAGGTGGTCCCCCTTTCTCCACATCCTCTCCAACATTTATTGTTTCCTGTCTTGTTAATCTTTGCCATTCTAACTGGTGTAATGTGGTTTTGATTTGAATTACCCTGATGGCTAATGATGACGAACATTTTTTCATGTGTCTGCTAGCCATTTGTACATCATCCTTAAAGGGTCTATCCACCAAGAAGATCTAACAATTGTAAATATTTATGGCCCCAACATGGGAGCAGCAGCTACATAAGCCAACTGTTAATCAAAATAGTCATATTGATAAGAATACGTTAATTTTAGGGGATCTGAACATGCCACTCTCAGCAATAGACAGATCACCTAAGCAGAAAATCAACAAAGAAATAAGAGCTTTGAATAACACATTGGACCAGATGGACCTCATAGATATATACAGAACATCCCACCCTAAAACAACAGAATACTCATTCTTCTCAAGCACACATGGAACTTTCTCTAGAATAAACACACATTCTCCTGAATAGACCAATATGAACATAGAGCTCATAAATCAAGGCTCAAATGGTACCAAACATTTGAGATTATTCCTTGCATGTTCTCAAACCACAATGCTTTGAAACAGGAACTCAACCACAAGAAAAAGTTTGGAAGGAATTCAGTCAGATCATTTTTTAAAAATGCTGTGAATCTGAAGAGACATCTCCTTATCAAAGGTTGTAATCCTGAGAAAAGTCAAGAACACAGGGTGATGAGGAGGGTAATGTGGGGCAGTATAGGGAACAGTAGCAATTTAATCGTGATGTAGGCATATGCCGTGATAAAAACCTGTTAGAAAGTAGCTCCCAGAAGAAAGTCAAGATGAGAAACATGGCAGACATGATGTGAGGTCCAAAACTTCTCTGCTTACCTGAATAAAATGTAAAAAAGGGATCACTAACTATCTACAATTGAAAAAAAGGAAAGAAATCAGAATAATGGAGACTGGAAGAAAAAAGGTAAGTAGATTGGGAGAAAAAAACAAAACATTACAAAGTAAGAAGGAAAAAGAAAGAAAAAAGGTGCTATTTGCCAGGTTTCTTCCTTAAAAGATCATGGGGATGAGGTTTGCCAAGAGGAACAGAGAAAAGTAAATGACATAGAACCCTGATGAAAGAGAAGAAGAGAACAGAAATATTCCTGTGCAGGAAGACATTGTCAGTGCCATTTTTAAAAGTTTTATCAGTTTCCCAAAAAGAAACAATGTACTGTGTCACAATGTTCAGTTTTAATAAATCTGAAACTGCTACTACTAACATAACTCTGTTTCTTAAGGGGTTAATGAAGGATTCATATTAGGAAACAAAAAAACAAATACAAATTTTATCATTGAAAAAAGGACTAGTTCAATATTCAGATTCAACTTAATATGTCAACATTTTTAAAAATGTTTCTTTTTTTGTAATGAAACAGTGGACACAGGAAACGTGAACTAGTTAAGGCAAATTGAGACAAAGAACAATTACATATTAAAAATAATAATTACTAATTAGAGCATTTTTTACTAAGTGTTAATAATGTGCCAGACATTCAGCAAAGTGTTGTATCATTTCATTCAGATATCCACATACACAAGTTGTCATATGTACTAATAATATTACAAATGAAAAAAAAAAAAAAAAACAAAAAAAACCCACAAGCTGCAAAAGGTTAAATGAATTTCCTTGAGACCCCAACTCTGTAAGTGTGAAAACAGGGAGTACAAATGAACTTTGAATCCAACGCTGGTGCTCTTAATAATCATTTAAAGTGAATGTCAGTTCTTCCTCTCATTGGAAATGGCTATAAACTTTGTGATTAAAAAATATATATATATAACTACTCACATTCCCCCAGAATATTTCTTAATAAAGCTGGGTGGGCAAAGTGTGGCTAGTTTCCTTGGCTCAAGGGAAAAACACACAGTAAATATCTCAGTTCATATCATCTGCAGGGGAGTCTCTGGAGACTCTAGAAGATAAAAGAAATAAGAGAAGTTTTAAAAACAGACGGGAAAAATAAAGGAAATGGCTTTCATGTTGTGATGAGAAAAGATAGGAGGCATCATGTAAAGTAGCTGAGCGTCCTCAGGAGGTGCAGCGGGAAGGAGACAGCTCTTGCAGAGTAAGTGAGCCAGAGCATGCTTATTTTTGAGCGCTCAACTTTGTGTGAAGTCTAAATATGAGGGAAAAGGGGAATGAAGAAAGAAGACGTTAATTCAAATAAAGGGAGGATAAGCCAATGAAAATGAAATGGGGTTCACCCAGAGATCGAAGCCAGGTTTCTGATACAGGGTGAGAAACAAACTCAGAAATCAGGTAATAGAAAACATTTGGAGAGCTGCAGGTGAGGAAGAACAGTCTGAAAAAAACATACAAAGTCACACACTTACAGGTCAAGTAGTTCTTGAAGTAGGATCGTGTAACCTCAGCAACATAACCACAGAGAAGGCACACAGTTTATGGTTCTTTAAGAAAGGAAAAAAATAAATTAAAAAAATGTCAGTACAAGAAAAATTCATATGAAAAGAAAATAGTATATAGGAAGGAACTAATATAGGAAGGAACTAATTTGGGGGTTCTTCAGAATGATTAGTAAAGATAAACACAGGCATAATAAAAGGAAATTGGCATTTTACAACAATTGCTTCAATTTAAGTTATCCCCATGATGTGAATCTGTTAGATTGAGATTCATAACTATCTCTAGCATGTTTTCATAATCTATATGTCACCTTAAATTAATGCTAAGGTAAAACTTTCTTAGAATAGGTTATTTTTGTGTACCTGTATAAGACATATGAATTGGGACATATTCAAACAGAAATTTAAAAAATGACTAGTCTAAAAGTGACCTATGGAGAAATTATTTGATATCAGTTTCAAAATAAATAAGTTAATAATTTACATGTTTGTCCATTCATTTATGGATATAATTTCAAAAGCAATCTATATCAATTGTTAAAATTTTAGAAACCCTTTTCACAGCAGCAGTGCAAACCTACAGGTGTGACATGGTATTCTCCAGACCGTCTGTGCAAGTATCTATATATCCTTGCACGTACTTTCAGTAGTTTATCAAAATGGTGAGGATACCCTTTGGGTCATCATTTTGGGGTGGTGAACTAAATGCACATAGATCAATTTGCAGAAAATCCATTCACCAATAGCCATTCATCACAAGACCAATTTGCTGCATGACCAATTTGATAAATTATTAACTCCCCAAAATGTGTATCTCTCACTAGTTATGAAGCTGATAGCAATCTCTATTTCACCAAGACCACTCAATTGTCAATATCAGTTTAGCTATTGCAGTTTCTTTTGGATTTTGAATTTTAGGTATAGAATATACTGTTTGGTTCTAAGAATTTTAAAGCTATAGCATGGGTCTGTTACAACATATTTTCAATCAAGTCCACAATGAGTGAATGTAGAGATGCTGTCTGGGGAACTGTGAATCTTAATGTTATGTTCAAATTGCCATAAGAACTTAAACTAGATTCATATAAATGATAAAGCTGAAGTAAAATAAATCACAATCCAAAAGAAAAAATTTTAGAAATGCAAGTTTCCCAGGCTCTTTGAGACATAGGAAACTAATGTTGTATATGTTTAGTTATTCCTGCAACTTGAAGAGTTTGATTTCCATGTATTTCCAAAAAATAAGGTAACTGAGCTAAATCAATGAGTAGTTATTTTTGGCAATAGTTGTTTACACAGAGAAAATGTGTAGTGTTTTAAATGTTTAGTGTTTTATATACAGCTGGATAACTTTTCCCATAATTACAATTTAGATTGACAAGGATATGTGAAAATAGACACTCAGATGAAACTCCCACTTGATGGTTTAAAAAATAATAAATCTTCTTGTGCATACAATCAAGTGTGCACAAATGAGGGACAGTATTATTTATTGGTTAAGGATATTAAGCAAATTTCTATTACACATTGGATTTATTAGATCATATATTTAGGGACTATTTTTAGAAAAATATGGACAAGTTGAGTATAATTATTAAAAAGCTTTCAAACTTATTTTGGAGGAAGGAGCAGAAATAAAGGGTAAGTACATAGTGGTTTTCATCTTTCATATCTTTATAAAGTCTCAATGTAATTTTTTAAGATTATAAAGATAATTACACACAAAAACAAAAATTGGAATATTATGTTGGTTAGAATGTAAATTGGTATAGCAACTATGGAAAACAGTACAGAAGTTCCTCAAAAACTTAAAAATAGAACTACTATATGGTCTATCATTTCTACTTGTGGGTATTTTCCACAGGAAACAAGATCACTATTTCAAGAAGATATGTGCACTCCCATACTCATTGCATCATCATTTACAATAGCCAAGATATGGAAACAACCTAAGTGTCTACTGACAGATAAAGAAGATGTGGTATATTTATGCAATGGAATATGGAATATACAAACATAAAAGAAGGAAATCCTGCACTTTTGCAACAACAGGGAAAGAACTTGAATGAATTATGCTAAGTGGCAAAAGTCAGAAAGAGGAAGACATGTATGGTACGATTTCACTTATATGTGCAGTCTAAAACAAAAAAACAAAAACCAAACTCATAGATATAGTGAACAGATTCCTGGATTCTAGAGAAGGAATGGAGGTAAAAATGTGGTAAATGTGGTCAAAAAGTGCAAACTTCCAGTTATAAATAAGCTCTGGGGATATAATGTATAGCATTGTGACTATCATTAACAGCATATTAGAAAGTTGCTAAGAGAGTGGATCTTAAAAGTTCTCATCACAAAAAATAATTTATAGTTTTGTGTGGTGATAGATGTGAACTATACCTTGATGATCATTTTGAAATGTATACATATATATACCACAGATCTAAGAAGCTCAGAGAATCTTAGAAAGGTAAATACTATGCCCAAACACTGCACTTAAATACCTTCTAGGACAATACCTAGAAATGAAAGATAAAGCCGTGAGAAAATAAAACTCTAGCTATGATAACCAAGAAAAAAAGAGAAGACACAAATTACCAGTATCATTCATGAAAGAGGAGGCATAGCTATAGATCTATAGACATTTAAATGAACCAAGAAATTTAATAAAATTTAGTAAGAGAATGTTGTAACAAAATTATGCTAATAAATATGACAATGTAGATAAACATATGTGTGTGTGTGTGTGTGTGTGTGTGTGTGTATGTGACCGTAATAGTTCCATCCTTCTAAAGATACCCAATTTATAGTTAAAAACCTTACAAGAACAACAAACTCTATGCCCATATGCTTTCTCTGGAAAATCCTAATAAATATTTAAAAAGAAGAAAGTATACCAATTTTATACAAACTCTTCCAGTTTTAAAGTGGGAATATGACCTAACTCATGTAGTGAGGCAAAAATTATTTTGATATCAAACCAAAAACAAATACTCCATTAAGACTACAGTCCAAAATCCCTATTGAACAAACAAGCCAAAATCCTCAATAAAATATTAGCAGATCTAATGCAGCAAAACAGAAACAGATAAATATATCACGATCAAATGGGTTAATCCTAGACTGCAGGGCTGTTACAACATTCTAAAGTCAGTCAATATATTTTCCCATTTCAATAGGTAAGGGAGCAAACCACCCATATATGTGTAGATATAGGTAATTATGGATATGAATAGTCTTTTACAAAACCCAAATACCTATATCCAACTTTCTGTACCTTGACTTTTTCTAATCACACGTCTTAAAAATTGCTTTACAACATAATATGAATTTCTCTAAGATACCACAGTGTATGTCATTGTTTGAATGCACTATAATTTTACCTGATAAAATAATGTTTTTTAAACTTAACTGGTCAAATTAAAGTCATTTACTAAATGTAGCTGGTGAAATAAAAGTCATTCTGATCAATTTTTTTAATTTGCTATTACAATCATATTATCACTTTAGGTTATCAATTGCTCCAAAAATGCTACATTGCAAATGACCTCCAAACCCAAAAGCCTAAACAATGATTATTTAAAATTGCTCATGAAAATATAGTTTAGACGAGCCAGTCTTCCAGCCTTGGCTAACCTCATTCACCTGTCTGCAATCAGTTGCAAGTTGGGGACACAGTTTTGCTGTTCTTGTCTGAATCCTCTGAGATTTAACTAGACTTTGTCTCATCTAAGATGTCCTTTGACTAGACTAGATGGGATGATCTAGTCTACTTTCCTCCATGTGTCTCTCACCCCACTTCCCATACTAAACAGTTCTAGTTTTATGCAGTAAAGACCTATTGAATGTTTCTGGGGACATTAACTGGAATTTGTTTTTATGTTTATAGCTATATTATCTTTTTCCCTAGAGTCTATCTCTTTGCTCATATTGGTGCTTTGCTTTTATGCTAATGGTTTCCTTAAAAGGCTGTGTCCTTGATTATTCAATTGTATTTATTAACCAAATTCTGTTGCAGTTATTCTATTAGAATAGGTAGCTGACCAAGGTTAATATTAGACAGGTTATGGGAATGCTTTCCAAACTAACCTCTCTCTTGAATGAAGTGTGAACTATGTGTTTATAACTATAACTGATATTTCAGCCGGAAGTGTTCACAAACTGGAACTGGGGAGGAAAGCAAGCAGAATGAACACAGAATCTGACTGCCAAATACATGGGGCTTTGGTCTGGAAAGATGAAGCTACTCAGTTTATTTTATTGCTCTGCCAAATTGTCTCCCCTGTTCTCCCACATATTTTTTCCTCTTTCTCTGTTGAAGAGTTTCAGTTAATACCTTACTGTATTCACTGCTCTGTTTGGACAAATACCTTCCTAATCTCCCATCTGTACATGTAATCTATCAAGTCATTGAACAATAGTTTTCAAGGTTTGCACTAGGGGCAAGAGTTACTGCTGTATTTACAAAGAGTAAAACAAAAGCCAAGTTATTTTAATATAGTTCTTCAGTGAATTAATCTGATGCTTCCCCTCTCAACTAGTTTTCACAGTCTGCTTTGTTGATTCTTGACTTAAATTTCTCTAAGGCTTCCTTGAGAAGAGCCTCACTTAGCTACAAAGACTCAGGCCATTATTTCCTTTGCTTTAAGTCTTCCTTACTCGCATTTATCTGCTATTAGTATTGCTAGAATCATGCAAAATTTCCTATGGTAATCTTTCTTGTACCTCAACACTACTATAGTTGAAATAACTTTGTAATTATTAAGTAACACCATTTTTATGTAACTTCCATAATGATTTAGGATTGAGAGAGAAATGCTCTTGCTTCACCATCAAGACTTAGAAATATGTAATATAATTTTTTAAAAAAAGGTTAAAATAAAAGGAAACTCTGAATGATTCAATTGCAAATAATCCAGAATGTGCATTTTTAAAGTAGAATACTTTACTGAAGATAAATTTAATCAAATAACTGATCCAGAACAATAATTTTTCATTGGTATATTTTCTAACAGGTAATCCGCGTTCTATTTTCCCATTTGTCAGTGGCAAATGACCTGCTATGATCTGTACTTTTCCAGAGCAAATAGATTTTAATTCTGCCAAATAATATTTTCAGACACAATTAAAGGAACTGTAAAATATTATCTTAATTGCCTAAGATTCCCAAGTTTGATGACATAAATTATGATCTAATTATAGAACTAGATTTGTTTTATGTATAGTATGATGGAAATTACCTCTTTTATCCTAATGCCCATATGCATATAATACACTTATATCTAAAAGTACATCTTTCTTTAAAATAGATGCAAATCTTTAGTCAGCTAACTCTTTATACAGAGAGTCAAGCATTTAATTTTTCATCAATCAGATTCTCACAAAGTATTGTTACCACTCTTTTTGGAAATGACCATTAAGACATAGCAGGTCCCTATCTAATAAACTTGTAACAGATACAAAATTGCTTGTGGGAATTCTTCTTAGAAGTCCATATCTAAACTGGACAGCTGGTAAGAAAACATCTCTGTCATCTTAGAATAAATCATTTATTTTTCAGCCTTTTCAAGAGATTACACCTTTGGCAACCAAAAACCTGTTGCCATCTGCAGCAGGTGGGAAACATGGATAGTTCGTGAAATCTCGTTCATTTCAATGGTTAAAGTAAGTATCTGCAGAAAAAAATTTTTTGTCTTTATGATAGAAATTTTATATATTTTTAATAAATGTTTCCTCCCCTTGATCTCTGTCAGGATGTTGTCCCTTTTCCAACGATATTGCTGCTTTCCTTCTCGGAGATATCTAAGATGGTGTCAGGAATTAGCCATTTAATATAATCATAAATTACCCAGGAGTTATTTAATAACCATATTTCAATCTGTGGCTTCTGTTTTTAATTCCTTTATTATCTTATATCAACCCAGTTAACATCCAAAAGATTCAATCCTATTTCAAATTTCACCATTTTTTTTCACCCAGTTTGTTTTCTCACCCTGTTCAACTCTTTAGCTTATGGAAGCATTGTACATTATCCGTACAGGCTAGCAAAATTACCATATGGTTTGGAGAATAATAATTTTTATGTTTTTTCTGTTTCCTAAAGCCTTCTATTGTAATGCATAAAAGATATATATTTATATAGTTATTATATATTTCTATGCATTAATAGTTATTATTTACATATTACATAAAATATATTATGGACTCCTTGAATTAGTACCTAATTAACTGCTCTCAAGACAAATGAATGAGGGATGCCTGAGTGGCTCAGTCAGTTAAGCGTCAGCCTTTGGCTGAGGTCATGATCCCAGGGTCCCAGATGGAGCCCCCTATTAGGCTCCCTGCTCAGCGGGGAGCCTGCTTCTCCCTTTTCCTCTGAAGCTCCCCCTGCTTGTGCTCTCTGTCAAGTAAATAAATAAAGCCTTTTAAAAAGAAAGATGAATGAATGAATAAATATTATTTCAGAAAGAATCTAGTTAACCATACAAATCAAAGTATTCTCAAGCAAGATAGTTAAGGTTCAACTTTACAACTGAGTCAGTGTCCAAAACATTAGAAAAAAATATGAGGTGATTTTCAACTTTTCAAGCCATTCCTAAATTGATGCAGCCTTTTATACAAACGGAATATTGCTTGGAATTTCAGTATGTAAAATAGAAAAAAGTTGAGTACTTTCATTGAGTAGGATAAAATGGGAGGGCTTATGTTCAACATTCTGTCCCTATTATCTAACTTGTGACATGATTCACTGCCTCTAAACTCTGTAGAATTATAGAGTCCAGTTTAAAAACTTGTGTCTTATGGGAAAAATTGCTTAATGCTAATTACTATGGTATATATACAATTTACATTATATGCAACTTGAAGAATAAAACTAAGGCAACATATATTACCTTGAAAGTTAAAATTTATTTTATGTTTGATCTGGAAAATATAATTCAATATGGAATAATTCTGGAAACCAAAAATAATATAGCTAAGAAGTTAAGCTTTTCAAAAAAATTTTGGTTTACATTCATTTTATGAAAAGGAAAAGTGTGGAACTTATAAAATGGAAAAGGATGTCAGCACACTAACTTCTTTATAAGGACCAGCTAGCTGAGCTAGTGATGGATGAAAGGAAACACCCTATTAACAGTAAATGCTGGAAAGTGAGTACCAACGAATTAGTGAGCCCTAAAAATTCATTAGCACTAAGGACATCTGCTCAACTCTGGCAGCCTGGAGACACAGGGCTGTCACAGGCCTTTTGGCAAGGGGATTGGTAGCAAATCATGGAGTCCAAGAAGAGGCTAACTCTCCCCCCACATGAAACTTGGATATAATTTAACACATCATTGCATAAGGAAAAACAAGAACAAAAGGCAAAATTCACCAGATAACAGAAGATTCTCAGAATGAAAACTATTTGTAGTTTTAAAGTCAGAATTTCTACCATTATGGGTATAAAAACTCCAAGTCAAAAAGTTAAATAGTGGTAAGTTGGTCAGATTTTTAGGCAACTGATTGAAGTAAGTAGAAAAATTATTTCTAGAACAGGGCACTTTAATACAATCCTCAAATAATTCAAACATAGAAGTCAGAGGAGCAAGCACTTACAATTTTTTTTTTAAATCAACAAACAAATGAAATCTACCACCATAAATGTCAGCACAAAAAAAGTCCATGCTAATTGAATTAAGCTCTTGAATCTCTCATACTGAAATTGTAAGCTATAAAGTACAAAATAAATGTATTTTACATATTTAAAAACATTCTTTAAAAATAAAGGGAACATTTAAATACAGAAAAAATTGACATGCTTTTTGGGAAACAACCAAATTTAATTTTTAGAAGTCAAAAATATAATAATTGAAATTTAGGGAAAAAATGATGTGAATAAACTGCAGATAGGCTCAAAACATGATTTAATAAAGTGAATAATGTATATATAAAGAAATTATATGAAGTAATGCATAAAAAGATCTAGAGAAATAAATATAAAAAAAAAATTAAGAGAGTAAGCAGAGACTGGAAATTAAATTTCTAGAAGCATTATAAAAAAAAAGTGGAAAGAGACCGTTATCAAAGGGAAATAGGCTAACAGTTTTCTAGAACTGAGAAAAGATAAAATCAGATTCAGATGACTAAATGAAGTACAAGAAAAACAAGTACAAAATGTCCTTCAGGATGGAGTGTGTAAAATGACAGAATACCAAAGAGAAAGAGAAAATTTATAAGCAGTTAGGGATAAGATGGATTACCCACAACTAAAAGCAATAAGTCCAACAGCTGCCTTCTCAATACTGTAATGGAAATACAAACACAATTGATAATATATTCATAGAAATTTGAGAAAATAATCATTGAATTAGAATTGTATATTAATTAAATTACCTTTCAGGAAAGAGGTCAAAGTAAAAACATTTTCAAAATAATAAAAGTTTGTATTCACTATCCAAAAAATGTCACGAAGAGAATTTATAAAGCATTGCTATCCAATAGAACTTTTTTCAATGATGGACATATTCCACATATGTCCTGCCCAATATGGTAACCATAAGCCATAAGTGATTTTAAGCTCTTGAGATGTGGTTACTGTGACTGAGAAACTGGATTTTACATCTTAATTTTAATTAACTTAAATTTAAATAGTCACGTATGGTTAAGGCTCTAAGTTATATAGCCAATTCTAAAAATATAATTTAAGAGGGAATTTTGTACTAAAGTAACAGTAAAATTATATATAGATATTAAAATATATAAAACAATAAAAGTGTCTTATTGTATTATGAAGAGAATCATGAGAAAATGTAATCATAGAGAGCAACATGATCTGAGAAAGAGATAATTACAGTTAGAATGTTTTAAAGTCCTTGTTTAGGAGAAGAGTAAAATAATATTGACCTTTGTTCAGCTATAATAGTTGCAGTAATTTCTAAGAAGACTAATAAGAGGAAAACACTAGATACATAATTTCCAAACTGGGAGATATATGAAAAAGAATGGGTGGGAGGGAAAACAAACTCAATCAATGTAAAATAAGACAATGAGAGAGAAGATCCATGTAATATGAAAAAAATAGAAGGGCAAAAGAAGTTGAGTAATAGTCATAAATCTAAATCTATTGGTAATAGTACTAAATGTAAAAATTTTTTTCTACTTAAAAGATAAGAATTACCCAACTCTGTTGAAAAAAGGCCCAGTTATATGCAGGAAGTATACAAGAATATAAAATTATGTAAGACAAAGTAAAGAAAAATCTATACCAGGCAAATAAAAACTGATAGAAAATTGTTGTAGGTATATTAATATAAGGAAAAAGTAAGATTTAGAGCAAAAATTTACTATAGATAGACTTTTCTGTGTTAATAAAATGTTTAATTCATAAGGGTGGAATTAAAATGTCTAAACTTCTAAGCACATAATAAAATAGCTTCAAATAAGTCCAAAAGTATTATTAGGAGAAATTCATAAATCTGGCATCATTATAGGAGATTTTTCATTTTTGCTCACAAAATTATTGATAAGGGAAAAACTCAAAAAAGACATGGGAGTTAAAACAACATAATAACAAGAAGGACCAGAGAAATATGTAAATACCATCATCAATTTATTTTCATGCATACATATAAGTTTTTATGGAAATTGACTATGGTCAGAGCCACCAAACAAGTTATACCAAATTTCAAAAGAAGGATATCAATAGTGTTAGAGACTGTTAGATGATCATCAAACCTGTATCTTTCTCTTTTGAGAAAGTAGTCGAATTGCATTTCCTGGACTTAATTCCAACTGAGTCAAATAAGTACATGCAGTGTATATTGTCACAGATGCTATTATATTCAGTTAAATGTGAACAGAACTAATGTATGTTTCTTCCAAGCTAGTATTATGAACACCTCTCACAAATAATTCTCCGTGCTCATTCCTATACTACCTTCATGATGATGTGCACAGAGATATGGAAGTCCTTTGTAAAGATACAATAACCATGATTTGAATGGAATCTTGAAACACTGCTCAGAAAAGAGCCTCTTTGTAATCAAGAACATGTATGTTGGAGGTTTCACATAAAAGAGGAATTTTTTTTTCTTAAGATTTTTTATTTATTTGACAGACAGAAATCACAAGTAGGCAGAGAGAGAGGAGGAAGCAGCCTCGCCGCCAAGCAGAGAGCCAGAAAGCAGAGAGCCAGATGCGGGGCTCAATCCCAGGACTCTGGGATCATGACCTGAGCCGAAGTCAGAGGCTTTAACCCACTGAGCCACCCAGGCACCCCAAGAGGAATTAATTTGTATTTTGTTAACTCACTGAAATTTTAGAATTTATCTCTTATAAAAACTAATGTTATTCTACCTAATACAGAAATAGGTATCAGAAATGGCATACTATAGTAGAAAAACCCCAATGTATATTTTATCTTAGTAATTCAGCATTTGGTGGTTAATTTCTTACCAAAGACTAAATAGAGCTATGGGACAGCTACCAAAACACTTGGAGATATGTGACCTATGATAATTTGGGAGGCAGACCATATGTCTTCTGAGTCAGATGCTCTAAATGTAGGGATTGGAAAGAATCAGTGTAATAATGTATATCAGATTCTGATTTTGGTGAGGTATTACAGAATAGATATGCCTTCAGGTAAGCATTTTTCATTTTTTGGCCAAAATTTAAAAAAAAAAATTAAAAAGAACCGACAGAGAAATAGTAAAAATTCAACTGTTGCTAGACTTCAAGCAGTAAAGGCTAAGTCTAAACCTATGAAGATTCAAATCTGTAAAGATCAGTGTATTTGTTATCTGTTATTACATAGTAAATTATCTTAGATAGTGAACCCAAAGACATCAAATCTTTATCTATGGAACCCATGAATGTTACTTTATGTGATAATTTTTTTTTCAGATGCGATTTAGTTAAGGATTTTGAGATAAGGAAATTATCTGGATTACCAGGTGGGCCTTAAATCCCATCACAAGTGTCCTTATAGGAGAGAGGGACAGGGAAATTAGAGAAAAGGAGTAAGACCATGTGAAGACAGAAGCAGAGATTGAAGTGATGCAGTTAAAAACCAATGAATGTGGCAACCACCAGAAGCTAGAAGAGACAAGAAACAGATTATCCCTTAGAATACCCAGAGGCAATGTGGCTTGGATGATAGCTTGATTTTGACCCAGTAAAATTGTTTTCAGGTTCCTAAGACTCCAAAACTCTATTACATGCCTATTGTTTTAAACTACCAAGTTGTAATCTGTTATAGCAGCTAATACACACTAAAATTTAGCAGCTAAAAACATTTATTTTATCATTGTTTCTCTATGTCAGGAATTCAAGAGTGGCTCAGTTGGATTTTTCTGGTTCAGAGTCTCTTCCACATTTGTGATCTAAGTATCTTAATCATCTCAACTCTCAACTAGGGGAGATCCCTCTCCAAGCTCAGTCCTATGGCCCTTGGCAGGTCTCAGAAGATCTGCTTCTAAGCTCACTCATGTAGCACTTTTCACATAAATGCATCATTTCATGGCAGTTGGTTTCCCCAGAGGGCAATCAGAGAGAGCTAGATAAAACCCCTAAATGGAACCACAATCTTTTTCTAACTTAATCTTGAAAGTGAAATCCCATCACATATTGGAAGTGAGTCAGTAAGTCCATCCTATATTCAAGGGGAGTATATTGCCCAAGGACATCATAGCAGGAGGTGGAATTACTGGGGGCCAGTGCTAGAGGCTACCAACAATATAAGCATAGATTTTATGAGTAAATACTCAGAAATACTGAAGAAAGTTGTTTAATCTTAGCCTAAAGATGGCTGGACTAAGAGGAGAGGATGTTTTTTATATTCAAGGTGTAATTCTGGATATTCTGAAAGAGGCAAAAGTATAAGAATGAAAACAGAAAATTGAAAACAGATAATTGGCTGCCAGGGGCTGAGGTGGGATAATAGACAATTAACTAAAGAATAGCAGCTTGGTGGTGGTAAAATTATTCTATATTTTGATTATGGTTGTAGTTACCACTGCTATTTATATTTGTCTGAAGTCATCAAATTATATTCTACAATGGATCTAGCTTAGAGTACATACATTATATCACAATAAACATAGCACCCCCCCCAAAAAAATTTCCTCAATGTAAAATAAGGACAACATTCAAGGAGCAAATTAATCATATACAAAAGTTTCTGGGGAAAGAAAAATGAAAATACCCCTCAAATTATTTTATGATATTAGAATAACCTAAGTCCCCAAATCAGAAAAGGACACTAAAATATCAGAAAATTAGAGGCTTATCTCATTCATAAACATGGACATAAAGTTTTTAAAGTAGAATGAATAAAAAAATAAAACAAGTATTTTATTTTATATTTTTAAAAGATTTTATTTAATACTTGTCATCTCTGTCAAATAAATAAATAAATAAAATCTTAAAAAAAAAAAGGCATCTGGGTGGCTCAGTGGGTTAAAAGATTTTATTTATTTATATGGCAGAGATCACAAGTAGGCAGAGAGACAGCAGAGAAAGAGGGGGAAGCAGGCTCCCCGCTTAGCAGAGTCTGATGTGGGTTCGATTCCAGGACCCTGCGATCATGACCAGAGCCAAAGGCAAAGGCTTTAACCCATTGAGCCACCCAGGAACCCCCAAAAACAAGTATTTTAAAATATAAAAAAAAGATAATATGTCATGACAGAGTTGAATACATCCAAGGAATGCAAAATGAGTTTCTCAGTTTAAAAAAAAAAAATTGATGTTATACACCAAGATAATCTTAATAGATAATGAAAATAATAGCATTTACTTTTTTTAAGTACTTCTCACAAAATTAGTAATAAGAAATTTTTTTTTATTGATCTGAAAAGACTGTAGTCACTGTTGCCAGAGTTTTGCAAGGAATAGCTGTCATGGATTTAAAAAAGAAAAAAAAAAAACAAAATATTTTTTGACAAAGCAGAATAGTTGGGTACTAGTATGAAGGAATTCATTCAATTTGCCAGATCTTTTTGGTTGCTTATTTATCTTCCTTTATTTCTCATTATTCTTTATTCTCACTTTTTCTTAGAGTTGCATAGAGTCCTTCGCAGAGTTGCATTGGTGTTCTTCCACACATTGACAGAACAAAACCAGTCTAAGCTGTCATGATAATTGTGTACTCCTTTGCCAGACATGAAGTTTTCCAGCTTCCCGCCACTGCCAGTTATGGCTCTGTGAAATCTTTCTTGCAAATGGAATATAGCATATGACTATAATTTGATTGGAATTGCTTCTAGGAAAATTTATTTTCTATCAAAAAGAAGCATACACATGACAGCACCTTTCTTACCTTGACGCAAATATAACATCTAAAATTGAGGCAAGTCCTCTTATACCCATGACACAGAAAGTAACTGGCTGAGGATGAAACACAGATGAATGAAAAGAGCCTACTTATTTGAAGACATAGTGAAGACACTTCAAGACATTGTGAAGCCACTATACCAAGTATGTGTTCTTTTTTTAAGTTTATTTATTTTTTTCAGTAATCTCAACACCCAACATGGGGCTTGAACTCACACAATACCATTTCTTCCTCATTCTCTTAGTCAAAACAAGTCATAGGGCCAGCAACAATTCAAGAAAGGGAAATACCTTCATATCTTGATGAACGGGTTTGAAAGAATTGTTGGTGGCCATCTGTTGACAGGATAATCCACCTTTAAGCCACTTGTAATAATATCTATCTATTCCCATTATACTTTTATAGCATGTCATCTTACTATAATACTTGAGATAAAAATGTATTTTAAACAGTGACGAATTGCTTTAAAAAAAGTGGAAGATATTGTATAGACTCAAATACATGTTCTTCATTTTATACTAATTCAGCCTAAGTTACAGTTCATTGCCACAGGAGGATTATTGGAAGTAACAAAAAGAAGCGAAAGTGATCTTAGTGTACTTAGTGAATCTTAGTGCACTAAGATTCAACTATTTTTTTCATGTTATATATTTTCTCTGCATTATTCCTCCCAGACATCTGACTTGACTTCAGAATGCAGATACAATATGACATTATTTTGCATTTCTATCTTATAATGTAAATTTTCCTTCATTCAAATATAAAAATCACTTTTTACAGTTTCCATAAAAATATATAATATAAAGATGATTGGAGAATATTTTTCTATTACCCAAAAAAGAACTTAAAGAAGTAAAACTACAAGTTATAAGACGAAGTCCAGAAATGTCCAGTATGATTACACATGCATAGATCACATTGATAAAATACTATGTATTTCTTCTCTTTTTAAAGAACTATTACCTACTTTAAAACTTATTAAGGACTTATCTATAAAATTGAAATAAATTTATTGTCTTCTGTTGTTTTTAAGAAAGCTCCTTTATGGGGCACTTGGGTGGCTCAGTGGGTTAAGCCTCTACCTTTGTCTCAGGCCATGATCTCAGGGTCCTGGGATGGAGCCCCGCATCATGCTCTCTGCTCAGCAGGGAGCCTGCTTCCCCTTCTCTCTCAGCCTGCCTTTCTGCCTACTTGTGATTTCTGTCTGTCAAATAAACAAATAAAATCTTGAAAAAAAAACTCCTTTATGTATGTATATACACACAATGGGATTTTATTCAGCCTTTAAAAAGAACTTCCTTTTAAAAGAAGAAAATCCAACAACATGGATGAACATGAGGGCTTTATGTTAAGTGAATTAAGCCAGACAGAGAAAGGCAAGTACTGCACGGTATCACTTATATGTAGAATCTTAAAAAAAAAAAAAAAGAGGAAAGAAATCTCAAAGTCATTGAAAAAGAAGTGGTTGCCAGTGGGGCTAGGAGGCAGGAGCTATGAGATTTGAAGAGGTTGGTAAAAGTCTACAAACTTTCAGTTATAAGATGAATAAGGTCTGAGACTATAATGCATAATATGGTGACTAAAGTTGATAACACTATATTCTATAATTGAAATTTGCTAAGGGAGTTAGCAAATTTGTTTCATTAAAAAAATAATAAATATGTGAAGTGATGGATGTGTTAATTATTTTGATGATGAGAATTCTCTCACAATGCATATATACATCATATATACATCATCATGTTGTGCACTTTAAGTGTCTGCAGCTTGATTTGTGAACTATACCTTGATAATCCTAAGGGAGAGAAGAAAGCATGGAAGAATTATCTAAGGCATCATAACATGCAAAATTCAAATATCTTTTTAGAGATATAACAAACAACTTTTAAATTATAGAATTCATTCTCTCCAGTCCAGTTAATCTTAATTCTTCATTTTGTTACCAATTTTTAAAAAATGCATAACTTTTTATTTTACTTTTTTACTTTTTTGATATATTATTTGTTTCAGGGGTACAGGTCTGTGATTCATCAATCTGATATCAGTCCTATATAATATCCTGTGCTCATTACAACACATACCCTCCCCAATGTCTGTCACCCAGTTACCTGACCCCCACCCAGCAACCCTCAGTTTGTTTCCTATAATTAAGAGTCTCTTATGGTTTGCTTCCCTCTCTGGTTTCATCTTGTTTCACTTTTTTCCTCTCATAACTTTTAAAATCCAAATTATCAAAAATTAATACCTAGAACAGATAATATCATATCACATTTTATCAGTTATCACATTTGGTCAGTACTACATCCATAAACTCTTAGTCTCCATCTATATACATACACATGCACACATGTACTTATATACATATTTATGCACATATATATGTATATATGAACACATACATATATACATACTATAAGTACATATAAAGAAAATTGTAAGAAAATACATTTTAAAAGAAAATTGAAAGACACCGGACTTAAAGAATTACTGTCACTACATCTAGTGAGAAAGTACAGCCAACTTGGTAATTAAACAGCCACACTCCCACTGACAGGCCTGCAGCTATGTGGCACTCATCCCAAGAATATGAATGGATCTAGACTCATACTGAAGACCACCATTAAACAGACTTACTTCAGACAAGTTCAATCTTTCTGGTCAGAAAGTACAAATTATGAAATTAGCAAATTATGAAATAGAGGAGTTGTGAAATTCCCAATCTTTATCAATTTCAGTTAGTAAATACAGGAGAGTACATACAGGAGTACTTTATCAATTAGTACATACAGGAGAGAAGCTGAAAGGATATTGTATATTTTAAAATGCTGACATTTCATAATGGTAATATATGATGATATATATTACTAATGTTCCAACTGCACTTTTGCCTCAAGCAAAGTAAATTGGAATCAATTTCTTCAATCATTTCTAGATAAAGTTAAACTAAAATTCAAAATGATCAAAAATATTAGTGTATACACTGCTACTACCAATAAAAGTTTCACTCCTTATAATCCCAATGAATTCTATACAGTTTCTAATAATAGCAATTATATTATAGCTCTTAAAATATAGATTTGCAAGGTGATTATTTGTCCAAAGACCCCAATTTCCTTTTATAGATGTTATTCTGCTCTGCATAATATATTTATGGAAGTAGGAAAAAGTAGCATTCTCACTTGGAATGGACACTTATGCAATCTGACATTTTTATAATTATCCCAAGATCAAAGAAAACCATTTTGTGTGTGTGAAATGACAGCCCTAAAACAGATGTTTCTCTCTCTCTCTTTTTTTTTTCCAAGATTTTATTTATTTGTCAGAGAGAGAGAAAGAGAACACAAGCAGGGGGAGTGGCAGGCAGAGGGAGAAGCAGACTCCCTGCTAAGCAAGGAGCCTGATGTGGGACTCAATCCCAGGATCCCGGGATGATGACCTGAGCCGAAGGCAGATGCTTAACCAACTGAGACACCCAGGCGCCCAAAACAGATGTCTCTTAAACTCCTGGCTGATGCCTCCACTCCAAGTTTATCTTCACAAACTACCTTTATACTGAAGATTCTTAAAATATTCCTGCATGGTTTTCTGCCACTCTGTTCTGTCAAGACAGTAGGTAGCTGTAAGTCAGTGGTCATAATGTGAATTTAATATACCCAAATGGGTGCCAGAGGATGTGTTACTAATATATTACTGTCTTCAGCTGATTGGTTCATAGCATGATCTCCAAGTAATAATTTTGCTTCAAAAAATTATTTTGAGCTAGGTAGTTCTTTTTGGGCTTCTGACCTATGAGATGAAGGACCACAAAACACAAATCACAGTAAGATTTTACTCTATCACTTTAAGTTCTTCCCTATTGACCTCTTTACCTGTCTTTGTATTTATAATCCTGTTGATTTTTTGGCCTAAATGATCCTTGATGTAATAATAAGAATTTTCCTATTCTTTCTCTAATAGCCTGATTTTGACCCATAGACTTTCTCTGACTTATGATGCTAAATACCAGGCTCATATTTTATGTTTGGATCCAACACCACTTTGACAACAATCTGTTAAAACTTCCCAGGCCAGACTACTCCTCCTGCCTCTCCCACTTGGCCTTTCATTAGTCCTTGCGTTCTCAAACTTTAGCAATCTGTTTTTGCAATTGGAATTTTGACACTATCAAGCAGTTAGCATTTTGACCTTTCCTTCTCACCACCATCTCTTCTAATAACATATTTACCATCACTTTCCTACAATGCAGATTGAGTCTGTATATATGTTCCAATAAAGCACACTCTTCAAATCCTGCTTTCATTTGGCCTAATGAAGGTAAATTTTCCATAGGATATATTTTCTATAATGGGGATTCAGTGCCATATTTAATACTTGGATACATTTTGTTTACTTGGCACAATGATATTAACAAAAATCAAATTTGGGGAGTTGCAGGAAGACCCAAGTCTTGCCTCATCCCTCAAACACAGCTAGATAAAATCAAATCATTCTGAATATAAGAGAAAGAGAGGAGCCCATGGAGGATTGCACAAGGAAAACCCTTCTCCGAAACCATTAACTAGGCAAATGAAAGGGACAGAGTTTTGTGAGTTTCTCCAACTAGTAGGGCTCAAAGACTGGAGTTTTAGAGGTCCCTGGCATGTTTGGAATGGAGCCTGGTTGATGCTGCAGAGAACAGATAGCCCAGTAGCAGATGATGCAATCTGAGGATCCCCTGGGACTCACTGGGAGAGACATTTCCCCCTTCTTGGAGTGCATCTAGAAGAGGTGGCATTGCTTCCCCAAGAAGAAAACAGTCAGTGGGTGCCATCTTCCTCCCCAAACCCTCAGCATAGGTATAGACACTTGCAGAGGGCTCCTAATCTAGACACTGGTTCTTTGCTATGCTTTAGTTCAAACTCCACACCCTCACACTTTGGTGCGACTGCCCTTCTGGGACAAACCTGCTTCAGTCCCATAGTAGTGAGATCCTCCCCCAGAAGACAAGCAGAGGTCCACACCATACCAGATCCCTAAAGTTTAGAGTTTTAGAACTCATCGGCCTGCCTGGGATAGAACACAGGTGCACTGTGCTTCCGGGTGGCCAGATGTTTGGGACACAAGGTGAAGGCAGCAATCTGAGGAATGCCTGGGACACACAAGGGAATTGTTTACTCTTCTGGGAGGGCTTCCTGGACAGAGGCAGATGGGAACTCCCTTCTACAGGGCCCAGGAAGTTAGCTGAAGCCATTTTCTTCCCCTACCCTTCAGCATAAACTAACTTCAAAAGCTGCACAGTGCCAACAGTGGCAGGAGAAACCACTTACATCAAAGCCCATACCCCAGGACTCAGCAGGTGCTGCTTTCCTGGACAAGTGACCCTGAGAAACATAGCAGCAGACCCCTCCTCGAGAAGACTACCACAAACCATCCCCATCACATGCATATCTACTGACCATGAAGTTCTGCAAAGCTTCTGCTCTAGTGGAAATAGCATCAAGTCCCTTTTAACAAGCTGACCAGAGCACACCTAGTTAAAACTCACCATACTCTGGCAAAGGTCCAAAGAAACTCCACTGTAGGCAAGGAGAAACTCTGAAGAGGACTGGCCTGAAGGAAAGAGCAGCCAAAATATAGCAGCAGAGTGCACACAGTTTACACCAGAGAAACTTCCTGAAGTACCAGGCCCTGGACAGTATATGACCTCTTCTTTATAAAGCCAGTACTGTCAGGAGTAGGAAACATAGATTTTCAGAACACAGAGAAGACGCAGACCTAGACAAAATATCAAGACAGGAATTCATCCCAAAAGAAGGAAGAAAAGGTCATGGCAAGGGATCTGATCGAATAAGATAGAAGTAATATGCCTGATCCAGAATTTAAAGCAACAATCATAAGGATAGTAGGTGTGCTTGAAAAAAGCATAGATGGCAGTAGGAAGTCCCTTATTACAGAAATAAAACCTAAAAATTGGTCAAGCAAAAAATAAAATGCTGTAACTGAGCTGCAAAGCCAGTTGGATGTAGAGGATAGAAGGAGAATAGAAGCAGCAGAGGAACAAATAAGTGATATAGAAGATAAAATTATGCAAATAATGAAGGTGAAATGAAAAGAGAAAGAAAATTATTGGATCAGAAATGTAGACCCTAGGAACTCAGTGACCCCATAAAGTGTAATAACATTCATATCATAGGAGTCCCAGAAGAAGAAGGGAGGGTAAAATGGATAGAAGACCTATTTGAAGAAACTATAGCTGAAAAGTTCCCTAATCTGGGAAGGAAACAGACATCCAGGAGGCACAGGGAACTCCCAACAAAACCAACAAAAGCGGGCCCACATACCATATTTAAATTCACAAAATATAGAGATAAAAAAATTCCTAACAGCAGAAGACAACAGAAGCACCTAAGTAAGGGAAGACAAATAAGGTTAGCAGCAGACCTCTCCACAGAAACTTGATAGGCCAGAAGAGAGTGGAAGGATATATTCAACATACTGAATGGGAAAAATACACAGCCAAGAACACTCTATCCAGCAAGGCTGTCATTCACAATAGAAGGAGAGAGAAACACTTTGCCAGGCAAACTAAAGGACTTTGGTACCACTAAAGCAGCTCTGTAAGAAACATTAAAGGGGACTCTGAGTGGGAACATAAGACCAAAAGTGACAAAGACTAGAAAGGAACAGAGAAAATCTCCTGAAACAATGACAAAACAAGTAATACACTGACACTAAATTCATAGCTATCAATAATCACTCTGAATGTAAATAAACTACATACTCTTGTCAAAAGATATAGGGTATAAGAATGGATTTAAAAAAAAAAAAAAAGACCCATCAGAAACAAAAACAAAAGAAACAACAAAATAATACCCATTAAAAAAACAAACAAAAACCAAGAACCATCTACATACTGTCTATAAGAGATTCATTTTAGACTTAAAGTTGCCCACAGATTGAAAGTGAAGGTATAGAGAACCATCTACATGCCGATGGACATCAAAAGCATAGCCATACTTATATTAGAAAAACTATATTTTAAAGCAAAGACTGTAACAAGAGATGAAGAAGGACACTATATCATAATAAAGGGGTCTACTCAACAAGAAGATCTAACAATTATAAATAATTATGCACCCAACTAGGGAGAACCCAGATTTGTGAAACAGTTCATAACAAACCTAAAGTAACTTGATAATAATACAATATAGCTAGGGACTGTAACACCCCATTTACACCAATGGACAGATCATTGAAGCAGAAATCAACAAAGAAACAAGTACTTTGAATAGCACATTAGACCAGATGGACTTAGAGATACTCAGAACATTTCATTCTAAAGCAGCAGAGTACACATTATTTTTGAATGCACATGGAATATTCTCCAGAATAGATCATATCCTGGGTCACAAATCAGCTCTCAACAAGTACAAAAAGATCAAGAGCATACCATGCATATTTTCCAACCACAACACTATGAAACTTGAAGTCAACCATAAGAAAAAGTTGGAAAGACCAAAAATACATGGAGGTTAAAGAATATCCTACCAAAGAATGAATGGGTCAACCAGAAATTCAAGAAAAAAAAAATACATGGAAATAAATGAAAATGAAAACACAATATTCAAAAACCTTTGGGATGCAGCAAAAGCAGTCGTAAGAGGGAAGTATATAGCAATACATGCTTACTTCAAGAAGCAAGAAAAATCTCAAATATACAACCCAATCTTACAAATAAAGGATCTGGAAAAAGAACAACAAATCAAGCCTAAAGCCAGCAAAAGAAGGGTAACAATAAAGATTAGAAATCTTAAAAATAAATGATATAGAAACAAAGCAATAGAACAGCTCAGTGAAACAAGGAAATAATTCTTTGAAAGAATTAATAAAATTGATAACCCCCTAGCCACACTTATCAAAAAAAAAAGATATAATGGACCCAAATAAATAAAATTACAAATGAGAAAGACAAAACAACCAACATCAGAGGAATACAAACAATTTTGAGAATATTATGAAAAATTATATGTCAACAAATTGGGCCATCTGGAAGAAATGGATAAATCTGTAGAAACATATAAATACCAAAACTGCAACAGGAAGGAAAAAGAAAACTTGAACAGGCCAAAGCCAGCAAAGAAATTGAATCAATAATGAAAAATTTCCCAATAAACAAAAGTCCAGGGCCAGATGACTTCCCAGGGGAATTCCACTCAGATATGTATGTGCGTACATACATATGTATGTATATATTATTTATTTATTTACTTCACACACACACACACACACACACACACACACAACACACACAGAAAGAGAGAGAGAGAGAGGGAATACATGTAGTGGCAGAGGGAGAGGGTGAGGGAGAAACAGACTCCCCACCAGACAAGGAGCCCGAGCAGGGCTTAATCCCAGGATACTGGGATCATGACTGAGCCAAAGGCAGATGCTCAACTCTTGAGCCACTCAGGCACCCCTCTACCAGATATTTAAAGAAGAGTTAATACCTATTCTTCTCAAACTATTCCAAAAAATAGAAGTGGAAGGAAAACATCCAAACTCATTCTACAAAGCCAGCATTACCTTGATTCTAAAAAGAGCTGATGACTGAACTGAAAAAAAGAATCACAGGCCAATACCCTGATGAACTAGATGCAAAAATTTTCAACAAAATACAAGCAAATCTTGGGCAACTGGGTGGCTCAGTGGGTTGAGCCTCTGCCTTCAGCTTAGGTCATGATCTCAGGGTCCTGGGATCAAACCCTACATCGGGCTCTCTGCTCACCAGGGATCCTGCTTCCCCATCTCTCTCTGCCTGTCTCTCTGCCTGCTTGTGATCTCTCTCTCTCTGTCAAATAAATAAATAAAAATACTTTTTAAAAATACAAGCAAATCTAATCCAATAGTACATTAAAAGAACCATTCACCATGATCAAGTTGAATTTATTCCTGGGATGCAGGAGTGGTTCAATATTTGCAACGTGATACACCACATTAATAAAAGACAGGATAAGAAAAAAATGATCCTGCCAATAGATGCAGAAAAAGCATTTGACAGAATACAATATTCTTGATAAAAAGTCTCAAGGAAAGAAGGAGGAAAGATAACTCAACATCCTAAAGGCCATATATGAAAGACCCACAGCTAATATCATCCTCAACAGGGAAAAACTGAGAGCTGTCTGTCCATGGTCAACTTTGTTTTTTTGTTTTGTTTTGTTTTTTTTTTTAAAGATTTTATTTATTTATTTGAGAGAGAGAGACAGTGAGAGAGAACATGAGTGAGGAGAAGGTCAGAGGGAGAAGCAGACTTCCCATGGAGCTGGGAGCCTGATGTGGGACTCGATCCTGGGACTCCAGGATCATGACCCAAGCCGAAGGCAGTTGTCCAACCAACTGAGCCACCCAGGCGCCCTCAACTTTGTTTTTTAACATAGTTCTAGCCTTAGCAATCAGACAATAACAGCAACAAAAATAAAAGGTATCCAGAGCAGCAAGGAAGAATTCAAACTTTCACTATCACAGACATGATACTCTGTGCAGAAAACCCAAAGTCTCAACCAAAAAATTGTTAGTACTGATACACAAATACAGAAATCTGTTGCAATTATATATACCTATAATGAAGCAGCAGAATGAGAAATCAAGGAATCAATCCATTTACAATTGCACCAAAAACCATAAGATGCCTAAGAATAAATCTAACCAAAGAGGTAAAAGACATATACTCTGAAAACAATAGAACACTGATGAAAGAAATTAAAGAAGACACAAAGAGGTGGAAAAACATTCCATGCTCATGGATTGGAAGAACAAATATTATTAAAATTTTTATAGTACCCAAAGTAATCTACACATTTTTTGAAGTTTTATTTAAGTAATCTCTGAACTACACGTGGGGCTCAAATTCCAAGATTGAATTACAGGCTGTGACCACTGAACCAGCCAGTTCAGCAATCTACACATTTAACACAATCCCTATTAAAATACCACCAACATATTTCATAGAGCTAGAACAAAAAATCCTAAAGTGTGATGGAACCACAAAAAGCCCCAAATGCCAAAGCAATTTTGGAAAAGAAAGCAGGGGCGCCTGGGTGGCTCAGTGGATTAAGCCTCTGCCTTTGGCTCAGGTCATGATCCCAGGGTCCTGGGATTGAGCCCCACATCGGGCTCTCTGCTCAGCAGGGAGCCTGCTTCCTCCTCTCTCTCTGCCTGCTGCTCTGCCTACTTGTGATCTGTCTGTCAAATAAATAAATAAAATATTTGGAAAAGGAAAGCAAAGTTGGAGGCATCACAATTCCAGACTTCAAGCTATACTACAATGCTGTAGTGATCAAGACAGTATAGTACTGGCACAAAAACAGAGAGGTAGATCAATGAACAGAATAGAAAACCCAAAAATGGACCATACTATGTGGTCAACTAATCTTCAACAAAGAAGGAAAGACTGTCCAATGGGGAAAAGACAACCTCTTCAACAAATGGTGTTGGGAAAACTGGACAGCAACATGCAAAAGAATGAAACTGGACTACATTCTTACTCCATAAACAAAAATAAATTCAAAATGGATGAAAGACCTAAATGTGAGACAGTAAACCATCAAAATCCTAGAGGAGAACACAGGCAGTAACCTCTTTGACACTGAGCATAGCAATTTTTCATTGGACATATCTCCCAAAACAAAGGAAACAAAAGCAAAAATGAACTATTTGTACTTCATCAAGATAAAAAGCTTTTGCACAGCAAAGGAAACAATCAACAAAACTAAAAGGCAACCTTCATAATGGGAGAAGATATTTGTAAAGGACATATATGATAAAGGTTTAGTATACAAAATTTATAAAGAACTTAGAAAACTCAACCCCCCTTCCCCCCGGCAAAAATCCAACCAGTTAGGGAATGGATAGAAGACATGAATATACACTTTTCCAAAGAAGACATCCAGATCACCAACAGACACAAGATAAGATGCTCAATGTCACTTACCATTAGGGAAATACAAATCAAAACTAAAAGGAGGCATTACCAACAGTGGAAGCAAGAGATGTTGGTGAAGAATTGGAGAAAGGGGAACCCTTTCACACTGTAGGTGGGAATACAAACTGGTGTAGCCTCTCTGGACAACAGTACGTATGTTCCTCAAAAAGTTAAAAATAAAACTACCCCATGATCTACAAATTGCACTACTAAGGATTTACCCAAAGGAAACAAAATAGGGACACGTGCACCTTGATGTTTATAGCACCATTATCAACAATAGCCAAATTATGGAAAGAGCTCAAAAGTCCATTAACTGATCAATGGGTAAAGAAGAGGTGGTATATATTTACAATGGAATATTATCCAACCATCGAAAAGAATGACATCTTGCCATTTGCAATGATATGGATGGAGTTAGAGTGTTTTATGCTAAGGAAAATAAATCAGTCAGAGAAAGACAAATACCGTAAGATTTAACTTGCATGTGGAACTTAAGAAATGCAACAGATGAACATACGGGTAAAAAAGACAGAAGCAAACTGTAAAACAGACTCTTAACTATAGAGAACAAGCTGAGGGTTACTGGAAGGGAGGTGGGCAGGGAGATGGCTTAAATGGGTGATAGGTATTAAGGAGGTCATTATTTGTTATAAGCACTGGGTGTTACATATAAGTAATGAATCAGTAAACTCTATTCCTGAAACTGATATTAACTAAATCAAATTTAAGTAAAAACTTGAAAGTGAGGGGCACCTGGGTGGCTCAGTGGGTTAAAGCCTTTGCCTTCAGTTCCGGTCATGATCCCAGCGTCCTGGGATCAAGCCCCGCATTGGGCTCTCTTTTCAGCAGGGAGCCTGCTTCCTCCTTTCTCTTTCTGCCTGCCTCTCTGCCTACTTGTGACCTCTGTCTAATAAATAAGTGAAGTGTTAAAAAACAAACAACAACAACAACAAAAAACCTTGAAAGTGAAAGAAAATCAAATTTGGATGCCTTTTGCCACTACTATTCACTATCACCTTTTGCTAAGTCCATTCACAAATGAAATTATCCTTTGAAGTTGTGATTTCTAAGCTAATGATGAAAGCAAGAAAGAGTACCAAACTCTACTTCACCTTCCCCACCCTCTTATTAAATTCAAACATTTGTCAACAGTGTCCCAGAAAATACAGACTTACCGTCAGGCTAGAAAAATCTACTTTCTGACTTTGAAGGACTGGAATATTGAAAAAGAAACCTTGATTCCACAAGATCAGTGGAAAACAAGCAAGTAAACAAAGTAAGAAGACATTACAGAGACCAACTGAATGAGCACTGGATGGTGAAGAAAAAAACTTTCAACTCATTTCAGGACTTCCATCATTATTGTTACCCCAGTGCATTCTGGGGGAAAAAAAGAGTATGAATAAATATTTAATTGAATAGAATAAAAATATTAGAATACATCTCCTTAGAAATTGGAGAGCTACATATGCTTACATCTCCCTCTGCTATTATTTTTTTCATCCTTTTTAAAACCGATTGAGCTGTATTGCCTCAGAGAAATCTTACAGGTAATTCCAGTATTAAGAAATGAAAAAAAAAAAGAAAGAAATGAAATAGAGCCACTGTGGTTGAGAAAAAGTGGGAGGAACTGAGCTTCTTCAGCCTCTTTCCTGACACTCTAAACCACTACCACCTTGTTATTTCCCCTGAAAAAAAAACACGATTATCTCCATTTTCTTTGCCTTTATTTTTGGTTTTTACCAGTGCCTGATACCAGTCTCCTGTCCTGATTTGCATCACACTTGCCTTACTTGGCTTTTTAAGCCATTCCATAACCCAGTTCTCATCCAGTCTATTTTGGCTAAACAAACTGCTAGCTAATAAATACGGTCTTTAACTGTCACCCACCTTTACCATGGGTTAGATTTAAAATCCATTTTCTCAACACAATGACTCCCCCAATTTAACTGAATGCTCTGTGTGTGTGTGTGTGTGTGTGTGTGAGAGAGAGAGAGAGAGAGAGAGAGAGAGAGAGGTGGAAATTATTCATTACAATTGAAGGGAATTATGAAATTCAGTTTGACTGTAATTGAGAGCAATTACATATTTACCCAATTCATGTTACTTCATTAGGTTTAAAGCACTGTTGCCGTCTCTACCATCAATTCCAAATTTTCCAGGTGCCTCTGCTTGACCTTGCCCCTAATGACTGTGGTTCTGTGGTTGACTGATTTCCATGTTTCCCCCAACCCTTGCCATGCTGAAATACACAACTACTTTACGATAAGCTGCTCAGAGCTCATCTAATTCTCTTTACCCCCATTTGTATTCTAAATGATTTTGCCTTACCAACTTGACTTATTGTCCTCAAACATCATAATGATAACTCTTTTTCACCTAGGTAAGTAAATATCATATCTCTTAGAATGTTTTTTATGAGTTTTGTGAAGTATTCCCTTATCTCTCAAAATTTTGGTCTTTGTGAATTTTTCAACTTATGTGAATTTTTTTCTACTAAAAAATAATCTCATAGGCTTGTGGAATAGATTTAGGATTTCTCCTAAATCCATTCTCCATCTTCTCTTTTATTTCTTATGTTTTCTTTTTTAGCAGTGGAACCCTTAATTTTCAAATAGGCCCATAGCACAAATTTAGAGTAAGTTTGAATGACAAAATTCAGAAGATTAAATATGAAATGAAATAATGCAATGAATTGCTGGGTCATGCTGCTACAGGGAAGTAACATGCACATTTTTTTCTTCTTCTTCATCTTCTTTTTTTTTTTTTTTTAAATATTTTATTTATCTACTTGCCAGAGACAGAGGGAGAGAGAGCGAGCGAGCACAGGCAGACAAAGAGGCAGGCAGAGGCAAAGGGAGAAGCAGGCTCCCCGCAGAGCAAGGAGCCTGATGCAGAACTCGATCCCAGAACCCCGGGACCATGACCCGAGCCGAAGGCAGCTGCCCAATCAACTGAGCCACCCAAGAATCCCTCTTCTTCATCTTCTTATTGATTTTGTTCTTTACCTTTGTTGTGTGCTTCCCCCAAATAAACTTTACTTTAGGACAGCTGGCGATTTATTTTAGAACAGCTGGAGATAGTACAAAACCTGTCACACAGTTTCCACTGTTACTAATATCTCACATCATTATGATACTTTTGTCACAGTTAAGTAACTAATATTAATACATTATGAGTAACTAAAGGCTATTATTTGCTCATATATATTTAGTTTTGCCTAATGCCCTTTTTCTTTCCAGGATTTTATTACAGATACCACATTACACTTACTACCCATGTCTAACAAATTTCTTTTGGTTGTGAGAGTCTTGCTTTTGGTGATCTTTACAATTTTGAAAAGGCTGCTTAGTTATTTTGTAGTATGTCCCTCAATTAAGATTTATCTGATCTTTCTTTTATGTTTAAAATGGGGTTGTATGTTTTAGGGAGAAGAAGAGGTGAAGTGCCATTTTTAACATATCATATCAGAAGTGCATATTTTTATAAAATTACCTATTAATGTTGATGTTAACATTTGCCACTTGGCCATAGTAATGTCACTCCATTGAAAAGTTGATCTTTTCAATGCCCTTTTTAGTGTGTACTTTTACAAACTCTTTGGAAGGAAGTCACTTGTGCTACCCACACTTAAGTGAGAATTAAGCCCAAAGTTTTAAACAGTGGAGTATCTACATAATTATTTTTTAAATCATCTACACAGTTTATTCGTTCTCAATTTATTCATGTATTCAGTCGTTTATTTATATAAGTTTGGACTCAAAGTATTTATTTTATAAAATGTCACACTATTTTGTTGCTAAAATTGTTCCATCTTTGGCCATTAGTAATTCTTTCAGTCGGCTTCCATGCATTAGTGCAATAGTTAGGACTTCTAGTATAATGCTGAATTGGAATAATGAAAAAGGGCACCCTTACCTTATTTTGATCTTAGAGGAAATGTATCCAATTTCTCTCCATTAGTTGAGAACAATGTTAATTATAGATTTTTTGGCAGATAATCTCTATAAATTTGAGGAAGTTCTTTAATCCTAGTCTGTTAAAAGTTTTATTATAAATGAGTGGTCAATTTTGCTAAATTCTTCTTCTACATCAATTGATATGATCATATGATTTTTTTTGTTCTTAGCCTGCCAGTGTGGTGGACCACATTGATTGATTTTCTAATGTTGAATCAGCTTTGTGTACCTGGAATAAATCCCACTTGATCTTTTAATACATTGTAGTATTTGAATTGCTAATGCATGCTTACTAGAGATATTCCTATGTACTTATTTGTTCTTATAGCATCTTCATTTGGTTTTGCTATAAGAGTAATGAACCTCACAGAATGAGTTCAAAGTGTAACTTATGCTTCTGTTTTCTGGAAGATATTTTGGAGAATTGATATCATACTCCTTTTAAGTGTTTGATAGACTTAACCAGTAAATAATCTGGGCCAACTAGTTTGCCTGTTTGGACGATTACTGATAACTGACTCAATTCATTGAAGAGAGATATAGGGTTATTCAAGTTATCTATTTCTCCCTGTTTGAGTTTCAGTAGTTTGTGCCTTTCAGTTGGAAATGGAATTGACCCATTTCATCTAAGTCACCAAATTGGTAGGCATGAAGTCATTTGTAATATTATTTTATAACCCTTTTTATGTCCATGAGATTGGTGGTGATGACCTCTCATTGATTTATGATTTTATTAATTTGCATCTTCTCTTTTTTTTCTTAGTTTATATGGGTAGAGGTTTGTAAATTTTATTTATCTTTTCAAAAAACTAGCTTTTGGTTTTCCTGTTTTGAATTTCGTTGATTTGCTAGTCTTTTATTTTCATTGATTCTTTCTCTTTTATATTTTGTTTTTCTGTTTCCTTTAGATAGACTTAAACTATTCTTCTTTCTCTTGCTTCCTGATGTACAAGTCGAGGCTAGTGACTTTAAGTTCTTTTTCACCCATAATATATAAATTCAAAGCTATAAATTTTTCTCTAAGCCCCTTGTGCTACATTATACAAATTTTGATAGATTCTCCTTTAATTTTCTTTTAATCAAAAAACATGTATTAATTTTTGAGACAGATCCCTTAACTCATGTATTAACTAGAAATGTGCTGTTTAATTTCCAAATCTTTGGAGATTTTTCAGCTATGTTTCATTTGTTGATTTCTAGTTCAATTCCATTGTGGTCTGAGAACATATTTTTTTATGACTTCAGTGCTTTCCAACTTATAAAGCATTTTTCACTTACTGCAATAGTATAATCAAGAGACAAAAATAGATTCTGGCTCCCCAGTGTTCCATTTTCCCCATGGAATAACACTAAATGATGGTAAGATGATAGGTAGCTAAGGTAGGGGGATGCATGGTAGGGGAAGAAGAAGGTTGTGATTCCAGAAGAAAAGTACTGATTTAGAGTGGGGGAAAGTGCCTCAGCAAAGGTATTGTGATAAGGAGGTATTAGAGAAGGCACCTGAGAAATACATCAGTTAAGGCCCCAGTAAGGAAGTCTCCAAATGGAGGTGCCTAGGCTAGAAATGCAGGGGTTGAGTAAGTGTTCTAAGTGCCTGACTGCAACTCCTTCTAGAGAAATATAATTCACAGGCTGTGCACAAAGCCTGGTATAGAGAGAGTTGCTTTTTCTTCTTCCCTGCCCTGACAAACCTGCCAGGGAAAGCTTGTAATTGCCTGTCTGGGCCCAAAGATCACAGCTAGAATTTTGGTCTAGAGTCAGAGAGCATCAATACTTTATAATTTTTTGTTGAAAATTAGACATCTTATTTTCTATAATAGAAATTGAGCTAAGTAGACCTTTTATATAAGGATTTATGTTAATTCAGTTAAGATATGTTTAACGTTTGTTCTAGCAAAGTCTTCACATTCCTCTAGTGTCCTTGCTTTTGTATACCTTTTGATTTGGGCTTTCCCTAAGTGCTTCTCAGAAAGATACTGTTTTGTAGCTCTTTCAGCTCTAATCAGCTATACAGAGGCTCTCGGTATGATGATCAATCTTTTTTTTGTGACGGTTAGTGAGCCATCAAATATCTCTCTGTTAATACTTCTTCTCTGCTTACTACTGGCATTGTGCCAATTTAACCACAGAATGAGAGTCATTTTTGGAACTGGCAGTGCACATCGGGACAGTCATACTAAAGGGAAATGACTGCATGGCAGCCACTCAAATCCTAGCTCTTACTAGAATATGTGTGGATTCTTTGGAGAGTATGAAGAGGGAACTTCTTGCTGCAGTTTCCTGATATGGAAACTTCTTATTGCTGGGGTACCTTCAGTCTGCAGGTATCCTTGGTTGGGATATTGAGCTAAATAAATATGTCTCTTGAGGTCTTCCTTGTTTCATTACTTTGAATTCTGCATGCCCCAAGTGCTGTAGACTCCTAACTTTCCAGGTGTCCTTTCATACTGGTTTGGGTTTGGAGTGGTGTTAATTGTTGTTGGGCCAATTCTGGGAACTCTTAAGGCCAAAATGGAGAAATGCTTAGTTCCAGCTGCTAAGGCCTCTCTCAACTTTGAATATTGGAAAACTTAGTGCCTTCCAGTGTTCAGTTTTGGTCCTTAGTTGTAATTTAAGGAGAAACAGAAGAACATATTAGTCTTTTTTTTTTTTTTTTTTTTTAAGATTTTACTTATTTACTTGACAGAGAGAGAGAGAGAGAGAGAGAGCATAAGCACAAGTAAAGGGAGCTACAGGGGAAAAAAGAGAAGCAGGCTCTCCGCTGAGCAAGGAGCCAGAAATGGGACTTGATCTGAAGACCCTGGGATCTGACCTGAGCCAAATACAGATGTTTAACTAACTGAGCCACCCAGGCACCCCAGGACATATTAATCTTATTATGACTTTTAAATAAAGAGCTGTGCTGGTAGTTGCTGTTTTCCATTGAAACCAATTCCTGATTATATAGGTATATATAATAAAGGATTTGTTTCTTTAAAAAAAATTCCCAAATGCCTCTGAAATACAATTCTTCTTCCAAACACAGAGCACCTATATTTTGACCTCCTTTTTTCTATAAGACAGTATTTAACTTTATCTTACTAGTAGGCAAGAATTGAGAGTCTATGTTTGTTAAGGGTCTGAAAATATTTTGATTTTTTTTTAATTAAATGAATTTTATTTTTTTAAATAAATAAAATTAAATTAAAATTAAAAATGTTCTAAATCCTTTCAAACCTCAAAAGCCTTTCAATAGTAATTATTCACTGACAGATCAACTTTCTGTAATCATCTCATTCAGAGCATGGGATGCAAATCCAGTTTCAATTAGTTGCAAAAATACTTGGTAATTTATGAACTGTGCAGAAAATAAACCATGAACATTCAGTCTGTCAGCAGTCTGGTTAAAATAGTAGCCTAATATGCCATACACACTGCCTGAAGTTTTACCTTCTCTAATCAGTGAAGTGACCTTATAGATATAATCTTCATATCCATTTTCTTACATATCAAATGACCAAATTCCACTGAACAAGGAACGGGAACTATCCAGAAAACAATACAGAATCATTGTTACTCACCAAAATATAAACTTGTGTTAAAATCATAACTAAAAAGCAGAGTATAGCAAGTAAAGTCTTGATCTTGATCACTTTTTCTTTTTTTTTATTAATCACTTTTCTATATGAAAATATAATTTCATATAGATAATGTATTCATTTAAAAAAAGTCAAATTATAGAAACATCTCTAAATTTGATCCTTAAACATTTCATATATTTATCAAAAGCAAAATAAACCAGTTTTTTTCAGAATAGTTTAAACATCAATCTTTATAACTATATTTCAAATGACTTTGTATTTTTAAATAGTGTATTACATACAAAGAAGTCTCATTTATATATAATGCCTAAATCATAGATAGAATCTGATACTTTAGGATCACTTTACAGAATCTTAGTTCTCTCTTACAGTAAATGAAGTTCCATTTATCCATTTAAAATGCTGAATTTTTAATATGTTCCTCTGCTTTTCCTCTGTCTCCTCTTCTCTTCAGTCCAGAAAACCCAGTTCACATCTTAAAAATCCATTAACTACACAACATGTCACAGGATAAGAATGATATAGGGAGGAATAGGAGCTTCTTGACCTACCACTAACCTTTGGTCAAATGTAAAGATAAACTTACAATTTTTTCTTTGTTCATCATGTACATTTTACATGATTTAAGTTCCCTTGCACTACCTTTTCCTTTTCTAAGTAAGATTTGAGTTTGACCTGAACTGTCTGCCATAGACACTAACTTTCTTACAAAGGTAATTTAGGGCAATTTAGGAAAAGTATCTATCAACTAAAACTTGAGGAAGCTTGTTAGAGAGAATTTGGGAAGTTGAAATTGTTATGCCCCAATAATGGGTCATGATTAACGGAGCGAGACTGATACAAAGCGAAGGTCAAGCAAAGCTTCGTTTCACACCAAGCATCAAGAAGCTAACCAAACGTTCGGGACGCACCTCTTACAAGAGAGGGCGACCCTTCCCTATTTCACAGACAAGCTTTTAAGGGCAAAGGCCATGCGGTTGGGCCTGGCCATGCACAGGTGACCAATGAGATTGTAACACACACAGGAAACTACACAGTGATACTAGGTGACCAACTGAATTACAATTTACCCTAGTAGACATTTGAACCAGCTTATTACACCTTGAATGGGATTGGCACCCAAAAGGCTCCCAAAGGGCGGGGCCCATACTCCTTGGTAACCAGGGAGACAGTATGCATCCCCCCACTGATCGGATGTCTCCACCTGGCCTGACCCACCTTTGTATCTGGGCTTTGTTACCTGAAGCTGGTTTCTAGGACTTGTCTCCAAGTAAATCCCCTAGGGGAGGGGAGCAGGGACAGTTTCTAAGTAGGTCCTTACAGATATCAAATATAATAGTGTTTTAAGGAGAAATGTGAGTAATTTCTTCTCAGATTTTTAAAGTTAATTACATAAAATTATTCAATTTTTTAAAAGATTTTATTTATTTATTTGACAGAGATCACAAGTAGGCAGAGAGACAGGCAGAGAGAGAGGGGGAAGCAAGCTCCCTGCTGAGCAGAGAGCCTGATACGGGTCTCAATCCCAGGACCCTGAGTCCATGACCTGAGCTGAAGACAGAGGCCTTAACCCACTGAGAGACCCAGGTGCCCCAAAACTATTCAATTTTTAATGATATTTTGAAACATACTTTTTCGTGCAATATTAAGTCATGCAAACATTTCCCCCAACAATGCATATAAAATTTTATTTTAAAATAATTGAGATAAGAATAAAGTGTGAAGAGTAATAATAGATATTGTATAATTAGTACTTACTACATGATGGTTCCTCCAAAAATTTTACATATTTTATATGTTGTTTAATCCTGATAATGACAGAAAATGGTAGCTACCTTTGTCCGAATTTCTAGATGCTAAAAAGGAAACTTGAGAGGTACCTGGTGGGTCAGTTGGTTAAAGCATCTGACTCTTCATTTTGGCTAAGGTCAAGATTGCATGATCATGAGATCAAGCCCCACATCATGTTCTATGCTCAGTGTAGAATCTTCTTGAGATGCTCCCTGTCCCTTTAACTCTTCTCCTCCTCCTCTCTCTAAATAAATAAACAAACAAATAAATAAATAAAATCTTGGGGGAAAAAAAGAAGCTTAAAAAGACTAAGTAACCTGGTAAAAAATAACACATCAGGAATCTAACCTAGTTATGCTTAGCTCCAAAGGCTGCTCTCCTGACCACTCCCCTAATATGTTTCTTTTTTTTAAGAATTTATTTATTTATTTATTTGACAGAGACAGAGAGCACAAGTAGACAGAGAGGCAGGTGGGGGGTCAGGGTTGGGGAGCAGGCTCCCTGCTGAGCAGAGAACCCGATGTGGGGCTCGATCCCAGGACCCTGAGATCATGACCTGAGTCAAAGGCAGAGGCCTAACTTACTGAGCCACCCAGGCGCCCCTCCCCTAATATGTTTATAAGTAAGTGTGTCTTGTAAGCAAATTTTAGGAGCACAAATGTTCATAAAGAGAAATTTTAAGATTTTAAAATACCTCCCTTAAAGACTTAAAATTTAGGTTGTATAATACAAATTGAGAGTATTTTCTAACACAATTTAGATTATTTGATGTATCATTATTATAAGATGTATTTTTTTTTCAAAGAGCAATCTCTAGCATCATTGATAATAGTATATCAGCAAATTGGCCTTGGAAAAAATAAAATATTTTAAGTCATCTAATGACTGACTTCTTTCTCACCTTGATCAGATTAATGAATTTATTGACTAAATATATATGGCCAAAACAGTTTGTTTATTAAAGACCTTAAATATACTCTGCAGCCTGATTTTTATCTTATTAGTAGGATTCCACTCAACCCTCAATCTCTCTCTTTTTTTTAATATAAATTTTAGTTAGTTAACATACACTGCAATATTGGTTTTGTAGTAGAATTTAGTGATTCTTCACTTAAGTACAACACCAAATGTTCATCAACAGGTGTGCTCCTTAATACCCTTCACCCATCTAGCCCATCCCCCATCTGCCTCTCTATTAATTCCTTTCTTGTACTGGCTTTAGGCTTTGTTTGTTCTTTTTCTAGCTCCTTTAGGTGAAAGGTTTGGTTGTGTATTTGAGATTTCTCTTGCATCTTGAGGTAGACCTATATTGTAATATACTTCCCTCTTAGGACTGCCTTTACTGCATCCCAAAGGATCTGGACTATTTGGTTTTCATCTTCATTTGCTTCCATGTACTTATTATTTTTTCTTTAATTTTTTGGTTGACCCATTCATTCTTTAGTAGGATATTCTTTAACCTCCATGCTTTTGCGGTCTTTCCAACTTTTTCTTGTAGTTGACTTCAAGTTTCATAGTGTTGTGGTTGGAAAATATTCAAGGTATGCTCTCAATCTTTTTGTACTTGTTGAGGGCTAATTTGTGAGAATGTTCTGTGTGCAGGCTATTCTGCTGTTTTAGGATGAAATGTTCTGAATATACCTCTTAAGTCCATCTGGTCGAATGTGTTATTCAAAGTCCTTGTTTCTTTGTTGATTTCCTGCTTAGATGATCTGGTTATTGATATAAGTGAGGTGTTACAGTTCCTGAGTGTATTGTGTTATTATCAGTGAGTTTCTTTATGTTTGTTATAAATTGTCTTTGGATGATCCCAAGTTGTGTCACAAATATTTATAATTGTTAGATCTTCTTGATGGATAGACCTCTTAATTATTATATAATGCCTTTCTTCATCTTTTGTTATAGTCTTTGTTTTAAGATCTAGTTTTTCTCATATAAATGTGGCTACTCTGGCTTTCTTTTTATGTTCTTTAGCATGATAGACTATTCTCCATCCCTTCACTTTCAATTTGCAGGTCTTTAGATCTAAAATAAGTCTCTTGTAGGCAGCATATAGATGGATCTTGTTTTCTTTTCTATTCTGATACTGTATGTCTTTTGATTGAAGCATTTAGTCCATTTACATTCAGAGTGATTACTGAAAGATACTAATTTATTGTCATCATGTTACATATAGAATTGGTGTTTCTGGTGATGTTCTCTAGTCCTTTCTCATCTTTGTTCCTCTGGTCTTTGTTTCCCCACTCAAAGTGTCCCCTTTCATATTGTAGGTCTGGTTTAGTGGTCATAAACTCCTTTAGTTTTTGTTTGTCTGGGAAAGCATATTCTATTCTAGTCTATGTGACAGCCATATTGGATAAAGTATTTTTAACTGCATAAATTCCTCATTCAGTACATTGAATATATCCTTCCATTCTCTTCTAGCCTATAAGTTTCTTTAGACAAATCTGCTGTGAACCTGATCTGTCTTCCTTTGTAGGTTAAGGAATTTTTTTTTTTCTCTTGCTCCTTACAGGATTCTTTCCTGTTTGTGTATTTGTGAATTTGACTATGATATGCCTTGCCAATTGTTGGCATTTGTTGAACTTACTGAGAATTCTCTTCTTGGATTTTGATGCCTGTATCTTACCCCAGATTAGGGAAGTTTTCAGCTATAATTTGTTTGAATAAATCTTCTGCCCCTTTTTCTATCTCTTATTCTTCTGGGACTCCTAAGATATGAATGTTAGTCCATTTTATTAAGTCACTGAGTTACCTAAGTCTATCTTCATGATCCATTATCTTTGTTTCCCTCTTCTTTCAGCCTCATTATTTTCCATAATTTTATCTTCTTTATCAGTGGTTCATTCCTCTGCTTCATCCATCCTCATATTTATAGCATACATTCAAGTTTACACCTTGATTATAGCATTTTAAATTTTGGCCATAACTAGATTCTAGTTATTTTATCTCTGCAGTGAGGCTTTCTGTAGTGACTTTTATGCTCTTTTTCAAGCCCAGCTAGTATCCTTATAATTGTGGTTTTTAAATTCTAGTTCAGACTTCTTACTTATATCTGCATTGGGTTAAATCTCTGACTGTCATTTCTTCCTGTCCTTTCTTTAGGCTGAATTCCTCTGTCTTCTGTGAGCCATTTTTCTGGTTTGTAAACAAGCAACTTTGACTAAGACTTCTGACTGATTTTTCAGCTGTTCAGAATGATTTGATATTTATCTAGTTGTGTTTGAGGGAGGAGGCAAGCTTAGAGTCACCCTACTCCTCTGCCATCTTATCAACACTCAAATCTCTTTTAATAGCTCTGATATACCTTTGAAATATAGAAAATCTTGTTATTATAGCTTGTTTTATCCCTTACCCAATTTTGTAGGAAAAAAAGTATAAATTTTAAAGGACAAAAACTTACAAATGGAATTATAAAGGTTTAGAAATGCTTGCTCTTTCCCTACAAAATCGGTCGCCACTCTTATTTTTCTAAGTTTCTGTATCAATGAATGGATTTTTGTTAGAGGGACAAGGCAGTCATTTTCTTTTCTTTATGACTGAAATTACATGATGATCATCTTAATTCCATATGATTATAACATAAATCACTTAAAAGAAAAAAGATGTCCTGTTAAATTCCAAAGGTAGCCTACATTTTGTATTAAATGACAACACTTCTCTGTTTCATTTTTCAAAATTATTTTTAAAACAATACATAGAATATGTCTGTGAAAAAGAACAGAGATAACTTACTTTAGACAGTTTCAGTAGGGGCTTGATATGTATGTAGAAGGCAAAAAATGCCAAGTTCTACCTCAAGTAAAACCCCATGCCACTAGGCATAAAAGAACTGATCCAAATATCCCAAAAGAAGAACCTCACAGAGAAATAGCACCAATGTGAGAATAACAGTATATGGAGCAAGATTGATTTTTGGCAAAATCAAACCAAATTACTTTTGTTTCCCAATGTTCCTTTAAATTTTATTAGTGGAGAGGATCATCCCTTGCCCGTGGATTAAACACAAGAAAGTCCCATGATTTTAGGACTTTCCTCCTTTCTCTTAGACAGTGGAATATGCAGATTTTATAGGGCCTAAATCTTACATAATTTGAAGTGATTTCCTTAAGCAAACAAGCACAAAAATACAAATTACATTAAAAATGAATATTTGGTAAGAAAGAAATAAGAAATCATAAGAATGTACACATTTTTAAAAGCTTTCAAATGCCACAAACATCACAAACATCCTTCTCAGCTTTTCTCCTAGGATCAGGAACAAAACAGGGATGTCCTCTATAACCACTTTACTCAACATGGTACTGGATGTTGTAGCCACAGCAATCAGACCAAACATAAAAGGAAAAGGTATGTAAGTCAATAAGGAAGAAGTAATCAGTATTTACAAATGAAATGATACTATATTTAGAAAACCTTAAAGACTCCACTAAGAAACTGCTAGAACCAATAAACAAATTCAGTAAAATGATAGGATACAAAATCAACATACTGAAATCTGTTGCATTTTTCTAAACCAATAATGAAATGGCAGAGAAGAAATTAAGGGATCAATCCCATTTACAATTGACCAAAAACCATAAGATACCCAGGAATAAACCTAACCAAAGAGGTAAAAGATCTGTAGTCTGAAAACTATGGATCACTTTTGAAAGAAATTGAAGATGACAAAGAAATGGGAAGAGATTCTGTGCTTGTGTATAGGAAGAACAAATATTGTTAAAATATCTATACTATCCAAAGCAATCTACACATTTAATGCAATCCCTACCAAAATACCAATATCTTTTTCATAGAGCTGGAACAAATTTGTATGGAATACTAAACATACTAAACATACTAAATTTGTATGGAACCACAAAAGACCCCAAATAACCAAAGCAATCTTTAAAAAGAAAAGCATAACTGGAAATATCATAATTCTGGACCCCAAGTTTTACTACAAAGCTTTAGTAATTTATACAGTATGGTACTGGCATAAAAATAGACATATAGATCAATAGAACAGAATAGAAAACTCAGAAATGAACCCACACTTATATGGTCAACTAATCTTCCACAAAAAAGGAAAGGATATTCCATGGGAAAATGACAGTCTCTTCAACAAGTGGTGTTGGGAAACTGGACAGCAACAAGCAAAAGAATAAAACTGTAACACTTATACCATACACAAAAACAAATTCAAAATCGATTAAAGAACTAAATGTGAGACCTGAGACCATAAAAATCTGATAAAAGACCACAGGTAGTAACTTCTTTGACATCAGCCTTAACAACTTCTTTCTAGATAAATCTTCTGAGGCAGGAGAAACAAAAGCAAAAGTAAACTATTTGGTACTAGCATCAAAACAAAAAGTTCTTCTACACATCAGAGAAGACAATCAGCAAAACTAAAAGGCAACCTACAGAGTGGGAGAAGATATTTGCCAGCGATATATCTGGTAGATGGTTAGTATCCAAAATCTATAAAGAACTTATCAAGCTCAACACACAAAAAACAAACAGTTCAGTTAAGAAATGGGCAGAAGACATGAATATATACTTTTCCAAAGAAAATATGCATATAGCAAACAGATACATGAAAAGATGCTTACCACTCATCATCAGTGAAATGCAATTCAGAACTACAATAAGATGTCACCTCACACCTGTCTGAATGGCTAAAATCAACACACACAGAAGAACAGGTTTTGGTGAGAATGTGAAGAAAGAGGAATCCTCATGTACCATTGGTGGGAATGCAAACACATACAGCCACTGTAAAAAAAAATATGGAAGTTTCTCAAAAATTAAAAGTAGAACTACCCTATGATCCAGCTATTGCATTGTTAGGTATTTACCCAAAGAATTCAAAAATATAAATTCAAAGTTGTACATGTATCCTTGTATTTATAGCAGCATTGCCTACAATAGCAAATTAATAAAACAGCCTAAGCATCCATCAATTGATAAATGGATAAAAATGTATTAGATAGGGACACTTGGGTAGCTCAGTGGGTTAAGCCTCTGCCCTTGGCTCAAGTCATGGTCTCAGGGTCCTGGGATCCAGTCCTGCATCAGGCTTTCTGCTCAGCAGGGAACCTGCTTCCACCTATCTCTCTGGCTGCCTCTCTGCTTATTTGGGAACGCTGTCTCTTTCAAACAAATAAGCAAAATCTTAAAAAAAAAAAAAAGATATATGTAATTGAGTATTACCAGCTATAAAAAAGAATGTAGTCTTGCCATTTGCAATAAATGGGTGGAGCTACAGTATGTAATAATAAGTGAAGTAAGTCAGTCAGAGAAAGGCAAATACTATGTAATTTCACTCATGTGGAACTTAAGAAACAAAACAAATGAGTAGAGGGAAAAAGAGAGAGAGAGAGAGGCAAACCAAGAAACAGACTCTGAACTATGGAGGAAAAAAAGATGCTTATCAAAAGGGAGGTGGATAGGGGATGGTTTAAATACAACATGGGGATTAAAAACTGCATTTGTTGTGATGAGCACTGGATGATGTAGGGAGTTCTGAATCACTATATTGTATACCTGAAATTAATATTACACTATGTGTTAACTGGAATTTAAATAAAATTTTTAAAAAATATTTATCTCATGAAAATTCTGCTATATTCATATCAATAACCTGCCTGAAACACTCATGTAGTACCTATTTTTGTATATTTTGTCCAATAATTTTGTAATGACATCTTTTTCATAGAAAAATACATCAATTTTATCATAATTTAGCAGAAAAAAACCCCACATTATAATTTGCAAAGTTTCTTCAGCTTTACATTTTCTGTTAAGTTTTTAAGATCATTTTGATTTTGGGGAAGTTTCTCAGGTTTTCTTTTTGTATGGGTCATCAGATATTGACACTTTATCGAATTTCTGAATCTGTATATTACAAACCTTGCTGCTTCTTCCACTACTCACATGCTTCTGGTGCCGGTAATAGCAGGGAAGTATTCAAGTCACAATGTGATGTGTGGCTCTACTCTTTTATGTAATGGTGCCAAATGAGTCTGTGCAGTGGGCAGCAGAAGGATTGCTGGGAGTCATTGCTATACCTGGATAGCCAGCAATACATAAACTATTCATAGAACTGATTAAAAATATAAATATATCCCATAGAACATGAGTGAAAATAATTTCTCAACTCAACTTCTCTGCAGCTGGATCCCAAAAGTAACCATGAACACATCAAATCCATGATTAGAAAACAAGTGTGGTGATGACAAGTCAGGGTAGACTAAAACAGCTGTATGTATTGCCGTTAAAACATAATTTACAAAATTTACAAAACCAATGACCATGCTACCACATTGCTAAAGCTGATTCCAGGCTTGTGGCATTAATGACCTGAAGCTTGATGTGTGTTTCAGTAAATCCACCTATGCTCTTTGTTTTGTTAGTATCACAGGTGGTGTGCTGGAACCAATCTACAGACATCAGGGGCACAACTGTGCATCTCTTTCCAACTCTGTTTTCAGTAACCTCATGATGAGAGATAGAAATTAGTTCATGGTGAGAGAACTTACACCAAGAAAAGGGCAAATGACACAAATAAAGGCTTTTATTAGGGGGCAAGGGGGGGTAAGATTTTATTTGTTTATTTGACAGACAGAGATCCCAAGTAGGCAGAGAGGCAGGCAGAGAGAGAGGAGGAAGCAGGCTCCCTGTTGAGCAAGGAGCCTGATGCTGGGCTCGATCCCCAGACCCTGGGATCATGACCTCAGCTGAAGGCAGAGGCTTTAACCCACTGAGCCACCCAGGTGCCCCCAGAGAACACTTTTTTAACATACTAAGCAGTATTGTGGATGTTTTTCTCCCTTATCTGGAAAAGTTTATAGCTGCTTATTCCACAGTGCTTGACTAGAAGTTTGTAATGAGCTGAATTCATTTGTGGACGATGTTTTCTCCAAATCCATATGTTGAAGCCCTAACCAACAATACCTCAGAATATGAATATATCTGGAGGTAGGTCCTTTAAATTGGTGATTAAGTTAGAATGAGTCCGTTAGGATGGGCCTAGTTCATTGATATCCTTACAATAATAAATTTGGATACAGAGACACTAAGTGTGTGAACACCCAGAGGAAAGACCACATAAGGACACAGGGAGAAGGCAGCTTGTCTGCAAACTGAGGAGAAACCTCTGGAGAAATTAAACCTGCTGACACTGGTTTGGGCTTCTAGCCTTCAGATCTGTGACAAAATAATATAGAGATTAGGATATGAGCATCTTGGGGAGGAGATGGCATTATTCTACCTACCAGATAAGCCATCAACATGCTCAATAATGTCATAGCTAACAGTCTGGATTTTCCATTTATACTGATCTTTGTTTGAATCCAGTTTGGTAACAAAACATTATCTGTGGCCTTTGGTAAATTGTTTAACCTAAGTCCAAGCATCCTTTTAATGAGAAAATAGTAGTATCTAACCTAGTAGGTTGGTTGATAGAGTTACATAAGAAAATGTTAATAATATTTTTAGTATAGGGCACATAGTAAATGCTCAACAAAATTCAGCTAATATTTGTTGTCAGTAACTGAATAAGGTGGACTTACTTCATGTCTTCGACCATTTTATTATCAATGTTTAAATATCCTTAGACATCAATCTTTCCCATGCACCAGACTAAGCCATGTCATACTTCAGACTTTCCTCAAAGCATTCACATGAGTGTCCAACTGCCTTGGAGTTTCTGATTAGACATCTCACAATACAATGCATATGTTCTAATTTATTCAGGTGATAAATGTTTCTTTAGAATTCTTAAACATTATAAAATGTCAATCACGATAGACAAAAATATGAATTTTCTACCTATTTCTCATCTCAGCCAAATAGGCTTGCTAAGCAAATATCTTCAAAGGCAGTTCAGCCTCATGTCTTCTATCTGCTTTTTATTAGCATAACAGGCCCATATATCTTCACATCTTTCTTATTTATCATTAATGAAGTCATTTATCCAGGACTTTCCCTTAAAACACACACACACACACACATATCACACAGAGTATACTGCCCCTTAACCACCCTAATGAGGGTGATGGCACCTATTATGCTCAGTAATAAACTGTTGGAATAATTTGAAAACAGAGTGTTTCACAAATGCAAAACATCACATTGATCATTAATGATTCTTCTCTTGATAATGGAGATATTTGACATATTGAAGTGGTTAAGTATGACTATCTTACCACATGTATACACACCTCTCTATATCTTTACTAGCGGGGTGTCTGGGTAACTCAGTCATTAAGTGTCTGCCTTCGGCTCAAGTCATGATCCCAGGATCCTGGGATCGAGCCCCATATTGGGCTCCCTGCTCAGCAAGAGGTCTGCTTCTCCCTCTCCCGCTCCTTCTGCTTGTGTTCCCTCTCTCACTGTGTCCCTGTCAAATAAATAAAATCTTCAAAAAAATAAATAAATAAAACTTTACTAGCTACTCCTACTTTAACGACTAAAAGGGAAGATTTGTTGTTTTCCTGGGAAAATGATTAGCTTGGTTATCATATTAAGTAAAATAAAAATTAAGAAGGTTCTTGAAGTGCTATTATATTTAACTCAGAGCATGACTGTTGCCTCCATAGAAGTTAAAAGAAATCCATAATAATGTATGCTTTTTGGCCTATTTATCTAGTGCTACAGTTTTTCATTGTTCATTCTTACTCAAAATTAAATATGGAACTAAATAGAGTTACTACTCTTCTTTACTAGTCCTTCTTTTTAAAATGTCCCTTCCATGTTTCTATCTTGTCAACACAACCATAAGACCACCTTCTTTGTGGGAAAGTTTGTCTGATTTCCTTGGGAAATGAGTTTATAAGACTATTATCTAATGCTGAGTGCTATGTTCCTGCCTGGTAGGAAACAAAACAGATAATGTTCCCATAATGCTTACATGTCAGTGAGGATATAAATAGTATAAGAATAAAGTTTGTGTGTGTATTATATACATGTAAGTACATGCATATGTACATGTCACTATATGTATCAGGTATATGTATGCAAGTATACTTGTATGTATAGAAGTACTTTCAAAAAAGAGGGGTAAAAAAAAAAAAAAAGAGGGGTAGAATAAGAGTTAGAGTCCTAGAAAGTATTGGGTAAGTAGTGGTATTTGAAGATAGGCTTAAGGGAAGATTGGAAAGGACCAAATAATAAACTGAGGAAGAAGATGCTTCAAGGGTTGGGGGAGAGGCAAATGCCCTCAGATGGGAAGGGAACATATTTGAGGGGTAGCAAGGAGGCAAGTGTAAGTAAATGATGGCAAAAATGGTTGAAACTAAGTAGAAGAGGTAGTCAGGGTTCAGATTATTTAGATTTATAGGCTGTGATGAGGATTTAGAGTTTTATTCTGACCACAGCCAAATTCTGAATGTGACACAATGACATGATCATACCTAAATTTTTAAAGTGTCACTAAAACTGTTTTGCATAAATAGCCACTGGTGAGGAGTGCAAAAGTTGAATCAGGGAAACTAGACAGAATTTTATTGTAAGAGCTCTGATGGAAGATGATGGCAACTTTGTCTTTAGTTTTAGCAAGCAATAAAAAGTGGTCAGATTCTGTATTTTATTTATTTATTTATTTATTTATTAAAGGTAGAGAGAAGGGAGTGGGGAGAGGGGCAGAGGGAGAGAAAGAATCTTAAGCAGTCTCCACACCCAGTGTAGAACCTAACATGGGCTAACAACCCTGAGATCATGACCTGAGCTGAAATCAAGAGTCAGATGCTTAACCAACTGAGCCACCCAGGTGTCCCCTGTGTTTATTTAAAAAATAGATCAAGAGTATGTGCTCACAGATCAGATAAGAGGTATAAGAGAATGGTCAAGGATAATTCCAAGCTTTTTGGTCTATACAACTGAAAAGATGGAATTGCCATTTACTGTAATAGGAAGTCCGCAGGAGATAGATAAATAGTTTTCTGAGTTAAAATACAGAATAACTCAGGTTTGGAGTAGGTACATTGCTTCAGACAGTCTGGAGTTGACATTTGTCAAGATGGGGAAGACTTCTGGGTAATCAGAACTTTACTCTGGATACTAAAAGCTTGAAATTCTAATAGATGCTCAGTTGGAGTCAACAATTAGGAGTAGATTAAATACACAGAACTGGATTAAATGCACAGAACTGAAGAAAAAAGATCTGTGTTGAAATTACACATTTGAATGTTGTCAGTGAAATTATGGTATTTAAAGCCATATGACTGCATGAAATCATCTAGGACACAAATGTAAACAAAGAAGAGAAAATGTTCAAGGACTAAGCCAATTTATTTTGATGAATATGTTGAAGCATGACTAATTAAGGGATTTCCTCTAGTTTAGCTAATGATCTCCAGGGCCAGGATTAGAAGGGCAATCTCCTTAATCTCTAGCTGGTGCTCTTTCCAATAAACTTGCCTCTATTTTGGGTTAAAATGTAAATATATGTTTCCTATGTAGTCACATATTAACACACCCAAGGATAAATAAATTCTAAAGCATCCTTATAGCATTGAATATATACATTTGTGTGTCTTCCCAAAGGTGTTCTTCAACTCAGAGCATACAACCAACAGTCATTGTGTAATGGAGATCAACACACTCTAAGACAAGGTCCTTTCATTAAAAGAAAAGGTCCTTGCTACCAAAAGAAAAGTGCAATCATCCACTAAAGCTCCAAAATAAAAATCCTTCAAAGAAAAACATAAAGTTTATGGCATCAAAGAAATAGAATAATCTTACTTATATCTTTTTCAATTGAATGATCAATTTTCACTTCTAGTACAGTGAAATTAACCATATATATATCATCCACCATATAGGGAATTCCTGAGTGTCAAGGATCTTTCGTTATATCTTTTGTACTCTCTTGGTTATAGAAACTGGCACCTGGCAGGTTTTCAACAAATGATTTTTGAGGGAAGAATATGGAATAATGAAGGAAGGGGGGGAAAGATTAAAATACCGTGCTGTTAACATGAAGAAGAATAGGAATTGAGGGGCGCCTGGGTGGCTCAGTGGGTTAAAGCCTCTGCCTTCGGCTCAGGTCATGATCCCAGCATCCTGGGATCGAGCCCCGCATCGGGCTCTCTGCTCAGCAGGGAGCCTGCTTCCTCCTCTCTCTCTGCCTGCCTCTCTGCTTACTTGTAGTCTCTGTCTGTCAAAAAAAAAAAAAAAAATTAAAAAAAAAATTGGAATTGAAATAATTTGTTAATTGATAGTCATTAGTCCTGTGAGAACAATTACAGTCAAATAGAGAAACAGGAAAAGATAACCCTAAGAAATAGAAGGGGCAAAAAAGGAGGATTATGGAAGAAAGGGCAAGATCAGGACAAGGAGAGCCCAGAACCTTATTAAAACAAGAACAACAACAAAAAGCAAACAAGAAAAATCCAGTCATGAAGAGAGAGTTTAAAGGTGCAAACAAATGTAATGGATGTCTCAGGTCCTGGAGAATATGGAAAGAAAGAAAGACTAAAGAGGGTTGGTACACTGATTAGTTAAACTTACAAGAGCATAAGAAATTTTTCTTATGATACAAGTGGGGAGTAAATAGGTCAAGAACATTTTGATGCATAGAACAATTCGAAGAGAAAGGTAAACCTAATCACAGTGAGGTGGGAAACAAGGTCATTCTTTTAAGCGAAGAAGATGATGACTTGATTGACTAGTGTTTGAAGTCTCCTAAAGTATTAGAACAGCCACTGTGAGGACTCTGATAAAAAGTCCCCAGAAGACGGATAGATGGTTTTCTAAGTTAGAATAAAGGATGAGAGCAATCTGAATTTAAAATGGAAATAATATTGTTTCAAACAGTGTTTGGTGAAAAAGTTTCACTAGCACTAATTTTATAAAATAATTATGCAAGTACAATTGAGAATAATCCCCATCTGTGGAAAGATAATTTACTGACAGTTTAATATGAACATATCATTTCTTGAGTAATTTACTCTCTGTTGAGGTTTTAATTTAAGCCCCTCTCATGAAATAACTTACTTTATCCTCTACCAAATTCTATGAGATAGTATCTATTAACATCTCTATTTTAGGCATGACTAACTGAGGCACAGAATTAGGCGAAACTTTGAGCTGGAGTTCAGATGCCATGGTCTTAAACACAGAGTGATGAGTGAGTGACCAAAATTAAATAAATTTGTGTTTGTATGTGCATGAAAACTTCTCTTTTCTTATCAGTCCTGCAGTGGCAAGAAAAATGAAAGCGCTAAATCAAAAGCAGATTAAAGCTGGACAACCGTAAGACAAAGAAATGAAATAAGACATCAGTATTCTGAAAAATGGAAAATTTCAAGTAAGAAAAACACACATAATGATTTAAAAGATGAAAAATCCATAAATATGTCGGTTCAACATATTTCACCTGGTTAAAACAGTATCTTTGGTAGAGGGAATCTTTGGGAAAGGGTTTCATTTAAAATGAAAATGTCCATTAGAGTTCACAATATAGAAACTTTAATCAGGTTAAAAGTGAGCCTTTTCCAGGATTATGAAGCAATATGTATGAACTGGAAAATAACTCATTAAAGAATACTATGATTTTTTTTTTAATGTCTTGGAATAGTTTGAGAGAAGTTCATTTACTCATTCATTCCTCTAATTCAGTTAACACGTACATTTGTGCTTAGAATTATATAGCAGCAATTTAATTGTGGGGTAGCTAGGAAATGAACAGACAATTTTTGTTTATTGATTTTAGATGCCACCTGCATAACTTTACCAGGGAAGCATTTTATCTAAAGGAAAAGTCTGCTCTGATTGCTTAAATAGGAAAATGGGGGACTTTCTACCATAGTAGGTAAGAAAGAACTTAGCCTCTGGAAACCTGTATCTAGTAGGTCTCTCCCACCTACGAGCATGTGACTTTGTGCAGATTGCTTATAGCCTCCACGGGCCTCAGTTCTCTCATGTGTAGAGAAGGAGTTGATGTTTCAGGACCTTTCTGGCTCTAGAGTCAATGTGTTATCTAATATTAAGATTTCAAACCCAAACACAAAGTATACAGTGATGACACACTGATGACTAGGACTCCCTTCTTGAACAAATTTCACTAGGACCTCTCTTTGGCCTGGTGACCCCATTTTGTACAGAAACCATAGAGTTGATACCTAATCAGGATCTTCATCTTCTCCACCTTGATAACTAATCAAGTTCCTCTGATAATTTTCTGTCTACTACATTTCTCCATCCATACATTGACCATAAATCCCCAGCTGTCTTTCCTGTATCAGAAGTTGAGCTCAATTCTATACTGAAGTTTCTCTCCTCCTGCAATAGTTCAAGACAATCTCATCTGCCATTTTTATGAGATGTCCAGTGCAAATTCTTTTTGACACTAAAGATACCAAAAACTGATCTTTACATCTATTAGATGTAGAAATTTGAGATGAACACAAAGACAAAGATAGAGGATACAAAGGAATCTGATTTCTTAATATTAACAAGATTTAAAAAGTAATATTTATATGTATGGGTGGTTGTTGATGTGTGTGCAGTGACAAAGAGACAGAGATGGAGAGAAACAGAAAGAGATTTTAACAAGGAGTTATTGTGCAAATCTTTCTGGAACGAGGGTATGGGCTTATCTGTTTTCTGAAAGATTTTGTGTACTGGCCATTGTGGAGAGCTCCATTTATCCCCTTTAAAATGAGATTAAATTGTGTCTCTGTTTTCATTTCTGCTGGCTAAACGGTATTTTCATTTTTCTTATTTGAAATTTTCTAAGAATTAGATGAACTGTTGCACAGATTGTGGAATCCTAGGGAATATTTATTTCCTTCTTTGTTATATCCATGCTTAGGCATTTAAATTAACATGTAAACAATATATTTAAATGTTTAAATATTATTTATATTAGCCCAGGATGTCATATTTAAATATCCCTGATAGTGTTTAGCTCCCTTGTCCCAGGTGGAATGACCTGTTCTGGCTTTGGTGGGATTTTATGAATTATATTTATTGTAAAAATATATGTTTGAAAATAAGACAATTTGTGCTTTCATTTATGATCTTAGAAAAGATATTTGCTGTTATGGAGAATTTTTTCAAACACATGCATAGAGAACAAGTTTGATACCTAAAAACATTCTGTGCTAAGAAACCATCTGAAAAAGGCTGCACAGACATGGAGACTACTTCACGGTATGTTGGTAAAAATTGCCCTGGTGATTACAAAGGTTATAATTATGGAAGAAAGGCCTTTACTTTCCATGAGCAGATTTTCATATATTTGTTTCAGACAATAACTTACTTGAGGTTTTTTTTTATATTCTTACACAGGCCAATCATAATTTAGGGATTTAAGAATACCCCAAAACATTTTCTTATATTAAGAATATTGAAAAAAAAATTTGAATGCAAACTTCCTGAAATATCTGGAGCTCATCCAAGCTGTCACCTTGGTGAACTTATTCATGATTTAAAATGATATGGAGGGATAAATGGAAAGAAAATCTAATTCACATTGGAAAGGAAGACTAGAAATTCAAATGGCAACTAAAATAGATTTATCTCAGGATATTCAATAAGTGAAGAAACAAAAGAAATGCATATAAAATCATAAAGAAATATTTAGGATACAAAACAGCAGCATGCTAAGATGTTTATATGTAGCTCTTATATATTTAAAGTTCATACATTTTTTTGATATTGAAGTAACCTAAAAGAATGACTTGTAGAAAAAAGGTACACATAAGTATGGGTAAAATAAGACATATAAGAAAACATCAATGTTTAACAGGTGAAATATAGCTAATGCAACAACTACCAACAAGGTGACTTTCACTCATTTTAAAACTAAGATGAAGATCTTTATTACTTTGGCTTTACTCAGTCTTGGGTCAAGTTTCAAAGTAGAACAGGTCTGAATTTGGTTCACTAACAGTTTCCTTTCAAAGATTTTTTTCTTTCTAATACCTGTTCTTTTCCTAAACAATTCTCTATTTTGCATCCAAAAAGCATGTTAGACTGATCTAGTTTGTTGTCAACAAATCCCTGCTAAGCTTATTATATCTCCTAGGAGAGTTGCAATTTTAATAAGATTTCATATTATAAAAAATTCTGTCTCTTTATATGAACTATTATTAAAACAATATAATAAAAGAGAAATTTTGAAAATAAAACCAACTAAATAATAATCCCAACACAACAGGCCAATAGTGCTTTTGTAATTTGTGCTACCTTTTACTCTTTGACCATATACAAAACTAATGTTCACATCATTTTGGACTCCACTTCTTTTTTTTTTTTTTCTTATTTAATGTTAAATGAAAAACTGTGTATCATTAAATCATTTTCCACTGTTTGGGTAATTTTTTAAAATGCAGAATATAACATTTTAGAGATGAAAAGTTTTGTTTTGCTTTTGCACCTTTTTTAATTCATTAAAGAATAACTTTAAGAAATCAATGTGCAGGAACAATTTTCAAGGTCTTTGAGTAATGATACTGCTTTTCAAAAGCTTTGAGCCAATTACAGTGCTACCAGTTAATGTATAAGTGTACAGGTTTTACCCCAACCTCATTAGCATAGGGTATTATGTTCTTTAATTTAATAGGTTTTAAATGTACCTTTTCATTGTTTTAATTTGCAAGTCTTTAATTACTAGAGAACTTATTCATGTTAACAGATGTTTATTTTCTACCTGGACTTTTAAAAAATTAATTATCTACTTTTGTTATAGGTTCACTTATCTACAGGTATTCACGTTTCATAACTTTGAAAATATACTCTTTATTTTAAACAGAATCTATTTTTAACGTGTGATGCATTTTTCATCTACTTCTAGTTTTCTATATTGCTTAAATTTATTTGTGTAAATTTAAATGAGATTCCTACCGGCTTTAAACTTTTTTGACCATGGTAATGTGATATTTTGAAAGGCATCTGGATTTTTCCGCCACTGTTCAAAACATACCAAATAGGCATGCTTCATTAGCATCTTTAGCATTACAGATTCCAGTAATGAGTTCTTTTATGCAGGTCTATGGTACATGAAGATTCCTGATAATGAAATGCATTCTAATAAAAATATGTATTTAAATTAATAAAGGCACTGAGATAATACAGGAAAATGGCTAAGCTAAAAGGATTGAGAAGGGAAGTAATGGTAAAGCTATAAAACATATAGCTTCTCAAATTGGATAAAATCAGGCAAAGGCAAGTGACATTCTAATGCTTGGAGAATGTAAGCAAAATATAAAGGAATAATGTAACTATAGTAATGAGATGACCTGAAGAAAAATTAAGCAAATATCAAATATTTTTTAGTCAGTTCACGTGTATTATGTATGCATACAATAGCTATTCAAAATGTTTTGTTTGAGTGTTTTTCCAAACTTTTATGAGCCGAGAGGAAAATGAGATGCAGTAACTAACTCATTAAAGTTCACAGCTCAAGACAGTGACAAAATCAACCCCTAGTTCCCAAATGCATTATGTTTGTTTTGCTTTCAACCTTGGTTCCAGGATTTCCCTCACATTATATTATACTGGACAGATGCAGGGAGGCAGGGAGTAATAACAGCCAAATAAGAAGAAACAATGAACAGTGAGAAACGTTCTTGCAGTGGTTTTGATGGTTTGGCTAATTAGAGGAATGAGTGTGGTGAAACCTGTTTCAGTGCACCTGGCACATCCCACGCATACCTCAAATCCCACTGCCAAGGAAATCATGTTGGTTTTATTTCTTCATTGTCTTCATCTGATGTAGGATTCATAGTGATAATGTCCATACTTATTAATTAGTGAAATTGTACTAACTTCACTGGTGGTGTTACGTTTTCATTTTTGTTTCTGGCATGTTTATGTGAAGTTGCTATATAATTAATACACTATTTGCAAGTCCTTGAAGAGCCACAAGACTTAATGTGACATCTGACTCACCTACATTTAGTGGAAATCTGGACTAAAACTGAATTGGTTCCTGACTTACTTGCTAATGATCTCTCTGACAATATTTATAACGTTTCTTTTGTTCTAAATTCTTCCATATTCATTCACTATACTTTTTTTTTTAATTTCCTAACAGCTCCAACTTTTCTGATTGAATTTGTACTATTTAGTCTGTGATAAAATTTCCAGGAGCCCAGAATATATTGTTGAAAACAATATGCATTTTATATTTCATCTCTCCTTCAACTACTGTGAAGCTGATTCTACTCCAGATAACCTAGAGTTGACTGGAGACAAGCTTCAGATAACTAGAACAGAACTGAGGGAGCACCAAGGGGAGATAAAATGAAGTGGGTACAAAAAGAAAACTAATCTGGGACATCTTTTGAAGAGCAAGAAAGAGAGAAAGGGAGAATTAGTACTTTCTAATTGCTAGGACTCAATTCTTTATCTTCAAGTGCAAATTCCACAGAAATATTTTAGTTTCATGGTTATATCCCTCCCAATTTTCTTAACGGATGTAAATTGAAGACTACTCCTAAAAACTTTTAAATATGTCATTGTTTTTCAGATGAGAATACTACTTATTTTGGACCATACAAAAGTTTAGCAACACCTGTGGTCTCCCCCAACAGATTCCTAATTAGATCCTGAGGTTGAAGTCCTAGATCTTGGATCCTGAAGGAGATGAGATCAAGAAATGTTGGGTACCAATTCTAAAATTAAAATAGATACCTAAGAAAAGGTAAAGCATGTCAAACCTGGCCCATCAAAGAACTGAAAATAGAAAAAAAAATAAAATAATTGAGATAATAATAAAATTGAAGGAAGAAATTTGTTCAGGAAAGGAGATTTAAAGTGGCTTAAAAAAGAAAGCAAACAAACCCAAACCCTAAAGATACAAGTATGTAAAGGCATAAAAAGAAGCATAATGAATTTTAGGTAACTCTGTTACAACCCAAGAAAATTTAAGAGAATACTGGGGAGTGAAGAGATTCAATATACTTAAGGATTTGTTCTTTCATACACTAGGGAAATAAATTAACAACACATCAAATAGTCCCCATGGGTTCTCTTTTCTTTGCAAGCAACTAATCATTTTTACTTTTGCCTGGGGCTCTGAAACCTCCAGAATGAACTTAGAGCAGGTTATCAGTGACTGTTTTTGGTTGCCTGATTGAGTCAAAAGGGTGAAAGAAAATAGTTAATGGACAATTAAGATGTCTGCCATTCCAGGGCCACAGATTAGTTTTTATTCTAATGTCTCTTAATTAGCTGGTGAAAATTTAGTACAAAACAGACTTGATATGTTAGAGAGTAATTAGCACTTTCATACAAACATGGATTAGGGGCAACCTTGATGTTAGCAGGAAATTGGATGCTAGTAAAAAGTACCTTGAAGGAATAGTAGAGATGCAAAGCCTGCATAGATTTGGTAATGCCACAGTCTTGACATGCAACTCTCTATAGCCCAAATTGGGAGTTACTAAACAAACTTTCTGACTGCTTTGGAATAATGCAAGGTCTTCATGACTGATGTAATAACAAAAAACAAAACAACAAAAAAAGCCAAAAAACCAAACCTAGAACTTTTTTGAAATGAACTTGAGAATGAACTTTTGTGTGAAATGGTAACTTTTGAAATGAACATTTGAAATAAACTTGAAAGGCATCTGGATGGCATAGTCATTAAGCAACTGCCTTCAGCTCAGGTCATGATCCCAAGTTCAGGGATGATCCCCACTATGAGCTCCCTTCTTAGCAGGAAGCCTGCTTCTCCCTCTCTCACCCCACCTGCTTGTGTTCCCTCTCTCACTGTGTCTCTCTTTGTCAAATAAATAAATAAAATCTTAAAAAAAAAGAAAGAAAGAAAGAAAGAAGAAATGAACTTGAAACAATCAGTGAAATTTCTGTGGGAAGAACAAAGCTAGTTACAAATAGCATAAAGATCCCAGTTCTAGAAAAATAAAATTCTACCATCATCTCTCCCTGTAATTCTTTAGCATTGTACTGAATCCACAGGAAACTTACTTGTCTCACCAAACAATTGAAAAGCTTTGACATGATGGACACTAAGATCTAGTGAAGATCTGGATTCCCATGATTCTCTAACTGAGGTTCTCAACCTTTTCATAAACATTGCTTTTATCAGTCCCACTGGAAAAACTTACACTATGAAATTACCAAATATGTAATACTCAAATCAAGGTAAAGACCATCTAGTCTGATGTATTCCATGGTACTTATGAAATACTTAAGAGTGATGAACAGACCCTCAAAAAAGATGATGAGCAATAAATCAGACTATATCCCCAAATTAGAGGACTTTTTAGAATGGTTTCTGGCTTTTTTTGGGGGGTGAGATTTTGTTTAGAGAGGAGAAAGAAATGGGGGGACAGGGTATGGAGGAGCAGAAGGGAAAGGAGAGGGAGCGGAAAAGAATCTCAAGCAGACTCCATGATGAGCGTAGAGTCCCAGGTGGGGCTTGACTGCAAAACCCCGAGACCATGACCAGAGCAGAAACCAAGAGTCAGGAGCTCAACCGACTGAACCACCCAGGCATCCCTGATTTCTGGTTTTTGATGTGCCTAACTTGTCTAACAAGTATGGTAAATAGAAACATTTTATTTTTTAAAGTACAGTAAAATATATTTATGCTATGACATCAGGAAAGGAAAAACTTGTCTAACAAGTATGGTAAATAGAAACATTTAATTTTTTAAAATATAGTAAAATATATTTATGATATGACATCAGAAAAGCCAATTAAAATCATGTGTTATTCCTGATGGATTCTAGATAAAATAATTTATGATATAATAATAATTGATAGAATAATTCATGCAGCATCCTAACTGAGCATAATAATAGCCATTTGATGACTTTTTATACCTTATTATAAACATCTTTAATTATTCACTCAATCATTTTATTGATTTAATGGGTACTTACTAGGTGTCAACAACTATGCAAGGTATGGGTTGGGGATACTCAACTGCAAAGACCATTGTTCTTGACTTCAATAATCTAAGTATTTAACTGACTTTAATATATAAAGTATAAATTTTTCAGAGAAAACTCAATCATTTTAACTTTTGTTTTCCTCTAATAATAGGCTCTTTCTTTATAAACAATAGAAGTGATGAAACTGCTTCCACTCAGACAGCATTCTTTAATATTGTTTCCACTATTCATTTCTCTCAGCAATATTTCAGGTCAATTTTATCATCAAAACTCATATACCAACCAAACTTAAGGTTATTTTGACTGAGGAAAAAAACACATATCTTTCGTCTTTTATTGATGAATCGTTAAGAGAGGAAATGCTGGTAAGATATACATAATAAAAATAATAAATAATACATTTTAATTTGTGAATAAAGACACTTGCATGGATGTGTAAAATAAAGAAATACATAAGATATATAGATAGATATAAAAATCAAAAGAGAACCTGGCCATCAGAAGTGAGAAAATCAGAGAACAAAAAATAAAAGACTACACAAAACAAGGGCAATATTAAAAATAAATCAATACGTACATACATAACATATAGTATAAAGTGGGCCTAACTTCTCTTGGAAAGATGCCAAAAACCTATTCTTGTGTCTCTGAGTAACAACAGATGAAGTAGCTTGATGAATGTTGCTCTGGGCCCCAGCTTCATCCACAGAGGTCACTGAGGCTTAGTGATGATCCAGGAGGGATAAAAGAGTTGGGAAGAAGAATTATAGCACCAGGAGTGACAGACTCAATCTGAGTACAGAATCTAAGTCTCTATCATTCACCAGATTAATACTGAATTGTAGCTATAATAACCTTACTTAATATCACTGAGTTATTAATTTAATTATAAAGGAAAGAAAAAAAAAACAAGAGAAAATAAAGTACCTATAATTTTGAAAGATGTAGAAGGGAGAGTCAGTAAGTAAAGTTTTGTTTTCTTGGACAGAGCTCCTGGAAAGCTTTTCTAAAACTCGAACTGCTTGATCATGAGTGTTCTAGAAAGTTCAGAGGAACTAATGAAGGGCCATGTTTCCATTTTGATTTTCCATGAGTTTTATGGGTTCTCCATAGCTTATTCAGCTACTGAGTATAAGCAATGAAAAAATAAGCACGAATTTTAGTAACATTTATTTTGACCAGTATAAGTGCCACTAAGCAGTACAGATGCATTTTTTTTTAATGGAGAAAAATATTATATGTTAGACTTCTTCAAGAAGGTAGTGACAATTTTTTATTCCAAAGTATCTTTTACTTTTCATTTTTATCTGCATTTCATTCCTCCCTAAGCTTAAATATGCTATTTAAGATTATCAAAAGTCAGGAGAAAATATGTGTAAAAATTAGATAATTTTACCCATATAATATTAACATTGCCATTATTTATATTTTTTGAGCTATTTTCAGCAACTGTACCAATAAAATTAAAGTATAACATCAGGAAAATAAAAAGCCACATTATATAAAATTATAAAAAATTCAGCAAAGGGAATATAGTCAATAATATTGTAACAAAAAAATTATAATTTTAAATACTGTTTCAAATTTTTGCATTTGCGTGATCTCAAAAGGTAAAGTATGGGCAGTCCCAATTCCATGTAAATCATTGAGTGGAAACACACCATAGATATTGCACATTTCAATTTCCCATTTTCTTCTTCAATTTCTGGACAATGAAGATCAAGCTAATATTGCTTCTAGTGTGGACAGTATGAATAATGGTTAAAAACCTAGACTCTGAATTAAGGCTTTGTGGTGAGTCCTGTTTTTCCACCTTGGACAATGCACTAAATCTACTTTTGCAATATTGGACAAATTGCTCAATTTTTGTGGCCCATAGTTACCTCAGTTTAAAAACAGAGATTGTTATAGTACCTACCTCATTGGGTCAATAAGGGCGTTAAATGAGTAAAGCACTTAAAACAGTGCCTAACTCATAGTGGAGCCTCTAAAATCTTCAGTCACTATTAGGAGTGTACCTTGTGATTGTCCCATCCTTTTCTGGCTTTTTAAAAAATTTATTCATTTTCAAGATTTTATTTACTTATTTTTGTTGGGGGAGGCACAAGCACAAGCTGGGGAAGGGCAGAGGGAGAAGCAGACTCCCCGCTGAGCAAGAAACCTGATGCAGGGTTCCCTAGATCCTAGAACCCTGGGATCATGACTTAAGTAGAAGGCAGACGCTTAAACCAACTGAGCCACACAGGCATCCCTGTTGGATAATTTTTAATATAGAAAAGTATTCCATGTATTGAAGAAAACCTGTCTGCCTGAAATTTGGTCCCATCTTTCCCTTCTTGGCCCCTCCTTTCCAAAGGAAGGAATTTAGTGGTTCTTTTACTTAATAGTTATTCATAAATAGAAAGTATTGCTTATGTCCCTTCCTTCTCTGCCTTCCTTCTGTTTGTTGTTGTTATTGTTGTTGTTCTTGTTCGTCTTCTTCTTCTTCTTCTTGGGGTGAAAGACATCCAGTTTCTTCATGTATCATTTTTCCAAAATCTTTGCCATCTAGCTTCCTTCTTCTTAGAATTCTAATTCAGTGATGTCATTCTTCCAACATAACATTTAGGAAGTTATATGAAAATTCAGTTACATACACATTTATCATCATTTCACACTAGAAATCTTCTTTCCTTTAATCCAATTTAGTTTGAGATTGCATTGTTTTATATCTAGAACATCAAATTTTTATTTTTTGATTTACTCATAAAATTATAGAAAAATAGAAATATCAGAGTTAGAAAAGAATTTTAAAAATTAAATAGTCCAAAACCCTTGTTTACAAATGAGGAAATCATAACTGAAGATTAGAGAGGGGAAACAATTTTAATAAGGTAATCAGGATTATTTTCCTAATATCAGTGGAACCAGGACCTGGTCCAGAATCCAAGACCCATAAATCAATACTTTAACTCCAGTGCCAACTCTAATTGATTGCTAAATCATCCTGGTGGGGAAGATTTAAAATTTTAACTTGGCTCCAAAAGCAAGAGTGCTGAATATTAGAAATGTCTGCCTTAGCAAAGGAATGGGAAATGGTACATTCCACCACATATTTCCCATTTTTTAATCTAAAATTCTCTTAATCCAGACCACTCCTATACTGATTAAGCAATTGATTTTTTTTCTGAATCCAAGTATGAAATTTCACATTTATATTTATATTATTTTGAGCCCATTCTAGTCTGTTGACCTGTTCTCAAATCTTGATTCTAATATGAAATATATTTGCTTTTCTTTATGAGACACACCAAATTTGATAAGCACAACTGTATCTTTATCAAAATCATTCATTCAAATGTACAACGAGGATATTTTTAATACTTCCATAATATCTATCTCACATATTTCCTAAACCAGAACTGAAAACAAATATTCCATCTAACAAGGGTATATCTAAGAGCAATCTGGGAGCAGATCTAATAAGCAGGTCATATTCCAGCAACTCCAATTTCCTTTTTAATATGATTTCATGGGAATATGAGTGTGAGGAGAATAATTACACATACTTACCTTAGAAAATACTATTGTTTGTTCAATAAAAAGGAGTAAAAGAAAGGATGAGTAAGCAGCTTAGGGGTAGGATACATGGGGAAAAAATTGCTAAGGGCAGACAGCAGCAGGGAGAAGAGGAGACATATTTCCAGGTAGACCATTTAAAGACTTAATTTTTTAAAAACATAGATTTACTATTTTATAGATAAAAACAAGAACATCAATTAGACCAGAAAACTCAATTACAACTCTGAAAAGGACTTCTCATTTTCCTTCACCGTGAGGTAGGCCAATGCCTAGAGCATTCAGGTAGGCAGCCTCTAGTTTTGAAGTGGAGCAGGTCACAGCAATACCTAGTGACTTACCGGCCAGTTCAAAACACTTCACTCCTGGGACCTATAAGTTGTGAATATTGAAGCACTAGCCAGCATGACACCTGGCTGCCCAGGAAACATTTCATTTGCTGTGCCTTAAAGGCAGCTTGCTATGGGTCTTTAAAAGTCTGCACCACATCTCATTGCTATTAGAGGACACGAGTAAGAGGACACAGAAAACAAAATTAAATTTTAACTCCTTTCTCCATTTACCACAGAGTGAAATACTGGGACTGTTTTTACTATATCTTTATAATGTTCTGGGTTCTTACTATTCCCTCTTTGCCTGTCCCAAAACGATAAAACAAAAACAAAACAAACAAAACAACAACAACAACAAAAACCCCAAGAAAACAAAACAAAAGTAATCAAGAAATGTGCTTCTTTCTTTAGGAGGAATGGGGACAGCAGCCAGAACCTGGGTATATATATGTACACAAGGGGCCATTGTGGTCTGTGTATTTCTACTGCTCAGTCAAGGCAAACAGCAACCAGCTGGCTGTGACTAGCTCAGACTAATAAGCATAAAATCACCATAGGCCGATCCAGGCTGAATATCAGCATCTGTTAGGCCATTGTCTCTGCGGCTATGTCTGAACAGAAGGAAGAGCCGAACAGACAGCCTGCTATGAGGCAGAACACAAGATGAGGAGCCCCTAACCACCTGCCAAGTTTTTGGTGGAGGAGCCATGGTAGGAAGGCGAGGCAGTCAAACTCACAGAGAAGGCGCCTCATTCAACCTGTAAACTCTGTGCCCTTCTCCAGTTCGACTTTCCCATAGCACACTGCTTTTACCCGGTTTTAAACAAAACACAGTGGAAAAGAGCCATTAAGGAATCAGGAATTAGTATGAAAGATCAGGAGATATAATATCGTTTGTCGTGCTTCTTTACACTTAGCAGAGAGAGCCAGATGAACAAATGAGGCAGACCCTGCAACTCGGGAACAAACCATGAGGTGTTTTTCTGATCTGAGGAAAGAATATTGAAAAATAAGGTGTTTATTCTCACATCAGATATGGGGAAGAATTCACTTCTCACCTACTGTTTCCTCATTCTGCTGGGTTTCCTGCTCCTAGCTCAGCTTTCTCCCCCAGGCGTATTTGCCTCATCCTGTGACCTCAGAAGCACTCAGGACCTTACCATATGCTCAGATTCTCCCAATGCTTGATTACTCCACAAAGTAAACTCTTCATCTCTCTTGGCAGGACAGCCTCTTGAATCATAATGTAAAGGCCGAGGGAGAAAACTGACAAAGAGACAAACAAGTGGTGTCCTTCCTAATTCCTTGCAACTAGTATGCCAGATTGGATGTTTGAAAATAATTATTTCCTCTTACTATTATTCCTCAAATAAAAATAAACTGAAAATCACTTGATATTTTTTTTTTAATAGGGTAGGAACCTCAGATTTCTGCAGAGCATTTTCTAAAATGGAAGAGTATGAATGTGGAAGCTTAGTACGGTAAAAAGTTGTGTTTCAAAAGTGTAAGCTAGAGGGATGTGCATGATTGCTATGGAAGAGGGCAGAACACACCACTCCAAAATACGCCACTTTGTTATAGTATTTTGGGTTGCAGGCTCTTGAAAAGCAGCAAATATAAGGAGGCTTCCTCTGCACGCCCTTTATCTGCTTAAAAAAGATCTTCCAAAAAGAGCTCAGTTGTCATAAATCCTCTTCTCAGGGGTTCAATCAACCAGGGAGGACTGACTCATCACAGAAGAGGAGAGTAGAAGTCAGTGTCATATCCAGACAAACTTTGTCACAAACTATCATACTCATCTCTTCTGCTAAGTGTCCATTTATCTTTCCTAAAAATCATTTACTCTCCCCTATGAGGCCAACATCCCCCTCAATGTTCTCTTTTAAGATGGATCTTTTTTTTTTTTTTTAAAGATTGAGAGAGAGAGCATGCACACCCAGGTTCCCTTCAAGATTGGATTTAATCCTAAATTCTAACCCACCTCCAGTAATTACTCATTTTTCCCTGGGTGTTTCCCATGTACACAATAGGTATACATGTTAATAAACTTCTGTTTGTTTTTTTTCTCCTATTAAGCTGTGGTTTATTACAGGGGTCTCAGCTTAGAACTCAGAAGAGTAGGGGAAATATTACATTTCATTCTTAATATTATGCAAACATTCAAAAATTTGTGTGGTGACTAAAGACTAAAGACTTATGAGTCTTTTTAAAAGCCAAGAGAAACTGCTGTTTGGGTTCACTAGGAAACGTTAAAGATAATATCAAGGAGAAGCAGAAGAGATCAGAGACATAGAATTTGCACTGTTTAGTATAAATGCAAAGAAAAGCATTTTTTTAATGAAATGTGACAATTCATAAACTGTGAATCACTGTGAAAAGAACACATTTTAAAAATCAGAAACTTCTAGATCAATGCTTTTCCATTTTCTCTGTGAATCAAAATTAGATGGCAAAAAAAAAAAAGCCCAAATTTTATATCCCTCTTCCTCTTAGCCTATAGTTCAAGTTTAATTTAGTGGTGGAGCCCAAGGACAATGGGGAAAAGATGTGGGGCACCACATACAATCACCTTTACAGTATTTCAGAAATCATGTGTGTGTGGTTTGGGGAAGTTTTCACTAGATGATGATAATATAGAACAGACCCCAGTCTCCTCAGTTACTTGAACTTGAGATACCAAACTTTTATAAGACCAAATAGAAAGTAAAGCTCAATCAATTCAATTGCCACACTGAAGGATTAAGAGACTGATCCTTAGAGAGTTGAAAGGACTTGACTTTCTACCTATGAGGAACTATATCTCCAGTTGGAGGTCTGATAGCCTCTCCTCAGGGCCTATAGTTTTTTGTCCAGGACTAAAATAAGAAAACTCTCAATTCTAGAAATGTCATTATGAATTTAGAAAACCCTTATCTTAAAATGTGGGTCTGAATGCCGTGTTTCCCATGTGAATTTGAAGGAGAAGTTGACAGGACAGAGGGGAAAAAGAAGACAGGGGCCATTTGAAAGCTCAGTTACCTCAGAGCCAATGTGGTCATTTAGTTTAGAAAGTTGAATGAGACAACTGGGTATCCACATACAAGAAAAAAAAAAAATCAAGTATTTATAAGGATAAATTCTAAGATATAAATTATAAACTTATAAAAATAAATTATAGTTGTATAAAAAAGACCCAAATGTAAAAAGGTAAATTAAAATAATTTTAGAGCAAAATACAACACATATTTAGGACTTCGGGGTAAAAAGAGATTTCTTAAATCAAACACAAAATTCACAAGGTATAAAATAAATAAAATGTAAATGTGACATTATATTTATACACAATGGAAATTTTCATTAAAAAATTGAAAATTCAAAAAAAATTGAAAATTTATGACACTAGCAGGAAAAGAATATTTCAATAATATACAACAGGGAAAAAAATAGTGTCCAGAATATACAAATACAATTTAAATGTTTAAAAAATAAATAAAAAGAAAAGAATAAAAAGAAAAAGAAAATTTATAATTCAAAGGAAAGAAAATTCTAATCACCAACAAACATTTCAAAGTATGCTCAACCTTCCTTAAGGAAATATAAATTAAAACAGCCAGAAAATACTTTTAAGCACTATCATTTGGCAAAATAAATAATATCTGATAACTTCAGATACCGACAAAAGATAGAGTGTGAACTGTGAAGCATCACTATTTGGAGTATAAACTGCTCCAACCCCTTTCAGTAGTAATAGGTAATATTAGTAGGTGTATGTACAAAAGACCAGAAATTTCATATGAAGGTATATGAAAGATAGAGGAGAGTTTCTTATGAAACTCTCAACAGCACACACACACACACACACACAAATGCACTAGATTATTCACTGAACTATTAATTTTTCTTAACAAAACAAAATGTAAATTCTCCAAATACTCAACAACATGAGACTCAGAAAGTAAAATGTGGTATATTCTTTTTCTTTTAAACTGTGATATATTCTGTATTGGAAGCCTGGACAGCTGTTAAAATAAACAAAGTCATTTGAATCAACATGTATATTATATATTTGAAAGTTGCTAAGAATAGATCTAAAGGTTCTCATCACAAGAAAAAGATTGCAGCTTTGTGTGATGATGGATGTTAACCAGATTTTTTTGGCAATCATTTCACAATGTTTACAAATATTGAATCATTACATCATAAAGCTGAAACTAATATAATGTTATACATCAATTATATCTGAATTTTTTAAAGAAATACATTAAATAATGAAAAAAAGGAAGGGACAGTATAAAACCAAGAGAAAAGGCAAAGTTCATTGCCATTGGCTAAACAACTTCCAGAGTTGTTTAAGCTCTGAAGGAAGGAACTGAAGGAAGGAAGGAAGGAAGTATTGTAGTAAATTAGTATAATAGCCCGGTCTTTGAAGTCAAGCAGATCTGGGTTCAAAATCCTTATCTGTTAGTTTCAATATAATTATAGAAAATTGCCCAATCTCTATAAATCTATTGTGACTAGCTCTTATATAAGAATAATGAAGTCTGGGCGCCTGGGAGGCTCACTTGGTTGGGCAACTGCTTTTGGTTCAGGTCATGATCCCGGAGTCCCAGGATCAAGGCCCATATCAGGGGCTCCAAGCTCCATGGGGAATCTGTTTCTCCCTCCAACCTTCTCCCCACTCATGCTCTCTCTCTCAAATAAATAAATACAACCTTAAAAAAAAAAAGAAGAAGAAGAAAATCCAATGTATAAGAATGTTCCAATCATTTAAATTAGACAAGGGAATATTTAAAACTTTTCTTTGTTTAAGAATATTTGAATTAAAACAAATGAAATGGATTAAAATGATTTTTTTCCATTTTTATTTTGATTTTTCACATATTCTGCTAAATGCTAAAAATAATATGTTGACTAATAAGAACATGATCTCTATCTCTACAAGATGTATTTGACTTTTTAATGCATTAGACCATAATGACAAAGCCACACCAGCTGCCTCAGAATCTCCAATATGGAACCTTAACTCCACATGCTTCATTCAACCAGCTGAGCAATCAAAGGACCTAAAACAATCTCTCAAACTAGAAAATCCATGATCTTCAAGAGCATCTCACTCTTTGGAAATGGATGCTGCCCTTATTGTAAATGTCAGTTCTTCAGACAAGCTTTAGATGGGAAGTCTTTTAGAGCAGCTAACATATTGGACTAATACCTGGTAGTAGCCAATGATTATATGACATTATCAAGCTACGTGTATATTAAATGCTCTAACATCAGCTAAATGAGGTAAGGTGCTCCAGTTTTAATTAGTCTATGTTTATTGAAACTTTGTGGACCTAAAACCATTTCAAAGCATTAAGTTCATAAATAAGTAAACTATTATTTTGTGGTGTCTAACTACCAAACTTAAGATTTGAGTTTCTCACATACTAATCACCAATATCCAAGAAGAAATAAAGGTGTTGAGAAAGAAGTTTATGTATGTATTATTGCTGTCCTCAAGCTCTCTATATCTCTATCTCTTTCTTCATTAGAAACTTCCATTACATGGTTTTACAACAGCCCAACACAGAGTAAATTTAGGAAATAAATTGAAGGGAATAGATTATTTTACTTACATACATAGGAGAAGTCAAGGTTAAACATCAACAGTATGCTTGTATATTACAAGACAAAAAATAAGCTTTTAGAAGATCAGAAACTGTGTTAGCTGACACTAAAAACAACAACAATAACAATAATGAAACACAAAAAACCCACACATTCCTTCCTATTCAATAAAGACTAGTTCTACAATATTTTAGTTTCTGAAATGACCCAAAGTTGAGCAAAAGATAAGCACCTAGTAATACTGTATAAAGCATTTTGAAAAGCTGTTTGACTTGAGCAGGTCCTTTGTTAATACATTTACACAAAACAAAGAAGATAGAAAAAAATTGTAAAAACAAAATAAAGAAAGGAGAAATAAAAAATGCTATATTAGATAAAGTAGCATTTAAATATATATAGAATAATTATTTCAAGAGGACTTTTTCAGATTACTTAGGTCAAAGTCACACACAGGTAACTTGAAAATTTTGTTGGAAATGGTAAAACTAATTTTCAGTGAACCAAAAATATGTTCAATCGCTTAGAATGTATTCATTAGATAAATATTTATAGAACACATTCATCAGATACAAAGATGAAAAAAACAGTCATAACCCTCAAATAACCTACACCTTATATTATGTAAGGAAAACAACATGCACAATGCAATAGGAAATAACATTTAGTAGAAATCTTTTCAGATATGGCTTTTAATCAAGTGTTGAAGGATGAAGGTAAGAGGATTAATTAAAGAAGGTGGCAGGGGAATCTCATCCCAGAGAGAAGAAAAGGCACAATTGTAAAAAGATATAAAACTTTGCCATGTACTGGAGTAAAAATAAGTAGTTGTATATAGTCTCCTGATGACGTTCACACTAACCTTCCAGTAGCAGTCTGATTTCTCAATCCTACCATCCACTTGAAGGGAAATGTCATTCTTTTTCTGTCACAACATCTCATCTCTCCCAGATCAATGTATGCATTGTGAAATATGGCCACTTTGGCTTCATACTCTGGTCTCCCAGAGAGAGGTTAACGTTTCAGCTTAATGGTTACAGCAAAGATCACCCAGAAAATTTCAACCAATTTCAAGCGGCCAAGAGGGTAAGAGGCTCACTTTACTAATTGCACATTTGCTCTCTCTCTGCATCTTGTCCCACTCATCTACATGTTCTCAGCTCCATGTGACCTAAAATCAAACAATACAATACCCCTAAATGCCAAGTGACCTGCCAGCAGTGACTTGCATTTAGGGTTTTTTTTTTAATTTATATCTTAAAAACAGTTTACCCATTCTATTTTACACTCTCTAAAGTGAAATTATTAGAAATCGTTAGAATGTCATTAGTGTTGACTTTGAATGGTATTCTCATAAACCATGATGAACAACACATTTTTTCATAGGTCCAGATTGTTTAAATTCTTTTTTTAAGATTTTATTTATTTACTAGAGAGAGAGAGACAGCACAAGCAGTGTCAGGGAGAGGGGCAGAGAGGGAGGGAGAAGCAGACTTCCCACTGAACTGGGAGCCGAATGTGGGACTTAATCCCAAGAACCTGGGATAATGAGCTGAGCCAAAAGGAAACGCTTAACATACTGAACCACCCAGGTGCCCCAGAATGTTTAGATTTTGTTGCAAGTTCTTATCTGTGCTTTATGGTGTGGGGAGAAGTTTTGCAATTTCCCTCTTTATTGTACTAGATTTCTCAAAGTTGCAAAAAGGGAATTTTTATTCTCTTTCTTTTACTATCTTAAATCTGTTTAATGGGCAAATGAAGTGATTCTCTCCTATCAACCAAAAGATTAATAGAACATTGTGTTAGAGTTGGGGTATACAAATAAATACCAGATTACATATGGCACTGAACTTTACAAGAAATGTAAGGATGCAGTCCATGATTAATTTTTCATTAGTTCTATGAATTTCATGGAGGATGAGATCATAGCAGAGAATTTTTAAACAATGAAATGAAGTGTTTTGAATTATAGAGAGGTAAAGTGAATTCAGGAGCTCTTGTTAGGTAGTTTGGATTAACAGTCTTTATGTTTCTTCCTGCCTCTGAAGTAGAGGCAAATTGCTAGAAGAGCCACTCATATACCTATGAGCTAATTTTAGGAGGAATAAAATATTGGAATAAAGTCCCATTTTTTATTAACATATAATGTATTATTTGCCCCAGGGGTACAGGTCTGTGAGTCATCAGGCTTACACATTTCATAGTTCTTTTCATAGCACATACCCTCCCCAATGTCCATTACCCAACTGCCCTATCCCTACATTCCCACCCCCCAGCAACCCTCAGTTTGTTTCACAAGATCAAGAGTCTTTTATGATAAAGTCTCATGTTTGATTGCTATAAGTTTTTCAGGGTTAAAAGGCAATTTCTAAGCAGGACAGCTTCATTCAGGGAGAAATTTATCTAATCTAATCATCATGATTTGAAACAAGTTCTGGATAGCAGTTTTTGCTTGTTTGTTTGCTTACCACCTGTCATTTCATAAGAGACCCATGTTTCTGGATCTTAAAGGATTTTATTTTCAAGAATTTCCTTGTATAATGCAAATTTTACTTAACTGATACTTTAGGTTTACTAAATTATTTTCACACTTAGTTGGTAGTGTTGTTTGAGTAAGATTGATGAAAATAAGTCTCATAATAATTTTGAGTTCTGGAGAGTTAGAGAGATCTTTGGGAGAGGGAAGAGTTTGAAGCCATAATATAGTCTGAATATACAAGACATCCAATGGTCAAACAGAAAACACCTGACATATTTTGGTCAGAAAGATCAGATATTAAAGAAAACTCAGGAAAATCCTTGAACTAGATTGATGATTTCAATCTGAAACCTCATTTCTTATTGACAGAGTATAATAAAGCTTCAGCCTACCTGTCTGACAGACCAGATCACATGGTATTTAGGAACCAATCATTTCTATAGTGGATGACAGTAGTTGGCATAGTGGGCTAACCTCCTGATTTTTCAAGTCAGACCATCTGGATTCCAATTTTTGCTCTTTTGCTACCAAGCTAGGTAGCCTTAGACAAATTACTTAATCTCTCCAATTGTCAGTGTAAACTTGGGATTTTGCTAGAGTGGCAGAAAGGAAACAAACCTGTAATAAATATAATGACTGCTTTCCTGGGAATAGAAATAGTACCATAAGAAATAGAAGCAACTTGGGGCGCCTGGGTGTCTCAGTGGGTGAAAGTGTCTGCCTTCAGCCCAGGTCATGATCCCAGAGTCCTGGAATCTAGCCCCATATTGGGCTGTCTGCTCAGTAGGGTGTCTGCTTCCCTCCCTATCTCTCTGCCTGCCTCTCTGTCTACTTGTGGTCTCTGTCAAATAAATAAAAATAAAAAATCTTAAAAAAAAAAAAGAAAGAAAAAGGCAACTTAGTTTGCTTAGAGGAGTTGGAGAAGGCTTCTGAGAAGAGATAAATTGAACTAAGATCTAAATCATATGTAGGAATTTGCTATATTTGAGTTGTGAATTTCATGCAATGAAAACATCATACAAAGGCAAGAAGGTATGACAGAGCATGGAGACAATAAGGAATTTAATATGGCTAGAGTATAAAAAGCAAGAGGGACATAATATAAACAAAGAGGTAATGGGGAACCACAAATTATTCAGAGCAGGGGAGTAATACTATTCGATTTTCTTGTTGGAAAGGTCACTCCAGTGACACTTTGAATGAAGTCAAAATAATATTACAAAATTCTAACTGAGCATTGACAAGAACTTGAATTAAGGCAGAAGATAGAAAATAATAGACAGATATAGGAAATATTTATGAAATAGAATCAATAAAACTCAAAAATAATAGGATGGAAGAGAGGAAGAAGGAAACATTCTGGAATAATTTCTAAGTTTCAGCTGGAGCATCCTGGTAGGTAGTGTTGAGCATCACTGAAGTTTAGGACCACAGCTGTGATGCAGCAGACTGACCCAATGGAGCCACGAGAAAACAGAACTGTCTTCCCAAGGCCATGAGCAGCTATTGCAAGCATTTCTATGAAGAAGCACTAAAAGAAAGCAAATCTCCAATAATGAAAAATTCGTACCTAACAAGCAGCAACAATAAAAGTTAAAATTATACAAATACAACTCTTACTGAAGTCTGCATTTTGAGCAGCTGTAGAGCAAAAGTCTCACATTTCTGTAATCAATATGAACATGGATGGATAAAAAGCCATTAGCCTCAAAGATGATCAGGCAAAGAAGGGAGTACAGTTACCCTGATGACTGAGAATGCCCTCAACCCCATCAGATTAAAAATTTCAATTCACGGTACAGTGATGAAAAACTGAGAGCTGCCCAATTCTTAGTGTTATCTGTAGTATGTTATTTATAACCAAACGCAATTTATTGTTCAGTAAAATCTACATGGTTATCATTTGATAGAATAGATTAAAATACTCTTAATAAAAGTTGTTTTCTTTGTGAAAAACAAATTAAACATTTCAGACATCTTTTTTTTTTCAGAGTTCCAAGATTCATTGTTTATGCACCACACCCAGTGCTCCATGCAATATGTGCCCTCCTTAATACCCATCACCAGGCTCACCCCTCCCCCTACCTGCTTCCCCTCCAAAACCCTCAGTTTGTTTCTTAGAGTCCAGAGTCTCTCATGCTTCATCTCCCCTTCTGCTTTACCCCAATTCACTTTTCCTTTCATTCTCCTAATGTCCTCCATGTCATTCCTTATGCTCCTCAAATAAGTGAAACCATGTGATAATTGACTTTCTCTGCTTGACTTATTTCACTCAGCATAATCTCTTCCAGTCCTGTCTATGTTGATACAAAAGTTGGGTAGTCATCCTTTCTGATGACTGCATAGTATTCCATTGTATATACATCTTGAAGACAGTTATGTGACTGAGAAGTCAACTGACAAATTTTCCCCAACCTAGAGAGACCAGACCAGTAACGCCTCCCAACAATTTGAAAAGCCATTCAAAATAAGGATATTTCTTCCTTGGTAAGCTGAGGTGGAAGTGGAGAGTTACCAAAAATAAGGTTTTGTTTGTTTGTTTGTTTAGGGTTTGTTTTAATCCCAATACCATGCCTAGGACTTGCCCTATTCTTTGACTATAAGACTAGAGTGTCTTCTACAAATCTTTGAACAACTCCCAATAGAAGTCCAATATTAGCCTGATAGTAATGAGAAAACTTTTTTTTTTTTTTTAAACCAGAGAGTGATCAAATGAAATCAGAGCTTGACAGGATAGATCTTTCAGTTAGTTGTAGTGGCTGTTGGGTTACATGTGTAGTTTCAAGAGAGGGTCCTAGGTAGCTTTATGCTTCAATGTCTCCACCTACAATATTGTGTGTCTAACAAATGTCTGACTGCATTCTGTGAGAAAGTAGAAGGCAGCATGCTACAGCATCAGATGTAGTGCTATCCCTTTTCTGACATGAACAGAAAAGGGAGCACAACGGTGCAAATTCAACTGGATAGGACCAGTATAATTTATCCTTAGACTGAAATCTCCTGATGATAGAGCACATTTCTATTAGGTCTGCTTCTTGAATTAACACCAAAACATATCAAACAAATCCAATAAGTAACAAACAAGGAAATTACTTTTGCCTTTGCAGTTTCTCATTACTCTTTAAGTCCTTCTAGTGGGCACATATTTACTAGACCACAGATGTAAACATACTGAAATTTCATTTATTTTTTTTAACAACTAAACTAAAATGTCTTTTCTGAGCCTCCATTCTGTCTGATACAGAAGCCTTAATCTAAATGCTTATAGAAAACCCTCTTAACTTAATGATTTATCAGTTTTCTCATTCAGGTTTAAAACTCAGTCACTTCTAGTATGTTCTTTCTCTCTTAGCTAGAGCTGGTTCTAAACACGCTGGCTTATTCAGTGGAGTAATTGCCAAACCATCATCTCTCTTCCACATTTCATCCCAAAGGGGCAAAAGAACATAAAGATGTTCTTCAATATTATTACAATAAAGTACTGGAGAAATAAGGAGGTTTGGGAAGCTCTTTGGTGTTTGGACAAGTTTCAGGGACTCTCCACAGGGCTCACCATCACCTTGGATGCCAACCAAGAGTCAAGTATAGGTGAATAATGCTGCTGTGAATATGGGTACATGGTATCTCTTCAAGACCCTTCAGTTCTTTTGAGTATATAACTAGAAATAGATCTGCTGGATTATGTAGTAATTTTATTTTTAATTTTTTCAGGAACCACTGTAATGTTTTCCATAGAAGCTCCCCATTTTACATTCCCTGCCAACAGTGCACAAGTGTTCCAACTGTTTTACATCCTTATCAACACTCATTATTTTCTGCTGTTATTGTTTTTTATACTAGCTATCCCTATAGATATAAAGTGATATTTCATTTGTATCTCCCCAATGATTAGTGATGTTCAACACTTTTCATGTGACTTTATTGGCCATTTTTGTATCTTCTTTGGAGAAATAGCTATTCAAATTCTTTGCTCATTTTTTTAATCAAGCAATCTCTTTCTCTTATTGTTGAGTTTCAGGAGTTCTCTCTATATCTTGGATACTAATCCCTTGTCAGATAGATGATTTACAAATATTTTCTCCTATTCTATGGAAATCTTATTCTGTCAATAGTGTCATTTGATGCACAAAACTTAAAAAATTTTCATGATTTCCAATTTCTCTATTTTCCCCAGCAACATTGGTTGAAAATACTGTCCTTTTGTCCTAAATGGTCTTTATACTCTTGTTAAAACCATTTGACCATAGAGCTGAAGGTTTATCTCTGGACTTTCTTCTATTACATTGATTTATATATCTGTATTTATGCAAAACACACTGTCTTTATTAGTGTAGCTTTCTAGTAAGTTTTGAAATCAAGAAGTGTGAGTCCTTCAGGTTTGTTCTTATTTTTTAGGATTAATTTGTCTATTCAGGATCACAATAGATTCCATGTGAATTTGAGGGTGGGTTTTTCTATTCCTGAAAAAAATAATATTACTGGAATTTTGACAGAAATTGCATTGGATCTGTTGACCATTTGGGGCAGTATTCACGTCTTAGTAATATAAAAGTCTTCCAGTCAGCGAACATGAATGTCTTTCCATTTACTTTTGTCTCTTTTAATTTCTTTAGAAATATTCTATAATTTTTGTTGTATAGGTCTTTTACATTTTGGTTAAGTTAATTCCTAAGTTTGTAAAATGTTTTTAATGCTATTGTTTTCTTAATTTTTTTTTCAGATTTTTCATTGTTACTGTATATAAAGGCAACTAATTTTTGTGTGTTAGTTTTGTACCCTGCCACTTCACTGAACTCATTTATTAGTTCTAACAGATTTTTTCTGGACATGTAAGGTTTCTAACATGTAAAAGCATATCATCTATGTTCACATAATTTACTTCTTTCTTTCCAATTTGGATGCACTTATTTCTTTTCCTTCCCTGATTGCTCTGACTAGGACTTCCAATACCATGTTAGCAGAAGTAGAGAAAGCAGGCCTCTTTAAAAAACTTTTAGACTTAAAAAAAAAAAAAACTTTTAGACTTTTATGATTGAATATGGTATGCTGTGTTTTTTTTTGTATATTGTATTGAGGTAATTTCCTTCTCTTCCTTGTTTGTTGAGTGTTTTTAATCATGAAATGGTGTTGAACTTTATCAAATACTTTTTTTCTGTATAAAATGGGGTGATCATGTGGCTTCCCAACCCCCGTATTTTGTTGATATGGTGTATTATTCTGATTGATTTGGGTATGTTGAACCATCCTTGCATTCCAGAAATAGATGCTACTTGGCCCTGGTATATAAAACTTTATATGCTTCTGAATTTGGTTAGCTAGTATTTTGTGAGAATTTTTGTATCAATTTTCATAAGTATATTGGTCTATGGTTTCCTTTTCAATGCTGTCTTTCTCAAGTTTTATTTTTGTTTTTCTGAATGAGCCATGCTTTCCTATTTCTATGTATTCCTTGTGATTTTTTTGTTGTTGTTTTTGAAAACTGAATATTTGAAACTAATAATGGAGTAACCCTGGACATTAGAGTCTCCCCTTCCCTATAGTTTGCTGTTGTTGCTTTTAATTGTTGTATATTACTTCTGTGCCTGAGGTATAAACTTGGGGTCTTCTCAGTTCTTTTATGAGCCTATAACTTCCCCTAGATGTGTGTGATGTCTTCTAATTTCCACCAAAAATGAAGGGAAAATTCTTCTCAAATGAATTCACTTCAGCCCAAGAGAAAGACACTTGCAGCAATGGCAGAGGTGGGACAACAATAGTTGCTAACTCATTGTCTGTATCTCTGTGATCAGAAGTGGCAATCAGTGATCAGAAGATAGATACTCTTTGTTTCTATGAGTTTAACTTTTTTAAAAATTCCATATAAGTGATATCATGCAGTATTTGTTTTTCTCTGTTTGGCTTATTTCGCTTAGCATAATGCCCTTCCAGTTCATCTATGTTGTTGCAAGTGACAGGATTTGTTTTAAAAACAAAACAAAACAAAACAGAATAGTATTTATGTGTGTGTATCACATTTTTTTAAATTCATTCCACTATTGACAGACATTTAGGTTGTTATTATAAATCCTCCCTTTCTTTACATGGCTTACATTTTTAGGTTTTACCCTTATGTTTAAAACCTGCATATGTTTTAAAAGACAACCCAGTCCCTTCTGGAATGTAAAAGTTTATAAATTATAAGCAAGAAAACTTACCACGAGCATAGCAATATATATCAGTGTATTCAACATTAGCTTTATAAAATGTAAACTTAAATGATATCTTGGGGAGGATTTATAACCTATTATAATAATCTTATCACAGTGCATTCTGTATTAGTTTAATTCTGCATCATTTTAAAAATTAAAATTACAGTAAAAACTTAATTCATTGATCAGTTTATTTTAGAGCTGATTGTTAATATACTATATTAGCAAGTGTTTCCATGCTTTCTCATTTAATCCTTAGCTGTTAAGCTTCAATATATTCGCTTGTTTTTATCTTCCATTAATTCCTGAGTACCTCTTATCTATACCTCACAGGAAGATAGTTTCTCTTTCTTTATACAAATGTTGCTTTACTTTATATTATGCTGTCTCTCTAAAACTTTGGGTATAAGCCAATCTTTTAAGATTCAATTATATTTAAATACATAAATTTTGTATTTTAAAGCATTAAGCAGAAAATACTGTGTGTGTGTGTGAGTGTGTGTGAATTGAATCATCATTTTATAAGGTTTCTAATTTACCAGTTTGTAATGGAGTTCAAGAATTTTCAATTTTGGGGTGTCTGGGTGGCTCAGTGGGTTAAACCTCTGCCTTTGGCTCAGGTCATGATCTCAGGGTCCTGGGATCAAACCCCCCTTCGGGCTCTCTGCTCAGCAGGGGGCCTGCTTCCCCTTCTCTCTCTGCCTGCCTCTCTGCCTACTTGTGTTCTCTCTATGTGTGTCTAATAAATAAATAAAATCTTTTAAAAAAGAAGAATTTTCAATTTTATCTGTACTTTTAAAATTTATGTTAGGCTATTATTATTACTATCTTTGTTGCATTTTTTTCAAACCCAAAATATTCATTATCCTGATTGTTTCATTATAAGAAACCTTAATAGATGGTCTGTATCTCCAGCAGTTTAGGAGGGAACTTGAGAAGTTTGAATTAAGGTTGACCTTAAGTATTAACATTTACCTGAGCATGTCAGAACAAGCAATTTGGAATTCATTTAGTGGGTGATGTTGGAAGGCAAAAGATGGATAGAGAATTGGTTATTTATTGGAGAGCTAAATTGTAGCTTCAGAGTTTGAATAAACTGTAAAAGAGGAATCTGATGTTTTGCTGTATGCTGGCATTGGCTGACATCAATTTGTACAGCTAAGAAACACGTTTTGTGAGGATATAGGAAGTAGGTTATTAAATGGCTCCATGAATATATACCAGAATCATAAATAACATCATGGCTATTAAAGTTGGAAAGGATTATATCTAATTATATCTAATATAAGATTTCCATACTTTTGATTAAAAAACGACAGACATAAAAATAAAGTGATTTATGAAAAATGAAGTAATTTCTTCAGGGATAAGTGTATTTGTAGCAATGTTTAAATAAGAATTTCACTTAGCTTTGTCCAAATATTAAATCTCTCTCTCTTCTAAACTCAAAACAGAAAGATTTGCTCCAAGTCCTCCTATTTAACACTCCACTATTTCTATGATATACTTCTCACTCTCATTAAACATCTCAGAAAGAATGTCAAGAGGATACCAATAAAGATGTCCACACTTGTCATTTCCAAGACCGAAATCAGTTTCAAAATAGAGCATGCATGAGACAAACTGGCTAGAACTTTGGCTAATTTTGAACTTTCATTTTCCTTTGGAGTTATTGTCCCTCATATTTTCCTTTCAATTTACACATTTGCTCAAACATATTTTGTATCCAGTCTTCTGAAACAATTTTCCTAGTTTTTTTTTCTTTACTAAGAATGAGTGATATTTTATCAGTGATTGAATTTCCCATAGACAAGTTAGTTCTATAGTAATATAGTTTATGGTTCTATAATTAAAATTTTTCAGTGGGAAAACATATCAACCACACTTTTGCTACTTAAGCATGTTCCATAGATCAGCCGTAATGACATATCTGGAATCTTGTTAAAAATGCAGATTCTCAGGTTCTGTCCCAGAATTTTTTAATAAGAATTCACATTTTAACAAGAAATCTAGGGGATTGCTATACACACAAATGTTGGAAATTTACTGACAAAGATCAATAATTTTTGCAGATACCAATATACCCACAGTAAAGCTCTGTTATTCGTAATTTCCAGTAAAAAGAATAATAAAATAAAAAAGGAAACTGCTAAACCTGGGACATCACATATAAATGGGTTAGATTCTTGAAATTTTTTATAGTTCCCTCTGTTATTAATTTAGGTAAAACAGCACTCTTGTCTTCTCCAAAGCAGCATTATCTATGTTAACAACATAGAGTTTTCATATTGCAATAACCAAAGTTATGCAGATTTCCAGAATCATAGTGGTTATTTAAATTACTGAAAGAGGGGCACCTGGGTGGCTCAGTGGGTTAAGCCTCTGCCTTTGGCTCAGGTCATGATCTCAGGGTCCTGGGATAGAGTCCTGCATCAGGCTCTCTGCTCAGTGGGGAGCCTTCTTTCCCCTCTCTCTCTGCCTGCCTCTCTGCCTACTTGTCAAATAAATAAATGATCTCTCTCTCTCTGTCAAATAAATAAATGAAATCTTAAAAAAAAAAATTACCGAAAGAATGAAAAATGGCCACCCCAGGGTAAGGTTATAGGTAAGAAGTGGGAAGAAATGGTGCAGGAGACTGAAATGTAAGAAAAATACTTTTGAAAATTAATCATTCATAATAAATTCATGTTATTATCACATAAATGGAGTATCCTGTAGACCTGAATACTTCTACTCTTGGAACACATGCTCCTCTAATAGTTTTGTCAACATAAACATAGATATGTTGGTCAAAGGAATATCCATTTTGATTTCTATTGTATTGGCGAATATATGTCTTTGAATTGATTGGGTATTTGTAATAAGTCAAAGTGATAATTCTTTTAACATGTTTGGGAAAGAAATTTGGTGAAAGAGGTGTTGAGATGGCCATAGTTTTGCTTATTTTTAACTGAGTTTGCTCCCAAAAAACACCCCTTTAGGGAGTTAGTAGGTTACCTGTTTACTGCAACAATAGTCTATTATGGTGGTGGGGAGGGAGACCTATTTTAAATGATTTCTATATTTGAGTAGCAGCATGGCATATCTTCCAATCTAGGGAGTCTGAATGATAAGTCAATGAGAAATTCTATAGATGTCTTTTTTTTTCCCAAAGATTTTATCTATTTACCTGACAGAGAGAGAGAGAGAGAGATCACAAGCAGGCAGAGAGGCAGGCAGAGAGAGAGGAGGAAGCAGGCTACCTGCTGAGCAGAGAACCCAATGCGGGGCTCGATCCCAGGACCCTGAGACCATGACCTGAGCTAAAGGCAGAGGCTTAACCCACTGAGCCAACCAGGCGCCCCTCAATGAGAAATTCTAAAGGGACTGATGAAAGTCATCATATAATTCATCATATAATTCTAGTTAATGAGGACAATGATGTGCCACTCATCTCTTCAGCAGATACAGGTGAACAAGTATCCACTATTGTAATAGTTTGGTTATAACATGTAGAAAAAGGGTTATGAAATGGAGTTTCATTTCTAGGAAGAAACACATTGCTTATACGCTTACACCAGCACATGCCACAGCTGAGGAATTATAATTGAAAGGTCTTAATTTAGAAGATTGTCTATTTTAAATGGCTGTTGTTCCTATCTCTAGTTTGTATTCAACTCCAAATAGAATGAAGGCTCTAAACACACAGGTGTAATGGGAGTGGCTACAAGAATTATTATTTTCCTACATACAACAAATGTTAGTCATTCAAGAGCAGAGGACATTATCATTATAAAGGCTTGTGGAGACTTAAAGGGCATGAAACAACATCAATTTCTATGCTGCCTTTTCAAACAAGGCTGCAAAAAGGAACAGAGAATCTAGCTGTTTTTAACAAAATGAGAAGGCCAAAATAAATGTTCCATTAAAAGAAATCATTTGACTTAATGTGTTATCCATGTTAAAGTACTCCATAAGTATGTGCTGAGATAATGAATAATGAATGAGTGAATAGGTTTAGTATCAATAAACTCAAACTTAAAGAAAAGTTCTTTACATTATCTTCTATTTAAATAAAAATGATAAATAATTACTTCAAATCTTTGATTAATAAGCAAGTGTACTAGTCAGTTAATAAATGCTGATATTCTATTCATTCAGCAGGAAGTTGTTAATCTCCTACTAAATGTCGGGCATTGTCTTAGACTCTTAGGCTCATACTCACTGACGTAAGAAGCTCAGAGTCCAGACAGAGTGCAATTAATGCTATGTCTATCTCTCTCCATTATACACAAGGCACTTATTTTCTTAGCTGCTGGGAGAGCTGATGACTCTGACCTGGGTCCCTTTGAGAATTTCCCTTAGCTGAAGACACCTTTTGATGTAATGTCATACTCCTTCTCCACAGGCAGTCCACGTCCAATGACCACTTGCTATGAGTGAGCAAAATCCTGGCTCCCTTGCCTCAAGGCACATAACTGTGAAGAACAATCCCAGGCTGCCCAGAGCTTACTGGGCATTTGGCTGAAGGCTGTGTTGTAACTGACTTTCACCATGATTCCTTTTGCCAAAACCTGTATTCCTTATTCCCTAATTAGTATTTCTTCCTAGAGCTCCTCTGATAAACTTCCTGTGAAAAAAGTCTCCATCTCAGAGTCTATTTTGTGGCAAACACAAACTAAAAGACTATATCTGGAAGATGTCAGGTCTGAGAGAATAGGATTTTGGAGACAGCTGCAGGGCAATGAAATGCCATCACTAGTGTAAATGGAGCACTAATTGCTCTTGGGATGTTGTAGGAGTACAACTGTCAGGATTTTCATGAGCGGTAAGCTAGGATAGGACACTGGTAGGAAAGAATGTACTGGCAAGTACAATATCTCGAGCTTTTAAGAGGATACACAAAATATTAACCATATGGGTAAGAGGAATGTTATGACTCCTTTTGAGTGACCTGGGAGAGAAAGACTGAAAAGTTTAGGTTACTGAATCACCAATAAAGCATGAAGATTAGAGCTGCTCTTTGGCAGCATAATGAAATTCCTATCTTCTGGAACCGCAGCCCCAAAAAAGCTGAGGGTCAGGCTTGGGACATACTTATAAGAGTTTCAGAGCTCCAAGGAAAGTTGAAATTCCTGCCCCAACACATGTGCTATGCTAAGATCATTGTCTTGGGCAGGGAAGAATTAGGACCTTAAAATTAATTAATTAATTAAAATTTTGAAGTAGACTCCATGTCGCATGGAGCCCAGCACAGGGCTTGGACTCACAACTCTGAAATCAAGACTTGAGCTGAGATCAAGAGTTGAAAGCTTAACTGACTGAGCCACCCAAGTGCCCTGGAACCCTAAAATTTACAGTTGAGTATATGTCAGATGATGAATTCAAGGCACTGGAGAACAAGAATACCTTGAACTCTGTGAACTTGTACCAAGTACAAGAGTACCAAGTACTCTGGAACTTGGATCCCAGAAGGCTGTGAAGACAAATAATAGAACACAGTGCCCCATGGTTGTGATAAATGGGCAATCAAGTAGATAATCAGGAAGTTAAGCATTGTTATCTTCCCCAACAGCCACAATGCCCCATGTACCTTCTATTACTAAGAAAAAAGCATAATGCATAGTAGGCCTATTTAGGTTTTGTAGGCAGTATACTCTAATTTGGAAATATATTGCTCCAGCCCAATTTCCAAGTGACACAAAAGGCTGTCAGCTTTGACTGTTTGATGGACCACACCCAGAGGAAAAAGTCCTGCAGCAGGATCAGGGCACAATGCAAGCAGCCCTGCTGCTATAGATCCTATGATGTAGGAGTATTAGTGATGAGAAAAATGCTGTGCAGGGTTTATAGCAAACAAGTAGAAAAATCCCCAACCCAGACTCCTAAGGTTCTGGACAAAGCCATGCCATATGGAATAAATGGTTTGCTACTGGGCCCTGATATAAAACACATGACCCTGAGATGACAATAAACTATGAGTCCAGAACTGCCCATCTAAGAATTAGGTGGAGTCAGACACATGAACCCATAACAAGTTCAATAATGATCCACTGTATGATGGAAATGGGACACCAGAGGTCTCTTACTGTCTAGATCAGTAAGTGATCTAATTCCCTATATGATTCATTTCTGTTTTATTGAAGCCTCTTCCTTAAATCATAGCCATAGTTATATGTGGGAAGGGGAGATTTTGATGACCTGCTGATGGAGAACAAACATGACCATATTTGGTTCATAAGCGGATTGGCTTAGTACCTGATTATGACTTAATACTATTATATACTGCTGCTGTATAGTTTCACTGGGTCTTTATGAACACATGAGTGAGGGAACTCCACCCAATGGACAGAAACTGAGGCTATACACCTGCTTATCCTTTTTTTATGTAAATAAAAATGGTGTAAGAAAGGTATGTATGTATGTTTATTTATATATCCTGAACAATAGAAAATGGCTTGGTTGATGGCACAAAGTGTATAGAAGGAGTAAGTTTACAAAACTGAGGATAAGACTTCTAGGGGAGAAGAATGTCAATGGATCTTTGGAAGTAAAAAATAAAAGTGTAGTAATCATTGCATGTTAATGAACACTACAGAGCATCCATCATGCAAAAGGCAATAAAGTACCAAGTAGATGGAATGGCTTATCTCACTGGCATTATCTAGCCTTTGGTTATCATCTAACCTGGTGTCAGTCAAATAAGGCCAAACTGGCAGTACTGAAGGTCATATGTTGGTCCAAGAGCATAGGCCCACAGACCAGGGCCAATCTAGCTATTACTAGTATCAATTATAACCATCCAGCAACAGAGACCAACAAGAACATATGATGTGGTTTGGCATTCTTCCTAAAGAATATCAAACGGCAGTTTGGTGACATGTTGATTACATTGGGCCTGTTCCATCTTGGAAGGGACGCCAATTCATCTTAACTCGAATTGATCTATATTGCAGGTATGAGGCTTTTCCTACTGAAGAGTTCTTAGACAGTGTCACTATCTAAGTGCTTATGAGTGATTGGATCTACTGATGGAATTCCATTTAACACAGTATCAGACAAAGAACTCACCTCAGAGGGGTGCTTTGGGTGGCTCAGTGGGTTAAGCCTCTGCCTTCGGCTCAGGTCATGATCTCAGGGTCCTGGGATCAAGCCCCACATCGGGCTCTCTTCTCAGCAGGGAGCCTGTTCCCCCTTCCTCTCTGCCTAACTCTCTGCCTGCTTGTGATCTCTGTTTGTCAAATAAATAAATAAAATCTTAAGAAAAAAAAAAAAAAACCTCACCTCAGAGCAAAGAAGGTATATCAGAGGATTGATGACTAAGGGATCTATTGTTTCTATCCAATACACCACCCAGAAGCTACCACAAAAATAGAATGGTCTCTTAAAACTCCAATGGGACACTAGTTTAGAGATGATACTCTAAGAATGAGGCACCATCATCTAGGAAATAATATCCCCCTTAAATCAAATCAGTAATGGAGTAATGGTTTTGTAGTGCTATTTTCAACAGGAAAAATAACATAGATTCGGGTAGCAGGAGGTAGGTATAGAAATGACTGTGCTTATTTTCAGTTCCAGTGATTTTATAGGTTATACTTCCTTTCCTCACAGCTCTGGGTTCTGCAGTCAAGATACTCTGATTAGCAAATGGGAAGCACTTACCCTAGGAAACAAGGTAAAAATTCCAAGAGTTCCCTACACCTGCCAACAGGCAACAAACCCTACACCTCGGGTTCCTTATGTCAGTAAACACTCAAGGAAAGGAGTCACCATCAGGCAATGATAAATAGCTCTGGTCATCCTTAGAAAGTGGGGCTTACTGTTACAGAGAGGGCAAGAGAATATGTTTGCAACTTTCTGGTCTACTAAGATGACTTTTAGTGTTTGTTTTCATAATGCTGAAGGTAACTGGGGAAATGAAACAGCCCGGCCAAAGAAAAGCATGGTTACCAGGTATTCAGACCACCCAGGGATGAGGGTCCAGATCAGTGGTATGTTGGAGCCAGTTCATACTGTCCTTCAAGCTAGAACCATTTTTGTACATCTCTTCCAAACTCCCTGTTCAGTGATATAACACTGGTAGCTTGAAATTAGCCACAATGAAAGTATTTACATCACAGAAATTGGCAAATGCTAGACACCAGAGTATTTATTTGTTTAGGAAGAGCCAGTTTGTCAGCATGCATGGATCTGGATTGCCTACCAGGTAAGCTGTCTAGATCAGCAGAATTGATCATTAGGTAATAGAAACTTAGAACGGGTAGTAGAGAAGGAAGTTGGTAAGAATTAATTGTAGTCTCAAAACCAGTTGCAGCAATGAGGCTGCTGTTCCTCCCACTAACTTTTGTCTTGTGAGTTTCTTCAGTAAAAGAGGTCACCAGAATGGCTGGGAAGAGATGCACAAAAAATGATTCTCAGCTAGAAAGTTGATTGAGTTTGCAGGTTTTGCTCTCCAGAGAGCACACTCTGAAACTGAGTTTAATGAGCAGGATGTTGTTTATTAAGGAACGTCTTTAGGATCAATGCTAGTGGAAGGCAGAAAGAGAAAGTAAGATTGACCCAGTGTAGAAGGCAAGCTGTGAAGCAGGCTTGGACAGCCTCCATCAATTCCATGGGGGAACTCTGAACCTGAAATACCCTATTAGACTCCTAATTCTTTGGGCTAAAACAGTCAGGCCTTAATATGCCATCTTGATCAGTCACTGGATGGAGCCCCTAAAATTTGGCCGAGACAGCTCTTTGCAGCTGAGGCAATCCCTAAAGAGACTGATCGATGACAACTGTTCAGTGATTACATTACCAGCTGCCCTGCAGCAAGTGCTTCCTTAAAGGTGAGTTTGAACAGAGCCTCTCCATGCTTACCACCTCCTCTCTTCAGGACTCATTACCCCAGCTGCTAAATGTTGGAAGCTGATGGCTGTCAGCCAAGAGTCCCTCTGAGAATTGCCCCCAACCAAAGAAAGCCTACCTGCCAAAATTCACATTCCCTTCTTGGGAAAAGCTCATATACAAAGACTGGTTGTACTGGGGGAAGGGATGCAACAGTCCAGTCCTCTTGTCTCAAAAAGGTCCACTGCAAAGCACTATCCCAGCAGGAGACCCCTCCTGGGATTGTGTGCAGCCTTTGTTGTGATGATACTACAAATTGATTTTCCCACTCCCAATTCCCTTTTCCTTTAGGCCTCCCTAAGTGCTAATCAGAGGACAACACAGGGCAATAAACATCTTCCAAGCAAATCTGCCTCAGTGTTTGTTTCCCAGGCAATCTCATCTAAAATGTGATGAAAGTCAAAGGAGCAACTATAAATCTGCAAAATAAAGGACATGACAGAGGTAAACAACCGTGCCACTGAAGCACAGTAAGAGTATTCAACCCAAACCCAAGAGGCTGTGGAAAGACAAAGGGTCAGAGCAACCTCCTGGGGTAAGATATTATCCATCTCCAGTGTTGCCCAACTAGAATGGAGCCCTTAACCCATCTCAATTATGATACTATAATAGTTAATTTTTACATGCAGATATATGTAACTGAAACCTGACTTTGTTAGCTTAAAAGAGCTAGGGGTTATTTTTTCTCATCTCTTAACAAGTTTTCAGGTAGGTAGTCCAAAGTCAGAATGGCAGATTCCTAAAGTCACCCAGTGACCCAGGTTTGCTCTCTATTTCAGCTCTATTTTTAATGTGTGACTGTTTTCCTCAAGTTCACAGCATAATTGCTGAATTCAACCTTGGTTTTCTTTTTCCATAGGAAGAATGAAAGAGAATAAGAATGGGTAAGGTCAAAGGGCAAATGGCAACCGACAAGAGTCAAATGACTTTGTCCCCTTTAAAATGTTTTTCCAAACACCTTTCCCAAGCAATTTCTGGTTCTGTCTCATCGACCAGACCAGTTCCTGGGCACACCTAACTGCCAAAGAGCCCAGGGAGCAGCTGGCCACATTGCTTCTCAAGCAAATTCAGATTCTGTTGATCAGTGAACAGATAATGGTTAGGCAGCTGGTAGTATCTGTAATAGATTACCCTAAAAGTAAAACCAAAATAAACACCAGAGATATTTATCACTGTTACTATGGATTATATATGCCTCAATAAATTTGAAACCAATGTTATCCTGTCTATTTATGTAATATCATAACAAGCTGTTTCCAAATAACTTAAAATATACTGTAATGTTTAGAACTCACTGAAATAAAGAGGAGGGAAGTTAATATAGTTGATGAACAATCAATTATATATGTAAAATAAAAAAGCTTAAGTTCATAATGTAGGAGCAATTTTTCCTTCCTTGTATCATGTTAGTTTAAATTGAAAACACTAAAGATCAGGAAAGAATCCAACTTATTCCAACTTCTGTTTAAGTAAAACTTTCCGTTGAACTCACAAACCCAATTCAATGAGCATTTTATTCACACTGTGACTTACACAGAATCTCAAAATGATTTATAAAGTTAAGTAATACAATTACACAGTTAAATAACCACAAAGGGAGAAGAAAATTAAGAGAGCTTTAGGCAACAGAGAAGACACTTCAAGAACTATATGAAAAGAAGAAGAGATAGCGTCAATGATGCAGAGAAATGCAAGAAGTTTCCTCCAGATGCCAAGAGCAATAAAGGAAAAGGCTTTGGATCCTATCTCATGAAAAAGCACCACGGAAGGAAAGGAGAAGTAATGTCAGAGGACTGGGGGAACCGGTTGGAATGGAGACAAATATTTCTTGAAATACATTTTCTAGCTACAAGCAGATATAAAATTTTAAAGAATGTTGGGTATAAAAACATCTTGAGATACTGAAGTCATTTGATAGCACATGTATGTATCCGGTTCCAAAATTCCTACCATACAACTAGACACAGTTCCCGAAGCAGGAAACATGAGAACATATGCACTTCTCAGACATGACAAGACCAGCAGTATCGGATTAAATGGGCCCTCTCCCTCCACCCTGCTGTCCTTAAACCACAGTGTTTGACGCACTAGAAATAAATTTGCTATGTAAACCTTCTTCTTTTATGTTAAGGGCAGTCCACACCTCAAAGACCATCTCTGCTGCAGGGAGGAATGCAATATATGTGGCTTGTGGGTTTGATATGTTTCTTTACTCAGCTTCCCTACCTTCCATACCCATTCCATCCAGTGTTATTCCTTCTTTATGTGGACCATTCGGCCACAGCCTATTGTCCTGGCTGATGTCCTAGTTTTGCCCTTTTGAATATGATTCTGAGGTATCATGGACACGGTACTGAATTTGAAGATAAGAAAAGGAACTTAGTAACTTTTCTCAGCTATTCTAGAGTTTATTTATCAATGTGCCCCTTCACTTTTTTGAGCTTCATTGTCCTCATCTATTAGAGAGGATAACAGTTCAAAGATCACTGAGACAGAAACAAATAAAATGAGTTTTATGGAAGAGAAGAGACAAATTAGGCATAGTTAAGAAGGAAAGATGGCATCAGCTAAGACCAAAAAAATGGCAGAAGTTTATTCCAATATTATAAGAGGAATTATATAAAACTTATGTGAGGGCTCTGAGAATTTTAAATATATACATCTAAACTAGTCAGTTCAGGAAAGTCAGTTCTAGAGGAAGTAGAATCAGTTATGAGGACCATCTTTGCAGACGGAGAAGTACCAGGGTCATCTCTCCCACATTAACTAAGCCATCCATATCTGCTTTTAGAAATCTTTAATATGGGTACCTTCTGAAAATGTTGTATTACATCATCTTATTGTAGCTAACCTGTAGGTTGTCCTCACACACCATCTTTTCTAAAAGATATTTTGAAAGTATAATCCTCTTTCATTGGCTATTATACCGGATGTCTAATTAGTGTAAAACTGTGGGATGCTAATAACAGGTAAAATTATATGTAATAGATTCTGAAATAACAGTTTTGAGTTACTCAAAACCCTGTCCTGTGCACTGTGCTTGTGTTAGAATGTGGATTTAATTAACAGTTTCTTTTGTCTTTTATTGTCCTGCTTGGTGGAGGAGGCTGGTCACCTGTGTGGCTCAGTGGGTTGGAGCCTCTGCCTTCGACTGGGGTCGTGATCCCAGGGTCCTGGGATGGAGTCCCACATCGGGATCTCTACTCAGCAGGGAGCCTGCTTCCTCCTCCCTCTCTGCCTGCTTCTCTGCCTACTTGTGATCTCTGTCTGTCAAATAAATAAATAAATCTTTAAAAAAAGAAAAAAGAAAGAAAGAAAGAGGCTAAGTTGAATTACCTGTCTACGTCAGAATGGAATAAAACCCACAATGAAGAGGGAAGAGTAGAAAGAGACAGGAGAGCCAGCAGAGTTGAGGGTGGAGAGGACATTGGGAAAAAGGGATTGACAGCTACCTGGGGAGGATCTAGTGATGAATGAGGTTTTGGGGACTCATGAGATAGGAGTAATTAAGACATTTTATTATGTGTCATGCAAAGCATTTCTCTATTTTTCCTCTTTTGTATAAAACACACCATTCTTTTCAAGCCTTTTATTTTAATGTCTGACTTGTATTTTCTTTTATAAATGACACTCTGCTGAGATCAATCATGAGACAATGTAGGTGAGATGAACATAGAGATATCTATATAGAGAAACATATTATTTATATGTATGCACGCACACACACACGAAGTTTTACAATGGTGGAAGGTTATGACTTTAGGAAAAGAAATACTGACATACACTTACAACAACTTTAGAGACACCATATGTCTTGATTCCTCTGGGACCTGTGATAATTTCCAATCAGAGTTCAGCACTGACAATCCAAGACTGTTCTAGTAGTGTTTCTAATGAAACAGAAGGATTAAATGGAACAAATAATGCCTAGAGCAATATAAAGAAATCAAATTCTAAAAACAAAACAAAACTCACCCAGCTCCTATGACCACATCATAAAACTTGCCTTTAAATCTTATTTCTCCTTCTTTGAAAGAAGGGAGTATCCATATGAGGAATTTTCCCTTCTAGGTCTCTCTGGCTACCAGGTTGACCCTTCCTCTGAAAAATTCCTGAGGCCCCAAATGTACCATTTACAATAAATTATAATCCAAAGCTCATAATTTTAATTGCTTTAGGATGATTTCTTTCACCTCAGTTTGTTGTTCTCCTTGGCTTCCACATGATGTTTTCCTAAAGTTTGTTATCCAACAGAGTTTGTTTATTAAAAATGTTGCAGTGAGAACAAGATAGTGATGGATATAAAGAGCCAGAAGGAGTCACTATCACTGAAAATTGCTTTAGTCAGTGCAGTTAAGTGAAAACATATGTTGATAAGAGTCATATTTTTCAGTAAAGCATATTCTGTAGCTTAATTTGTTCTACAAGCCCAACCTCCTCCTCCCACTGTTTCTGTCTAAGCACAGTATTACTTTCTCTCTTTAATTATCTTAACAGCAGCCTGTAAATAAACACAATAGCTTAATTGTACTTATTTGTGAGCTATCTGTTTTAGTGTGGTTCTAAATGATTACCTTTTCCAATTATTTTTGTGAAGCTGCTGCTCATAAAAATAAGATAAAAGCCAGTGGCTATAGTTACAAAGAGTTGAAGAGTACATTAAGAAAAGCAGAGAACTGCATTTTAGGAAGAATGGGAAGAGCTTCAGATACCGGCTAATCCTACCTACCAATTCATCACCCTCGTTAGAGACTAAGGCCTAGGTAAAGGACTAGCCAAAACATTCATTGATTATTTGCTGTTTGTTGCTGAGATGTCACAACTCAGACCTCCTTAGGAATTGTCCATAGAGGAGGATTCTATCTCACTCAGGATTACGCTCCTTTTCTGGAACATCCCAATCAAAGACTAGTCTCAGTTTCAGACATCTCCAAATGTTCATACAAGCTCTAGGACTCCCTTTGAGATAAGCCAAGGCCTTTGCTCCAACTGCACCATAATTCAACTTCTTTCTCTACACAGTCCTGCTTCTCTCTTTCCTCCCAGTAAGTGTTCCCAGTAGCATTCCCCCAATAAAGAGTCTGCATAGAAATTCCCACCTCAGAGTTCATTTCCAAAGGAATCCAGTCCATAGCACACAGTGGGACAATCTAGTAGTAGTCTAATTGCCACCTTCAGAAACTAATGAATATTCTAAAGTATCTGAATTTTTAATCACATTTTAAAGCTCAGGAGATTAAAGAAAATAATAAAGTGACTAATTTGAATTCCTAATCAATTACTCCTCAGCATTAAACTAAGAATTATAAGTTCTCATATCGTTGGAAGTTAGGCAAAGACTAGTTTCTGAACTCAGTCACTTGTATTACGCAAAGATTTACTGAGTCTCTGCTATGTATCCCACATAGCGAAGTAAGCTAAGAATGTTGAGACAAATATGATAAAGGCCCTGTTATCAAGGAGCGGATATTTAATCAATTATTTGTAACAAAGTGTGACAATAAAGCAACTGAAGTATGTATCATAAAGATATAAGACAAAGGAAAAATGATTTTTTTAGTTTTGGTGATTCCAAGGAATCTTCATATAGAAGATATTTTAGGTGTAACTATAAAAATCAGTAAAGAGTTAATAGGGTAGGAAAAAAAAGGGTGGGAAGAGTAATTCAGGCAACTATAATATCATGTACAAAGGCACGGAGACAGTAAGGACATACTGTGGATTAAAGGAGATGGCTTAGAATTGGAAGAAAAGAAAGAATTCTGAAACATCCAAATCCATACTTTAAAACTTTAAGAAGAACACTGGGTCCTTACATTCCAACTTTTGGAAATTTATGCAATGCCATAAAAATAAAGTAATGAGCCCCACGATTAAGTAACTTGTTCACATTGGTGAAAAATCTAAAACAGTAATTCAGGTCACATGTATTCAATATTTCAATTTAGTGTTTTTCCAATACTTAAAGCATAAAAATTCTACCACAATTCTACTCCACTCTAGAGGAACGAGACATATAATGGTGACTTGGTTGGGATTACAATAGCCAGTTGTAGTAATTTCTTTTCATGCCATTTTAATAGAGTTTTTAAGAAATTCTGCAGTACCCCATTCATCCTAAATTTTATCTTCTGAAGATTTCTTTCTAAATTATGTTACTTGTCAAAATTATGCCTTGAAAGGGTGCCTAGGTAGCCCAGTCTGTTAAGCATCTTTGTTTTGGCTCAGGTCATGATCTCAGGGTTGTACAAGCGAGCCCAGAGTGGTTCCAAGTTTAGCACTGAGTCTGCCTGGGATTCTCTTTTCCTCTTCCTCTTTCTTTGCCCCTCCCCCCACATGCAGACATTTACTCTCTCTGTCTCAAATAAATAAATCAATAAACTCTTTTAAAAAAATTGTTCCTTTGATCATCTCTGACCCCAGAGATGTGTGCTCCTTTGGATCTCAGAACTGAGTCTTCAATAGGAAGGCACTTGAGGGCCTGGCTTCAAATCATTCTTAATAGAAGTAGAGTATAAATAGACCCAAGTCAATCATACTGAGTTTTTTAGGCCTCTTTTTTCTTATTTCCAACAATTCTGGTTACTTAGAGACATGAAGACCAAATGCTGAAAATTTCTCAAGTTACAGATTCTCAAAAGATAAGTGGATAAGGCAGGTAGAGGCAGGCGTCCAAAGAACTCTGTCCTCTGACCTCCCACAAATAGAGTCCATACACATACATAGTCATGGTTAAAAACTAAAGTGCCGGCTGTATAAACTAACTGTAACATATATGAACTCTCAGAGAGGTTTGTGATGAAAATAGAGGAGAACAAAGAACAGTTAGTAAAGAAAAAAAAATAATCCAATAGCAAGAGATGCCTGGGTTATACCAAAGAGCTATAAAGCCTTCTATTAAATGAGTTAAAATTAATAATATTTGGAAGATTTTATTGAAAAATTTAAGTATATTGAAAAGTTTATAATAGAGTTTATAGTGGTATTATTGACTGATCCACTCATTTTGAAACTGTTATACCTGAGTTACATATAAAAATGCATCATTGCCTTTAAATGAGAGAGCTTCAAAAAGAGACTCACTAGGATTGCCTTGGTGGCTCAGCCAGAAGGTCAGTTAAGTCACGGCCTTTGGCTCAGATCAGGATCCCAGGGTCCTGGATGAGTTCCACATCAGGCCACTTACTCAGCATGGAGCCTGCTTCTCCCTCTGCCTGCTGCTCCCCCTGCTTGTGCGCTCTCTCTCTCTCTCTCTCTCTCTCTCTCACACACACACAAACAAATAAATAAAATCCTTTTTTTTTTTTAAAAAAAAAAAGGAGGCTCACTGAAAAAGAGTCAAGTTACTATCTTTTTTACAGAGATAAGTGATATATTTATGTCAAGTGAATTATCAAGTGGAAAATCCCAGGGAATCTATTACAAATTAGCCGTTCTAATGAGATAAACACTAGATAGCACAATCAATATTTTCATATATGATATCACATAGTTTTATAACACATAACTGTTACAATAATTAAACCAATGAAAATATTAACAGAAATTACACTCAGTATTGGGCACATTTATAAAAGTATGTATCAGTTACAGTATATTTATAACTATAATTAATGCATAAAATGAGAAGGATTTGACTTTTCTTTACAGAGTGCTGGCTGACAACCATTCAAGGAGAGTTGAGACACATAAAGTAAATATTTAGATAAAAATGTGTGTTCATGTATATGGCATTACTATATCAGAAAATCCAATGAGATCCAGTTTGCTAAAAGAAAAGGAAAGGAAGAGGAAAGCAGTCACATAAATGATAATGGATCTAAAATGATATAGTAATTTTTAATTCAGAAAAAGAGTTCTAAGTTGATCACCAGTATTTGACATATATCTGTCAACTAGCATTGTTAAAAATACACATGGTTTACTGTGATCTAGGAATGAGAATATTATCATGCTTTTCATTAAACTCTAAGAGAATTTAATTCTGACTCTATTATATTGATTAATAGTTAACATATGGAATTTTATTTAATTCTGATAAAAATTTTAGTCAAAAACTTAAGATAGGTAGTCACTCCAAGTTAAGTAAAAGGTTCAGGCTATATTTTTATTTAATGTAATAAAGTTTAAAATACCAGTATTGAGTATCTGCAATTTTTTTGGTAATTTTTAAAGAAAGAATTTATAAATCTTTTTTAAGATTTTCATGATTCACAGTATTTTCATGTAAATCATTTCATGACTCACAGTCATGCTGGCTTCAAAATGATCAGATAGCAAGAGATTGTTAACAAAGACTTGTGAAAAATAGGTGGAAAATTGTTCATGTTAATTGTTTTGCCTACATTCCATCACAAACTGGGAATGCAAGAAGAGGGTAAAACACATAAATTTTACCATTAAAAAATAATTTAGGCAATAGTTACATAAACAAGAATGATGAAAATGATATGTTCTATAATGTCCTGCTACAAAGACTAATAACACTTTCTTTAAAAAAAAAAAGGGGGGGGCACCTGGGTGGCTCAGTGGGTTAAGCCGCTGCCTTCGGCTCAGGTCATGATCTCAGGGTCCTGGGATCGAGTCCCGCATCGGGCTCTCTGCTCAGCAGGGAGCCTGCTTCCTCCTCTCTCTCTGCCTGCCTCTCTGCCTACTTGTGATCTCTCTCTGTCGAATAATAAATAAAATCTTAAAAAAAAAAAAAGCACATTGATATCCTCAAGTGTTCTATTCCTCCACACCACTAAAGGAATCAGATGTTAATGGGGAGATGGGCTGTATGTTCTAAGTGTGCGTGTTTGTGTGTGTGTGTGTTGCGAGCATGTGCGTGCATGTGAGAAAGATAAAAACAGATATGCTAAAAGCTAATTTTACATAAGCTATTTAAAATAATTTTTAAAAGAATATTTAGACCAAATAGAAACTGGGAAAGTAGAATACAGAACTACATCTGTAAATAAATATTATATAGAAATCATGTTAAAATGTATTTTTTTAAATGACATGATAGGATGTATGTAAATGCCTGCTTTGTGGAAACAGTGGATGAAGAAAATGAAAAGCAATCCAAAAGTACCTTGTAGCTTTGCAAAAATTTCTAAGTTGTTTTCAGAAATAAAGTAGACTTCATCAAAGAGAAAAAGAATGGAAAACCTCCAATTTTGGTAAAATGGCAAAGGCTGATAAGCTTTGCCATGATAGGATATGAAAAATTATGGACGAGGTAGAAGGGAGCTAAAGGAAAGGTCTCTCATCTTCTCAAACTACCTCAGTTCAGAAACTGCCTCACATACAGCCAGAACTATTAGGGGGAAGAGAAATAGACTCAAATGCACAATGATTTCAATGATATTTAGAAGAATTCTGCCAATTACAAGGCAGGCAATTAAAAATTGCATGAAAGGTGATGCAGTTGAAGCCTAAAGAAAGTTTCAAATATTGCAAAAGAGTCATCAAAAGCAACTGATGATGTAGAGGAAGAAAATGAGATAAATGAAGAGGGAAGAGATAATAATAAATAAAATTATGTAAAATAAAATACACACCAGTCTCTATGTGAGTATCTTGGAACAAGATAAAGAGCACAAATGAAGTACTTCAGTTTTGAGATGCTATGTACCCACCTCATTAAATATACTTTCTTTTTTTTTAATTTAAATCCAGTTAGCCAACATATAGTACATCCCTGTTTTTAGATGTAGTGTTTAATAATTTATCAGTTGCATATATCACCCAGTTACTCCATCTCCCCACCCACTTCCCTTTCCTCAGCATTCAGTTTGTTCAGTTTGTTTCCCAGAGTCATGAGTCTCTCGTGGTTTGTCTCCCTGATTTCTTCCCATTCAGTATTCCTTCACTTCCCCTATGATCCTGTGCACTATTTCTTATATTCTGCATATGAGTGAAATCATATGATAATTGTCTTTTTCTGATTGACTTATTTCACTTACCATAATACCCTCCATTTCCAACCATGTTAATGTAAATGGTAGATATCTATCCTTTCTGATGGCTGGGTAATATTCCATTTTATATATAAACCACATCTTCTTTATCCATTCATCTGTTGAAGGACATCTCAGCTCCTTCCACAATATGGCTAATGTGGACATTGCTGCTATGAATATTGGTGTGCAGGTGCCCCTACAGTTCACTATATCTGTATCTTTGGGGCAAATACCCAGAAATGCAATTGCTGGGTCATAGGGTACTTCTATTTTTAACTTCTTGAGGAACCTCCATACATTTTCCAGACTCTCTGTACCAGTTTGCATTCCCACCAACAGTGTAAGAGGGTTTCCCTTTCTCCACATCCTAACCAACATTTGTTGTTTCCTGTCTTGTTAATTTTAGCCATTCTAACTGATGAGATGGTATCTTATTGAGGTTTTGATTTGTATTACCCTGCTGTCAAGTGATGTTAAACATTTTTTCATCTGTCTGTTGGCCATTTGTATGCCTTCTTTGAAAAAATGTCTGTTCATGTCCTCTGCCCATTTTTGATTGGATTATTTGTTTTGGAGGTATTGAGTTTGTAAGTAATTTATAGATCTGAATACCAGCCCTTGATCTGATATGTCATTTGCAAATACCTTCTCCCATCCCATAGGTTGTCTTTTAGTTTTGTTGACTGTTTCCTTTGCTGTGCAGAAGTTTTTATCTTGATGAAGTCCCATTTTTTAGTTCATTTTTGCTTGTGTTTCCCTTGCCTTTAGAGCCATGTCTTACCAGAAGTTGCTTCTTCCAAGGTTGAAGAGATTGCTGCCTGTGTTCTCCTCTAGGATATTGATGGATTCCTCTCTCACGTTTAGGTCTTTCATTCATTTTTAGTTTATTTCTTTGTGTATGGTATAAGAGAATGGTTCAGGTCCATTCTTCTGCATGTGGCTGTCCCATTTTTCCAGCATCATTTATTGAAAAGACTTTCTTTTTTCATTGGATATTCTTTCCTGCTTTGTCAAAGATTAGTTGACCATAGGCTTTCAAAATGGAATTATGGTTGCAATATAGTTGCTATAGGAAATGAAGATGCTTTAGATTGTGTGACCAGAGGATAGAAAACAACCATGCTTCATGAACATTTTGTATATCACTCAGCATTTAAAAAATCAAAAGGTGTTCTTTTTTCCTCATTTGGTGTGCTTTTTCTTGGTTAACACAACACATAAAATATTTTCTGATTTTTAGAAAATGCTGCAGATGTCCTAGACAGTAAATTCTCTCATGTGATTTTTAAAAGCTACAAGATTATTGAAAACATATTTAGAATTTTGATAAATTAAAGAGAAAATTACCTTGATGTTTTTATAGCTTTTATCGGGTAACATTGCCCTTTGAACAAATTACGTATAATTATGCCCCAGTGCGCATTCATTAAGTTTAGAGTCATTCTGTATACAGAGAATTTGAATTTTATTTCGTTCTTAGTTTTGGAATGGGGTTCATCTGGCATGATAATTTATTTTATTTAGTTAGTTAAGTGCAGAGTTTTATAACTAAAATGATAGACCTACTTTAGCAAATGAAGAGCCCATTTAGCAATTAAAATTCCTATTAAAAACCTGTATTCAAAACAATATGTACAATGCCAATTTTGTACATGAGGAATATTGACATGTTTTTGAAGCAAAAAAAAATGGAGTTTCATTAAAAATATCAGCATGTTTTTATGCCAATATAAAAGGCTGAGGGATAAGAGAAAAAGGAAAACTTAAAAGAAAAAAGGAAAATAAATCAGTGGCTTAAGTCCTTAAGATATAGAAGGATACATGACAAGAAGATTGTTGAATTAGGGTTGTGGATTTACAGGTAATTTTCTGTGTTTTCCCTTTTTCTAAGCTTTTCTTTATTATAGTAATAGTGTCTTTGCAAATATAAGAGAAAAAATTAAAGCAATGTATTTTTAACTCTTTACAAGTAGCTCCAAGCTTAAGACATAAATGTTTATTTAGACCAAGCTTAAGACATAAATGTTTATTTAGACCAGAGCAATAGCAGTGAGAAAGATCTTTGGAAATTCAAACAGTAGGAAAGTAGATGACTGAGATTACCTCTGCAATTGATTTTACTCAGCAAATATGATTTTTCATTAGTTTTTAAGAAACAAAGTAAAAAAAAAAAAAAAGAAACCAAGTGATTTTCCTTTATTGTTATATCATATGTGTGTATCCTACTCTCTTTCCTTCAAAGTACTCTCATAAAACATGTGTTTTTGACACCAAAGCTTAAAATCACTTTCCTTTCTAATTCTGTAAAGAAAAGAGTGAAGGAGGTCCCTCCTAACCACCTCCCGCCACCCACATTGGGGTGTTGAAAGTATTTCCCTATGTACCAAATAATCCCAGCAGGAAAGAAACAAGATCCTATACTCAGTGTGTATCCTTGGACATTTCTGACGAGTAGAAAGAAATTTCAATACCAGCAGAGTGTTTCCACAAACTGACTACATACAAACATTTTTGCTCAGGAACAAAGCTACACCCCTCCTGAAGCATCTCCTTTGCCAGTTACTTTGTTCAACGCAATTTGTTCTTGAGAAAATATTTTCCCTGTAATTCTATCCGGTCAGTGGATCCTTAAACACTCTGTCTTCTAGGTGTGGGTTGTTAAAGTTAAACCATCTGCCTTTCCAGAATATTTTGTATAATTATGTTATGGGTCAGAAAAAAATAACTTTTTCTTATTTGTACCATTTTTCTGTTGTTCACTGCTTCTCAGAAGTAGATATGTCCATTGCCCATGGCCCATCAGGCATCAACTTGATCTTTACTCTCAGTTACTACTTCATACTTAGAGAGTGCAAACTTCTATTTCACATGTGCTTTCTAAGTAAGTTATCATAATACCCACAGGGCAGCTGCATAGTTTCAGTTATTAATAATAATGTCCTGAGTGAGAAGGAATTTACTTTTTGAAGTTAGATTATTTACGTTCTCAGTTGCTACCCACACATTTTTGGGGGGTTCGGTTTTGGGGCATGTTTTATTATTATTTTTTCTTGAGTTTAAATTGTCTAAAATGTGAAGCTCAGCAGTTTCACAAGTCATATTTAATACCCATAATTCAAAGATGAAAAACATTTATGTCCTCACAAAACAATATTCTTACCAAAGTATATTTCATCTGGTCTAAATACATTTATAGTACATTAATCCTTATCAAAACCACATTGTCTTGAGTGTCACTTACTATTCTGTTCAGCTCACCCTTCCCCTTCTTTCATGATTAGCACTTTTTCAAGAAGTGTATAGCTTTATAACTGATGTTCTCTGTTTGCTATGTATTTTCTAACTAACAAAGCAAACAAAGTTTCTGGAACAGCTCCTGTCACCACTATCGACCTCACGCCAAGCCCAGAGAATGTTCTCAGGGAGGAGGCAGCCACTCCTTCCCCTGGGAAACACTAAACTAAAGGTACAAATAAACTGAAGGAACTTTAGTCCACTGAGACAACAAATATCTGTGAATCACTCTTTGCTGATTCTATTTCATCTCTTACTGTCATTCCTATAAAATAAGAAAGTCATTGTGGCTCCACAGATCCAAATCTATAGTAACAAAGTTAGGTATTATGATCAAGTATAAGTGGCCCGAAACAGAAAATTCAAATGAGTTGTCAGGTAGTGCAAGAATGTGGTATCCCCTTGAGCAAGATCTGTGGATTGATACAGCTTTTGGTTCCCAAACACAAATTACTTCCTTTACCAAGATGTTGGTATCTGAAAGATTGACACATGTGACATCTGTCTAATAAGAAAGAATGTTTCTTTATGTCTAAGAAGTGTTCTTCCCATATAAAATTAAACTTGGACACAGCTGAACAGAGGCAAAGAGAGGTCAGGAATTATTTAAGATGAGAAAAAGTGAAGCTAAACAAAATATAACATAACAAATGTATAAATAGAATAATAAATGGAATAATGAAAACATGATTTCCAACAAGGATATGGTCCATTACATCAAATGAATTTCTTACAGTGTATCACAGAATTCCAATTAAATTGTGAACCATTCCTCAATTTAAAAACAAATATTTGCATTTTCACCATGGCCCACAAGATAAAGTAAAATATATATCCCTTCATAAAATATATAAGACCCTTCATTATCTCCTCTCATTCTGGTTTTTCTAATCCCTCCATACTGTGTTACAGTCATATCAAACGATTAGTTAATCTCCAAAAATATCATTCATTTCAAAACAGTGTTCCTTCTGTCTAGAATGCTTTTGCCATTTATCTCCTTGTATTTCTTTTATATTTCCTAGCCTGATATATTTCTGCGTAATATAAAGACTATTTAAATGCTCCTTCCAGTGCAAGTTCCTTCTCTTTTAAAAAATTTTATTTTTTCAGTGTTCCAAGATTCATTGTTTATGCACCACACCCAGTGCTCCATGCAATATGTACCCTCCTTAATATCCACTACCAGGCTCTGAGGTCTCTGTAAGTTCCTTCTGATATATTCCTGTAACATATCCTACATATCTTTATTACAGTCTTTGCCACATTACCATATAACATCAACGTGTCTATGACATCGCCTAATCCATGTAAGGCTGGAGATCATATTTTGTTCATTTTAGTTTTTGTAATATTTTACGCCATATTGAAAACAAATTTTTTGTTGCTGCTGATATGTTTAAGAGAAAACAATGATTGAAGGACATCTGTTTGGATACTTTTCTCATAGTTAGTTTAGTTTGTCCGTAAGAACTATTCTAATTATTCAAAACTCATTGGCAAGGGGAAACCGTCTTAAAGCCTTCTTCTGATTAAGACTTCTAATTTTCCTATAAAGAGTACTTCTTGACATCAACTCATTTCTGATGTAGCTGTCAAGCCCCAAATTTTTCAAATATATATATATATTCCTAGTAGTGATCAAAGCAAATATGTTTCCTCAGGAAACAGTACTGTATATATCACTTAGCAATTTTTGTACTAGATACTATGAAGATACTGGAGTGCTTACTAAGTCAATAAACCACTTACGAAATGATACTACTTAGAACTATTGGTGTTGCAATTAATTCGACGGTACGATTTTCATAACATTTTGTCAGATATAACAAACAATTATCTTCTCTTTATCAGACCAAAATACTCAGATTTGAAAATGTAGGTCCACAGAGAAATCTACATATAAATGTTTATAACAGCCGTTTTCATAATTCTCAGAAAATGGAAGAATGAAGATGACCTTCAAAAACAAATGGATAAACAAGCTGTGGTACATTTATACAATGGGATACCGTCTAGTGATAAAAAGCAATGAGCCATCAAGTCACGCCTTGATGGATAAATTTTTAAAGCATGCGGCTAAGATAAAGAAGTCAGTCTGAAAAAGACTACCTAATACATGATTCCACTTATATGATACTTTGGAAAAGGCAAAATTATAGAGATAGTAAACAGAGCAGTGGTTTTCAGGGAATTGAAGGCAGGGCATTGAAAAGGGGATTTCTTTATAGTGCTCTGTAACTATTTGGAATGGTACTATAATGGTAGGTACATGATTAGAATGATCCACAGTGACTTCCTTCCAAAGATAACGATATGAAAAGGTAGAAAATAACTACACCCAGGTGACCAAAGTTAAAATCAATAGAGATAAGTCCTATTGGTAGTATATACCCTTGGTATGATGTGACGTGAATAGCATTTTTCCTCTGTGATTTTTCTCCCTGAATACATAACCCTACATATCCATGACAGAAAAAAGACAAATCCCAGTTGAGGGATATTTTGTAAAACAACTCACTTGCACTCCTCAAGAATGAAGTCAAAAACAAAGAAAGTCTGAGAAAATTTCACAACCAAAAGCAGCCTAAGGAGAAATGATGATTAAATGTAATGTACTATTTAGAATAGGCTCCTGAAACACACAAAAAAAAGACAATAGGGAAAAACAAGGGAAATCTGAATAAAGTGTGGTCTTTTGTTTATAATAAGTTATCAATATTGCAAAATAATATTGCACTAGAGAATCTCTTCTTATTAACCTGCACTTTCTCATCTCTCTCTCTCTGATATAAACACACACATATAGAGCATACACACACTAGTGACTCACACAATGCACAGAAACTGACAAACTATAGCATTGTTATTGTCCACCTTCTGTTACTCCATTCTTACTGCATTTCAGAGAAGACATAACTGAGAAAAATTTGGGGTATTTATCTACCATCTATGATAAAGGTTACCTCTAAACTACTATGCTTCCAAATGTTGGAGTCTTAAGTTAGAAAGACAAAAAATCAAAATCGTTTTTATTCTTTTATGTATCTTGTTTCTGATGAATCTTTTCAATTGATTGGGACTTTGTATGGTTTTAAAAAAGCATGTATCACAATCAGAAGGAAATTTTTTAATATTTCCATCCTTCACAGAAATGGGTTTGAATATTACTTATCTTTCTAAATCTACCCCCCCGGAAATAACTATTTATACCTATATTGTCTTAATGCATGCAGGAAAGGTTTCTAGGAAAAACATGAAGTCACAAGATTACTTTTAGTGCCTTTAATCAAAAACTTTAGACCAACAAACCAGTTAGCAGATAATGAGCATAGCATTAAGCATCCAGTTTCTGTAAAAGCTAATTCTTTGAGACTCATCTGTTGTTATCCCACGTGTGCATTTCAGAACCCATGCAATGCATAGAGTAAGTTGGTAGAGGCCATGTGTTATATTAAAGCTCAGGGAACGTGCGTGTTTCAAAACAATTGAGTGTGGCCTTAAAAAGCTAGTAAAATCAGTATGCCACCACTAGTGAAGAAACAAAACTGTGGCTGCGTAAAATTAAGCTTTTGGTTCAATTTTCCTAAAAAGCAGGCTAAGAGAACATGGGTGGCTCAGTTATTTAATCAACTGCCTTCGGCTCAGGTCATGTTCCTGGAGTCCTGGGATCGAGTCCTGCATCAGGCTCACAGCTCCATGGGGAGTCTGCTTCTCCCTCTGACCTTCTCCCCTTTCATGTGTTCTCTCCCTCTCTCTCAAACAAAGAGATAAATTTTTTTTTAAGTGGGCTAAAATATTATTGAATTAGAGAACACTTAATTTGGTGCTGAGCTTCCATTATGGAACCTGTATTCAAGTAAAACAGAAGAAATAAAATAATTCAATGAATTGTGCAATAATATTGGGAGTACTACTCAAATCTGTAACTACATAGGCATTTTTAAGATCAAATTACGTACATCAACTGCCTTCGGCTCAGGTCATGTTCCTGGAGTCCTGGGACTCCAGGGACAGAAGGGACACATAGGGACAGAAGGAAATAGAGCTGGAATATTTAAACACAATCTCAATAGATCTCTCTACTTCGCAAAGTAAACTGCAGAATTCAGAAATTATTTTTCAAATAACATTTCTTTTCTTTTTTTAAGATTATTTATTTATTTATTTGACAGCCAAAGATCACAAATAGGCAGAGAGGCAGGCAGAGAGACAGAAGCAGGCTCCCCGCTGAGCAGAGAGCCCGATGCATGACTCGATCCCAGGACCCCGCGATCACAACCCCAGCAGAAGGCAGCGGCTTAACCCACTGAGCCACCCAGGCGCCCCTCAAATAACTTTTCTAAAGCGTTTATTACCCTGTTTATTTTTCTTATTAACAAAAGGAATTCAGAAGTCTTGGGTTTAACTGGCAAATGCAAAGACACACCAGAATAATAGATTATCTTTGATATTTGGCTCCTTTTCTACTGACAAGCTCTAGAAGTATTTTTGTAATCAGATATATGCAAGGATGATGTCATCATCATAATTTAAAATTATGTGAAGAAGTGTTTATTATCACATTTCTCATATGAAAAACACTCCGGGTCAAATTGGAAAGCATTTAAAAATTTTGCTTCTGTTTCTTGATGTGCTGAGAGCCAATATGACAGCTCTGGTCTTTGGTAGTTGATTAGAGAAAGGGTAACAGTTCATCATTTTCTATCCTTTAATCTATCAAAGTTTCAAGAGCAATGTAGAGTTGTTGGCTTATTTGCTATTTGTATACTAACAAATAATTAAGATAAAAGAGGATCACACTGGAAAAGTCATGAGGCAGATAAAAATTTTAAATGACTTATCAAATCATTGGCAATGCAATTAAAACTGTATATTATAAAAATTAAATTGAGTGATTTATATTATGGTAAAATTATTATAAATCTCTATGCGTGACAATTTTCTCTGTTCTTTATTGATCTTATTTTTTAGACCTTATTGATTAAACACTAATGTAGTAATTTTGATCAGTCAGATATGGTCCCCTGGCTTTCAGCACTATGTGCATTTCTGTGAAGTAGATACCATTAGCCAATTTTTATAGATAGCAAAGTGGATCTCGAGATCAGGGAAAACTCATCCCAGTACACGCAGAGAGAAGTGGTAGAGCCAACACTAATGACCAGTTAGTTTGGCTCCAGATTCATGCTCTTAACTATTTTTTTGCCTCTTTTTATTTGTCAATTATACTTCAGTAAAGCATGTTTAACTAGTATGTTAAATTCTTTCAATTCACTTAGGCCCTTATTGATGTTGAAAATAATATAGAATCATGTCATCAAAACAGAACATTAGCTCTCCACTTAAATTACAACTATAGGATAGAATACTTAAAGTATTACTCAGCATTAATGCTTAATTTTGAAAATACACAATGCAGATATTATTTTAAAAATTTCTACTATACAGAACATGTTAAGTTGTGTTTGAACTGAAAACATCAAATTGTTTATCATGTTGTCATTTTTTCTTTGTGGTTTTGAGCTTAAAAACTATCATTTAGTAATAACTTACTCTTAAGTAATTGTATGTAGCTAAATGAATACTTGTTCTTGCCTGTGGAGTTATGGTATCATTATAAATTTGGGATCCGAGGTCAGAAGTTATACCTTAAGTTCAGTGGGCAATCTCTTTTATAAGAAAACCAGTGACTGACTAATTATCTCTAAATATTTATAATTATTTTAGCAGATAAGTAAATAAATATGTAAAGTCATAATATCAAAGCTTCACTCCATCCTCCTTGGTATGGAGAGATGTGAAGATAATTTTTTTTCATAAACTATTTTGATTTTGTCCCAACAAAGTTCATAGAAGGAGAAAATTTTCCAATAATATATTACCTTTCATTTTTACCTTTCAAAAATTCCTAATGGTGAATTTATTAATCAGCACTATTATATAAATATTTTACATATATGCTTCATTTGCAAACTAATAAAATTATAATGACATTATTGAATGGTGGTATTAAAAAGTATGCATTTCAACTTTTCATAACTTACCATTTCAAAAATGTATTTTCCTGAGCAAAATTTCTGAAAATGTGACATCTGTTCCCCTGAGTGGAGTAATATCATTATAGAATTTCTAAAATTACTGAATATTGTAGATAATCACTGCCTTTTTCTAATAACCTGACAGACTCTTCACAAAACATTTGATCATAACACTAGATGAAAAAATTAACTCTTTAGTTCTATCTTCTTTGCAGAATGTGATTGTAGAAAGAGGTTATTTTGGAAGGTCAGGGCAAAAGGAAATAAGTTTAGGCATATTATACTTGATGTCCAGATGAAAAACTTCCAGAAAAGGTGGGAGTCACATAATTGGGATTCACAAACATAGTAGAGACTGAATAAGTGAAGTTCTTTTTACTCCAGAGTATGCAGGAAAACTATAACCTGGGTTAAATTATATTGGGTGTTTCTGTTTTTTGATTCTTTTTTTTTTTTTTTTCACTTTGGGGATCCACACTGCTGTGCCTGTTGTCATAGAGTCATTGTGAGAACAGAATTTTTTTTTGTTTATCTTTTTAAATTTTTTAATCTTTTCCATCAGTATCAAATTTAACTCTTAAAAAAGAACCAATTGAGGGGCTTCTGCATGGTTCAGTCAGTTAAGCATCTGCCTCAGCTCAGGTCATGGTCCAAGGGTTCTGGGATATCACTTGGGGAACCCTGCTCAGTGAGGAGCCTCCTTCTCCCTCTCCCTCTGCCACTTCCCTGCTTGTGAGCACGTTCTCTCTGTCAAATAAAATAAATAAAATCTTTTAAAGAAAAGAACCATTTGAGGTTAAAGGTGGGGAAAGGATGAAAGGGTAGAGCACAGAGGATTTTGAGGGCAGTGAAAATATTGTATATGATACCATGATGATGAATACCCCTCATTGTACCTCTGTTCTAGCCCACACAATGTACAACACCAATAGTGAATTGTAACATAAACTATGCACTTTGGGTGACTATGCTGTGTCAATGTAGTTATCATCTGTAATAAATGTATCACTCATGTGGGGGATGTTAATAACAGAGTCTATGCAAGTGGGGCAAAGGCTACCCACGAAATTTCTGCACCTTCCTATCCATTTTGCTGTGAACCTTCCTGCTTTAAAAAAAAAAAAGTCTCAATATTATTAAATGTTAAAAAAAAAAAAAGAGCGAATATCTTCAGATGTCTTTCAAATGGAATAAGCCAATAAAAGACAGTGTCTTTCATCCAACTTGTAAGCAATCTCTGTGTCCACTCCTATTTGGATGCCACCGTGTAAGATTCAATTAATCCTGATCATCAGAGGTAAGCAGGTTCTATTAAAGAGGCACCATTAATTTAGGCATTTCTACCTGACTCTACCTTTTCCTTTCGTGACAACTTTGAAATCTGTAATCATTATTCTTGGGGTGCCTGGGTGGCTCAGTGGGTTAAGCACCTACCCTCGGCTTAGGTCATGATCCCAGGATCCTGGGACCAAGCCCCCACAGGGCTCCCTGCTCCACAGTAAGCCTGCTTCTCTCTCTGCCTGCCACTTCCCCTACCTGTGTGTTCACTCAATCTCTTTATAATAAATAGATAATAAATAATAAATAAAAATAATAGATATAAAAATAAAAAATACATAATAAATAAATAAATAAATAATAGATAAATCTTTTTAAGAAATCATTATTCTTGAAACATTTGAAAAAACTAACTTCTCACAAATGTTTTCATATATTCCAGTTTGAGAACAGACTAGTCTATATTCTACATTTCACAGCATTCACTCCACAATCTATTTAATATCCTATAAATTTGAAATTGAAGAATACGTTTTGGAAATCAGCAGAAACCACGGAGGTTCATGCTAAATATTCCAAACAAATAAAGGGTGAATATGTCTGACTCTTTGTTTTGCTATTTGTACTGTAATGTAACAATGATATTGAAGCCAAACAATAGGAACTTTCTTTCAAAAGTTTCCTTTCTTTGCTTGAATTTTTCAAACTCTTTAACAAATTCTTTAGTTTCTTATTATAATACCAAAAATAGCAGCCAAGTTGTTCTTAAGCAAATGCTCAGTTTAGGACTGTGTCCAACTGTTTTCTTTTAAACTTCTGACCTGGTGAAGGAAATAGGGCCTCTTTCCAATAGGAGAGTTTACATTTTTTTGTCATTTTTAGGTGGGGGAGTACTGGAAACAGGAATAAAAACAGGCTTCATCTCATTTGTCTCTTTCCATGGGCATAAGGCCAGAGAGTCAGCATGCCTCCAAGTTAAAAAGAGCTGAGAGTGTTATAAAACATATTTCCACCTTTCTGCCCTTTTTGGGTTGAAAACAGGGTGGATTGTCTGCCTCAGCAGCTCCCAAAGTTAGCCATAAAAAGAGATGGGAGGGCTCAGAAAATCCTTACTATCTAGAATGACATTCTTAGCTACGGGATTGAAAGCTACATTAGAAAAAGGCAAGATTTAATAACATAAAATACCAAACTTCATGGAAATATTGTTTGGGGGAAAGGTGAGGGGATAAAATAGGACTTCACAGATTTTAAGCATACTCCAAAGCATACCGCAGGGGCTCTGGACACACCTCCTCCACACTGACAGTTTCTAAAATGAACTTTTTCACCAGCCCTAATGGCAGATTCAATGGACTGTATCACTCAATTAAAGATAATTCCATTTGCTTGGTTTTGTTTCACCAAAAGCCAAATTGACCTTTGCCTGTGTAAGTAAATTGCAAGGGCATCTAGTCCTCAGGTCCTCATCAATACCTATAGGAGATACATCTTCCTTATATAGCAATTCAATAGAAAATAAGACCCATTTTTTGCTATATTCTGTACCTTACCAATTTCATAGTCATTTCAGTCTCTGTGGAATTAATTTCTTTATGCTGTGATACAATAAAAAAGAGATAATAAATTATGACTTTTCAAATTAGGAAATCAAGAAATAGAGTTAAGATTTCCAAATCAGAATGACTTTCTTAGCGCCAATACTGGTGTATGCCAAAATGTAAAGGGATCATAAGACAGAGACAGGAGTATGATAAAAGTGAATTTTAAGGTATCTAAAAGTAAAGGACAATAAAATATTCTCAAATGAGTTGGTGATTCGAAATGTAATGTATTGACACTAAATGCTCTCATCTCATCTCACATAAAAATGTTATATATTTAAAAGTTTTAATGCCTCCATCATTCCCTCCCATATATTCTAGTCCTTTTTCTTTTTTACCATAAATCACATAATAGTCTTTCAATAACTTATTCTATTATCCTTTCTCAGATGTCTTATTCTTCTCTCTTATTTCATGGTTATATATCTTTCCAACCTGAGTCATTTCCTAACCTCGCTTTAGAATTGCCTCAGGCTAAAATTAGTTTCACTTTGTCTCGCCTCAGATCAGGTAAATTAAACCTGCTGGGGAAGGTCCACCAATACCACCAAGCATGAGCAGAAATTTAATTTGGGCAAAATAGCAGAAAATACTGAAGCCTAATTTATCAAATAACACAATTTAAGGTCAAAATGTTTCTTGGTGTTAGCACAATCCTAGAATTATAAATTTCTTTCTTCATTTTCCAGTTGTTAATGTTCAAAGCATAAAAGAGTGGTATAAAGAATGACCTTTTCAAACTTTTCTTCTAAAGCATCTCTGACAAACCTTCCCAAATGGTCAGGAATTGAAAGATTTTTCAGCGCTGACTTTTAGCTGTGAACCCCCCCAAAGTTCCACGCAAGCCAGGAGAAAGTTTGTCACTCTAGTTTGTATGTGTGTGTACATGTGTGCATGTTTGTGTATGTGTGTGTGTGTGTGGATGTTCAGTTGAGGAGAATGGTTGGAATATTTTGGGTGGGTTTTGAAAGAATATAGTTTGAAGTGGCATATGAAAAATAGGAAATTTTTTAACAATGAAAAATATTTAAAGACCCAGGTTAGCTTTAAAAGCCATGCAACCTTGCATTCTTTACTGAATCTGTGGCCAGTTTAATATAAAGTCATGGTTGATTTGTAGTGATGAAAATTCTCCCTTTCCATCCCTGGACTTCAAATAAAAGCGGTGTGTCCCATTCAACATGTAGCTTTCAACACCCTGTCAGCACATTGCAACATGCCTTGGCAAATTTAAGGAATTACTATTCATACATCCCAACTCTAATAAAATATAGACTACTAAACTGTTGAGATATATATTTATAGCTAGACATCTATATACAAATATATAACATAACAGGTATTTGTTTATTTTATTGTGAAATATAACACATATGAAAAGTACACAAATTATAAATACACCAATCAAAGGATTATCTTAATTTTGCCACTGTCAGCCTGGCCAAGAAGTCATTGGTACCTTGGAAGCTTACCTCATTTTTACTCCCAAATACTAGCCCCTTTTCTCAGAAGTAGATCACTGTCCTGATTTCAATAATAATTGCTTGTGTGCTTTATTCTTGTCTTTATCCATCAAGTGTAGACCCTATATATCTCTAAACACTACTGTTGTACATTACCAGTCTTTTCAGCTTCTATAAATAGTATCGAACACTACGTAATTTTTGTGTATCTGGCATCTTTTGCTCAATTTGATGCCTGTGATGTTTATCATGATGCTATGTGTTGTGGTTCATTCATTACCACACACAATTCCATTTTATAACTACAACAAAATTTATGTAACCATTTCAATGACAATGAACAATTGGATTGTTTCCAGTTTGCAGCTGACAGAAAAAAAAATATCTGCACTGAAAATTATTGTAATGTCTTTTGCTGCCCACGTGGGCATTTTTCTGTTGTGCTATACTTACTAATAAAATTATTAGATTATAGATATGAATAACTTTCATTTTCAGTAGATGATATAAAGCCATTTTCCAAAATAGTTCTGAAAATTTATATTCCAACCACCAGTGTAGGAGTCATCACAGTTTTACATTGTTTTCCACTTTTGGTATCGTCAGTCTTCACACTGGCCATTTCCTGATTATTCTTTTTCAAATATTTCATTTTAACAGTATCTTCTGTGGAGTGCCTGTTCAAGTCTTCTGCACATTTCCTTAGTAGAGTGTCTGTATATTTTTTTATACTTTGTAGGAATCCTTTATATGAATCTTTTCTTAGTTATATATGTTTCAAATATCATCTCCCACACTACAGGGTTTTGAAAAAAGAAGCTGAGTACAGTTAGCTTTGCCTATCATTTCCTCTATGGTTAGTTATTTTCTGTCACTTGTAGAAAAAATATTACCTTACCCTAAAGACATGAACATGTTTTCCACTACCACCTTATAGAAGTCATTTGAACCTTTAATCTACCTGAAATTGATTTTTGCAAATGAAATGATATAGAGGTTACATTTTACATTTTAAATCATGAATTTTACAATTTTCCACAGATCATTTCTTAAAAACACTACCCTTCCCCTCTTTACCAAACATCAACTGTCTAAATATTTATGGGTCTGCATATGAAATCAATATTTTCTTATGTTCCTTTATCAGTCTTGTCTGGAAACAGGGCCACACTGCCTATATTACTGTAGCTTTAAAACAAATCTTGAAATCTGGTAAAGCCAGTTATTCCACTTGCTTATTTTCCTTTCATAATTTAAAAAAAAAACTTGTTTTTGGAATTTGTATATAAATTTTAGCATTAGCTTACACAGTTCTAAGGACATGCACACAAACTCACATGCACATTCACACACACAAAGCAATTAAGATTGCTTTGAAACTATAGCTCAAGTTTGGGATAACTGACTTCCTTACAGGACTGATTACTCAAAACTATAAATAAGGTAGATCTTTCCATCTGGCTAGGTTTATATGTAATTATCTCTATAATTCTATAGTAACTTATTAAAATAGATTTTTCTATAAGAAGATATTGGATACCTCTGGTTAGGATAATTTGTAAGTATGTCATATTTTATGGTGTTAGGTGACATATTTACATTTCATTTTCTGTTTGCTGCAGTTTATACAAATATAGCTGATTTTTGTATATTGACTTAGTATACATCTGCCTTATAAAATTGCTATTAATTCTAATATGTTATTCATATGTGGTTTTTCTATATACATAATTAAATTTTCTAAATATTCACATAATTTTCACCTTTCTAATACCTATTATTTCAATTTCATTGACATACCTTGATATATAATTACTGAAATACTTGGACTTAGATCTATGGTATTATAGTTTCCTTTCAGTTTGTCCTATCTCATGTATTTCTTTCTTTCCTTTCTTGCATTCATGTGTGCTTTCTGATCTCTGTTACCTTTAGGACTATGATCCATTTGGAGTTAATATTTGCATATCATGTGAAATAAGAATTGAGACCCATTTTGTATTAAAAAAAAATTGTTTAGAGCCATCTGTTGTAAAGACCACAATTTCTCCATTGATTTAACGTGGCACTTTGTTCTAAAATCAATGACCAGGTAAACCATGTCTATTTACTATCTGTTTAATTCATCTGTATTTATATTTTGTATTGGTTAGAGTGGATTTATAGAAGTCTTAAGATGAGGTAGTAAAAGTTCCCCAAATATATTAATCACTTTCAAAAGTGTTTTATTTTTTCTAAGAGATTTTGCCATTTCATGTATATTTTAATCAGCTTTTCAACTTCATAAGAAACTTATTAAGATTTTGATTGAGGTCACATGAATATATAAATCAATTAGGAAAGAATTGCCATTTTAGCAATATTTAGTCTTTCAATCCATGATCATGTACCTCTCTCTACATATTTAGGTACACTTAACTTTCCATTTCTAGTGTTTTATAGTTTTCATAATATAGGCCTTTATTCCTAAGTAGTATTTTGATGCTATCATGAAAAAAAAAATTTGTTATTTTCTCAGTTTTCATTGGTAGAACATAAAAATACAATTGACTATTATGTATTGACCTTATATCTTGGAGCTTGCTACAGTCAGTTAAGAGTTCTAATAGCTTTCTTCTGATTTCCTTTAGAGTCTTCCACATATTAGATTATGACTTATGCCTTTATTTCTTTTCCTCACCTATAACACTGGATATGACCTCTGGAACGATATTAAAATGGTAAGAACAGACAGACTTGTCTTGTTCCTGGCCTTAGTTAGAAATCATTGAATCAGGGCGCCTGGGTGGCTCAGTTGGTTAAGCAACTGCCTTCAGCTCAGGTCATGATCCTGGAGTCCTGGGATCGAGTCCCACAACTGGGTCCCAGCTCCGTGGGGAGTCTGCTTCTCCCTCGGACCTCCCCTCTCATGCTCTCTCACTCTGTCTCTCTCTCTCTCAAATAAATAAATAAAACCTTAAAAAAAAAAGAAAGCATTGAATCTTTCACAATGGAATATGAGGTTAACTGTAAGTATTTCATAGATGCTGTTTAATCAGGTGAAGAATTCTGCTTTTATTGTTAGTGTGTTCAGAGTTTATGTAATAAAACTTTCGAAATTTGTCATTATTTTTGCATCCATGGAAATAATCATACATTTTTCTTTCAGCCTACTAATATGGTAAATTACATTAATTGATTTTTACATGTTTAGCCAAACTTAGTATTTTTTAAATAAATTCCACTTGGTCATGATAAATTTTTCTTTTAAAATATTGTTGCATTCAATCTGTACATATTTTTAAGGGGCTTTGCATCTATGCTTTGTGAGATCTTAGTTTGTAGTTCTCTTTTATGGTGTTAATCTCGGTCTAATTTTGTAAGTAGGATAATCCTAACTTCATAAAATGAGTTGAGAAGTGTTCTCTCCTACTCTATTTTATTAAAGAATTTGTCTGAAACTGGTATTATTTCTCCTTTATATTTTGTATAGAATTCACTAGTGAAACCAACTTGGTCTGAAGTTGTCTTAGGGGAAAGATTCTTAGTTACAAACCCAGTTTATTTCATTTACTTCAGACTGTTCAAATTTTCTCTTCTTGTTGGGCTAGTTTGACTAATTTGTATCTTTACTGAAATTTATATTTTGTATGGTTTTTCAATTTTGTTTTAAAGATTTTATTTATTTATTTGACAGACAGAGATCACAAGTAGGCAGAGAGACAGGCAGAGAGAGAGGAAAGGAAGCAGGCTCCCCACTGAGCAGAAAGCCTGATGTGGGGCTCGATCCCAGGACCCTGAGATCATGACCTGAGCCAAAGGCAGAGGCTTTAACCCACCAAGCCACCCAAGCACCCTCGGTTTTTCAAATTTATTTGGCATAAATCTCTACCCTCTTTCTTTACTGGTGTTAGCAATTTAACATTTTCTTTTTCTTTTTCAATCAATTTGGCTAGAGTTTTATTAACTATATTGATTTTTCAAAGAACTAGAATTTGGTTTCATTGATTTTTCCCTATTGTTTTCTGTGTTCTGTGTTGTTGATTTCTGATTTTTTTCTTCATTATTTACTTTTATATGTGTGCTTTGGGTTTTATTTGCTATTTCATTCTCAGTTTCTTAAGATAGAGGATTAAATCATTGATTTGAGATTGTTCTTTCTAATAATGGCACTTAAAAACATTAACTTCTTTCAAAGCACTGCTTTTTCTGCATCCTACAAATTTTGATGTATTTCCATGAACATTCATTTCACAATATCCTAATTTATTCTTTTCACTTCTAAACTTTCTAAATCTGAATTCTGATTTATTTGTTGATCCTATAATTAGAAGTACATGGTTAGTTTCAAATACTTGAGGTTTTTCTTGTTATCTTCTTATTAATGTTTCTAGATGAATTCTATTGTGGTCAGTAAACATTTTCTGCATAATTTCAAACATTTTAAATTTATTTTGATGAGTTCATGCATGTTTGTATCTTGGGTAATATATAATATGCACTTAAGGAGAATGTGAATTCTGTTGTAAAATTTTTAATATATAAATATCAGTTAAGTTGGTGTGGTTGATAGCACTGTTCAGACCTTAGACTTTCCTCCTGTTTTGACTAGTTCTTTCAATTGCTGAGAGAGCAACTATGATTGTGGAATTATTTCTTTCTTCCTTTAATTCTGTCAAAATTGTTCCATGTGCTTTGAAGCATTGTTATTGAAAATATACACATTTATAATTGTTCAATATTCATGTCATGCTGAACGTTCATCATTACAAAGTGTCCCTCTTATGTTTACTAAAAAATTTTACTTTAAAACCCATTTTTCTGATATTAATGTAATCTCTCTAGCATTCATAAGATTACTCTTTGCATGATATATTTTTCTCAACCATTTGCTTTCATCTTGTGTATGTGTTGAAAATGTCTCATGAAGACAGCATAGAGTTGCATCTGTTTTTGTATCTGTTTTTTGGCTATTCATATAGTCTCTGCCTTTTATTTGGAGTATTTAGTCAACTAAAGTTTAAAATAACATAGGTCTAACATTTGACTTCTTGTTTTGGATTTGTCTCATTTTTTTTTATCTTCTGTTTCTCCTTTCCTAATTTTTTACAATATAATTTAAATATTTTCAGAATTCTCTTTTAATTTTAATTTTCCCACTGCCTTTTTACTATTCTTTTGTGCATTATTTTCATAGTGGTTCTCATATAAATATGATATTTAACACATCCTCATTACTATATGTAAAATGTAAAATGTAAACATTTTTAAACATATATCTGTATCTACTCCTTTCTTTATGTTATAGTGTTTATATAATACAACTATATATTTTATAAATCCCTCAGGCAATGTTAACATTTATTTTCTAGCAGTTATAAGTCTTACAGAAAAGTCAGGAGAAAAAAAGGCAAAAAAAATTGTCACTTATTTGTCATTTTCCATTTTCTTTCAATATTTCAGCTGCTATCATTTCCCTTCTCCTTAAAAGAACTTCCTTTAGCAGTTTCGACAATTCCACTAGCAACAAAATTTTATTTTATCTTTAAAAAATTATTAATTTGTCTTCTTTCTTGAAAGAAAATTTATCCAGATATAGAATTCTAGGTTAAAAGATCTTTTTCATTCAGCACTATAAGATACTTTTCCATGCCTTTTTGGGAGATTTCACGACATCTGATGTTAAGTTAGCCACAAATTTGGACATTGTTCCCTACCTGAAATATGTTTGTTTTTGTTTTAATTGTTTTCCCTGCTACTTTGATATACTGTTTATCTTTGGCTTTTAAGAGTTTGACTATAATACTTCTTAGCATAGGATTTTTTGAGTTCACTCTGCTTAGTGTTCATTTAATTTTATTTTTCTTGCTGCTTTTTTGGCTATTCTTTTCTGCACTATTTTCATGGCGGTTCATATATATATATATATATATATATATATATATATTTGGTATTTAACACAGTCTCTGCAAGTATCTACCTTTCATGAAATTTGGAAAATTTTCAACCATTATTTCTTTAAATATTTTTCTGCCCCAATCTCTCTAGTCCCTCTGGCATTTCAATTACACATTCATTTAATCACTTGGTATCACCTAACACAGATTCATGAAACCCTGTTCATTCAAATTTTGTTTCTGTTATCCACCTTGTAATATTTGTAGTGATTCCATATTTAAGTTCATTTTTTTTGCATGTTCATTTGGCTATTAAGTCCACACATTGAATTTATTTTGGATATTGTATATTTTTAGTTCTGAAATTTTAATTTAGTTCTTTTTCTATGTTTTTATTTTGCTATAAGTATATTCATGGTTTGGAAACACATTTTGTTTTTCTCATTGATGATAGTTATAATAACTGCTTTAAAATTTATGTCTTCTAGGGATGCCTTGGTGGCTCAGTTGGTTGTCTGCCTTTAGCTCATGTCATGATCCCAGGGCCTTGGAGTCGAGTCCCTCATCAGGCTCCCTGCCCCGGCAGCAGCCTGCTTCTCCCTCTGCCTCTCTCTCTCTGTGTCTCATAAATGAATTTTAAAAGTTTTTTTTTTTTCAATTATGTCTTCTAGCTTAAGCATTCAGTTTCATGTAAAGACCAGAACAATTGATTTCCTTTTCTCTTGAAACTGGGTTTCATTTTCTTGGTTATTCCCATATCAGCTCATTTTGAACTTCATTCTGGACATCATCAATGCTAACTTGCAAAAATTCAGGATTTTACTACACTGAATATTTTTGTTTTAAGAGATAATTTTCTTGGCTGCACTTGAACTGAAATACTTCGTTTAGTATGCAACAGCTCTGGGTTTTGTTCTGATAGTTTTTCTTTAATTAGGTTTCTTTTAGTCTGTTCTCTATATGCATGTTTTGTGGGTCAGTTAGAGATATGGATAGGCAGATTTGGGGATTCCTTTCTCTAGTTCTCTTCTCTTCTGGAATTCCTACATGGTTTCCTGGCTCTACTTTTCTCATTCTCTAGCCAGAAATATGGCAAGGTTTTTCAGGAAGTCCACCAGCACCATCCTCACTCTTGTGGATGCTGTGAAGATAGCAATAATCTCTAGTTCAAAAGTTATAGAAGAGAGAACTTACCAGACAGCCCTCATTTCAATTCTCCCAGTGTGTACTCCTCACCACATCTACCCTCCATTATTCACATACCCAAATGGACAAAGCAACACCCTAGACTCTTTTCAGATTTTTCCATAAGTCTTTTTTGTGCTTGGTTTTGCATGTTAGAAACTCATAAGACAATGTTTTATTTTTAGTTTTTCAATAATTATATGTTTCATAAATTAAGGTAAAAAAGCAAATATAAATACTTTTGTATTTACTCAGATCAGGGCCAACTACGTAATTGGTAACACCAAGATAAAATGAAAATGTGGAGCTATTTTAAAAATACAGGAAAAAAGCTTTTCCTTTTCCCATAATCTCTGTCTCCTAACTTGTTGTGGTGTTTTTTATTTATTATTTAATGTGAGCTCTCCCTATCTCAGGAATATTCACAGGGTGAGTGGAAACCTTCACAGACTGCAGACCATCTCCCACTCAACTCAGTGTGCAGGTCACATGCACCTGATCCTGAACCTTTTTACACCTGGAGCCAAGGCTGTGCTGGAGGCAGAAAACAGTGATTTCTGGGTGGTGTGGGTAGACAACTGAGAACCCATCTTATAGCGGTGCTGGAAGTGGGACCATGTGGGAGCTGAGGCTTCAAGCTCCCAGTAGCTCCACATGCTTCATTATCCTTCAGACATCACAGACAAAAGAAAAATTCAAAGTTAAAATTATTAGAAAATTCAAGAAGGAGACTACAGAGTATTTATTGACAAGCATCGGGCCTCCTTCTGAGCTATAAAACGTCATTGGTCTTATGTCCATGAATTTAGCCTCTATCCAGATATTTTCCATTTCTAATGTTCTTCATTCTTTCTTGAGGAACTATTTTCCCTTCATCCTGAAGAGCTTCCTTTAGAATTCATTATTGTGCAGGATGGCTGGCAACAGATTTTGTTGCTTGCTTGCAAAGATCTCTGCTTATTCTTCCATGCCTATGTGAACTCCCTACCAGAGTCCAACTACTTCACTCCACTCCTTGGGAGTTTCAGGTAGTTAATTTTTGCACTATGTCTAGATCATTAGTAATTTTCTACAGAGAAAGGTGTTCTAGAACATTTAGTCTGTCATTCCTGAAAGTGGCACTTGATAATTTTTTATTATTTGGTTCAATTTTCTAGGTGACTCAGTAAAAACAGTTATATGAATTAGATGGCTTTCCATCCTCAGAATCTGAAGACTTTGAAAAACAACAGAAATATTACAATAATTGTTTTCTTTCCACAGAATAATGATTGTCTGTTTCCTTTCTCTCTTTCTTTCTTTGTTTTCTACTATAGAACACTTCTTTTAAGGAACTACCCTGCATATTCTCAGTCACCTTTTGGTCAAGACTGGACATATTTTTAGAAACTATGGAAACCACGTGGTCTAAGCCTGGTTAATTAAATTTCTCCAACTTCCCAACTATATCCTTTGATTAAGAGACTGCTAAATAACCCAAACTGAGGCAACTGTACAGAAAAAAAAGTTTTTTTCTACCAGGATCAAGAGCTGAAAAAATCATATTTCTCTGAGACTAACATTTGGTGAGGGACTACCTAAGAATGTCAGCAAAGAAACAAAGCTTTATATGAATTAAAAGAAAAACTTCACTCACTGAATGACAAAGTCCGTGATTTGAACCTCTACTATAGCTGTGCCAAAGCCAACATCATGGCTGAAGCTTCCCAAATATACAAACCAAAAATTCACTTTGTTTTGGATAGAGACATTTAGATTTTATCACTTATAACAAAATGAACTCTGACTAATGATTTTTGTCACTAAGAATGAATATACAAAATTATATCTCGAGCTAAGAAATGAAATTGAGGCACTTTCAAGGTGTATCTTTTTTTAAAGAATTATTTCTCCTACTACTTACCATAAAATAAAATTTAAAAATACAGTCCTAAAAAAGTTATTTCTTACATACATATTTTAATGGAGTGATACTATATAAACTAATTATTTATCTAAAATATGGTAGACGTTTTATAGTAGATGTTTTTCTAATGACAAATTTGATAAAGATTTTGGAATCCCCAACTTCTATAATCATAGATCAGGCATCCATTCTGTAAGAACCAGTAGTAATAGTTAAGGTGAAATATTTTGATTCTATAGATTCATAGGTATGATGATGTAGTGTTATATATTTATACAGTATTATTAAATTGTTAAATACTAATATGGATATAATATACTAATAAAGTGCAAGCATGTTTTATTTGATACTCTAAAGTTATTCTTTGCAGAAAACTATATATATAGACCCTTAGAGAAATAGTAGATTCCCTTGTCTTAATAAACAATGCAAAACTATTTCTTACTGATAAGCAGAACATAAGATGAGTAGAATCTTTTTCAACTACTATTTAAAAATTTGTGTGTGATGTCAACTAAGGGTCTGATTTTAATTTTGATCTTACCTCTCATATTTTTTTATTGTCTAGTAAGCAAAGTTTAATGATTTTCATTCTAGGATTAAAGGCTAAATTATACCTTTCCCATGGCATGCAATTTTTCTAGATGAACATTAGTTAATAATTCTTAAGTTCTGTAATACATTGTTTAAAAAGCACAATACTTAGCATGCTGTGACATTGTGAATTAAGCACACAAATTGGCAGACTAACTGAAAAAGTACGTGTTGCCATAGGAATGTTGACTCATCCATGCAGCAAACAAAGTACTGCATATTAAAATGTATATTCTTTTAATAAGTGAACCGAAAGTTTAACTTTCTTTTGGAGCTCAGCAAACTGTGCCTTACACCTAACTTTCCTGTTGTCTTGAATCAAAACAAAGAAAACATAAGAACAGGAAAAAATTCAACAAACTAGAAATAAAGGGAAATTTCTTCAACACGATATAGATCATTACGGAAAACCCACAGCTAACATCATATAAATGGTGAATGACTGAATACTTTACCCTAACATTAGGATCAAGACAAAGATACCTGCTCTCACCACTTCTATTCAACATTGTGCTGATGGTCCTAGCCAAGGAAATTATGCAAGAAAAAGAAATAAAGGCATTCAGTTTGGAAAAGTAAAAATAAAGTGATTTCTACTTGCAAATGATATAATCTTTTACATAGAAAATCCTAAAGCACACACACACAACTAGAAATGATAATGAAATCTGCAAAGCTTCATAAGAATACAGGATCACATAGATATCAATTGTATTTCCATATTTGAGCAAAGAATAATCTGGAAATAAAATTAACAGAATAGTTCCAATTATAGTAGCACCAAAAAGAATAAAATTCTTAGGAATAAATTTAACAAAAGAAATATAAAGCTATATGAAACTATAAAACACTTTTGAAAGAATTGAAAGTGGACCAAAATCAATGGAAAGACTTCCCATTTTCAGGGGTAGGAAGAATTACTATTGTTAAGATGACAATACCTTCTAAATTGAGATACCACTTTATACCTCCGGAATGCCTATCACCATAAAAGGAACAATAACAAGTGTTGATGACCATATGGAGAAATTGGAATCCTCATACATCAATGGTGAGAATGCATAATATTTAGCAGTCTTGGAAAACATTTTAGAGGTTCTTGAAAAGGTTAACTATGGAGTTACCATATGATCTAGTAGCTCCACTCTTAGATTTGTACCCAGAAGAATTGAAAACATATGTCCACCAGAAAATTTATGTTCAAATGTTTTTCATAATAGTCAAAATAATGGGAATAAGTGTTCATAAACTGATGAATGTATACACAAAATGCAAAATATCCATACAATGGAATATTATTCAGCCATAAAATATAAATGAAGTACTCATACATGCTACAGCATGGATCAAACTTGAAAATAAATGAAGTGAAAGAAGCCTTGCAAAAAAAGGTATATAATATATATACCTATATATAATAGGATTCCTTTTATCTGAAATATCCTGGATAGGGAATTCCATAGAGACAGAGAGTAAATTAGTGGTTTCTAGCAGCTGGAAGCAGGGGCCTAGGGAGAATGACTGCTAATGGGTACAGAATCTCTTTTGGGGATTCCAAAATTGTTCTAGAATTAGATAGTGGTGTTGGATGCACAACATTGTGAATGCCATTAAAAAACACTGAAATACATATTTTAAAAGGATGAATTTTATGGCATATGAATTATGCCTCAATAAAATTATTATTAAAAAAACAGGAAAAAATAGTAGGATGAAAGAATCTCATCCTGATCTGGACATTACGTAAGTATTGAGAGAGTAATTTTTAAATGAGGATTCTTTCTCTAGATATCTGAAAGTAAATACACCTTCTTCATGGTTGAGGTAGACTGCTGACTGTTCACCAAACTCACTTCCTTCTTTTTTAGACAAAGAATCAAATTATTGCTTGTGACCAGCGGCATGAGTCCTGACCAGTTATGGAAAGAAAAGTACTGACATACACATCTTCCCATTCTGGCCAAATAAAACTCTCATGCTTTTTCCTATTAATTAGCTTAATACAGACAAGCAAGAAGGAAGTCAAGTGCTAAAGATGGCTTCCTTCTTTAAGGAAGAGCTCTCCTTAAAGGGAGAGAGCTGGTCAAAGGGACCAGGGAAGAGACTGGTCAAAGGAAACATTTATCAGAAGAGAGCTTCTGTTTTGGTAAGTAAGAAACTTTTGTTATCTTCTGCCACTAAGATGTTGGGGTTTATCTGTTACTGTAGAGAGGTTTTTTTGTTGTTGTTGTTGAACTATAAAATCAGTCTTGCTAGGAAAATTCCAAATTAATAATCATTATGAGAAAACCAAAATAATCAGAAGCGTCCTAAGGAAACAATTATTTCACCTCAGGTAACAGCGTCCGTATTCCAGAAAAAAAAAAGAAAAATGACTCTCTAAATAGTTATAAAAGTGTCACCTAGCATTCACTATATAAAGAATGAGTTTATAATTTAACTTCTTAGAAAAATACTTCTCAATTTTCTTGCTTGCAGTAATTGGTAATAATACAGACTTTTCTTTTACTTCAATTTCGTGAATAAAAGAAATTACCAAAACTCTAATGTGAAAATACTTGAAGCACATTTTGCAATACGTTTCTTCTTAAATCATTCTCTCAAAATTTAAAGATTTTATGTTTCTTTTCATAAGTTCAACCTATAAAAAACAAAGAAAAATCGCTACAGCTAATTCCTTCATATAATTTTCAAAATTACTTTTCAATATTTTAATTACTTAAAATTACTCTGGAATTATTCCTCAAAAATAAAGTGCCTTGGCGGAAGCTCCTGCAGCAGTCGCTGGTGGTGGGGTGGGGAGCAATTCTGCGCTCCTCCGACCCGACCCTTTCAGCGCTCTGCTCCCGCTCCAGCCTACCTCGCTCCTCGCCACCATGACCACCACCACCACCTTAAAGGGAGTCAATCCCAACAGCAGGAATGGCTCCCGGGTTTTGCAGCCTCCAGGCAGTGGATCCAATTTTTCATTAGGCTTTGATGAACTAAAAGAACAGCCTGTGAGGAGGAACAAAATGGCATCAAGCACCTTTGGGACACCTGAGGAAAATCCTCCTTCATGGGCCAAGTCTAGTGGTGGCAGATCGGACTCTGAGTCATCTGGACCCCAGAGAAGGAACTCTTCTGAAGCACATGCTGGAGACTTCTTAGATCTGAAGGGAGAAGGCGACATTCATGAAAACATGGACACAGACCTGCAGGCCAGCCTGGGGTAGAGCGAGGAGAAGCCTGTGCCTGCTGCCTCTGTGCCCAGCCCAGTGGCTCCGGCCCCAGTGCCGTCCCGAAGAAACTCCCCTGGCGGCAAGTCCAGCCTCATCCTGGGTTAGCTCCGATTCTCTTGAACCCTGTTGTTTTGTTTGTTTTTGTTTTCTCCATGCTTGTGAACTGCACAACTTGAGCCTGACTGTACATCTTTTGGATTTGTTTCATTAAAAAAGAAGCACTTTAAAAAATAAATAAATAAAAAATAAAGTGCCTTATTGTAATAGAAAATCATACTTCAAATTTGAGAGGAAAAATGTTACTCAGAAATTTCTGTAATGCATACTCAATTGAGTACTGAACAATTAACCCAAATTATGCATCATTTTATAAAAATTGTGGTCCATTTGCTTATTTCTTGTCAACTATTTAGAATGGCTATTATGAATCAATGGGGTAATATTTTGCAGTCCCAAATAAGAATACAACATTTTAAGAGTGAAGAAACTTGACATGACCATTTCAATACAGCTTTATATAGCCACCTGAAAGAAACAAAATTATTGCTTTTGACAATTACAATGTGTATGCATTAAACTCCCCCAAGCTACATCCTACCCATGGCTCCTTCTTTTAACCGTAATTCCTAAGGTTGAGACTTGTGTATTGATTTAGAATTGTGTTCAGCCTTGGGCTGATAAGCAGGAATGGGATAAGGATGTTATTTATTCATGGTACTTGGCAATAAAAATGTCAAAACTCTAGTGGCCCAAACACGTACATTAACTAGGAAGTTCTACTTTCAAACATCTCTCCAAACAGACCACTTTTTTACCACCTGTCTGCACCACTCTTGCTTCCATAATTTCTTGCCTGACCACTGTAAAAGCATCATACAATAAGTCAACATAGAACATCCTCGAAAAACATAAATTAATTCCAGTCTCTCTAATACTCAAAGCATCCATTGACTCAATAAACATAAAAATGTCTAAACTCTGATCCCAAGGCTTCAGTGATTATGCAATAAGGCCACTGGCTCCATGGCTGGCTGTTCCCGCATGGCTCTTTTCCTTCTTTGCTCTATAAAAGCCCCATCATCCCCCTCTCTGTTTCTCTTCTTTCCTTTTATTTTTTTTTACCTGCTTCATTGAAGCATACATTACACACCCCCAAATCCACCAATATTAAGTGTACTTTTTGATAAATCTTAGTATGTTTACACCTTTGTGCAATTAGCAGTCCAGTCCAGTCTTAAAACACTTTGTTAATCCAAAAAAAGGTATCTTGTACCCATTTGCAGTTCATTCTTCTTCACACCCAAGTTTTAAGAGACTACTGATATGCTTTCTATATATATAGTCCTTGCCTTTTCTGGTAATTAAATATAAAGTCATACAATATATTACCTTTGCCTCTGGTTTCTTTCTTTTAGTATAATGTTTCTGAGACTTCTATATTAAGCATATATCAGTAGTTTATTTCTTTTTATAGCTGACTAGTATCCATTTTATAGCTATGCTATATTTTGTGCTTCTATTAATCATTTCATGGACATTTGAGTTTTCTCTATTTTGACTCTTTTGAATAGTGTTGCTGTGAATACTAATGTCCAAGTGTTTGTGTGGGCATACGCTTTTGCTTTTCTTTTGGTAGATCACTAAGAATATGATTATTGTGTCAGATGACAAGTTTACATTTAATTTTTTAAGAAATTGACAGTTTTCCAAAATAACTGTATCATTTTATTTCTACCAGTAACAGTTTCTAGTTTTTCCGTAGCTTAACAATACCAGGTATTGTCAGTCATAATTCTTAAGTATGTAAGGTGTCTCATTGAATAAGAATGTTGAATGTTGAATGTGAAGTTTCCTAATGACAATCCTTAAAGCCTTTTTTATGTGTTCACTAACATCCCTGTATCTTCTTTGATTAAGTATCTCAAATATGTTGCCCATTTTTAAAAAAAAATTTGGATTGTCTTATTATTAACGTATGTCTTTTAAGTTTGACATGTGTCCTTTACTAAAACATAATTTACAATTACTTGCTCCCAATCTACAGCTTTCTTTTTTACTTTCCTATATTTTATTGGTTGTATTTTCTATTTGTTTATTTATTTATTTTTATGAAGTCTTAACTCCTGTTTGAACAAACCAAATGGGCTAGGGTTCTCTTCCCTGTTCTCACTCCCTCATTTACTTCAGGTCTCAGTTCAAATGTTGCTTTCTCAGAAAGTTCTTTGACTCATATCCCTTTTTGGTGGTCATTAAAGCTATTTAACAAAACTACTTCAGTCTGCTTACTTCCTGGCTATCCCGTGGCAGGGTGGGCCATGCAATTAGCTCTGGTAATGAGTTATAAGTGGAAGAGAGAAAGACCACACTTCTTTCTGGTTCAAGTTCCTCTAGAACTATCTTTTTCCTTTAGCACAATGACCAGCAACACGCAAGATAGTGCCTAATTCTTCAATCTGGATCACTGAAAGATTTCACTAAGTAGAGGCTGCTGTCAACCTACAACATACATAGAAGATCACCAGGAAACCTACATTATTTTTGTTTGTTTGTCTGTTTGTTTGTTTGATGATTAAACCATTTCATTGAGGGACTTCAGGGAAAAATCAAATGGGAGGGGGACAGTGAGAGCCAACGTCCTCAGCCTGGCCAGAGTCTCACCTTTCCAGCATCAGAGCTGCCAAAAGAGGAAACTTATGGGTTTTTTTTTCTTTTTTTAATTTTTTTAATTTTTTATTGACATATAATGTATTATTTGTTTCAGGGGTACATATCTGTGATTCATCAGTCTTACACAATTCACAGCACTCACCATAGCACATACCCTCCCCAAGGTCTATCATCCAGCCACCCTAACCCTCCCCTCTACCCTCAGCAGCCCTCAATTTGTTTTCTAGGATTAGCAGTCCCTTATGGTTTGGGAAACCTATGTTTTTAAAGCCACTAAGCTTTGAAGGTTAATCTGTTACTGCAGCACATTCTCATCAATATGCCTTTTTTTTTCAATTCCTATTGAATTCAGTTTTCAATTCACATTCTCATCAATACTCTTATTTTTTTCAATTCCCATTGAATTCAGTTTTCAATTCCCATTGAATTCAATTCCCATTGAAATTCTCTATCCACTTACTGGCTTTTTCTTTGTAGTATTTAGCATCTGACATGCATTTTGCTTTGTCTACTAGCATATGAGGTAAGGACATAGTTTGGATCAGTGTTATATCCCTAGCACCTAGAACAGAGTCTTGCACATAATAGGTTATTGGGAAATATTTGTTAAATGAATGAATGTGGTCCCACATCAGCAGAGTTGCACTAAATTGAGCATATAAAAATATAATGCATTCTTTAAAATAGCATCTATTAATATTTCCAGGTTTAATTCTGCTCTAGTTATTTATTAAAATCAGCAGAGTTTGAATGTAACTATAATTGGATTTTCATGGCTAAAAGTTTCTGTCTTTGATAAAACTTGTAAATAAAACACTAAATCAATTGAAAATGATTTAATTCTTCTAAGACTGTTAGTCTATGTACTGTATACACTGCTTACTAAGCAGAAAACTTGGGCCAATGCTTTCAAATGTAAATACATGTTGGTCCTACATTATCTTTTAATCACTTCTCATTAAGGAATTATATCTTTAGCTAGATATGGCAAGGCACATTATTTTACCTTGCGGTCTCAGCATCTTTTCTTTATCTTGGTTCTTCATGGTCTGCTGATCCCCATCTGTGTACCATGTTAATATGCAATAGATTGATCATGTCAACTATTTCCTTTCATTATAAGTTAGAGTCTTGACTAGGCTGGAGAAGGAACATTAGGTTGCTATTCTACCTAGCTAATATTGCAGTCCTATGATCTATTCCTCCCTTAGCCCCCAGGACACCCCCCTCCTCAGGAACTCTACTTTTTTGCACACTCTTTCTGGAATGATCTTTCAGACATCCTGTCTCACATCCTCATTTTCCTTCTATGCTGGCTCAAATGTGCCCTTCATGTGTAGGAGATCCCTGAAAACTCCATGTAAAATTGAAAATCTTCTTCACTCCTAAGAAAGCCATTGGACATGTCATTTTTTACTCATTTATTCTATCCTCACTGCAGAGAAAGAGATACAAGTTCACAAATTTTGGCCTCTCACTGTTTAACTCTGTATTCTCTATGCCTACATCACTGCCTGTGTATGGTGAACAATGAATACATGTTTCTTGAATAAATGAATCGATTTACTCAAATAAGGAATGAGATGCTTCCTAAAACGGTAGGCAGAGGAGATAGGGATGGAAGGCTTTCCACAATAATGTTCAGACATACACATATATGCTTACTAGACTGGAGTATACAGAGAGAAAACTTGCTACAAGGCGAGGTACAGCGAGGCGGGCTCCGGGGAACACCCACAAGGCCTGAGAACACATTTCAGTGCCAAAGTCTTGGATTAAGCATTAATGTAGTCCTGCTCTGGCATCAAGGTCCCTTACTCTTGGGTAAAGTAGTGGCACTATTTTGTTCTAAGAGTTGTTGAAAGAGCTGCATCTATGACATTTGGAACACTCATAAAAATTTGCTTTGAGAGCCAAAACCTTCCTCTCCCTTCATGAGAGCCTTATGATCAAGATAGGCTTTCATAACCACAGGTGACATCTAGTGACAATGACAGGTGGCAGAATTTAAACTCTACCAGCACTAGTTCTCAAAGCACGCAACAGATTTATACTCTGCCATGGCTTGGGTTTGGACTCATAAAGACAGGAACAGGGTGGCTTGAAGCTGCACCCCCGAGAAAGTGAGACTGCAGAGTGCACACCTGACTAACTGTGAAAGTGCCTTGAAAAAACCCGTCGCTGGCCACTGGCACATTAAGGCTGAAGTAATCTGTGCAAACCCTTGAGGAAGTCTAACAAAGAAGGAAAGTTCTGCTTCCCACCTGTGAACAACTTGAGTACAAAGATCTGTGATTGAAGCACAACAATCTGTTACTGATCGCACTGGCCCTGGGCATTGTTTATGTCAAATTATACTCATACGCACAAGGAGAAAAAGTAGGCGGCAATACTGGCAATGTTAGAGAGGACTGGCCTGAGTATCTTCACTCAATAGAAACCAGTAACAATCAGAACAGAACTCTGGGCACTTAGGATTCCTAAAATTACTAACATAGGTCATGTGTGGTGGGGAACCCTGAAAAAAAGTCTATATTCTTTCAACCATGGGGAAAATGGCAAAGAACCTTTTTATTTGGGGACACAAACGTAGCCACCAACTGGTGAACATAGACACTTGAAACTCAATAGAAATCATAGTAAATTCTCGGGAATCTATGCCTTATGTGTTTATGTTTTAAACATAGAGGCTTTATTAACTGAATTCTCAAAACCTGGCGGTTGTCTGTACTAACATTTAACTGTACATAAACAGGGAATGTAGAATCTTAGGGAAGTATGCTTTTTAGTGTAGCACTGGAAAATACATGTTGTCTGTCTCTTTTCTTGAAAATGGCTGCAAAACATTGCCTGCTGTGGCATAAGTGGTGGTAATAGGGGGACTTTAAAAATTCCCTGGTGTTTTTGGTTGGAAAATTAAAGGTAACAGGCAAGTAACAGTACTTAGTCCTCCTCAGTGAATGTAAATTATTACTGTGATAGTTTCTATATCATACACTATTAAATAATCCTGCTCTGTGTAACAGTCCTCAATTTGCTTTCTGGTTAAACATTTAATCCTATGTTTGTTATGCTGGCATAGAAGAATGGAAAATTGTATTACTACCTCTTTCCTCAACATGGATTTATCTCCATGCTGAAACTACATCACCAGTGTTAGCAATTATGCCAATACAAAGCTAAGTATACTCAACTCACATTTGCCTTGGTAAGGGCAGTCCAACTTGAATGAGATCTGGAGTGAATTTTAACCATTCACCCAAACTTTATTATTTCTAGGGATACAGAGTGTATTTCCCTGTATCTTCTTACTCTAGTCCTACCTATATAAACTCTAGCCTTTTGAAAATTAGGCAAGGGGTAAACTTGAACTTATTTGCCATTGGAATGGGACACAAGAATAGATAGCAGAAGACCTCAAGTTCAAATGATTAAGTAAATCCAAGGGTTATTTTGAAAAATCTAGAGTTTAAAGTGCCAGGGAGAGTTTCTTGTAGTCAACAAATCTGTGAAAAAAAGATCCAAGATTAACATTCATAGAACTGAATCTCTGTAATTAGTGAGATATTTTAATGACAGGAGATAGGAGGCAATGGTGAAGCTTGGAGATCTTTAAACAAAAGGCTAGGATCCATCCCTAGTTTTCACTTAAAAGTAAATTTAGACGTGGTGCATAAATGGACAGGCGTGATTTAAAAGGCCAGATGCAAAGTAGCACTCATATGGTTAGACATATTTGTACTGGTATTTGATTCAGTAGCATCGGATTGAATACACTTGTTTTAATTATTGAAAATGTATGCAAGCAATCATTCTTAATTACCTTGGCCTGATCTCTAAAAGTGAAAAGCGTAATAGGCCAGGTATGTGGAGAATTAGGAAATAGGTTGAGAACTGAAGTTAATCTCAAAAATGGAGAGGGAATGCTGTTTATTTACTTTTTCCTTTATTCAACAAAATATTTTTGAATGTCTATCATTGCTAAGCAGAGTCATCTGTTACACAGTTCATTTGGCATTGTTTTTATCAGGATAGAAGTTTATAGTTTGATTTCAAACCCAGTTAAATAATCTAGACATTTAAAAAGGAAGAAAAAATAATTGTGAGAAAATAGGCCATATCAAAATATCAAGTATCTACCTCCCTATATTTCTTTGAAAAATGCCTACCAATTTATTCTTTGAAATGAAGAAAATAATTCAGACATGAGTAGTTAGATTCTTGTTCCCTCTAATATCTGCTAAGGAAAATTTTTGTTTTTGCCTGATTGACAAGGAGCAACCCTTCCTCCATATGTGTGTGTGTACCTACACGCTCAAGCCTTATCATAAAGAGTGGCCTGAAGGGAGGGAACACTAGACATGGATTTGGATTTAGGAAATTGCATTAGAAAGAGCCAAACTGGTTGCAAAAAAGAAAGGGAAGTATGGCAAATGAGAAAGGAAGAAGGAAACAATTAAAACTGAGTTGGCTGAAGTCTAAGACAGCTTTTTAGCAACTTCTGACTCACAAAAAGAAGAACAAAAAGATTTTACAAAGTTTTCCTAGAAATGTGTATAAAGAGTAAAGATACTTATTCTTTTTTTTAAATCACTGTGAGTTGCCATCACAATGTCAATTTCACTAAGACATTGGGCTACCGGTAAGCCCAAGGATTGCAATACACTGACGATGACCTAAGAAAGAAAGAAATGTAACTATGGCATTTTAAAAAGATCATGGAATATATTTCAAAGTTTTTCATTCTATTTTTTTTTCCCCAGTGAAGTGAACAATCAAGAACTGTTGTTCTGTTGGGTCCTACACTACTACATTTTTCTAAGAGAAAAATATTTCTTTAGAAAAAAAAAAATTTTGACTATTTATTTATTTATTTATTTAGAGTTGGGGGAGGGGCAGAGGGAGATCCTGACACCAGGCTTGATCCTATAACCCTGAGATCATTTCCTGAGCTGAAATCAAGAGTTGGATGCTTACTTGACTGAGCCACCCAGACACCAAAGAAATATTTCTAAGTGATTAGACAACATAAGCATTTATAGGCTCTAATACCTTTTAACAGAGAGGTATCAATTTAACTAGAAAAACATGAAGCTTCTTGGTTTCTTTTTAAAATCCATTTTGCTTTTAACCCTCCCATGACAAAATAATTTTAAAAGCAGAGTTTTTAAAGTTCTTAAAATATTTGGGTGCCCTTAGGTTTAAAAATATGTATATATAATTTTTTTCCCTAAGCAAACAAATTATTCTGCTTTTAAGTCTGTGAAGAGGCTAAAACAATGATCCAATTGACTTCACATAATTAAAAACAACCGTATTTTATTTTTTTAAATTTATTTATTTATTTTCAGAAAAACAGTATTCATTGTTTTTTTCACCACACCCAGTGCTCCATGCAATCCGTGCCCTCTAGAATACCCACCACCTGGTACCCCAACCTCCCACCCCTCTGCCACTTCAAACCCCTCAGATTGTTTTACAGAGTCCATAGTCTCTCATGATTCACCTCCCCTTCCAATTTACCCCAACAACCATATTTTAAATTCTGACATATACTTAGGTCAAGTATCACCTAAAATTTCATCTCTAGCTGTTGTCATTTTACTGAATTAGATTTTGTTTACTTACTCCCACAAAATATTCACCATGTTGATAATGAGAAGGGGACATAGCAAAAGTAAATAATGAGTGCCACAATTCACATTGCCTTTTAAAAATACAAATATGGAAGCACAGACAGCATTTGAAGTCACCAAATGTCATCACTCAGGAGTACTTAATTACTCACTTGAATGTGTCATCAGCCCTCCTCTATGGTTTAGCACATCTATGGGAAGAGGGAGCTTCTCAGCAAGTCAGATTGCTGCTTTCATTCTAGCCATTTCCTAGTAATCCATTATAACGAATTCACAGTAAAGATTCATGAGGGATGTATAGCAGGTGCCTTTTCAACCTTAAATGCTCCACTTTTAAAAATTCTACCCTACTAGAGGTGATAGAATTATGCGTTTATCAAACATCACATAACTGATAGTATGGTTTGGATTGATAAAGTAACAACAGTATCTTGCCAAATATTTCCACTCTTAAGGTTTCAACTAAAACATATTTTCAAAGAGGAGAAAGTTCCCACGTGTAATTTTGATTCATTTAATGTTAATTCATCTAAGTATTAAAATTATGGGAAACATTTTTTTATTCATGAAATCACTTGCAGTCTCCTTATTTCTTACAATCATGACTATTTACATTTGCCTGTGTAAAGCTAATTTTAGTTCCATACTGAGAGCTACAGAAGATACTTGCTGTTATCTTTAGTACCTAAAAAAATGTCTAAATTTGATAGTCCACACTTGAGTCAAATACTACAAAGGAATTTGTTAACTCTGAAACATATGAAATGTGATTATGAAGTTATAGAAATTGGTTTTTGTTAGATATATTTTTCCTAAAGAGTACATATATTGATTATTTAATACAATCAATAAAGATAAAAGTCCCTAATCTTGAGTCAAAGATCTCTACTACCAGTAACTTCTTTTTGAAAGGGCTCAGCATTAATATTTTGTAAAAAAATATATTGTGTCACTTAATTCATAAATGTGACAATATTGTTTAGTCACATATTTACCCAATAAATTACTGCATAGTTATAAAAAGAAACATTAGAGAGTTATACACCAAAATGTTAATAAATATTATTTCTGGGGCGCCTGGGTGGCTCAGTGGGTTAAGCTGCTGCCTTTGGCTCAGGTCATGATCTCATGGTCCTAGGATTGAGTCCCGCATCGGGCTCTCTGCTCAGCGGGGAGCCTGCTTCCTCCTCTCTCTCTGCCTGCCTCTCTGCCTACTTGTGATCTCTCTCTGTCAAATAAATAAATAAAATCTTTAAAAAAAAAAAAAAGATTATTTCTGGATTGCTTACCTTTGCTTCCTTTATTGTCTTTGTTTCTAAATTGAAAGTGGCCACCATAAAAAATTTTTAAAAAGTAAATCAAATTTTCTACCCATTGGGGCGACTGGGTGGCTCAGTGGGTTAAAGCCTCTGCCTTCGGCTCAGGTCATGATCTCAGGGTCCTGGGATGGAGTCCCGCATTGGGCTCTCTGCTTAGTAGGGAGCCTGCTTCCCCCCCAACCCCACCTGCTTCTCTGACTACTTGTGATCTCCGTCTGTCAAATAAATAAATTAAATCTTTAAAAAAAAAATTCTACCCATTAAAATAGCCTAAGAGAAAGTAGTTTAAAGATTTTGATATATGCTTTTGAAAAAAGGAAACCGGTAAATACATAATAAAAGTTTTCAATTTTCTACTAGCCAATGACCTTTTTAACAGCCTTGCAAGTGAAAAAATGTACAGTGCTTCAAATTTACTTTAAAAATGGCAAAATAAGGGACACCTGGGTGCCTTAGTCGTTAAGTGACTGCTTTCAGCTCAGGTCAAGATCTCGGTGTCCTGGGATGCAGCCCCACAACAGACTCCCTGCTCAGAGGGGAGCCTGCTTCTTCTTCTCCCTCTGCCTTATTCCCTCTGATCATGTTCATGCCCAGGCTTATGCTCTCTCTCTCAAACAAATAAAATCTTTTAAAATAAAATAAAATGGCAACATAAGAAACTGGAAAATAGTTTTATCAAAAAATGACTCGCAGCATTTCAGGGCTATGTCATATTTTTATATACTAGATTTTTATAAGTTTGTTTTTTGTACTTTCCAAGCCTTCCTCTGTTATTACTTGCACTCTTTTGTCTTCTACACACAGAATTCAGAATGTTGTACCAGCAGACAAACCAACATTTCAGGATTTACCATCTTTGATATTGCTCCATTATTTTTAAAGCAAATATAAAGCAGTAGAAAAGAATGTGTTGTTCTAGTGATAAAAGGTATTATCTTAAACTTAATATAATTGAGATAATCATTGCAATCATCAGATATGCCAAATATGAAAATCATTAGGTGTGAAAAAACTTCAGTCATAAGACTTAAGCTTGTCAAATGTGGATTTAAATATGAATTAAAAGAACAAAACTAAGCATAGGTATGAAATCCTGGATATATCATCAAAGACCCTAAGAGTTGGGATATAATTAAGAAAATCACAATTGTAGTCATCTCAGTAAAGAACCTTTTTTTGTGTAACATGTAAATACAATAGTCCCCCTTGTCCATAGTTTCACTTTTCATGGTTTCAGTTATCTGCAGTCAACTGTGGTCCTGAACCAGAAAGTCTTCCTGCTGATGTATTGTCAAATGATCAATAGCAGTCTCAAGACTATTCCACAAGACTATTCTCACTCGACTCACTTGACCTCATCAAGCAGGTATTTGATCATCTCATATCATCACAAGAACACTGAGTACAGTCCAACAAGATATTCTGGGAGAGTATCACAGAGAAAGGGGGTTATTATATATTGTTATTATATATTATATATATATTATAATTATATTATAATATATATATTATATATTTTCTGACTTCTATTTAAGTCTCCCTTACATTTGCAAATGGTTCATGGTACATAGCAATAGAAGGGAATGATGGCTCAAATCCTGTCTTTCTGATCCCAACCACTAGGCTCCCAAAAAGTATACTCAAGATCTAAATTTCAAGGGAAGTTATCTAATCCCCATAACCCATTTTGTGACTAAAGAAGTAAGAACTCAAGACCTGAAGGCTAGAGTAACACCTTCTGACTCTCAGTCTGGTTCCTCAACAGCAACAGCTTGGGTTTTCACCAATCTGAAGGTGCAGTTGCCACGAGGTGTACTTTCAGGTCTTCGTTTCCTTCTCTTATCCTTGCCTCTGCTGATCCACTCACTCTTAGTGGGTCAGCAGGGGCCAGTGATTGCTTGAGATGTCATTTTAAGCTCTGTCCTGCCAGTGTCCACAGGAGATTCATTCGCCCCCACTGCAGAAATCTGTGTGACTAAGCACATATGCACATCACGGTTCTGATGCCATGAGGACTAGTGGAGGACAGTCATGAAGAACACAGAATAGCAGTTGGAATTCTTGTACATTTTCATGCCTGCCAGTTGAGAGACACAAATGCTGTTTTCCAAACCAAACTTACCCTTATTAGGAGTCATCAGGATGTAGCGTTTTAGATGAACATGGAAAATGTCTTTTTGCAGTTTTAGAAATATTTGAGAAATAATACATGTATTCTGGTTTTTGTAAGTGTGCTCTAAACATCATTTAGATGTTTACATCATTCTGATGTAATGATATTTAGGTCTGCATGTTATAGGATAAATATACTTTCAATTTTCTCTGTGTGTTCATATATACACATGATAAACTGTATATATATTTGGAAATATTTTTAAAAGGTTCACGTAATTTTCTTCAATTCAATTTTAGACCATTTAACTAATATAGACACATTTGAATCTATTGTTTTTGAAATTTATGTAAAAGTAAAACATTGACTAGATGTTATCCAATCAAATAGGGGCAAAATTACAATTAATACTGGCATTTTAAATGTAATGATTTAAGAAATTATCTTTTTCTTATAATTTTATCTTTGCCATTCATAGTGAGGCACAATCTAGATCTGGATTATAAAAACGATATACAATCAATAAGACCATATAAATAAACACTCAATATCTACCCATTTGCAAACATGTATATATGTATGTATGCATACATATATTCATTACATTTGGATTGAATACATTCATATATATAAAACTATCTTGTATAATATGTTTTACAGTTTTATTGAGGTATACTTGACAAAGAAAAATTATATATATTTAAGATGTATAATGTGATAGTTTGATACACATATACTCTGTAGTGACTACAATAATCAAGCTTATTAACACATTCATCATCTTACATAGTTACCATTATGTTGTATGTTCATGTGTGTGGTATGTGGTACAGACACTTCCATCTACTCTCAGCAAATTTCAATATACAAGATATATTATTAACTGGTCAGTGTGCTGTACATTACTCCCCAGAAATTATTCATCTTAAAGCTCAAAGTTTATACCTTTGACCAACCTCTTCTCAGCTTCCCCACTCTTCCACCCCTATTAACAATCATCCTATTCTTTGGTTCTAACTTCAACTTTCTTAGATTCCACATATAAATGCCATCATACAATATTTGTCTTTCTCTGTCTGACTTTTTTTTTAGCATAATGTCTCCCAGGTTCATCATGTTGTCACAATGGCAGGATTTCTTCTTTTTTATGGCTGAATAATATTCCACCAGAATATACATACCACTTCATCTTTATCCATTCACCTGATGATAAACACTTTCATATCTTAGCTAATTTGTGAACATGATGGTGAAGATGTCTTTTTGAGGTAGTGATTTAATTTCCTTTGGATATATACCCAGCAGTGGGATTGCTGGATTATATGGTAGTTCTGTTTTAATTTTTTGAGGAAACTCCCTACTGTTTTCCATAGTGCCTACACTAGATTACATTCTCACCAACAGTGCATAGGGGTTCTCTTTTCCCTATATTCTTTTCAATACTTACTATCTTGTCTTTTTGATAACAGCCATCCTAACCAGTAATGAGGCGATTGTCTCATTGCCTCATTGTCTGGTTTTGGTTTGCATTTCCCTGATGGTTAATGATGTTGAGCCTCTTTTCATGTAACTCTTGTCTATTCATATGTCATCTTTGGGACAATGTCTATTCAGGCCCTTTGCTCACTTCTTTTTTTTTTTTTTTTAATTTATTTATTTGACACAGAGAAAGAGATCATAAGTAGGCAGATAGCTAGGCAGGGAAGCGGGGGGAAGCAGGCTCCCTGCTGAACAGAGAGCTGGGTGCAGTGCTCGATCCCAGGACCCTGAGATACAACCTGAGCCGAAGGCAGAGGCTTAACCCACTGAGCCACCCAGGCACCCCCTTTTGCTCACTTCTTAATTGGGCAATTTGTTTTTCTGCTCACTGAGTTATAGGACTTCCTTGTATATTTTGGGTATTAACATCTCATCAGAATGTGGCTTATAAATGTTTCTCCCAAGCCAGAGGTTGACTTTTCATTTTGTTGGATGTCTCCTTTACTATACAGAGCCTTTATTTTGATGGACTATATGTTTATTTTTGCTTTTATTGCCTATGCTCTGGGTGTCATATCCAAAAAATCATTACCAAGGTTTTCTTCCATGTTTTCTCTATAATATCTTAATGAGCAAAATAAGTTTTGAAGATAAAGAAGCCAAATTAGAGAAAGATATGTTTCTAAAATCCTAATTCTTCCAAATGTATTTGTTTATGGCCTTCTCATTTGAGAAGAAGTAACACATTAGAGAGTCTCTCACCACCTTTTAAGACAATATCCACATAACTGTGTCTAAACTCCCTCGGAAATTTTTGGAATGAAGCAGATAATGAATAAGAATATGAATATAGTAGTTGGCATGGGTATTAGATTAATTGAATACATATCCATTTCTAAGAAAAAATCAAAGGAAGGAATCTCATTTATGTTAAAAAATATATTAAAACTAAATGTACCTTCAATAAGATAATCAGACAGAAAAAATGTTTGCTACAACTATGCTTGAACTATATTAACTTTGTTAAATATTTACAATTGTTTAAATGGATAATATAACTAAAATCACCAAATATATATTGGTGAACCCATTAATATTTTGTTCTGTAAAAAAGTAAATATCCTATAGGCTCATAAAGATGAATTTTTAATGGTTTCAGGCAGTTTGATAAGTCTTGAATTTAAATTCTAACATCTGCTTTGAATAATTGTCTAAGTACTTGAAATAAAACAACCCACTCTTGAGAAAATTTCAGACTTACTTTTACGTACAACTATTCCCACACCTATGCATATTTTAGGTGGTCTCTTCATCATAACATAAACCAATGTTGTCATTTTAATATCAAGTTCATAGAATAAGTGATCCCTCTTTAACCAATTTCTCTTTAGGACAGTGCCAAAGAATTCAATAATGCAATGACTGACACTCACCACATGCTCTCTCTGATATTTGAGAAAGTTCATCTAAAAGATACGTTAAATTTCCATTTCTCTAGGCTGGAGCTGTATTTCTATATTATTACATCTGGTCTGTATTATCTTGCCCCCCTACATGCAAAGAGTTATGCCTTCACTGCTGAGTTGTAAAGCTATGTCTTCAGCTTTTTTTTTTTTCATTGTATTTCACTAGAAACATCACTTTAAAGGTATATATCTTTCGTAATCCTGCTGTCATAGATATTTGGATATTAAATTATGTTATATTTATTGTAGAACCAGCTGTATGATTGATTTCTATTGAAACTTGGCATTAGGGAAAAAATCTCACCTCTGAAAATGAAATTGTACCTCTTTATTACACAGGAATTATTTATACCTTCTATGTGTGTGTATATATTTTACTTCGGAATTTTGAGAGCTGAATCCAATACTCAATGAATGTAACTAACTATTCTGGGTTACAGGTACAGTGATCTTTCTTCGTTCTCTAAAGTAGTGGTCTCTAACCATTCTGGGCCTGCTAATCCTTTGTGAACCTGATCAAAGTCATGAAGCCACTCCCAAGATTAATGAAAACCTACACATCAAATTGAACATAAACTTTTAGGGGTTTCAAGGATCCCAACTATGGATACTAAGTTAAGAGTTCCACTTTTCAAGCACTTCTGATTTGCTTCTTCCTTTTTTTTTTAATCTTTGCAGTACTGATTTTGATCTTATAAAATTATTTACAAGTTCTTTAGTAGAAAATGAGCTATAAGTTATAAATTAAAATGATCTTTCAAATTATAAAATAAATAGGAATATTAATATAAAAACAACAATAACAACAAATAGTAATAATTTATTAAGTTCTCAATCTCAAACAACATTAATAAATTAAAGTCTCATTTATACTAATTTCCTTCTTTCTTTTTGTTAAGGGCGGGCAATGATAGGGCAAAGAAATAAACAAAGAACCAAGGTTCTATATACTACATCTCGAATATTAACAATATATCCCTTCATACCTCTCATTCAAGCTGTAAAACTCTGGTTATGCTACACAATAGGACCCAGATTCCTTGATTGTTCACTGTGCCCCTTGATTTGGATGGACCCTCAGAATCACTTCCCAAGTTCTAGACTTAGAAACCAATGCTTGTTTATAAACTGAAATTAGATATGAACAATCTCTTTGAAATCATCATCGTAGCTCATAATACGCTTTGTTATCCCATTCAATATATTGTAATGCTCTAATGTGACAGGTATGTATTTCATTCTTAGCTTCTCAGTTGGAAGTTTTATGGCAAGTGGTGATTTTTTTTTTTTTAAGAAGCTACTTGATTTAGAATTTCAGATAGAGTCCAATTCACATCTTTACTGAATACTTGAAAAAATATTATTTGCCATTTTGGATTTTTAAAAAGAAGAAAAATTAAAATTCTGCATGAAAAAAAAACAAAAAACAGAAAAGACCACCCACTCCACCACTAATATATGCAACACAGTATGTGAGCACACAGTATGAAAGAACAAAATAGCTTGTTGAAACATCATTCACATATTAAATTTCTCCCTTACTCATCTCTGCATATCCAATACAAAGGAAATAAAGCAAACACTTTTGTAATTTTTTCTCTTTAAGGCATAATTTTTCTATCACCATATTTTGCAGAGTTGATAGTCATGTGACTGAATATTTCCTAAAACATTATGAAGTAAATCCAAAGTAGACTGATCATCCAATGAAGGTGTTCCTGGTTCTTGTTATATTAGTTTCCAAAGGCTGCTATAATAAATCTTCATAAACTTAGAGGTTTAAAACAGCGGGCATGTATTTTCTCATAGTTCTGAAGGCCAAAGTCCAAAACCCAGGTATGGGGATAGGAGGTTGGTGCCCTCTGGAGACTCTGAGAGAGAAAGTATTCTCTTCCCTTCTCCTAGCTTCCGGTGGTTGAGGCAACCTTGCTGTTTCTTGGCTTGGGCCTAGATACTACCAGCGTCTGCTTCCATCTTCATATGACCTTTTCTCTGTGTCTCTGTGAGCTTCAAATCTCCCTTTCCTTTATTTTATAAGGACCCCAGTCACTGAATTTAGGGGCCACTTGAATGCAGGAAAATCTCATCTCAAGATCCTTATCTTAATTACATGTTTACAAAAAAATTAGAAAGACATTTATATCATATAAGGTCACATTCTGAGCCTCTGTGTGGATATGAATTTTAGGGAGACAGTATTCAAACCACTACAGCCATCTTAGAAATTACCTCTAAAATATGATTTAGCATCACCTGTTCTTTCTCCTCATGATGCTGTTACTGACTCCATCAGATACTGCTGTAATAGTTAACTTTTAAAATATCCTTTGTCTTTCAGTTCAAAATCCTCTAAAATGCTGTTTTTTAAAAGGCATTCATTCTTGTTCTTTTTACCAAAGCAATAAATGTTCATTTTTGAAAAATTGGAAAATGTGGAAAACCACAAAGGAGAAAATAAAAACCACATGTAATCTCAGACCTAAAGTTTCTTAATATATTTCAGTAAGTGCTTTTACTAGTTTGTGCACACATCCATATGCATTTCTTATGAGATGAATCATAACAAGCATATTTTTTCACATAATTTATAGTATCCTAAAAATCATTCAATTTTAGACCAAGAATATGAAGATTTTTTCTTACATCATAGATAGCATTAACTTTAACAGGCTAGAAGCAATCTGGCAATAACCCTACTTAAGAGGGCTAACTGCTAAGGCATGAGGACCCCCAGGAGAAAGGTTTCTTTAAGATATGTCATCTGAGTGCAGGACCTGAGAGATATGATGGGAATTTAATCAAGAAGTCTGTCATCTATGTAAAGAATGCACTGTAGGAGTCCCTAATGAGAGGGTTCATGGAAGATTTAACAAAAATACCTCATAAGACATATGGACACTTGGGTACCTACTACAAGTTGGACATATGGACACACAAAGGGTACCTACTACAAGATTCCAATACCACTAGTATGGTGGCCTTGCCCCGCTAATACTCCTTATTCATTCGCCGTCCTGGAGGAGTTAGAAGTAGTCTAGTGGAAGTGGACAGTAGAACAGATAATAGTCCCTTCACATTTCTGAGTGGGCTGGTAAGGAAAGACAAAGCAGAACTGGTGAGAGGAGTAAAATGTTTGACTTACATAGAGCTAAATTTTTTTACTACACGTGAATGAGATAGTTTTAGCTTTCTAAATGATCACAAAGTACGGAGATCTGCAAGAGATTTTGCTAAGGGAGGGAAAAGGAAGATACAAGAGAAACTATTGAAAGCTTTAGGAAAGGACAGATTCCTAATTGTATCTTTCTTATTTCCGTTTTTTCAGTGAACAGTTAACAGTTGGGTTTTTATTTATGTTTTTTATACTTTCAGATAAAATATAGAATCAATACACTAAACTTCAAATTCTATTGGGATTTTGGAAAAATAAATTTACCTTTAGAGATTCTGTTTCCAAAATTTATGGATAGATAAAAATTACATCATCTATAAAATGATACTAACAATTACCATAACATAATTATGCCTCATACTTCTCTGACATTATGTTCATACTCTGGGTTCTACCTTTTAAGGAGGCCAATGCCTTATCCATTAGGCCACCGGGGCCGACGGGTTCTACCTTTTAAAACGCTCTCCATTCTTTAAAACAACATTCACTCTTAGATATGTTCTGTCATCAGGGTGCCTGAGTGGCTCAGTTAGTTAACTGTCTGTCTTTAAACTCAGATCATGATCTCCAGATCCTGGGATTAAGCCCCACATCCAGCTTCCTGCCCAGCAGAGTCTGTTTCTCTCTCTTTTGTTCCCTCTGCCTCTCCCCACTGCTCATTCTCTCTCTCTCAAATAAACAAAATCTTATCTTAAAAAAAAAAAAAGTTCTATCATCAAAATTATATGTTCTTTCTGATTGTTCGTTTATATTAGCTTACTATTTAAGAAAAGGTTAACGCAGAATATATTTTTCAGACTAGATTTAACCCATTTCTCAACTAATGCTTATTTTGTGCATGCTCTCATCATTGTGCAATCATCTTTCCATGGATTCAGGGAAGAATAAAATTCTAGTCTCAGAAGTTTATAGTCTCATAAGAAAAGATATAATATATAAATATATAAACAACAGCATGTAACAGAAAGAAAAGAAATTGAGTGCAATGAAAATAAAGTTTCATGAGAGAGAAGAGGAGAAGCAATTAATTTTGATGAGGGCAATCTAGGGACTTCAAGATGAAGTAGCCCCATCTAGAGACTATTAAAGTTGATTATTGAGGCTATGTAGATAAATGACCGACAAATTGACAGACAATAAATTTTATATTCTCTCTGCTGCTGTGATTAAGAGACACCCTGGAAATTATATATTTCTTTAATTTTGAATTTATGTATAATTCCTAATATATGGCACATTTCCTTCAGAGGAGTCTCTTTTGCTTTATCTGTTCATTTCTTGTTTGGCTAAATCTTTGTGTTTCACGTTGCATTATCAATTTTGACATTTAGATTGAGCCCAGATTAGTAGATAGAAAAATATTTCCTCCAACATAAGTTGGCAAAATAAATCATCTTTACATAATTTCATTTGGAGAAATGAGGCATACTGTACATTATTCCCAAAGCATTGAAAATAAAACCTCTGTGTACCTCTGTGTTCTCAGAGGGTATTAAGGATGCCAAAGCTATTTTTAAGGACATGTATAACTAGCTGCCTTTGAATACAGCTCAGAAGCTCTAGAGATTCCAGTCTACTAAGAAATGCTGTTCTCAGTCACCAAAACTAGCAAACTTCCTGAAAGAGAAGAATTTTTATTGGTGAGGAATGTTAAAATATTAAAAATGTAACCTCAATGTGGTGCCATTTTTCACCTTTGAAAATACATTCCAAAGAGTGATGGTTTTTAGAAGGTACCTCTACCCCACTTGTCAAAGGTCAAATTTTCTTAGAATAAGTAACATATTCCCATAAATAAATCTGAGTTTACAAAACACATAAATTAGGAGGTAATTATTCACACTACAAGTGATTCACTCCAGGGTTCTTTTAAGGCTCTACTAGCAATTTTAAATAATTGTTTATAGTTCATTAACTACTTCTAAGAGAGACGAGAGGAAACAGAGAGCCTAAATACTAAAAAAATTCTGGAGATCAACCAGAAATAAAGAACAAAATATTTCTGGAATTGGAAGAGCCCTAAAGGAGCATAAACACATTTTATTTTTGGAGATAAGGAGCAAAGAGAAGGTAGAGTTGCCCTGTGTCACCCAGCTAGTTACCCAAATGGGCAAAACAAAACCCCAGCCTTTCCCACCCATAGCCTAAAGGTCCATCCATTACACCAAAACCAGCTAGATAGGGTTCAGTTACCCTGGAATCAACTCTTGTGAATGCCTGAAGTAGGAATTAAAGTCGGGCTGAGGGGGAAGCTGACCTATATAATACAGGTAGGCAAGAACTTCAACTAAGCACGTAAGAAACACTGGGGTTAAATTAGCCCATTAGAGTTGTCTCCTGTCCCAACAAAATACTGGAATTATTTTTGTTCCCATCAGTCAGTGAGTGGATATGGGCCACCTGGAAAGGCCATAGCCTTGAGCAGAGAAGCCCTCTGTCACTGAAGGATTCTTTAAGGAGCAGCTGGCACCACATACCATTAATCAGAGGGATCTAGGCAGTGCATCAGCATGTTTCTCAGAATCTCCAATTTAGAATTTCATGCATGATCTTTGAGGAGAGCTAAGACCAGATTGAAATTTCTGTTTTCTCATGACTAGTAATGTAACTTTGGATGATTTATCTAAGCACTCTGAGCCTCAGTTTCTTCATCTTTAAACCAAGGTCAATAGTACTTATCTCATAGAACTAGTTAAGTATCAATGCTTAGCCCTAAAACATGGTTAACTAATAGTACCTATTAGGGATGTGTTTTACTGATTTTTCTCTTAATGGATGAGATTGTGTTTTTCTTACTTTGTATGTGGTAAGCAACAATTTTTCCTAATACTCGTCTCTTGGAAGAAATATTATAGACTCATATGGTCTAGAGGGGCTTGGACTGGCATTATAAAATGATCCTAAGATCTTCAAATTACAAAGCAGAAATGTAAGGTAATACTAGTAATAAATATATTATATATTGATTACTACTGATAATATTTAATATATAAAACAGTATGTATACACATCACATATGTATACATATACATTATATGTGTATATGTATATATACATTATATATGCATGTGTGTGTGTGCATGTATAACTAAGTCTCACAAATTACATTAACTCGTTAACTATCTCTAATGACTTAATATGGCAGGCACCCTTATTATCTCCATTTTACAGTTGAAGAAATTCAATTTTAGTTAGATTAAATGATTTGCCCAAGATCAGTTTGAGTTCCATATCTGATACACTATACTTCCTGGACAAGGCTGGAGGACTCAGACTATCTCTGAATGTATATATTTTTTTTGCTTTTTTTTTTACATTTTTAATATAATTTTTAAAATCATATTAAATATTCAAAAGCCAATTGTTTTACTTGAAAATATTTTACTTTTTGCCTATGCCAGTTGAGTTTCCTTTTATCTAAATTTAAGTTTAATTAAGTTGAAAATCACCCGTAGTTGAAATAGTTGTAGTAAATAATTAAAAATCTCATATTTTAGTTTTATTTTTTTAAAGATTTTATTTATTTAAGAGAGAGTATGAGCAGAGGGAGGGGCTAAGACAGAGGGAGAAGCAGGGAGACTGCTGTGGGACTCAATCCTAGGACTCTGGGATTATGATCTGAGTTGAAGGCAGACACTTAAATAACAAAGCCACCCAGGCATCCTAAAATCCCAGATTCTAAATGTAACTGTCCTAGGACTGTGTTCTATTATATTTTTGTTGGAAATATATGTATGTTTATCTACTGGATTTCTTAATTACACATTTGTGTTAGTATTCAACACTATTCATTTCCAAATAACCAGTTAAACTCTTCTTGAAGACATTATTATCAACCATTTGATATAATTCTATGGACTTTATCTATTTTCTTTACTCTTATACCTTAAATGCTTGGAACTGTAGCTGACACATAATAAATATTCAGCAAATTAATAACCATTTTTCACTTGTTCACATATGTGTCCTCATCTCTGCAATGAAATTTCCAGGTTCGTAAGATAATGGTCATGCTTTATATTGTTTATGCACCAAACCAGTGTCTTAAATATAGTAAATGCTCAGTAGTACTTTTGTTTTGATAAAGAACTCTGAAGAGCTATTTATATTACATTCTAATACCAATAAGTTCTTTTTAAATTTAATGTTTCCTAAAAGATCTTTATTCACAATAGCAGGTGACCCATAAACACATGTCTCTATAAATGCATAATGAGAACTAATCAGGGACATTGATTAACAAGTTCAGCTAGAGTTTCCCATTGAATGATATGAAATAGAGTATGAAAACACTTTTGAACAGCCCTAATTCATATAAAAGGAAAGTACAAAGTAAAATAAATGTAACTTAATTATTCAACTTTATGTACTTTAAAGTTTACTCTGTTTCAGATTTTCAAATATGTATTGGATTTGAGTGTACACTAAATCATTTGACTTGTTACATTTCTCTCTGGTGGCCTTTAGAAAGATTGCTCTCTTATGCTTGCTATAGTTGTTGCTCTAATTATAGGGACTAGATTGGTCTAATAAAAACAAAAATATAGGTCTTTTATTTGTATGAATATATAAATTATATATGACCCTATAGAATTTGAGTGAAGAAAAAAAAATGTGGGAATCTACAGCAAGCAATAATTTCTATATTACATTCAGTGTAAATGGGATTTTCCTCCAATCTATAAGTTTTTAAATAGAGAACAAAGAGATAGTTAAATAAATAAGGGGGACAGTTCCATCATGGTCTTTTTTTCTCCCAGGAATGTTACTTGTCTTCTGATATAGAGGTAGACATAAAAAGAAATCATAATGGACTTTTTAAAATAGAATTTTTTAAGTAAAAATATCAAAACCTGTAGCCCTTTCAAAAATAACACTATATACAGCTACTCTTAATAATTTGTTGTTTAAAATAAACCAAATGAATGAGGAAAATACTAAGATATGTAAAACAAATAATAAGTAAGAGTAAAGTCCATATTAAAAGTGATGAGTGATGAAGAATTTTATTATTTAATATGTTTCAGTGAAGTAGAGGTTGGAAAACTAACCTTGAGTAGTAAGTAAAGAATACTTTAAAATACACAAGTATAGAAAATATTGAATGAAAAGTGAGATACTTCGATGAGCTGTAAGAAAAGAGTGTTTGCTAGAGACATAAACCACAAAAAGTCTTTGCAGTAGACATGAGATGAAAAAATGAAAGCCATGTAGGACAAATACTATTGAGAGGACAAAAACCACATGTATATATAAGAAATGAAAGGCAAAAAATAAGAAAGGATATGACAATCAAGGTCTTGTTTTACACTGAAATTTTGTGACTACAGAAATATCTAAAGGCTATTCTTGAAAGGGATTTGCCATAGTTCAATATAGCGTGGAACGACGTTTGGGGAAAATTTGTATAGAGGAGTGAAAAATAATAATAGACACAATTAATTGAGTTTATCTTACATAATCTTCACTGTAATTTTATGATCTCCAGTTTTACAGGTAACAAATATGAAGGACAGAGTGATTAACAGAATCCTTATAGCCTGAGAATGGTAGAGTCATAATTTTATGCCACTTTGTAGCACCAAGATCAGTATCTTGATATCTTTGTATTCCAACTCAAGGAGTTTGAACGTGATTCTTTAAGAAATAAGGAGCCACTGCAAACTTCTGAGCAGGCTCCAGGATTCTTCCAACAGTAGTCGTGCTCTATTCTTGGTTTGTGATAACTTAATTACTGTAGCATCAAAATATCTTTCCAGAATCTCCTCTTGAAATAAGATATGAACATCTTAACTTTCCATATGGATATATTCAGAATGTTTAAAAGAAAGAGAAAGACTCTACCATAGTCTTTTCACTGTTGTATTAAAATCATTGTCCTAAGAAGCCCCCTTCTTTTTTCTCCTGATGATCTATCACTGTTCATATTTATTAAAAAGCCCAATGGGACTTATGGCATAGCATGTCCAAAATCAGTAGTTCAAAATAATGTCATAATTATATACAGTGTACATATCACTATGAAAATGTATAAACAAAATATTTAATAATAAAATATATTAGCTATAGGTTATTACGAAGCTCCCCTCTTCAGCAAACAAAATAAAACAGAATTCAAGATAAATATTTGGAAAGAAGTATTTGTCAAATCAATTTTGAATCTAGACTCCCAACAACTAAGTGGGGAATAGAGCCCCCAATTACAACTGAAACCATACTCAACAGTTCGTAACATCTCTTCTGGTTCCTAAATTACATAACAGAAACCAACTGTGCTTATGAAAAAAGTTCATTTTTTATGAATATATTATAGAGAACAGATAGGAACAAACGGCATCAGCATATAACCTAATCCCATAAGTCATTTTATTTATATCTGTGTATTAGACTAAAACTAGATAACAGACTCCTACTTCCAGGCAAGATGGAGTAACAGGGACCAGATTGACCCTCTCAACTGAAACATCTGAAAATCATGGACAAAATATATGAAAATAAAGGACAATGAAGACTGGACATCAGGCAACAAAGGACAGTAACCCCTTAGATACAAGGGAAAGAATGAGATGAGTCTTATCATTGCCCCCATCTTTCTGCATCTTAAGATTTCCCATGCAAAGATGGGAAGCCCAGACAACCAGAAAGTCTGAGTTGAAGAGGAAGAGGAAAATCCAGGGAAATAAGAAAATCATCTGCCTACAAAGGCTCAATACCAGAGAACATGAATAGGTTTGGGTATTTCACTTTCCTGCTTATAATCTCCACTATAGCTATAAACACTAATCTTTAACCTCTCATGTGTTTTTGTGTCACTCTTAGGAGACAATGTTGTAATTTCCGGGAAAGACAATTATTTCCCCTTTCTTCCCACTCTGGGAAAGGCTTTTTGGCCTCTATACTCTCTTATTTTCTTTTGTGATCTCCCCCACATAAGAAGAATATATGATTGCTGGGCAGCCAAAATAGTAAGTGTCTCCTACAAGCATGAAATAAATATAGCAAGTACTACTGAGTGCTTCCTATGTGGAACCACCATATGTTTTGCATAGACAACCTTATTAAAACCCTTCAACAATACCATAAGACAGGTATTGTTATTACATTCGTTTTACAGAGGAGAAAAAAAAAAAGATTTAGACAAGTCAGATCAGTGTACCTATATTTTGAATGGTGAATTCAGGTATAATGCATGAAGTTGGACTATTATCTATTATATCTACAACCTTTCAAAAAAAATTGTAATATTGGTTACATAGTTGACAAGGAGAAGATATGTGGCTCCATCAGCCCCAATACATTTCCATCCCCAGAAAAACAATTCAAAACTAAGCGAAAAATTACTTTCTTACTAATTTTTAAATCTTGCAATGCTTGAGCTAAAGCATTACACATACTACACACTTAAATTGTTCTACAATTATCTACTAAAATTAGAATATGTGATAATATAAGAATTGAGAATTATTTCTTAGTCTTCAAAAAGTCCTCCCTTCAACTAATGTTTAATGAAGACTACGGGCCCTCCAAACTTGGCCATGATAAAACCTTAGGAACAAGTCTAGAAACATGAAATCACCTATATTCTCTTTCTCAGGTCAAAAGGAGTTTCCGCCCGAGGAAAAGACACAATTCTGAATAGCTTTGGAACATGACTTGGACACTTAAACCATCTCCTGACTATCACTAGCATTACAGAAAAAGGAAAATACGCAGGTGGTAGACGTACAATACAAGGACTCCATGACAAAGACACTGTGTAGCAGATGAATAGCCTGGGCCACTTAGTCCTAGCGTGACAATCAGAAAGAATATTGTGCTACAGACCAAACCCCTGCAGATTAATGAAAGGGACTGAAACACCTGGAGGGGAAAAGGTAGCAGAACTGACAAAAAGGTTGAAGGATAAAAAGTAGAGAAATACTGAGAGGGCACCCTATCTCTCTAGGAGGCCACAAAAAAGATCACTAGTAGACACTTGATCACAGTCTATAACTTCAAGTTAAAAATATAAATGAAGTAAGGGAGTTATTCACAATCTCTGAATGTAGTAGGGAAAAGATCAGTGTCCTGGAGCTAAAGAAAAGGTACTTTAAACTTATATTTGGGGGAAAAAATTTTTTTAATCTGTGAACAATTGGACAATAGGCTTAACTCCCAAGGGTAGTCCATGAATTGATCTTCCTACAGACACAGTATGAAGGGTCAGAGGAAAAAAATCAGCCAGACCCAAGGGCTAAGTTGCTATCACAGTGATGGGAGTAGTTGAGATCATCTTTTTTTAAGCAACAAAGACTCTATGACTTTTTAAAAAAAATTCCAAGTATTGACTTTTCTTGAGGAAACATCGTTAACACCTTTGGTGCCTTCTGATGATCACTATATCAAAGCAAGTTCAACTGTAAATGTGTATGAATAAAAATTGGCCATGCATTGGACATTAAATATATATCCAGATGATTCTCCAAAATGGATTGTATATAGTGAAGATTGCCTTCTTTATTTGTAAGCATGTATGTGGCTCCGCTGAATACATGCTAATCAGCCACATTAATATAATAATATGACGGTACTTCATTAGCTGTCACACTATCTACTCACTATCTGCTCTCATTTGAAATGTTTACTTCTTTCTGCACTTTTCTGGCAAAGAAAGTCTTTTGAATATTACTTGTTAACACAGATACAGGCAATTTCATTCAAATTCCATATACACCTGGATTATGAAATATTTTAGCTAGAAATAGGTGAATGGGAAGTGTCTTATCTTTATTTTGCCAACTGCAAACTAAATTCATGCATATGAGTTTTGGTTATAAGAAAAAGTCTTCATATCCATTATTTTCTTTAGGCGGGGACTGGGCCTTTGGGGAACTTACATAATTCCAATGGTATGCTATTTATCAGAGAACCCCTAATCTTTGTTTTTTAAAAACTAAATGAAACCAAAACCACTTCCTTCCTTTCCTATAAGCTGCAGCTTTTGTTAAGTTCTCCCTTGCTTCATCAACCTAGTAATTATCTACTTTATTTTGTGTACCTAGTATAGCCTGTACATAATAATAACTAATAATAATAGGCACTTCTCTATGTGAAAGACATACAACATCTAAATTGTCTTCAAAATAGTCACATGAGGGAATGTGTTATTATTTTCCCAGTTTTACAACAGAATAAATTGATGCTAAGTGTTTATAATTTGTCCAAGGTCTTATATTTATTTGAATAACAAGGTCAGCACTTGAAGTCAGGTCTGTCTGATACCAATGTTCACTTTCAAATACCTCTTATATGTCTCATATATGTGTTGTAGATACTTATAATCCCTAAAGCAGGAAATGTATTTCACTAAATTCCCATCTGCTTCCACTAAAGTAATAAACTCCTTTTGAAATCACGGATGATTTCTTATTAATCTCCATATTCAGTATAATATTTGATAAACAAAATACAATAAGCAATCAGTATATAAATGGTCACTAAACACCTAAAATAAAAAATCCTTTTTCCTCCCTTTATATTATGCACAAGACTACTTCCTTTGGTTATACTGTGCTGTGTCCTTTTGAAAATATTGGATTTTTTTAAATGGCCACCCTCTCCCTAACTGTGATCTGATCCTTTATGATTGGCCAACAATTGTATGATAGCATGATGACTTTGGAGGGTTAAAGTTATTATTTCAAATTCTGACTCCTTAAGACCTTTGTGAAACTGAGCAGATTTCTAAACTGTGTAAGTAAAAACTTCCTAATATTAAAAAAAAAGTAAAGTGTGCTATCACTTCTGAGGTGTTACAATGACTAAATGAGGTATCTACAAACACTCAAGCCGTTGGCATTCAATAAATACTAACGTCCACTTGCCGTTTATCCCAACATATTCTCTTACCACAGAAACTTCCATTCAATCCGTGAGGAATGTCTAATATAGAAAACTTCCAGGAATGTGTGTACCAGTACATGTTCCAAGTCTTCTGGATCCTCATGAGAGTTAGATGTTAGCTTATTAACAATAAAGGTTACCAGGTCTCGACTCTCCAAGTCTAATGGGGAAAACAGATAATGTAAATAGATATTCTAGGGCAGTGTGTTCTTTGCTACAATGGTGTGAACAAAGTGTTATGGGTACACAAAGAAAGGAACAATTAACTGTTCAAGGACAGAGTAACTTCAAGTAGGCTAATTTAAGGGAACAATTAATAAAACACCCATAATTTTCCAAAGTACAAGTAACATCTCATGGGTTCATTAGACAAAGAAAGTACCAAAAGCCTAGAATTTCCTGTAAGCTAAAATATAACTAGCTTTTACTGTAGCACAAAGCCCCAAAAGTAAAAGAACACTTTCAGATTAATGTAGATTAATACAGTATTAATTTTATAAGTAATTTATAGGCAAACAGTACTCAGGTACACACAGGCCAAAACTCATGAAAAAGGTTATTGAATCTGCAGTATGAAAGGCCAACATTGCTGACTTAAAAGCACCAAACCTCTCATCAGGGAACAATGGTTTTGACTATATTCTTTGAGAATGCATCCTATGAGACTTACTTTCACGAAATGTCTCAAATTTTGACTTAGTGCCACCATGGATTTTTATCGAAACTCCTGTGTATAAAAGGTAATGTAAATATCATCAAAGAGGGAAAAGGAGCAGTTTTCCTAAGCACAAAGGGCCAAATTTGAAATGTCTTAACAGTATGAGCAAGGTATGAGAATGTCACTAGAATTCACAGGGTTCACATAAATTTACCTCCTCTTTTCCTGGGTTTATCTTTTGTGGATTTGAAAAGCACTTCATAAAATTAAACAGATGTCTAAAGAGTATTAAGAAAAATTATCTGTTTTCTTTCAAATTTTAAATTATAGACATCATTAGACAAAAATATGTCTTGGTATCCTTTATGTCCCATCTCTCTGTTTTCTCATCTCTGAAATAAGGTGGTTTTGACCACCCCTCTGATGCTACAATTTTTATCTATTTCATCAATAAGGCTTTTACTGTCTCCACCCACACAGCCTCTTTTGAAGTGTCATTAGAGGCACTGTACTCATCACAAATTTTAAGTGAACCATGATGCTGGAATATTTTTTTTTCAAATCTTGCAATGATTTGAGCTTTTCCCACCAATTGGGTAAGAAGGTGAACCACACGGTGGTTCAGTTGGTTAAGCATCCAACTCTTGTTTTTGTCTTGGGTCATGATCTCAGGGTTATGAGATTGAGCCCCATGTCTAACTTTGGGTTCAGTGGAGTCAGCTTGAGTCCTCTCCCTCTCCTTCCCTCTCTCCCCCTCCCCTGATCTCATGTGCTGTCTCTCTCTGTCTCTTTCTAAAATTAAAAAAATAATCTTAAACTGCAAGGATGTATCTGTATGTTACATATGCTAGATGAGTTATTCAGGTGATTTATAAACTGTTTTTAATAACTATTCTTTATAGAATGCTTGCTATGTGGTAGACATTGCTAATCTTTTAATATATATTATTTCATTTCATCTCTATAGCAACTATATGTGGTAGGTATCATAACTGTCTTAATTATAAAATAATAAAAATAAGACTGAGAGAGTGGAAATGACTTGCTCAAGGACACAGAACTAATGCATGTCCATGGCAGGATATGTACCTGGGTCTTTCTGATTCTATACCTCAAATCCCTCTCTTAGTCATGAACTTTGGGGATAGCCTTAATAACATGCTTTCATTCCTTACAGTTCTGTATTATTTGGATGTTGCACTAATAGCTTATATTTGTAGACAGGAACAATAATGGATAGCTCTAATTTTGAACCATTAAATCTATGATAATACATGTTTAATAGCACCAGGAAGGCAAACATTTGGCCTGGTTTTGCCACCACAGCATTTATCACAAGTAACAAACAGTAAGCACATAGCAAACCCATAATGGACACATAATATGCACATTTGCTAAATCATTGGATTTTAATGCATTAATTACAACAAAAAAGAAAAGTATGAGAAGATTTACCCACTCTGTATCATGGAATTCATATAAGTAGAAAAATAAGCATGGGTTTATAAACACAAACCAAATTCATTTAACAATACAGCAATATTCAACCAAACTTTAACCAAACTATCGCCTATAGAAGAGAAGTACTCCAATGACTAGTAACTAGTACTTGCTTTCCACTCATGTATCTTAATTATATACTCCATATATAATGGTGACTTAGACATTAATATTTCCCTAAGTTAGTTGTTTTACTAAAAAACAAAACAAACAAAAAACCAAGGCAATGGAAGTTAATTTTTTTTTTCATGTGGATTAAGTGAGTAAAAATGGCAGCAACAGACCCAAAGTACTGGGTTCATAATGTTAATCTTCACTTTCCCTCTATCTCCATATTCTACCATGGCCATGTGGAACCTATTAGGAGTCTGAATTCCAGTTTAAAAATCACTCTATCTTATAAAGTCAAAATAGAATAGAGATCTCTTATCATAAAATGAACTCTTAATTAATTTTTGTAACAATACAAAATTGTTGTCAAAGAACCTGGCCTTGTTCTCAGATTTCCACAAATCAGTTTGTTCCCTCCATCAAAGTGCATATATCCAAATAGTCTGCCTTACACATTAGAGCTAGATAATATTCCCTATTAACTTCTATTTAATAGGAATCCCAGCCCTCCAATACTGTGAGATATTCCTTTCTACCCAGGATGTTAACAGAGAGAATCATGTCTGCATGATATTCTCAGACTTGCCCCCCCCAACCCAGGGTTGAAATAGCTTATTAAAAATTCCTTACTGACTTGTATTAATATAAATTAGTAGGTAGAGGACATAATCCACCATAAAGTACAAATTTTTATTCAAATAATTCTATTAACATAATTATCTTTTTTTTTGAGGAAATTAAATGTACATTATTATCCTTGATGTGCCACAAATTATAGAAGCAAAATTTCCCTTGTAAGATTCTGCAGTTCTCAAGTAATTAGCCATATTGCACCCTGAAAACTAAAATTAAATACATAAATTAAACTAGTAGGGGAGATAATAACATTGCAAGGGGGGGTCTGGATATAGTACAATGTGTCATACCTTCTAAGGCTCAGCCTTAGAAGAGCCACTCTTGGCTTGGTCATACTAGAACCAAACCAGGTTTCCTAGTCCTTAGTTTGTGACTGAAGTGATCACTTGGCAGTGCTCTAAAGGGAAAGTCTATATCTGATGAAATACTACTTATGCAAATAGGTCTCTTTTGCATACTTTCTGAACATTGTTCAGTTCCTTAATCTCTGCAATACTCAGGGTGTGAACTCAGCAGCAAGGTGTTACATATATTCGGTTATAGTTAATATCCTTTCCAATTTATAAAAATGAAACTTTCAGCTCTTAGTTCTCTGAAGAGACACACATGGAGGCGTAACAAGGACATTCACTCTTCCTCTTACTGGAAGTAGCTTGAGGTTGAACTTATAATATTTATATTAGCTACATTTAGTGATAATTGCTCCCTAGTTCACAAGCTTAGGACTACTCTTTCTGCTAGCTAATGCTACTTCATTGGATGGAAAGATTAGTCTGACACTTGAGACTTAAAAGCAAAATGCAAAAAAAGAAATGTGAAATCCCCACAACATTTTATTCTCCTCCATATGCAGTCATTATTTCTGATAATATGAGAGGTAGGTAACAAAATAACACTATATATTAGGTTCTTCCTATTTTATTCCCAGACATAGAGTGAGGCACAAACTCTGACTCCAGAAGACAAAACAGAAGATGAAGAGGTAGATTATCTCACTAATAATATTGGTACCACAGCCTCACTCAATATTCCTCATATATAACTGAATACCCAATCCATAAATCTTCATTTCAACCACATGCTCTTTTAGTATAAAATCAGCATTTCTAGAGAAGAAGAGATTTCAGGGTATAAACCACTTACCATCAAGTAAATCATCTTTTCATCATAGTTTAATGCCAAACCCAAGGTGATGGGCACAAAGTAGGAAGATTTTTATAAATCATTTTAATGCCCACCAGAAAGTACAAAAGAAAGTACCCTTCACTGAAGAGTCAAAAACAACTAAATGAGGTGGGAGAGAGGGTGGAGGAAATATATGAAGGGGGTTAAAGTACACTTACCTTGATGAGCACTGAGAAATGTATAGAATTTTTGAATCACTATATTACACACCTGAAATGAATATAACACTGAATGTCAATTATACTTTAATAATAATTTTTAAAAAGTCTACAGATTAGAAAGGGAGAAATAAAACTGCCCCTATCTGCAGATGATAGGATGGTCTAGGTAGGAAATCCCAGGGAATCTATTGGGGAAAAAACAAACAAAAAACTAAATGGTTTTACATAGTGAGTAAACTTCAGTTAGCCTTTGTTTTTGGCTTGTGCTAGCACAATGAATACATGGTGAACCAAGTATGGAAACTGTATATGGAACATCATGGGCTCACACTTCCCTGACCTAGGTACTATCACTGATCTAGGTATTATTGCTTCCTCTTGTCCAACTTGCCAGCCACGGATTCCTCAGATCCCCACTCTCCTCTGGATTGAAGCATTCATTTTCCCAAACTGCTGAAAGTAAGAGATGCAGGACTAAAAAAATCCAGCTTGTTTTCCATAATTTGAGATAATTGTTAAGGTCATTCTTTCCTCAAAAATTATTATTAAGAAAATGATAAGTAATCCAAGACATGGGAAAATATATGCCCAATACACATATGGAGAAAAGACTGTACAGAGAAAATAAAGAACTTTTACAAATCATTAACAAAAATATAAAGCAGCAAAAATGATCTATAAAATATTTAAACCAAAACTACATAAAAGAAGAGGGAGAGGGAGACAATGATTTTTTAAAACTTATAAAAAGATGTCCCACATCATTAATTATTGGGGAGATCAAAATCATTAGGGATAGAGGAAATCCAAATTAAAACAAAGGGAGGGGCTCCTGGGTGTCTAATGCAGTTAAGTGTTCAACTCTTGATATCAGCTCAAGTCTTTATTTCAGGATTGTGAGTTCAAGCCCCGTGTTGGGCTCCACATTTGGTGTGTAGCCTATTTAAAAAAACACAAGGATCTTCACCCATTGGAATGGAAAAAAATTAAAATTACAAGAGCAAATGTTGATGAAGAGGAATAGTGAAAAATGATAAAATCACTTTGAAATATTGTTTGGTATTTTCTTATAAAGCTAAACATACACCAACCTTATGATATAGAATTTCTACTTATCTACAAAAGAGAAATTAAAAATATATCCACAAAAAGAATTATACAAGAATCATTATAGCAGCTCCATTCATACTTTATAGTAGTTGAGATAGTGTGGATTTGTGTAAGGACAGAAAATAATTCAAGGAATAGTTCATCATCCAAAAGACAAATTCATTCAAGGGGGAAAGTCTTTTCAACAAATAGTGTAGGAAAAACTTGATAAATATGTTCATAATAGCTTGTACCTGAAAACAACTGAAATCTTCATCAAAAGAAGTTAAATAAAATATCATCTACAATGTAATTCTACTCCAATAAAAAAAAGAATGAATTTTTGTTACATGTAAAAAATACATGACTCTCAAAAACATTATTTTGATAAAATAAAAAAGAAAATATTATATGACATCACGTATATGAAGAACAAAAATAGACAAAACCAATCTATTACGTTAGAAATGGGAATAGTTACCTACAAGGGTAGGTGTAGAAGAGATTGAAAAGGCACAAAATGGAAATTCCTGAGCTCATGAAAATGATCTATACCTTGATTAAGATGTTGGTTACATGGATATATATTTGTCAAAACTTCAAATTGCCCATTTAAGATATTTGCATTTGTATGTAAATATTTTTCTCAATAAAATAAAATAAATTAAAGAAATAAAAATTATTCCAACTCTAGGAAGTGAATTATCACAAAAGAAAAATTTCAGATTATGCCAAAGCAGTCATTTGGTGGAGCAGAGACATTTCAAATAGAAATAATAAATAGAGATGAGGATTTTTAGCAAATAATCTAAGTAATAAAATAATAAATCATTGGAAAATGATTTTAATTTTTTGCTGATTTGACATGAAAACTTCTATCAATGAAGGTAACACAATATGTTCCAACAAGGTCATCGAGGACATGGTAGGGTAGTTTATGAATGTCACGAATTCAAGAAGTAAGATTAATTATTACACAATAGAAACTTTAAATTCCCAGTTCACACTTAAAAAGATAATTCAAAGAGCCTTTCTCAAACTTGACAATGGTGAAACATCGCACGACATTACCTGTATGGAATTACAGAAGCAGAAACTTTTTAAAGCTACCAATAAAAAAGAACAACTTCAAGGATACCTGGGTGGTTCAATAGATTAAGGATCCAACTCTTGATTTCACCTCAGGTCGTGAGCTGGGGGTCATGAGATCTAGCCTTGCATCGAGCTCTTGCCGGGCATGGAACCTTCTTAAGATTCTCTCTCCCTCACCCTCTGCCCCTCCCCCATAGCGCCCTCTCTTCTCTCTCCCTCTACCTCTCTCTCTCTCAAAAAACAAAAACAAAAATTTCAGACCAACCTTCCTTGAGGAAAGACTTAATTATCATTCTATTCTCCAAAGAAGATATTATTTCAAAATATTTATCATATGAAAAAAGCAATCAAAGAATATGCTGCCAAAATGTAGAAAAAATGATTACAGATGTCTATCAGTACTTTCATTAATGACTATATTAGGTTATTAACCTGGATTTTGAGATGATTCTGGTATATTTTAACATTTTACAATTTGTAATTTATTACAATTTCTCATTTTAAATACTCACTTTCACATCCAAAATTATAATCATAATTTTGTGATCTTTTTTCTTAAGGAAGGCATGCAAAATAATATGAGATTCAGTCTCCACAAAACAAGAGGGATTTGGCCTTCTGACACGTCCTTTCAAGGGCTATTTTTATAGGTGGTAATAATGCTCCCTCCGTACATTCCCAGGATGTCACACCATCCTTGTTTTGCTGCACCCATCCTCAGCCTTACCCTACCAGCTTCTCTTCACACCTTCCCTATTCATGTTAATAGATTAATTCCTTTGAAACACTTGAGGGGTGCCTGGGTGGCTCAGTGGGTTAAAGCCTCTGCCTTCGGCTCAGGTCATGATCTCGGGGTCCTGGGATTGAGTCCTACATCGGGCTCTCTGCTCAGTGGGGAGCCTGCTTCCCCCTCTCTCTCTCTGCCTGCCTCTCTGCCTACTTGTGATCTCTCTGTCAAATAAATAAATAAATAAAATCTAAAAAAATAAATAAATAAATAAAACACTTGAATCTAAAGTTCAAGAAAGAACTGATACTTGCCTTATCACTCGTTTCCCTCCAAACCCATAATGAATATTATATCTTGTAACAATTTGTCAATCAACTATAACGTTGTTTATATTATTGCCTCTAAATCTCTGTAAAAAAGATTTCCATTCATGGGGAAAGAAATAAAATTATGACACAGAATGGATATCACCAGCTAGTCCATAGCTGATTTAATGATCTTAAGACTGAATAAATAGTCACCACAAGTAACAGTAAGAAACCATAATACAACACTGAACTCCAAAGAGAGAAAGATAAAGTACAGAGGTCTATTCTAAATTTTTGGTTCTCCTTTTTCATCTGGACCTTACTAAAATCACAATGAGCAAGAAATAGTTAGGATTTGCAAGATGGTATTGTTGCCAGGAGGTGAATAGATTTAATCACTGTTGCCTGTGATTGGTTGGCAGAAAAGTTTAAAAAATGAAGAATTGGATTATTATGCAGTTACTTAAAATGATGTTCACATTAAAAAATTATGACAAAAACATTTAAAATAAATTGAAAAAAATGGTTTCTACAGTATTCTAGTATTTATTTTTAAAACATTCTATAAATGTATGCTGAAGTCCAGATAAATCAGAAGAAAATGTTACCAGTGAAAGATATCTCTGGGTGGTGCAACTGTAGCCTGTAGTGACCGTGTTTCCACAACTACATGTTTCTTTTTATGTAAAGAAGTTTTAAATTAATGCTTTCTAAAAAAAAGTTTAATCAATTTAAAAAATCATATATACACTATGATGTTGGGATACAAATATATGTGTATTTATATATACGTCCATGTATATACAAATGCATTTCATTTAAATGTTTTTAAATGTACACAAGCTAGCACTCACATTTACTGAGAAAGGATCAGGAAGCAGTATGGCACAATAGTTAATAGGGGCTCTTTCTAGGACTTCAACATTGGATTGATTTCTATTTTTCTTTTAAACTTTTTATATTCATTTTTTCTGCAATTATATACTTCTTTTTAATGAGGGAGCAAGAAAATGTATCTAAAATTTTCTGTTTTGTTTTGTAATAATACTTCCTAGTAAGACTTCATAAAGCCAGACCTTTCCTACCTCAAGATGGGTTTTTCCCAAATTTTGAATGAACTCTCCCCGTCTCATTGAGAAAGTGGGAAATAACAAAGTTCAGACATGAAGAGTGTTCAGGCCCAATACGACAATGAACAACTGGAGAAAATTTAGGTGAGCGTGGGGTGGGGGAAATGAAACAACACAAATGACCAAACAGAAAAACAACAATATTTGTAAAGATTTCCAGTTAGGTCAGCAAGCTCAGGAGCAATTATTGGTCTGACTTTGAGAATTTGTAGAAGGCGCCTGAGGGACTCCAATACACATAAAATCTGAACAAAGACATTGCAGGAAGATGTTACCAGCTTAGCCAATAGAATCAGCAAAATCCGAAACACACGTACACATAAGTACATGCACATACATTTATACACATAAACACACACATACACACATCCACACCCACACAAAAAGCTATGAATTGTGAATTCAGCCCCCGAGTACAAATCTGCTGCACTAGCAGACTCTGGGCTGGCAAATGTCTACCTACTCCTTAAAGGGGCAAAGGGGTGGGAAGATGAAGGTGGTGTCAGGTATGCCTGGTAAATTAAACTCACCCAGAGAATATATAGTAATAATGATGCCCACTCTTAAATAAAGATGTTAGCCCTTTAAATTATGTTTGATTTCTAATTTCCCCCAAACTGTGCTTACTGATTATTCCTAGATGTCTTTGACAAATATAAACTGAAACAGTTTATTAAAGAAATACTGGACCCTAGCAAATTTTAAGAACCATCATTAACACACCAGTGTCCAAGAAAGGATCAATTAATTCTCCCTGATTAAATTCGACTACAACTCAACCTACACTCCATGGAGAGAAATTGGAGTAAGGAAGATTTATATATATGTGTGTGCGTGTATGTGTGTGTGTGTGTGTGTGTGTGTGTGTGTGTTCACATGCCAGTGTATATCTATTTAAATATATACATATAATATTATATATATATAAAGTCATTATCAATGGAAGGCTATAGCATTCTAACAACAAAACATAAAATCTGAGATAAGAGACTGCATGTTGATGTCTTTAAATAATACTTCTTAATATTATTAATCTCTGTGTGCATTGCATGTTATTGTGTACAAGTATTTATTTCATCTAACTGGATTGAATTGAGAAGGTTACATATTATGAAATTACCAAAAGTTTACAAGGAAAATTTTCAGCTGCCCTTCATTCCTGAGTTAGAATGGCTCCCTAGTATCAGACCCCAGGGACCATTCACATGTTCTCTCTCAGGGGAGGCTCCCATCAACAGTGCTGAATTACTGTTGATGGTGGGCATGAGTCCACGGAGAAACTAGGAACTGGACCAAAATCACCACTGAACTTTTAGAGGATAATAACTTCTGTTCATTTCTACCTTACCTATGATTCACCTCTGAAAAGCCATTTTTAAAAATCACATTAACCATTTAACTCTTCACAAAACAAAGGCTTAATCTCCTTTTAAATCTGCTGTTTACACTAATATATATAATTCTTTCAAGTGTGTATGAAAGATCTAATTCTGGGGTGGGGGTCAGGGATAATGTAAGGGGTAGGGCTTGAGTGCATTAGCTTTCTGTTTTTTTTAAAACAGATTACCTCATGTAACATAATCTCTGTCTGCAAATTGAGGAGATAGCAGAAATGAGATGGGATTTTAAACAGGCATATAAAGAGCATGGCAGATAATGTTTATCCCAAGGATATAGTCAGGAGGGCAAGTGGGTGTTAAAATGAGCCATTCTCTAAAATAGTTACTTGAACGCGTTTGTGATTTTTAGAAGCAATACTATCTTAATTCTACTTTCAAAGTTAAATGTCAACTACTTTGAAACTAAAAATTCTAACTTCAAGACCTTAGAACTTAAACTTAGTTTGATAGAGAAAAAAAAAAAAAAAACCTCTCTCTTACAGGAGAATATTTGGATATACAGATGTTTGGCAATTAATAATTTATTGAAACTATTCTAAAGATCATTGCTTTATTTTATATATTGTTCAAAGGATCATTACTTTTCATACACATGGATTAAGTCATGGAAAATGTCTCAATATTTAATATTGTAAAACTTTAACAGATTGCCATCAAGGTGTACAAGCAAATAATGATAGCATCTACCATTAATTGAATGGCCAATATTTTGCTAACTTTATTAACTTCATACTTCGGTTTCAAGTCACATATGATTTTCTTAATTTTATCAAACATAACCAATAAATATATAATAAGAAATAAAGTCAGGATTCTATCGTGAGATTTTTTTTTTTTCCATTTCCTCTTACATTTTTTTCATTGTCAAAACCCAGCAAACTGCCTCACTTAGGCTGCATATAATACTAGAGACAACTTTCCTAGTTTTTAAATTTCCTTTTATTCAGGTAAGAGATGGCAAACATGAGAGATCTCTTCTAGCTTTTTGTATACCTTCAGGCTATTCTTCCAGATGATACTGAGCTATTGCATTAACACTCAATTCATTCATTCATTAAATTCTACCCGTAGAGAAATAGCCATAGTGCATTTATAGTTAAATTAAATGCATAGGCATTTATAGTTAAAATAAATGCATAGGCATTTATAGTTCTCCACAGAGTTTATTACTTAACAGAGAATATAGATGGATGAAAAGCTGGAACAGCACATGGTAAGGGAATTTGAGACTTGAGCAATATGAGGGGCACCCCAGAGGAAACAGACTTGAAGATGAGTGGATTTAGTCATGTATGCTCAGCAGAAAAAAAGAAAAAGAGTCCTGTCCCCTGTACTTCACTGTCAGACAATCTGCTCAGTTAACTTCCGAGGTATCCTACACTCAAAAAATTTACTGTCCTCTACCCATTCTTTTGATGTTCCTAGTCAATAAACAATTTCATAATCTTATTAATGTAATGTAATTGAAAGATTTTCCAGAGAACATCCAAATTTATACAGAGGAACTGACTTAATGCACTGAAATCTCCAAAATGTAAAAAAGCAGATGAAAATTTAAGTGGTCTTGTGCATCTAGCTTATTCATATTTGCTATTCAGCCTCATTTTACCAGAAGTGTGATGGGGCTACATGCTACATGCTTCATAAAATTGCTGGCCCCTGATATAGATATTATACTATTCTCTGTATCTGTACCATTCTCTAGATAAGGATATACACGAGGGTCAAGAATAATAGAGACATAAAGTCAGGATGATTTTAATTCCTGGTTCTTGAGAATCCCATTAAGCTATATGGTTTCCCACAACCATGATTCTCGCAATCAATTACACTAATATTCTAAAGGAAACAACCAAACCACAATATTAAAGTAACAAATAAATGTTTCTGTTTAAGGGAATGACATGCGCACCAGAGACAATTATATATAATTAAAAACTGACAGTTATATATAAAAGCAGATATTTCAAAGAGATTTGGGCACTATTTTCAAAAATGAAAATATCAAATTTATCCTCAAATAATAACATAGTAGGTATTTAATAAATTTGTATTAGAAAAAAGACGGGTAGATAGATAAATAAGATACTTATTGAACTCTCTTGAATGCTATATTCCAAGTACTGTTTCCAAGCATAAGCCAGGCCTCTAAAGTGTCTGCCCCCAAGAAAAGGAACTGTGGTTGATGAGAGAAATGTGGAGACTACTGTCCCTGAATTATGCAGGGAAAATAATACACAATGAGTTTGGAAGCACAAATAGGTCTCAAAGAATGTGTGGTCATCTCAGTAGTTGAATATAAACATAGTCCTTGTTTTCAAAAAGTTACTCAGATCATTGTCAGGTTTACAGAAAGAAGGCAAGTATGGACATGAGAAGACTAGTCAACAGTCTTGCCAGCAGGAGACATTGGTTGGTAGCTTACACTACAGTGGTGTCTGAGCAGATGGTGGGGAAAAAAAGACTCCTACTAAGTTTATACGTTCAAAACCATTGCTAGCTGATGAAAAGCATTTGAAATCCAAAGGTAAAATAATCCAAGGAGATGAGTAACTGACTAGATGATGCTATCATTTACTGAGCTCATAAAGAGAGAGGGCAGCACACTTGGAAAGTCAAGGGTTGCATTTTGGTCATTTTAATTCTGAAATGCCTGTCAAAGATCTAAGATAAGGCCATTGAATATATAAGCTAGAGGTTCAAAATTGAGATTATATATTGAGGGAAAGGAAGAGAGAGAGGAAGAGAGCGTATAAAGAAGATTTGAGAGACAAGTATTGAGTTTTTGATCCATTCCAACATGTGAAGATTTGGTAGAGGAGGAATCAGCAGAAAAGAGACTAATAAACAGCCAACAAGGTGGGTGATTAGTGAGGAGAGTGAGAAGTCATGGATACCAAGAACTCCAAGAAGTGAAGGAGTTGTCAAGTATGTTGAATGCTGCACAAAAACCAAGTGTGATGGGGACCAGATAAGTGACCACTGAACTTGGCATTAAGTGATCATTTGGTAATATAATAATTTCAGTAGAGTCATATGGACAGTAACTGGAGTGAGTGGAAATGGACTGTAGTGAAGACAGGGAGGTAATGAGTGCACACAGCTCTTTGAGAACTTTTGCTGCAAAACAAAGCAGAGAAATGGAAAAGCAGCTAAAGAAGAGCTGCAGAGTCAAGAGATTTTCTTGTTTCGTATATGGTTGTTGTTGTTGTTTGTGTATGTTAACATTAAAAGTGCATTATACCAAGCATGTTTGCATATTAATGGCAATCATACAAAAGAAATGAAAAGTCTGAAGATTTCATGATTCAGGTGAGAGAGAGGATAAATAAAAGTGTGACCCCTGATAAGAATAAGAGTAAAGGTGCAGAATATAAGAGGATAGATTGGTCCAGGATAGAATCAGGGACCCTTTTTCCATTGTAAAAAGTGGAAAGAACAGAGTACAAACGCAAAGCATGGGTATCTCCTCAACAGTTCTCATATTCAGTGAATTCCAAGGGTGAAGGGCATTGGGTGAGGTGAAACGGAGATAGATATCTTGTGTGAGCAGGACGAGCCACATAAATTGTAGAGGTTAAGTACAAAATAAAAATGCAAGGACCTTTGTTGAAATGGCAGGAAATAAATATTAAAGTTAATAAATAAAAATTTTTCTTTTCTTCTTCTCTCTCTCTCACCTTGCCATTATGTGTTTCCTTTGTTGTTTAATGCCTCTAAGTAAAGGAAAATTAAAATATTGAGTTACGGCATGAATTTAACCATTAATTTTTATATTGTCAATGCCAGTTTTAATTGGAAATGTAAGAGCATTAACTCACTTGAAGAATTACTGAAATTTGGGGCAGATGGGTGGCTCATTTGGGCAAGCATCCAGTTCTTGGTTTCTGTCCAGGTCATGATCTCATGGGTCGTGAGATGGAGCCTTGCATCAGGCTCCACGCTCAGCAGAGATTCTGCTTAAGATTGTCTCCCCCTGATCCTCTCCCTATTCATGCTCTTTCTCTCTCTCTCTCTCTCTCTCTCTCTCTCTCCCTCTCTCAAATAAACAAATCTTTAAAAAATAAAACTAAAGAAAGAAAGAATTAGCAAAATTCTACTAACTGCCCTCATCTCCCAACTTAAGCCTTTGCATGGAAAGAAAGAAAGCAGAAAATGAGGGCCTCCCCCAACTAACACAACCTAATCACTGCCCCAGAGAGAGAAAGAGAGAAAGAGCAAAAGCCTTCCTAAGGTTGAGAGGCTGGGCATGGTATGGGCTGTTAGGGAAATGGCCTAGAACTCATTCCCAGGAAGCAGAGAGGTGGACAAGAGGCAGAGAGGCAGGGGTATGCATGAGCCAGGACTCCAAGGCCCTTGCAATTTAGTCTTTGAAGTTATAGGACTTCACTTAACAAAACATAATGTCTAAGATAACATTATTAGGAGTTTCAAGACAGCAACCAGAGGAAATCACAAACCATTAAACTACAGAAGGGGATGGGATTCTAAGCATAAGGTTTTGTGTGTTTGTACTGGTCGTGCATCCAGAAAGATGATCCTGTGTGAAAAGCCTTTAAAAAGGGCATTGAGCCAGGTTCAGGTATGTTGGCTTACTCTCTGTGAAACCTAACCCATTAGCACAGTTTAACTGAGAAATATTTCTCCTTGAATCGCTCATATTTCTGCATACCTTGCAAGCAGAGTCACTGATTACCTTTTGTTCAGGACAATCTTTTCAAGGATGTTTATATAGTGAACAGACTTGAAAAACAGAGATAGTGTCTTTATCCAAAGCAAAAAGGAAGCATGCTTCTTCCCATTATGATAGATCTAGGCTCCCTAAAGTTGGGCTTCCTCTACCCTAAGCATTTCATGATGTGTGCAGCTGTCATCTAGCCATCCATCCATCCATCCATACATACGTACATACATACATACATAAAATAAATGCTGATACTCTGGCTACCAGTTAGATAGTCATCCAGCTCTGACCCAGAGACCTCATGTCTTTTAACAGCATCCATTAAAGTTTGGCAGGCAAACTTGTTGGGTTGCAATTAAGATAAAAATCCTGCTTTTTGATAATTTTGCTTTCATTCTGTCCTCTCTGATCAAGACTTTCCAGGAATAACTGAATTTGCAAAACGCATTCTAAAATACAGGTCATTATCATTCCCCTGTTAACAGACACAGTAAATGGAAGCATGCTGTCTAGAATAAAAGCATCTGGCTTCTAAAAAACAGTGACTCACAAAATGTCCTTCATTGGGTCATAATGGATGGAATATACCTACTGTAAAAAAGAAATAACGGGCCCAAAATGGAGTCACTTTTGCTAAACCCGACCAGGAGTTAATGCCTGACATAAATGCAGTTTCAGCCACTTCCAGTAGAATTTTAAAACAATCAGTGTGGAATTTCCTGATCAGCACTAGTGAGGCAATCTCCATGATAAGACCCCTGCATTTCTCCCTAAGTAAAGGCAACCTTGACTAAAATATTCCTCTTTCCTTTTGCTAATAACTTCCTCGTCCCACCCCATTCCTGTCTATAAAAGCCTTCCATTTTGTACGACTCCTCAAAGCTCACTTCTTTTTGCTAGATGGGATGTTTCCTAATTCATGAGTCTTTGCATAGAGTCAATTAAATCTTTATAAGTTTACTCAATTGGATTTTGGATTGTCTTTTTAAAAATAATACACTTAAAGTCACCTAAGTTGATATAAGTTCAAGATAATGTTGTTTTACTATGAAACAAATCTAAGATTTTTTAGTGAAGAAGTCCAAATTTTTTTTTTTTTTTTGGTCTTTAGACTTATAATAACAACTTTGAGCACATAATCCCAATAGATGTGTAGGTATTCAAGCATTAATTAAATAATTACACTCTTGTGATAATGTTATATATAATATAAAATATACAAAAATAAAAAGACTTAAAATGTAATAAAAATAAAATTTTAAAAATGTCATCAAGAAAAAAAAATGTTGTCAAGTTTCCTGCCTTCCTCCTACTGAATTATTTTGTGCACCCTATGATGTAGATGCACACCATCTGGAGAGCTCTGCAATGTGTTGGTATACATTATAAATCTGCAAAAGGGAATCATTATGTGCAGTTGCTCCAACACATATGACCATGGAAGTTTTGAGCTTTTTTCTTCTTTGTTTTTCCTCATGAATCTTCTAAGGTGAGTGTAACTTAGAATGCACCTTAAAAATATTAATCTATTTTCCAACAGTTACAAACTCTAGAGTTGCAAAACTTTGGTGGCTCGGTGCAATCTCATTGACTTCAGATGAGTTTTATTCGGCAATGTAGTTAATCCCCAGTATACTCAGTCCTCAGTATTTCTTTCTGTATTATAAGTCTCCTTTACTCATTCATCCATCTAACATATAAAGTTCACTGAGTTTTTTACTATCTCTTGGATTAGTTTTAAACGCCATACGAAGGTTAGTGGGAAGCTTCATGACCTTAAAGGAGCATAATGTCTTCAGAATGAGCAGACATTTTTGGCCAGACATAGCTTGCTTGAATTGGACCTACACCAAATGGTTGTGTAAGGTAAGAGAATCTTTAATGCCCCACTACCATTTTAGGGTTACTTGTGCCAAAAGATAAGATCCCTATATTATTTATGATTTTCACATTTAAGAAGGTAATAACTTCAGCCTACATCCAAGTTTGAGAATGGACAGGTTGATGACAAATACAATAATTAAAAAATAAGACACATTAATTTGTCATTTCTCTTTCTTCACCAACCCCATCCGCTAGAGGTTCAAATTTTTCATATAAATTAAAAATTTTAACTCTACTTTAGAGTTATCTTATTGGATTTTAAACCAGTTACAAAACAAAAGATTTAAATATTTCAAAATTCTTACAATGAAGGTAAATTAAACACTGCAGAGTACAATAACTGAATCATATTAATACATATAATTTGCATTACTTCTGTGATCCAATGAAAGAAATAGAAGAACTTATGTAAACACTAGAGTTAGTGCTTTCTTTCACTGGAAATGCTTTCAAATGTTAGGCAGAAAAGGGAGACAGTTTGCAAGGTTTTTAGCCAACTGGAATTGCATTACCATGCCTCCTATGTCCACAGGGAAAGAGCAGATGAGATAGTAATTGATTTCTTCCAAAAGGAACCATCACCTATGACTTAAACTATTCTTATACAACATTAGCCAAGCAAAAGAAAGTTTCTTAATGGGGTTTTTAGATCCTCTGGAATCTAGAAAGAAAACAGAACTATTTCTAGATGTTTTAATTATTAAATTTCAAAATTATATGATACATCATGTTTTGGTTATTCTCAATGAACTAACAGAAGTAATTATCTTGAAATTTGATTAAAACTTGGAAAATAATACTGGACAGAATCAAAATAGAAGGTCTACTTAATAAGGTATCTAGAAGGAAATATTTGTCATAGGTGCAACACAGTTATGGAGTGGTCAAAAAATGTAATTTAATTACCCTATAGAGGAGAATGTATTAAAGACAGATTTTTTAAAAAATAAGATGTTTAAATGACAGACGAAAAGAAGGTAAAGAAGGCATTAAAAATGCCCATTATAAGTGTTTTTAGTTCTTACCTAGACTTGTCTCTGAAACCTTTAAGAGTTAAGAGGGACTGTTAAGTACACCCTAATCTATTCTAGCACTTGAATTGAAAAACTGGAGGAAAGAACTGAAAGGAACCAGAGACAGAGAGTATGATGATAAACATGCAGTCTCATCTTCAAAAAAAAAAAAAAAATCAATAGACTTGCATTAGGTTTGAAATGGTTCCTGTTACACTCAGTAGAACCCCAGAAAGCAGACTGTGAACTTTTATCATCTTACCAGTGTGCATTCTTCTGTTTCTGTTTATTCATACATTTCTATGTATGTACATACAGTTCCATGCATAAATACTTTTATATGTGTTATACACATATACAGTATATATATACTTTTGAAATGTAATAAAATAATTTTAACAAGCAAGTGAGGGAAATAACAGAGAGGCGAATGAAGAAAGCAGACACTTAACTATAGAGAACTGATGGTTACATTTGATTGAATGTGCTTTATCCACAAAGTGCTTTGGAGCAAAGATGGTAGGTGATATATAATAACTAAAAAGGCAAAATGACACTGGGGCACTTAGGGCAGGAACCAGGGGAGGTGGGTGGGTGGATAGGTTAAGTAGGGGATGGGAGTAAGGAATGGACTTGCCGCAATGAGCAATGGGTACTGTAAGGAAGTGATGAGTCACTAAGTTGAATGCCTGAAGCTAATATTAACAGTGTATATTCACTAATTGGAATTTAATTAAGTAAAAACTTAAAAAAATAGAACAAGTTACCAAAAATAACTTTACAGACTATATGCACCGACTTTTTAAAAATATGTGGGAGCAGGCTATAAGCCTCTCTTTGAAGTTTCCATCACACTGTATTTTTGTGGGCTTCTACTTTTAGCAGGCTTGGATGGTCTAGGATGAAGAATCTTATAAGGTAGAGCCACTTGTCTATAGCAAAATACAAATGCAGGGGACAAAATCAAGGTATCAATTGAACAGTAGGACTTTTTCTGTCCTCAGGTATTGATAATATGACCAACACCTTAAAGGATTAAAGACCTACTTCTTGAAATGTAAAACACCAACTGTCTCCTTTTTAGCTACATGTTGCTAAGGTGGTGACTAAGTTAATAATTTGGTTGAAAGGTACGAAGTTTATTAATAGCACAGGAGAGAGAAAAAAAGCAGAAAGATATTACAGAACAGTGCTGATAGTAGTTAGCACCAAATAGTAAATTACTCCCTCTGCACAACTAAATTCAGCGCTGAACCCTTGCACAGAAGAAACCAATAACAAATTTACTTAGTCCCACCCCGACAAAGTGAGGAAAATGTAAACCTATGAAAATATTTCCAAGGCTGTCTAAACACTGTGGAAAGGAATGAGGGCAGAAGTCAGGGCAATGGGCTCACGATTGAACAGACATGAAGAATCATCAGCTAGAATAATACAATTTCAAAAAATATTAATAACACTGGGCATCCAGAAAGTAATCTATGCTGATTCAAATACTGAATACCCTGATTTGAGTTTTTAACTTGGCTCCTCAGAGAGATGCCAATCTTCCTGTACCACTGTTATTTTCCCCTTTTCCTTACCCTGGAGCCACACCACAGACTGCATCCACAATATCAGAAAGTATGTTCACAATTATAATTCATGAATCTGGCAACACTTGCCCTGCTTTGAAAGAGCAATTGAGTATCTCTGATCACTGTTAATACAGAACGGCCATGTTAACCTAGGCAGTCCTAACTTTATTTCATCTCAGCATAACTACTTTCCTGCTGAGGAATTAAATAACAAAATGTTGTTTCAGGTTGAGTTTTAAGGCTGTGCCCTAGAGAGAAATTCACGAATCAGCTTAGTCGACAGAGATGCATTTCCTGGCCTACGTTTGATTGAATGTGCTCTGTCCACAAAGTGCTTTGGAGCAAAGATGGTAGGGGATACATAATAACTAAAAAGGCAAGATTATACTGGGGCACTTAGGGTGGGAAACAGAAGAAACATAACCATTTATCGATATTGCCATCAGGCTGCTCTAAGGGAACTTTATACAAAATATGTTGTCGTTAAGAGTAGATTCAATTACTCGGTGTTATTAACATAGGCAAAAATCAATTACCTGTGGAAATATTATTTTTAAATATTTATTTGATCGTCAGGCTTTGTATCAAAAAGTGCCCATATTCATAATTCCCTTCTGTGCCATTTTAATCATCTATATTAATACCTTAAAAGCACATAATTATTTTTTTTATCAAATTTAATTTGCTCTCAACAATACTGATTATCTCTAAAAAGATCAGGGAAAAAATATGCTGTTGATACCAGTCTATCAACAGAATTATTGGAGATAATAAATTACTGTTTTTAAGCCACTAAGTTTTGGGATGGTCTTTATGTTACGATATGCATCTAAAAAACTAGCATAGAAAATATGGAAATTTTGAAATTTGCTAAGTGTTTTTTTAAATTTTCCTACATTGATAACAAAATGTGAAAATGTTTAATGTCACAAATCGGTCTCTCATGAAATAGTACTGGAAAGGCCATACACACACAGATATTGTTAGCTATTCATTCAATCTAGACATCAAATAATTAGTCCTAACTCGTGTGATTTTACTACAGATATATGCATTTATATGTGGCATTATTTGCCAGTGCTCCGCAATATTGACTACTTGACCTTCTCAAAATGCTTTCTTCCCTCAACTCCAGAGTCCTATCAGTTCCAATTACTTCTGCCAATTACTTCTCGAAATGTCCATTTCTTTTTGTTCCCATTCCCCCTTATTAATCCAAGCCACAATCATTTCTCCTAATGAGTCTTCACTTCCTTTACTCCTTTCCAATCTTCTTTTTTACATTATACCAGAAAGATATTTTGAAATATAAATTGGATCCTGTCACTCACCTTTTGATATCTTCCTACAAATATGTAAGACAAATGCCAAACTCCTCCTATCCTCTTATATAAGGTTATGCGTTTGTAATAGCTTTGTCTTTTTCTCCTCTATATAGTTATCTTATAAATATATTATGTTGTATTTGTCGAAAGAGTAGAATGTCCTATTATATGGTCACGCCATGGCCCTATAAATATAACTATTCTCTTTGTAGTTCAATTTCTTGAAACTACACCTCCTCTCAACCCCTCTCATTTAAGGACTTTTATTCATGATCTTTTTTCTGCCTGCAAATATGCTACATTTTTGCCAGAGGAGGCCTTAAATGAGCTCTCATACTAAGCTTACCCTATTGTTTTATGTTTCTATATTACTCTATACTTCAGCTTTTTAAACATTTTACAGGTCTAATTTCTAGTTCAGTGTTTGTCTTTTCCATTAAACTGTAAGATCAATCACCATTTGTTCACCATTATATCCCCAAGGCTGAACACAATGCTTGGAAAACAGTAGACTCAAAATTGCTCACTTAATTAATTAATACTGTGTTTTGTTTTTAAACTTTCATTTAGTTTAGATATAATGCATTTTGCCACATCTGCTAATCTTAACTAATAATAAAAATACTAGGCAAAGTTGTTTCTTATTTTAATGTTTATTTTTGCATGATTTGTTTAATTGATCTAAGAGAAATGAACTATGGGTAACTTTATATTCAAGAACTTCACTGATGTTTAAGCAAACACTTGGCACAGAAAGGGTACACCATTTCATTATTACTTAACACCATGGTAAAGCCGTGTTTATACCATTTTGAATCAAGGAAAACTGAGCTACAAAGAGGTTGCTTAGCCAACAAGTTCTCTAAGTTAGACACTGGTAGAAAACAGGCTGTAAGTCAGGATGAATAAAGAAGAGTTTGAATAATACATATCAAAACAAAGTAGTTTCAAGTATCACTAAACAAGGGAGGCAGAGATGAACATTTTTCAAGCACCATTAATAATCCTATCATATACTTGTGCCATTTAGAGGGCTAGAGCATTTCGGTGATTCACCACACCCACCACTAATCTTTCATTTCTAATTCTATGTACTTTGATGTAGAATATTAATTAAATCAGTTCTATACAGACAGAGTCTCATGAAGTGCTAAAGCAAACACCTCAAGTAGTCTCACTGAGACCGTTATTAATATCAGGTTCATCTATAGAGTCCCCTGAGTACCTGAAGAATACATACTTCAGATTCTGAAAAATACTGGGTCCCGACACTTCAATTTATTCAAGTATTTTGTTTCATTTCCATAATCTGTTTTTATGCACTGCTTTTTCATTTTTAAAAATGTGAGTGAGATGAAATTAATTGCTTGGTTACGTGAGCCTTAATAATCACAAAAATTTCATATGGTTTATAAAGCACACTCCATTTTTAGAGACACTTACAAGGAAGAAAAACTGATTATAATATGGTTTTATATATGAATGCCCTTTTGGCTAAAAAGAGTGTCCAACACTTTGGCCAATTATAATAAAACTTTATATTTTCCCATAGCCACACCCTAGATGTTGTTGACTTTCTTTTTTATTTAAATTCTCTGTCATAGAAGCCATGTTACATAGTCTTCATGAAGTCCATTTCTACTAAGTTCTGCACTCCACACAATTTCTGAGAGCCTCTAAGGCAAGCACACATGCTCCTCAAATCCATCCTGCTTGTCACTTTCACCACCTGCTTTCAATTTGGACCAATAATGTTCTCAACCTGCAGGTCACCCCCTGCTACAAGTAAGTGGCTTCCTGACGCTCCTGTCATTCACACAATACAAATATTGTTAATGAGTTGGTTTTTTTTTCATTCCTCAAAGCATGCCTTAGATCAAGCCATAATATTTTTAAATGTCTTCGTGGAAGGGATAAGAAAAGTAAGCACAGCCTATGTCCCAGCCTCGCTCTCGGCAAACTGATATGGGAAAGCCCACTCTGCCTATACCAAAGCTATACCACTTTAGCGTCACAATATCTTTCTGCTCCTATCTCAAAGCAAAAGAAATTCTCTCTGTTCCGGTCTAAGACTTCAGCATATCCTACCGCAGAATAGAACCCTTCTCAAGAGGGCAGATTTTAATTCTTTTCTAGGAAAATTCCTATTTTCACCTACAAAATAGGATCTGGGAATCAAGATAATCATACTGCTAATAATACTTGACATTATTTCCTGTATCTGGCTTTTAAAATATTAAATAGCATGACGTGTGGCATACTAATAAAGCCCCACAAGTCAGACCATGGCAACCTCAATCCGGCTTACAGTCTTTCTAATAATACGGGATGAAGACACTATGCGTTTTACACATCCTTCCTAGAGGGATCTGTTCTTTTAAATAAATGTGAATAAATGTTTGGATGTGAAAGAACACCATCTCCCAAGGACAAATACTAGTTGTCAGTCATGGGATAGGGTATTTCCAGATTCAAGAAAAAAAAATTCATTTCTCTATCTCAGCAGGGATACAGTTTTGCATAAGATAAGCCTAACTTCTGTCATTAAACAAAACACATCTTGGTTGAAAGCAGCTGAATTTTGATTACTTCTTTTTTTCAGGGTTACACTATAAGGAAAGGGTAGATATTTGCTTTATATATGAATGAGTGAAAGAGAAAACCAGAGTACTAAGCTTCCTTCCTACCCAATGCAAGCAAACACAAGGTCCAATTTCTACCCCCTCTCCCCACAATTGAAACTTCTAGCAAAACCAAAGTTGCAGTTTTTAAGTTTTAGCATTTTCAGTTCATTTTTTTTTGGACACTCACACACACACACACAAAAAAAAAATCCGAAGAAAGACAATAGTCAGTGACTACCTTTGAGTTATCCTCCGATAAAGCTGACATCTGTATACTTCCACTAACTTCTATTACTTCCTTCCTGGCCACTGCTAATTAACCTCTTTCCTTTTAAATCTTGTAAATCATTGAGCAATTAATCATTCACTGCCTTGGTAAATCTTTTCTATTGTTTTCCAGTACTGCTTTTAATCCTACATTATGCTTCATCTTCCCAATTCAACTGTATACTTGGAGGGGACAAATGTAGAGGGGAAACAGATTTGTGTGTCTTTCAAATCACCTTGAACTGTTTCTCTGCCTTCAATAAGTGAACAGCTAACATTGGTTAATCCTATTCTATGGACATGTTCAGAATACTATGATCTCGATTGTCTTTTATCAATTCCATCTAGTTATCTATATTCTAGTACCACTGAAGATTGAAAATGCTATCTTAGTTACTACTGTCATCATATCTACTAAATTGGAAATGACCTCAAGTTTTAGTAACTCCCTCTTTTTTATTGTCTCAGCTAATTCTTCTAAAATTTCTCTAAAATTCTATCTCAGATAGGCCTGTGTAATTTTACCTCTTTCTTTGATTCTTCCGTCTTTACCTTAGCTTAGAATTCACCTGGAATATTCTAAGGATGGCTAATAATTTTCAAAACCTCCAGTCAATTAACATGACTTCTCATCATTGCTACTAACCCCATCAATATATTGCTGAACATAAAATGATTCTGTCATATTCTTGCTTAAAACATTCCAAAATTTTGCTATTATAAACTTAGTCTGGCAGCCAAGATCTGCACAATCTGGTTCCATTCTTCCTCTCCTGTTTCATACCCACCAAATTATATTATATACACTGAATGCTGCCATACCCAAATTTCCATTTCCTCTTGGATACAGCACTTACTTGGTGTATATATATGTTTTGGAATAAACAAAAGCATGTCAGCACATCTTGTTCCTGCAAAAACCCATTAGTACTTGAAAATACCAGTTAAATATTACTTCCTCTGTAAATTCATTTGTGTCTTTTCCAGGTGGAGATATTAACAGCTGTATTTCCATAGTACTTTGTCCATATCTGTGTTATAGCACCTATAATGTTTATTATTTGCTATTTGCTTATATGTCTTTTTCTTCTACTCTTCAGTGGAAACTACTATATACTTATATACCATAAACCTTACTCCATTTCTGGGAAATCATTGGTCTCATGGCAGAAAAGAGCATATAATTCAAAGTTATAAAGATATAAGTTGAAATTTCAATTCTATCACTATATTCAAATCCAAGATCCAACATTAACCAAATTTAAGGAAATAATTCAACTTCCCTATAAATGCTATTATCTACAAAATGCAAAGCTTATAATATTTATCTAATTGTGTCATCATAATTACCAATGTGATTTTATATCAATCAATTTTCTTAAATGAAAATTTTTATTATTTCATGTTAGAAAATATTTAAGTAAGTGAATACCTTAACTTCAATATTTCCATAGTTTTACTATGTTATTTAGCTTCTGGCCAATTAGTTTGCTACCAATAACAGGCCAAGAAACAAGAGATGTAACCATTAGTTCTCCTGCTTAGATGTAAAAAACTGTGTAGAATGTTGCTCCTACCTCAACAATGGAAAAAAGCCTGGAAAAAACGTAAGATCACAATTTCCTGAATCTATCCGAGAGCAAAAATCACAAGGCATCCATTAACCAGGAAAATTCCAAAGAGGGACAAGTCTGTCTAAGGGAAAACAAGATGCAAAAACTCCTACCTGTGGCAGAGCACAGGATAAAGAGACACCAGCCACCATGTAAACAGGTAAGCCAAAAGCCAACATCTTATTTAACTGCCAAAGCCCAGGAGTAGACAACTTTGAAAAAACTGAGTCTCAGACATTTGCAAAATTTTGTTATAGGTCTCTATCAGGTGATACAAGAAAGATTGGGAGTAAAACATAAGCCAAGAGTGAGTGACACAGGTATCAAAAGATAGCTGCAGCATGGAAGGAGCAGTAATTAAACACTGACTATTTCTCTAGACCTTTCTCTCCTATGATGCAATCAGTTTTTAGCCTGTTGATGTAGGGCAGCAAAGTTTGTCACATACAAAGTACAGGGAAAGACTCCATAGTTGGGAGAAGAATAGAAAAATAAACTCTTTAGAAGATAGAAGGAAACCATCTTGGGCCCAAGATACTATATTCAGATCAAGCAATGATCTATTACTGCTAACTGAATAAAAGGAAACTTCCATCCAAATGAACAACAAATGTAAGACAGTATTGGACTGTTGTGGAAATGAAGTGCTGGAGTGCTGGAATGCTGGAATGTGCAAAGCCAAGGCACACAAGGCCTCCATAACCATGAGACTGGATAGAAGAGGAGAGAGAACCCTGCTGCAAAGATAATGTTAGTACATAGCAACAAGCAACAGTAATTTACTGTGGGGGATGTGGCAAGAACAGGAAGACCAGCTGCCAGCTGTGGCACAGATTTGCAGGAATAGCTCAGAGCTGAAAATGGAGTACTGAGACTAAGAAATCTCATCCAAAAACACAACCCAAGCCATCAGAGCAAGACAAGAGCAGCCCATATTGAAGAAAATTGAAACAAGTAGTACACTAAAGCTTATCACTGCAAACATAAACCCCTATTCATCTCAACTCCTGACTAGATTCACTTAACCCCATACCTAACAACCTGACAGAAAAAATGGGCATGACTTTTCTGAATAAAATGTATTGACTTTCACTCTGACTATTCTAACATGATATCTGGCATTCAATCAATGACTGTAAGACACAAATAAAAAGCAAACAAAAAATTATACATACATGAGTAATTGCATATATATTTTATAAAAATTATAAAAATATTGCTTATACATATATGAGATGTATATTATATATAATAAGCTGAACCAGAATAAAAAATGACCATATGTTATAACACTCTGAGAAAGACTCCAAAATAACTATGACTAATTTTTTAATCTACGGCAAAAACAAGAGACACATGCATTCACAGATATAGAATTTCAACAGAGTGGAAATGATATGAGTCAAGTGCAAATGCTGACAAAAATTTCAGATACACAGAAAAATCATTTGGCTGGCTCATAAGTAGATTTAAAACAGTTAATAAAAGAATTGGTCAACTTAAAGGTAGATCAATAGAAATTATTTAAGCTGAAACAAAAAGTAGAAGGAAGGAGGAAAAAAGGGCAAAGAGATTATCCAGGAACTGTGGAAAATTTCAAATGGTCTAACATAGGTATAATCGAGTTCCAGAAGAAACAGAAAGAGAATGGAGTTGAAGAAATATGTGAAGTGATATTGGTAGAGAATGGTAGCACAATGAAGTGTTAAATGACATATTTGAGAATATTACTCTGGATAAACTCACACACACACATATATACATAAGAACACCATGAAAAATCTTAAAGGCAGGTAGAGAGGAGGTGAATGCACATTGCATACAGTGGACCAAAGATTTGCATAATGGCAAACTTCTTGTCAAGAATTACACAAGTTGAAAGACAAATGAGGGACGATTTCAAAGCACTTAAAGTAAAAAGCTGTCATCCCAGAATAATATAACCAATGAAAATATGTTTCAAAATGAAGATAAATGAAATGGTTTTAGACCAACAAAAGTTAAGATAAAAGTCATTTCCAACAGACTTATACTATGAGAAATGGCCAAAGACTTTAGTCAATCAGAGAAATATGATACTAGATAGAAAGTTGTTTGAAATCCACAGATAGTAGAAAAATCAAAGTAAGTTTAAAATAATTTTTTTTTCATTTTTTATTCACTTTAAAAGATAATTTATAATCTAAAGGGTAAATAATGAAAACGTACTATTGGGTTTATAACATGTATAAGTAAAATGTATGAAAACAATAAAAAGATATGAGGAGGGAATTAGAAATACTGCACATTTCTTATATGTAAAGTGGTATCCTTTTACATGAAGGTTATCTGTGATACATTAAAGATATATATTGTTAATCTTAGGATAATTGTTAACAATTTATCAAGAGGTATACCAATAAGAAAAGGAATCATAAAAATACAAGTAATCCAAAGCCGGAAGAAAATTGTACCCAAAAAGATGAGACAAATAGCAAAATATTAAATTTAAACCCAACTATATATTGTTATGTTGAATGTAATTAAGCACAATAAAATCATATTTGATTAAAATCAAAACTAAATGCAGTTTATAAGAAACTCATTTTATTTTTTTTATTTTTTTTAAGAAACTCACTTTAAATATGAAAATATAAATAGGTTAAAGGTAAGGAGATAAAAAAGTAAAATGTTGAAAAATTGTCATTTCATCAATATCGAAAAAGTGAAGTAGCTATATTAATGTTAAAAAAAACTGACTTCAAAACAGGAAAAGATTTTCAAAAAAAAAAAAAAGAAGAACATGGAAAGGATAAAGGAAAGTGATAAAGGGAATAATTCACTAAGAAGATATAACAATCCTACATATGAATGATTAAATTAATGAATGAAGCAATCAATCAAATAAAAGAACTTCAACATGCATGAAGTAAAACAGAACTGAAATAAGAAAAAAGAGAAATGCACAATTATGGAGATAGCACTAACTGATTAAACAAACAAACTGAAAATCAGTAAGGATTTAGAAGACCTAAATAACAATAACACCAATTGGCCCAAAAAATTTACAAAAGAGTTACAATAGATAAATCAGTAGCAATGATAAAATAGAATGATCAAAAAACAATTCAAAATAATGGAGAAAAAAATAACTAGAACAGATAGGATGAAGAGAAAGTAACAAGATGGTATATTTAAATACAATCATATCAGTAATTTCACTAATTGACCTAAAGTTTCAAAATAAAAGACAGAGTTTATCTTATTGGATTAAAAAAAAGAAGAAGAAAACAAGACTCATCTATATGCTGTCTATAAGAAATCCACTTTAAGGGGCACCCGGGTGGCTCAGTGGGTTGAGCCTCTGCCTTTGGCTCAGGTCATGACCTCAGGGCTCTGGGATTGAGTCCTGAGTTGGGCTCTCTGCTCAGCAGGAAGCCTGCTTCCCCTCTCTCTCTGCCTGTCTCTCTGCCTACTTGTGATCTCTCTCTCTCTGTGTCAAATAAATAAATAAAATCTTAAAAAAAAAAAAAAAGAAATCCACTTTAAAGGTAATGACCTAGATATATTAAAAGTAAAAGAATAGTAAAGGGGTACCTGGGTGGTGCAGTTGATTAAGCTTCCAACTCTTGGTTTCAGCTCAGGTCACAATATCAGGGTCATGAACTCAGGGCCCTGAGATGGAACCCCATGTCAAGCCCTGCACAGGGTCTGTGCTGAGCCCAGACTGTGCTTAAGACTCTCCTTCTCTCTCCCTCTGTCCCTCCCTACTACACTCTCTGTCTCTCTAATACAAATAAATAAATCTTTTAAAATAAAAAGATAGATGAATGCCTGGGTAGCTCAGTTGATTAAGCAGCTGCCTTTGGCTCAAGTCATGATCCCAGGGTCCTGGGAGTGAACCTCGCAGCAGGCTCTCTGCTCAGTGGAAAGCCTACTTCTCTCTCTCCCTCTGCCTGCTGCTCTGCCTACTTGTGCTCTCTCTCTAGCTCTCTGTCAAATAAATAAATAAATAAATAAATAAATCTTTTTTTAATGCTATAAAAATAAATAAAATAAAAGGATAGAAAAAGATAATTCAGGAAAAACTTTAAAAAGCAAGATTTGTTATATTAATAATATGAAAGAAACTCATAACAAAGAATATTGACAGGGATATGAAAGGAAATTACGGAAAGACAAAGGATTAATTTCATCAAGAAAACTGAACAGTCCTTATTCTGTATGTACCTAATAACAGTCATCAAAATACATAAAGCAAAAACTTACAGAGGTTACAAGAGACAAACAAGTGCATGATTAAACAATAACACTAAACAATGGAAAAACATACATTCTTTGCAAGTACACATGGAACATGTACCAAAGGAGAACATCTTCAGGACCACACACAAAAAATACCCTCAACCAACATTAAAAAAAAAAAAAATTGAAATCATACAAATTATGTTATCCAACTACATAATAATTAAACAAAGCCAGTAACAGAAAGATTTCTAGAAAATCCTTAAATACTTGGAAATTTCAAATTAACTTGAGTCAAAAAGAAATTAAAAGGAAGGGCAGCTGGGTGGCTCAGCTGGACAAGTGTCTAACTTCTTATCTCAGCTCACATCTTGATCTCAGTGTCATGAGTTCTAGCCCTATGCTGGGGCTAGAACTACTTACAAGTAGTATGCATGTAGCCTATTTACCAAAAAAGAAAGAAAGAAACAAACAAACAAGGTGGGACTGGGCAGGGAGATAAACTATAAGAGATTCTTAATCTCAGGAAACAAATGAGGGTTGCTGGGGATGGGGGGAGGGATAGGGTGCCTGGATGATGGACATTGGGAAGGGTATGGTGAGTGCTTTAAATTGTGTAAGACTGATGATTCACAGAACTGTACCCCTGAAGCAAATAATACATTATCTGTTAATTTTAAAAAAAAGAAGTCACAAGGAAACTTTGAGAATATGTGTACTGAATAAAAATTAGAATAAACCATAAAAATCTGTATGAAATCTAAAGTAGGGCTTAGAGTAAACTTTACAAAGTTAAAGTTAAGCAACATTAAACCATTAAATGGTTATATTAAAAAGAACAAAGTTCTAAAATTAATGATCTAAGCTCTTATCACAGGAAACTAGAAAAAGGAGAAAACAATTTATTTTCAAAATGATTTATTAAACAAAAGCTGAGAAGTAGACATGAACACACAGAAGAAGTGAGAGAGTGAAACAAGCAGAATGTCTAGAATGGTCGCATTTCTGATTCTGAAGTGTGATTGCAGTCAATTCTTGAGGCGATATTGGTAAAAATTAAGATGAGAAGTTTAATATTTAGGGAAATTACGACCTGTTATCAAGATGCTTGAAAGGTACCACGGCATTGCTTTCATTATGGGGAAGGATCGGTAAGGCTGGTTGTAGGTGTACTGGCTGTAGTCGTAGTAGCAGATGGTGGTTGTGTGCTGCTGGCAACAGCAGAGGTGGTTCCAGCTGAGCCTGCAAGTGTGGAAGCCTCAAGGGGTTGTGTGGATTGTGCAGAAGGAGTCGTGGCAGCATCAGTAGTATTATCTGCTGTGGTATCAGTGACCTCCTCAGTGGGGGCAGTTGTTGCAGGTTCTGGGGTGGTAGGGTCCAGTACAGTGGTTAAATCTTCAGATACAGTGTGGAAGTGGAACCCAATGGAGTTGTAGTGGCAGCTGTCCCTAAAGATTCAGTAGTGTCCTCCTCCCCTGAAGATGCAGCTTCAGTGGTTGAAGAAGCAAGTTCAGCAGGAGTAGTGGTGGCTGTTACACTCATACTAGCAGTAGTTGTGGCATCTGTGGCATCTGAAGCTGCTATAGGAGTTGTGGTTGCAGATGATGTAACTGTTGCAGTAGTAGCAACAGATGTAGTGCTGGCTTCTAAGGTTGAGGAGTCACCTGAACGGGCTGTGGCACCTTCAGCTGGAGTGGTGGTAGCTGCAGTGGTTCTATCTGCTGACTCAGTGGTGGTCTTATCCCCCAGAGTTGTAGCATCAGGAGTCTGGGTGGTAGCTTCACTGTTGGTCAGGGTATCGGATTCAGTAGTAGAGGGAGCACTTGGTACAGTTGTGGTGGCACCAGAAGGAGATGTGGTACCAGTGACTGAAGGTGAGGTGGTGGCATCAACTCTGGAGTTGTGGAGGCTGCTATGGTTGTGCTGGTTGCTTCTCCAGTTATTGTGGTTGTAGATGAAGCAGTTGTACTCACAGCTGGAGGTGTGGACTCTGCTGGTGAGGATGTAGGGTTAGCTGTTGGGGTTGTAGCATCAGCAGATGCAGTTGTAGCAGCTCCAGTGGTTGCGTCTTCTGTTGGTTCAGTGGTAGCCTCTTCCCCTGGAGTTGTAGCATCAGGAGTCTGGGTGGTGGCTTCCTTTTTTTTTTTTTTTTTTTTTTTTTTTTTACCTTCCAGACCTTCTTGTGTCTTTTTTTTTTTTTTTAAGATTTTATTTATTTATTTGATAGAGATCACAAGTAAGCAGAGAGGCAGACAGAGAGAGAGACAGAGGAGGAAGCAGGCTCTCTGCCGAGCAGAGAGCCCGATGCGGGGCTCGATCCCAGGATGCTGGGATCATGACCTGAGCTGAAGGCAGAGGCTTTAACCCACTGAGCCACCCAGGTGTCTCAAACATATGGAAAGAAATAACAAAGATAATAACCTAAATCAATAAAATTGAACACAGTTTAAAAATACATAAAATCAATTCTTACAAAATCTAATTCTTCTAAAAGCTCAATAATATTGATAAACCATTAGACAGGTTTTTCAACAAAACACAGAGAGACAGAGAGAAAATGAGAGAGAGAGCTCTCTGATGTCTCTTCTTGTAAGAACAACAATTTTATTGGATACTACCTTTATGACCTCGTTTAACTTTCACCCTTGTTTCAAGGCCCCATCTGCAAATAAAGCCACATTGAGGGTTAAGGATTCAACATAAAGCATTTTAGGGGGACATAAACATTCAGACCATAACATCCCATCCCTGGTGCCCACTGTAATTCTTGTCTTTGTTGTATGCAAAATAGATTAATTTTATCCCAACAGTCCAAAAGTCTTAGCATTAATTCTAAAGACTAAAGTCCATAGTCATCTAAATCAGATATGGATGAGAAGGTAAAGTTTCTCTTCAGTGGTAAACCTGTGAAATCAGACAATTCATATGCTCCTAAAATGCAAAAGTGGGATGGGCATAGGCTAGACATTTGAATTCCAAAGGAAAACAATCAGAAGAAGTGGTGGGTCCTAAGCAAGTCCAAACCTAGCAAAGCAAATTCCATTAGATCTTAAGGCTTGAGAATAATTCATTTTTGGTTTGATGCTCTGCTCTGCTCTGCTCTGCTACCCACTGGGGTAGCATTGGCATGCACACAGTCCCTTTGGGTCATGGAGCATCCGCAACTCCATGGCTCTCTGTGAGGTTCTTGTCCATGCTGCTAACGGTGGCTGCCTGGCTGGCTAAAAGGGCAGAAATGGGGGAAGTGCCAACCCTGAAGATCTCCGATGGCCTTCATTGTCATTTTTTTCCTTTTCTTGAAGGATTAAATATGTTTGCAGCTGAATAGCTCTACTGACCTTTGCCCAGAAATCCAGGAAGTCCAATAGCTGACAGACAATACCTTCCTTTATTTCATCTCCTCTTCTCTAGTCCTGCTAGTTGGCAGTATTTCTGCTGGCATAATCACATCTCTATTCCTGGCTTCTGCAAAAATGGCTTAGTAAATCATGTCTCACTCATGAGCTCCTTATCAAATGGTTATTCAGCTGTATTCTTAGTCTTCTCTTCAAAACATGCTTTTTAAAAAAAAAACAAAAACAAAAAAAACCCTTTTATAATAAAGATAGGCTATAAATTTTCCAAATCTTCAAATTCTGGTTCTTTTTGACTTAACAATTATTTCATGTTATCTCCCTCCTTTCATATTTTACTATAAGAGATAAGAAGAATACAAAGCCACTCCCTCAATACTTTGCTTAGAAATAGCCTCAGCCAAATACTCAATTTCATCAGATACAAATTCCACCTTTCAAGAAACACTAGAACACAATTCAGCCAAATTCTTCACCATGCTATAACAAAAATTGCCTTTTCTCCAGATTCCAATAACAGGAACCTCATACTCATCTGAGATCTCAACAGAATAACCTTTTAATGTCTATATTTTACCACCATTCTGCTTTTGATGATACCTGTTTTCTCTAAGATAATAGAGGCTTTTTCTATAGCTCTCTTCTTTTGCTTAGGAGCTCTTACCAGAATCACCTCTAACATCCGTATATTACCAACACTCCCTTCAAGGTAATGTTGGCTTTTCTAACATTTCCTTCAAATCTCTTCCAGCCTCTAACTATCACCCAGTTCCAAAGCCATTCCACATTTTTAGATATTTTTTATATGACCTCTTCATTTTAGCAACTTTTTTAAAATAATCACCAACATCTGGAAAATATCTACATGTTCTTCAACTGAGGACAAATGAAAAAAATGGTGGGATATGACAGAATACTACCCAACAATGAAATATGCAACAACAGGGTGAAGCTCAAAAGCATTATGCTAAATGAAATAAACCAGGCTCAAATAGTTAGATGCAGTTCCTTCCATTTCTATACCATTTTATAGAAGGCATAACCGTGAGAATGGAAAAAAACTGATTCCTAGTTGTCAGGTTGTCAGCTTCTTAAAATGGGGAGATAAGATGGACTAAAAACAGACATGTGGGGATGTTCTGAATGATGGAATATTATTGATTATAGTGATGATTACATCACTGCATACATTTTTCCAAATTCTACTATATATAAACCATATCAAAGGTGGGGGGGTTGGTGAGAAGGATAAAAAGAAGGAGAAATAAATGAAAGAGGGAGGAAGGCCATAGAAATGTGGTAACCTGACTCCAAGATTGATCCCAAGTGATCTCTGTCCCCAATTCTCATGGCCTCGGTAGACCACTTCATCAGTGAATTGAGATTTACCTTGTGTGAACCAATGTAAGCCATTGGTAAACCAATGTAAGCACAAGATACATTAATTTTTTTTTAAGACTTCTGATGCTAGGTTGTGAAAGACTTTGCTTTCTAGAAACATTTATTTATAGAGCCCTCAACTGTAATGCAAGAAGTTTATCTTGAAGCCACCATGGTGGAAAGAATACATGGAATACATAGAACTATGCTGGAGAAATCCTGAGACTATAAAAAAGAGAGAGAGTTTCCATTGTAGCCCTATTTGTTCTAGCCTGTAGGTGTTCCAGTCATCCCAGAAACTAGGGATCAGAGACAATTTGTCCCACTGTTCCTCTTGGCCCTCAACAAAGTATAGATTTCTGAGAGAAAGAAATGATTGCTGTTTTAAGCCACTAGGTGTTGGCATGATTTTTTATGCAATAATAGATAAATGGACCCCAAAATAAAGAAGAAAATAATGGTCAGTAAGTGTATGTAAGAAATCAGAATAAATGTTAATACCTCAGAGTATTATAGTGATGATTACATCACTATGATTACATCACTATAATACTAAATACTAAAATAACATAGGGCAGAATTATCAAGAAAAGAATTCCTATTTTCCATGCCTTTCTTCTTCTAAAACTCTCTTGAAACTTCTCTTAATGGAGATCCCAAGATAAAACAAAAACAAAAATCACCTCACTACTTAAAGTTAACAAATAGACTTAAAGCTTTTAAATCCTAAGGGAAAGTAACCACAAGCTTAGATATAGTATTCCTGAATTTGGGTAGATACATTATGATTCACAATCTAAAAACTCAAGCATCACATCAAATCCAGCCTTGAAGTCTATGAAATATAGTTAAGCATTTGTACGATGAATTGTAGGACAATCTTCAAATTGCCTATATATTTGTAATCACCTTACTATGCACAAAAAAATTAAAACTACATTTTTGCTGATCCCAACTACCAGGATTTGTTATAAAAACATTACAGTGATTGGCCAGCAAGGAAAACATAAATACCTTTTAGAAAGGGTCTGGCTTGCTCTTTCTAATGGTGCATGTACAAAATTGTTTCTATTTGCCAAATGATAGGAATCTGTCTGGGTTACAAATAATACCATGCAAAGGAGCCCTGATAAAACCAGGAACAATTGATGCCAGCAGTAAAATTTCTGACACAAAAGAGAACAACTGAGTCACTGGTGGCACGGTTAGGCATAAAGATTGAGGCCTCACCAGTCTGTGTGCATAATCAATCAAGTGACATTCCATAGGAGAATGTCAAGTCAAGATGATCCCAGGTAGAACAGTACTGAGTTAGAAATCAATATATAAAAAGTATTATCTTGCTGATTTAGAAGACAAAATGGACTCCATTCAAATAAAGACTGATTTCTCCTCCATTTTAAATGCAACATTGTATTCCACCCATATTTTCCAATCTGTGATATTTTACCATCTTTCCTCTTTAGCCATCCCTGAGTGTTAGGATGTACTATTTCTGAAATTTCTCCTTATCCTGACATAAAATCTTTCACAGTGCAATAAACTAGAATAAAAATTCATAGCAAATTTATTACACTAACATTTATTGACCTCCTGTTAATTGCTGTCATTTTAAGGAGCTCAGAGTCTGGTATGGAATGTAAATTAATAATAATAATAATAATAATAATAATAATGAAGAAGGAGGAGGAGGAGGAAGAAAAGGGGAGAGGGGAGAAAGGCGGGAGGGGGAGGAGGAAGAGGAGGAGGAGGAAAAGAAGTAAGTTGTCTAAATGCAATAGCAGAAGCCTGTACAAGGCACAGATGTGGCATCAATGCATGACTAATTACTCCAGGCTACAGCAGTCTTGCTGAAGACATCAGATGGACATTTATTGGAGATTTATATGAGTTTACCAGGAGGACAAGTTGGAAGAAGGACGTCTCAAGCAGATGGAATAGCATCTGCAAAGACAGGAAGCTAAACCTGTATAATGCTTAGTATTTGATATGTTATAAATTATGATGAGGGGAGTAGCAGAAGATAAGAAAGGGATCAGATCAAAAAGGGCCTTATAGTTTAATACCAAGAAGTTTGAATTTATACTGTAGGCAATAGAGAGAAAATGAAATGTCTTCACTGATAGAGAAACATGATCAGATAAACAGTTTTAAAAGGTTACTTTGGCAGTAGTGTAGAGGATGGCTAGAATGAAGGAAACAAAAACAAAGAGACTGCTTAGGAGACTGTAATCGTTTTTTAGAGCAATGTAGTTTTTAAAATATAACCTATGAGAAATTATACTAGTTACCAAGCATGCTTAGGTACAGTTTCAGAAAAACACATACTGGCAACAGACTTCTAGGGAGAGGATGATATACGTTCTTAAAACCGAGCAACTGGAAATGCCCACCTCACTCAAGGCAGAGCACCGCCTGCTTCATTTTTCCATTATCTCCCCTTCCCGGGGGGGAATGTCAACAGCTAGTCAAACAATCCTTTCATTTGGGCTTCCTCGTTATAGGTCATGTATTACATGACCAGACATGTTTTGCCTTTCTTCTTACGTATCTACAAGACTCATGGCCAATGTGTAATCTACTCCAACTTCTTTGTTGGAGAACAGCTCACTCTCCAATAAATATAAAACTAAAAAGTTGTTCCTCAGAATAGTCTTTTCTACTGCCGCCCCCTGCTCCCATTCCCTTAGAGCTGACTTGTTTGTGCCTCATTCTTCTCCCAGGCGCCATCAGGAGGCGACAGGAGACAATTTAACTGTCTCATCATAACAAGGCAATGCCTGAAAAGAGGCAATAAAAGTGGCGATGGCATAGAAAGAAGCCAGTTTTGGAAATACTTAGTAAGATTTGGGAACTAATTATATGTAGACATTGAGCATGGGCAGAATTCTGGAATAATTCCTAGATTTTACCTAAGGTACTGAATGACTAGTGAGTCATAATCTTAATTCAGTGTATATAAAAGGAACACATTAGAGTGGGAAGGTAATGAGCTCAAGTTTAGAAATTCTGAGTTTAAAGTGACCACAGAAAATACAAATGGAAATGAAACTAAGCAAAGAAGAGATGGGATTTTCTCCAGGATTCTCAAGAATCCTACCTAATCAGTGGCATTCTCTGGTTATATTCACTATTAAGGCATATTTTTTTTATGACCAACTGCATAAGAATATCATGGCTTAAGAGCGTGGACTCTGGCTATGAAATGTGTAAGCCTGATGATTCACAGACCTGTACTCCTGGGGCAAATAATACATTATATGCTAATAAAAAAATTTTTTTAAATAATGAAAAAAAGAGCATGGACTCTGAATTCAATATCCCAGGATTCCTATTCTTGTTCTGCTACTTTTGGGCTGCATGAAGTGAAGCCATTATTTCACCTAGCCTCAGTTTCTTGATCTATAAAATGGTGACAACAATGGTATCTATTTCATAGAGTTAGTACAAGAACTTAGTAACTTATATTAGCACTGCACTAAGAAGTGCCTGATATACAGTGAGGACAGTGTGCTTACTACATGAGATGAGTAAGTCCATTTCAATATGAGATTATTTGACGTGGTATGGAAACATACCATACGCTACATTCTGTCTTGATTAAATTCCAGGCAGAAAGGTTTTTTTGATATTTAAATTATTAAAAGTTGATAAAGCACTTGAATTATATGCTTCTAAAGAAATAAGGTACAGAGCTTAATCTTTATGAATTTTTTTTTTCCATTGATTGCACTGTGGTTTACAGGAGACACAAATCTTGTTAAAGCTGTTCTGATTTGAATTTTAGCATTTAAGTGGTTTATAATTTTTCATAGGATGTCATTAAATCTGCAAAATATTTTTTTCATAATTTAAATTTAGTCTAATTTAACATTGGGGCATGGAGAAAATACCCTTATTTTAGGCCAATAATATTGTGATAGAAAGGATATAATTTTCAACTCAGTGAAAATGTACCAGGGTTCTTTTTTTTCTAGAAAAATTCATGTCTCCTGAGCTTACTCTATTGTATAACCCATAAGAATGGTTCATGAACCTTTTTTTTTTTCCTGTCAAGATCCCTTTTCATCATCTTATTAAAGTTCAGTGATTCCGTTCAGAATCCTTCTGACTCCCACTCTTTTTCAGTCTTGCCACTTCATTGACAGCTAACTTCTGCTTCTTGCCCACTACCCTTTGGTTTGGCATTTCAATCTTCCGCTCCCCAAAGCCATCAGGAGTTAAACATCTGACTCCTCTGGAGACATCACACGAAATTAGAAAGTTATATCAAAACAAAAAACAAAAAAAATCTTCACCTTTGGAAAGACTATTCTAAATGCCACAATTATAAAGATGAATCAGAACACATGACATATTTCCAAAATTGGAAGAGATTTTATCTAAATTAATGGCACTTTTTGGGAAAAGAATCATGTAACTGGTTAACTTTTTACCTCAACTCATATCTAGAATATTATTTGAGTTTATCTACAAGTGATTAAGTTTGAGGAATCATTCCCTTGGTACTTGATGTAAGGAGAAGCAAAGATCAGCAAATAAGGAGGAAAATTAGCCTTTGGAATATAGTCTCAACTGTTTCGCCCTCTCACCTTTACCTAAAATTCACCTCCTTAAGTAAGTGCGTATTTTCTTAGGGAATAAGTAATTTAACACTACTACATTCTTAACTGTTTCTCAATATAATATAAAGCAATAGCTACAATGAACAAAAAAGGCAACTTGAAAAACTTCCTGTTTTAAAATAAAACAGTGATGGCATCTTTGCCAGATACGAGTTACACAATGAGCCGCAATGTTGAAGGCTAGACAGGGTGATTACAAACCGCAACTCTCTCATATCATAAATTTAAAATAGAATTAATGTTACTTATATTAAGGAATACATTTGTTTCCATTATAAATATTTAGCAGGCTTTTAGGGAATAATTTTCCTGGCCCAGGTCTTTTTTTAAAAGCTGTCCAAAGGAGCAGGAAATCATGCCATCTTTATATACATTTCCCTGTAGCAAGCAGAAGCATTCAAAATCATTTCATTTGTTCAGACGGTAAGTACTCTCTGAAGGGACTTAGACCTTTACTGCAATCACCAGCACCTGCAGAATTTATTCTGAAGCTCAGCACACACCTGTGAGCCTCATCCATCCACATCAGTAAAACTGCTTAAAACCAGGGCAGAGGGATTATAAACCTCATCATGGGATTTGCTGTCATATTTCCACTGCACACACTAGTGATGTATCCACCCACACGTTCAGGACTTGGATCTTCTAGTACCAGTACTTTTGCCACCTTTTCCTTCTTGATTGCTTAATTCCCAAGTCTGTCCATAGACACCGTTGCAGCTTCAAGTTGCCCTGCTTACCTTAGGTTACCTGTCACTGACCTCGGCCCTCACTAAGGACATCGTGGATTCTACCTCTGGAAGTTTAGCTTGACAATTTGACAAGTACACTTATTTTGGAAAGAAAAATTATTGGCTCTGGGAAATATGCTTGATGATAGTAATTTACAAAGCTCTCTTATATATATTGTTTAAACTGATCATGTTAACCATCCAGTGAGGTAATCTGTCAGTCTTGTGTCACAGTCCTGTAGATAGCCTCCATGCTCCCTACATCCCCGGCTTCCAGAGCTGAATCCACTCACGGTTCCCACTTAAAGTCCTAAGCTGATTCAGTCCCTAAGCTAATCAATAGTAGTGAAAAGTAAAATTACATTTTATTGGAGACTAGAATTAAGTCATATATTTTAAGCTCAGTGATTTGGCCAAAATATGTGGGTTTCCTGGTGTCCCAAGACTCACTCTACAGAGTTGAAGTTTTAGTCTAAGGAAAGCCCGAGATAACTTTGTTGCCACAAAAGTGCAGCCAAGATTTGGCCCCTTTCGTCAATGTGTCCATGTGATTGGGTTTCCCTCTATTACTTATTCTTGCTTATTTGGCTCTGTGTTTCTTGGACCCCAAGTCAGGGCTCTGCTTTACACCTCAGACACTGACAGGTCCCCTACCTCTTGTCAGCTCTTTCAAGTCATCAGCTTCTTTTCATGGTGTGTCTCTTTTGTGTGCTCCCCAGCTATATTGCTGAAAAATGCAGATTGATTCCTCAAACTTAATGAATCCCTCTTGAGTTCCCAATTTTACTTATGACTAAAATGTATCTGGCTTCAGAACAGCATCCCCACACTCATCCATAGTACAGGTATATATATAGAGATATATAGATATATAGATATAGATATAGATATAGATATATATTTTTTTAAAGATTTTATTCACCCATTTGACAGACAGAGATCACAAGTAGGCAGAGAGGCAGGCAGAGACAGAGGAAGAAGCAGACTCCCCGCCGAGCAGAGAGCCCGATGAGGGGCTTGATCCCAGGACCCTGGGCTCATGACCCGAGCCGAAGGCAGAGGCTTAAACACACTGAGCCACCCAGGCGCCCCGGTAGATATATTTTAAAAATAAAACAATAAATACTTCTCTTAGTTTTTGCTACTTTCCAGCAACTATTCTAAGATGTTTATCTATAGTATTACTTAATCTTTAAGATAACCACTGCGTGAGGTAGAAAATGTTATTCTCTTTATTTTTTAGGTGAGGAAATTGAGGCACAGTTGAGCTTAACCACCTCGTCAGAAAACAGTGAGCTAGATTTTAACCCCAAAGTTGTTTTGCTTCTAGAGTCTGTGCTGTTAACCAAGATTCATCATATTCTGCCTGGGGGTAGGGGAGGACTTTGAATATTTAACTGGCATCATGGTTTCCTTTGCAGGGAGGGTTACTGTTACCAGTCTGTGTCCCTCAGCACCACCATATGTCCAAGTCCCAGCTTTAGCACTTGCCTTCTTTGATAGATTATTTCCAGATATGGTCATACTAATATCTTCCATCTTGCATACCTTCTGTAGTGAGACCTCACCACTTTTTTCATCAAGTGATGGGTCTGATTTTTTTTTCCCCCTTGAATGTGGGTTGGCTTTGTGACTTTCTTTGTCCAATAAAACATGGTGAAAGGAATACTTTAGGGCTTCCAACATTACACTTCAAGTGCTTTGTAGCTTCCATCTTCACATTCTAGAAATCTTCCTTATCGGTACACTGCTTAAGACCAATAGACAGTGAGAAACCCCAAACTAGCTCCCATCCAGTCCTCAGGATGAAAACTGGGTACCCTAGCTCACAGTGGCACCTGGTCCATCCCAAATCTAAATACAACACAAATGATCTATTTCAGACCAGTAGAAAACTCACTCAGTCAAACCACACAATCATGAGAAGTAAATTGTATTGTTAAGACAATAAGGGCTTTTTTAGATTTATTTATTTATTTGTGGGGGCATGGGGGGTTGGTCAGAAGGATAGGGAGAGAGATAATCATAAGCAGACTCCCCACTGAGTGTGAAGCCTGATATGGGGCTTGATCTCACATCCCTGAGATCATGACCTGAGCAGAAATCAAGAGTCTGACGCTTAACCTACTGAGTCACCCAGGAACCCCAAGACAGTAAGTTTCAGGATGATGTGTTATACAGCAATAAATAAATGAAACACATTCCCAGACCTGAGGTACCTAGGTGGAGCATACCTCCTACTTGAGATACCCTAAATAGCACAGGTATGAGTTTTACAAAAGATGAAAACGAAGCTTAGAACTAGAATGAGTCTGTTCTAGATTATATTGGTGAGACACAAAGCCTAGACTCCAACTCTGGTCTTCTAAATTTTAATGGCTATACATATTTAAATCTACTGACTTCCCAATAGCAATATACCATCACCACTACTCTGTCTTCAAAAAGGACAACACAGTCTAGCCGCCATGAAAGGTCTCTAATCAGCTTATGGTTAGGCCATTGCATTTCACCTGAGATGTTTCCCAGAGGCAGCTCCTCCTGGAACACCCCAGGAAAGGGTGGGTACCAGTAATCTTAGAACTCTGCTCCAAGAATGAAAGTGAATGCCTTTAGCTGGAAAACAGGAAGATACTTGTCCCATTGACAGCCATTCTTAAAATAAGAGATTTACACAAGATTTTTTACTCCTTTGTTCTCCAAATTCCTCAACCTATTCAGAAGAACAAATGACCCCATTTAGGACAAGTTCATCAAAAGTTAAGGCTTATTTATTGGTTATCATTGCCCATGTTTATTGCCTATTCTACCACTTATTAACAAAATATCAGAGTCCTTCAAATGTCTTTGAAAGGCCACAGAAACACAATAGTTTAGTCTTTTACATAGAATTTTAAAGCAAACTTCTGAGAAGTTTGCATTCTGGCCATTCAAAGGTTGTTGGCTTGGAATAGCTCAAATTGTCTGAGGAATGGGTGCTAATTAATGAAGCATCATTAGATAAATAACATTGGTGAAACTAGGAGACTATGTAACCATGCAAAAATGAAAGGAATAGTTAAATTTCATTGAGTGTTTTTGGTGGGAATCTGGATTCTGTGCTACAGGATTACTTTCTAAAAATGCTTAGATTTTCTAAGATAGCAATACAGATGAAAGAGAGTAATATTACATTGTCCTTGTTATTTTTCCACATTAACTTTCTTCATCCTGTCACAGTTCTGGCACAATCATTTGTGCCAAATATTCTTGGACAATCCCAATCTCATGTGATTTTATGTATTATTATAAATAAGATTCACTAAATGTAAAGCTAAACCTGATATAGGTTTTCTACCTTTGTAAAAAAAATTTTTTTCATACTAAAAAAATAATTTAAAAAATAGTGTAGGTCAGATTATATGATGTTATTTTTTATTCAGAAAATGTTAGAAAAATAATATATCCTTCTTTCCTCATGCTCCAACAGAAACAAATTTAGAAAAATAGATGTACCCTATACTCCAAGACTTAAGTAAGATTAAGATTAGTCTTCTGTCCAGGAATATATTCTTAGAAGGAGTATTATGACAGAATCATGAAGACTACTCTGCCAAAAAGAAATCCCTCATGTGTTATTTCTCTATTTTAAATAACACTGTCATGCTTCCTTCTCCCTTATTGACATACAATAGAAAATCCATCCCAGCAAAATATTATTAGAAATATTTTAAATTGCATGCTCAAATACAGCCAGAGTGATGAAGTTGTCATAAATGATTCATACATTTTAAGAAATCTGAACTAAAAGTAATAAAGATAAAAATGCACATTTCACATGGACATCTCAGATGTAGTCACGGATAAATCCCTTTATCTATAGCTCAGTTCCTGATTTTCTTCTCCTAGGTCCTTGCCTATGCTCATGTGTACTTGCTGTGGGCAGCCACAGTGTTTCCTCTGCAAATAATAATGAAAGTAACAGCTGTTCCACACGTATATAGGCTTATAATAAAAATTAAATAAAACTGTGTTTGTGAATGGGCTGTGTACACTAGGTTTGAAAGCTCTAAGAGTACTTTGTGAACTTACCAGGGATCCAATAGCAGCAGCAGCAGACATTCTTCAAACATTTATCTGTCATTTAAATGCAAAGACTGCTGCTGGTCAGCTCTGGGCATCTCATCACCCTCTCTGACTGAAGTACCAAGGTTAAGAGGAGAGTCAAATTTTAACAAAGCGGGAAGCATTGACTTTTGTCTTTCTATGTCTTTCTTTTTCAGAACAGCTTTGCTCCCCCAGCCCTCATCATGGCCATGTTCTCAGAACTGGGTGCTTAATTGGCATTCAACTGAAGGATTGACAGATACTGCCTAATATTTTCTAAGATAAGTTGCAATTTAATAGCTGCAATTTTGACAACTAAAAGCTTTCATACCAAAGGAATGAATCTGTAACAGTGAAATGACAAGCTGTTGGGACTTAGCACAATGAGTCCCACATGAAACTTCATCAACTCCTAAAACGTAGATGAGATCCTGTTCCGCTTTCTCTTGAGGTCAGTTCTGACAAGGTTCCCATTAATGTCTCTTTCCATGATGAGAAGCACTTCTCCTTTTTCATCACTAAGAGAGGCCATTAAAAATCTAAGCAAGCTCACACATAACTTTAAAAAAAAAAAAAAGATGAATTAGGCAAACATGCTAAGTAATGAAAAACTGGGCAACTCTGTCAAAGTTCTCTGACCCTGCAGAGGTACACACTTAAGTTGACGTTTCTGTCTGTATGGTTTCTTACCTGCCATGTGTCAGTTACTTCCCTATTAAATAGAACCTGCGGGCGGGGTGGGGGGGTGGTTTGCAGTGGGGTGGTTGCAGAAGGCAAAATGTGTGAGCCTGGGTGAAAGCTAATGACTCAGGACTCATATACGGCTTAGCTTCAGAAAGGTCTTGGAGGCTCCCACGTGATCACATCCAGCATGAACAAGAGCAGATGGCACATCAGCAGCAGACAGGGGACCGGCACTGTGGGATTAGTGTGGCATCTCTGTAAGTGTTCAGAAATGGGGATTAAAAAATTCCAGGTTGGCAGATACTTCTTGTGCTCCTGAACTTTAAATGTCATATAACTTCATTCTCACGAAACATGACAAATGATGTTTCAGTACCCCTTGGATTCTGCTTTGCAGTACAATTACAAGAAATGCAGAAACAATCAAGATAGCCTACCTTTTGCCATCGGCTTGATCAAGAGCCAGCAGAAATACAAAAATGACTTGGAAGCAAAATATCCATAAAGAAAAAATCTGACAGCTCTCTTTGGGTTTATTCTTTGGAGGTTAATCTTCACGTACTCTCTACATGTATCTCCGAGCTATAAACATAAACTTTGGAATGTGTGCTTGGGAAGGAGAAGGAAGCTGTACGGGTCAAACAGAAACCAGGCAGAGAACAAAATGAAAATCAGGCTGCAACCTAATTGATCTGATGGAACACTGCCTTTCCTTTATTGTCTTGTAGCATTGTGTCCTAGTAGAAAGTATCTGTACATCTGCTGCTGCCATAGGTTTGTAGTCTAATAAGAGAAGGTGGAAGTAGCCAAAGGGGAGGAAAGAATCTGGAACAAATACTGGAGGGTCAAATGCAGATGTTAGTGCAGGGAACATTTTAGAGAATCAGCTTACTTTTTAAATGATTTGCAAAGTAGTCCCAAAGCCTAATGTGAGAGGAGGAAAATAAAAAGAAGCAATAAAGAAAATAGAATTGATTCATGAGAAAAGGAAAAACACAATGGAGATCATTGTAACAACACCGAGGTCATATTGAAGAACCATGCAGCTCTGCTACTTGCCAATACCTGAACTCCTGTTCTACGTCTTTGCCCAAGTATAAAATCATCAGGGTCGTGAGCACAGGCACATCAGATGTAACAACCAAATGGGAGAACTTCACAGCACTGAAGGGTCTCTCAGAAGAGTAGAGCCCTGAAAAGGAATGTCAATGCAGTCACTTTCTTTAAAACAAAATACAGCATCATTATCTGATGTTCTCATTAAGTTCCAGACTGTGCTCAGCATCTCTATGGAAAACAGAAAAGAACAGAAAAAACAGACCCACATTCAGGAACCAGAACAGTCTATAAAGGGGGTTGCTGTCAAAAATGGGAGGTGGATATTTAAATGCCAATCCCATCACTATTTTGTAAGTGAAATAATAATAATAATATCAGGTTTGATGCACTCGTTTTAACCTGTCTTCATTGGTTCCAATGATGAGCTTGAGGTAGTGAAAGAAGCCTCTGAGATAGAATGCTAAATGCCCGTGTAATTTGGGGGGAGAAAGAGGGTTCCTTGCCTTTCCTCAGAATTCAAAAGGATCTAGGATCCCAACTAATTTAAGAGCTCCTAAGCCAGACAATTTCTGAAGTCCTATCCAGTTCTATGTTTCTGAGTTTTATGCTCTTCAGATCAAGATAAAACTAGTTGATACGTTTTGCAAAGTATCATTAGAAATTATAATAATATAGAGATGAATAAGCAATTACCTTGAGTATTTATAATATGCCGGGTATTTGTCTTGATGTTATTTCACTTAATGTGTAGAATAGTCCTATGAATTGGGCATTTTTCTTGCCATTTATACTAGGAAACAGGGATTCAATGTAGAAAAATGATTAGTCAAGATCAAAAAACGGGGAAGCAGCAGAGCCTGTCATAAAAGCTATGGAAGTCTGACTTCAAAACTGTTGTTTTCATGACTATGTCCTCTAACTTTTCATAAAGACATGATTATGTAGCCTTTCCCAAGAAACAAACAAAGCTCAGAATTTCCTTGAAGGTCCAGGGACATGCATGAGACCATACAGGGAAAGGCAAAAAACACATTTTGCCTGCCAGCATTTTAATCTATGTGTATTTGGACTAAAATGAATGTCAAAGGGTAAAAGATGAAAACAAAGCCCAGAACAGTGTGTGCGGAATTGGGATACGGGCCCCACAACCAAGGCCGTCAGAGCCTCGGTTTCGGGGCACCACTCACAGGCAACGTCAACATCTTAACTTTCCAAGTCTCGCAGGATCCCGTCTTCCCTCTAAACCACATGAAGACACTTATTTGCTCTACCCTAGGGACAACTCCACTACTGATGTTGGGGAAACTGCAGAATTGAGGGCAATCTTTGCAGGGCCAGCTTCACAGCAAAAGAACTGCCAGTACACAAGCTTCCATCCTCCGATGGGCCCTGAGATTGTTTTAACGCTCTGCTCTCGCCATCGTGAAAATTGTAATACTTTATGGCAAAGAGGCATTGCATGTTGATTTTACAATATGCCCTGAAAAGTGTGTAGCCAGTCCTAGGACTTGGTTTGACGTTTATGTGGGAGCCATTTTCTATTTCATTTAAGTTCAGTTGTCAAGTTCTATTCACATTAAGTGTTCCAGGTTAGGGGCGCCTGAGTGGCTCAGTCCGTGAAGCGTCTGTCTTGGGCTCAGGTCATGATCCCAGGGTCCAGGGATCGAGCCCCAAGTCCTCGAGCTTTCTGCTCAGCAGGAAGTCTGCTTCTCCCTCTGCCACTCCCGGACTCGAGTTCTCTCTCTCTCTCTCTCTCTCGTTATGAAATAAATAGATAAACTTTCCAGCTGACATACAACCGTACCACTCCCTGGCCAACCGTTCATACAGCTTACCACATCCTGGTTCACCACTTTGATCCGATGTATACTAAAAGTAGGGAAACGCCTTGATCTTTATCAAACTGGTACTTCCTTTTTTACGGATAATCGATTCAGTTCAGTGAAGTTGATTCAAGTAATGAAAACAGATTCGCCTAAGCCCCTTTCCCCTCCGGTCCTGAAGACTGGCGGTCATGCACAAAAACGCAGTCTGATGAGAGAAGCTTCACGCTTGACGGGTGAACTTCGCCCGTGAGCAAGGGCTACTCATCGATGTCCGCACTTGCCGAAGCTGCTTCAACCACCTACAGTCATGTCACAGTACCTAATACACAGAAAGAAAACGCTATGTGCTCCATTAAACATCTATGTCCTGGATATCTGTAATTTACAGGGCATTGGAAACTTTATTCTAATTCAGTTTTTCTTAACCTTTCCAATACAAGAATGATTTCAGTAAAGCAAAAAAAGTCTACCTCTTCTAAGTAGTCCTGGAACGTTTATTCTCACAGCCATTATAATTTAATTTAAGATATAGATGAAAATATATTGAATCTATTTTCTCTGGAAAATATACATTAAACTCAAGAAAGCTAAATGTATTTGTTTTTTCATACTTGCCATCTGACCATCGTAAGTATCTTTTTTTTTTTTAATTTTTATTAGCATATAATGTATTATTAGCCTCAGGGATACAGGTCTGGAATTGCCAGGTTTACACACTTCATAGCACATGCCTTCCCCAATGTCCATAACCCTACCACCCTCTCCTTACCCCCCTCCCCCCAGCAACCAAGTTTATTTATTTATTTTTTAAGTAAAGCTTGAATTCATGATCCCAAGATCAAGAGTGGCATGCTGTACTGACTGAGCCAGCCAGGCACCCTGCAAGAAAAGACTTTAATTGCACTTTCTTTGTCCCTTTCTTATGACACTAATTATATTTTCTGATATTTTGTTAGTTACATGCATGTTATCTTAAGTGAAATGCACAGAACTCTCTTAGAGAACGACTAATCAAATATTTTTCATACATGATACCATGATGGGAATAATATATTTTAAAATGCCTTATAAGCTGTAGAGAGTAATAAAACATTGATTACTCTTCTAAGAGTGATTCTTTTGAGTTCATTTCCCAGAAAATTACATCTGTAGGAAATGTCAACTTAGACACACTGAATAGTTTATTTAAAGTCATATAATTGCTTTGCATGTTGAAATAAGTTCTACACTGAACAATAAAAAAAAAGAAAAGTTTTTTATTACTTGGGAATAAGGGTAAGGTCTCCCTGTGAGCAAAATTCTACCCCATACGCCGGGTATAGTATCTAAAGCACAGGAACACAAAGAACCCAGTTTTTACAGCTCAGAAGTCTGAGTATGGCTTACCTGGGTCCTCTGCTCAGATTCTCATAAGGATGCGATGCTGTACTGGCTCTGTATTTTCATCTAGGGGCTTGACTAGGAAGAGATGTGATTCCAAGCTCATCAGTCTCTCCTTGCTTGCTGTCTTCTGTGTTCAAGCACTATATCTACTAGTTTCTCTTGGGAGAGCTAACATATTAAGATTATCACGTTAGTTTAAGCTTTTCTAGCTCTGTAAGTGCAAGGCTCAGGGGTAGGGAGTGGTGTGGTAGTAAAAGAAAGTTTGTTGTTCGTTTGATTTATAGTAACAGACTCTTTTTCTAAGGAGACTGGGCATGAAGGAAGTGCCTAACAGGGTCCCGGGGCATCCAGAGTCTTGCAAAATTCCCCTGGGTGTTAGAGAGAGAGAGAGATTTATTACCAAAGTGTGTGTTGAGTGGGGATATCAGGAGCAGAAAGGGGAAGGACCGTGTCATTTTTCCCTCTTCATAGATTTTTTCTGAAAGTCAGTCCCAGGTGAGATCTTAGCCTAAACCCGGTCATAAGAAACAAGCCTGACCCCTATTAAGATGGGCCTAGTATATTCATTGGTCATTCTGGGTTGAATCCGTGAGATGAGGCAGAATCAAAATACCAGTTATTGCCTCCGAAGAGCCTTTCTTCACTAGAAATGTCAGGGGGACACAGTACTGGCTACTATGTAAGTAATACATCACATGGACCAGGAGCTCCATGTGCATAATCTCATTTAACTCCCAAAGAACTCTGCAGGTATTACCATCCATGGCAGACACACCCAAAGGTGACCCCCAGTGAGTCACAGTTCTTTTATCACTCCCTCCCCTTAAGTTAAACTAAAATCTATGCCTTGCTTTTTACCAATAAAATGTATCAACAGTGATGGGATGTCACTCCATTGATTGGGTTATAGGAGATATCACGCCCATAATTACGTTATGCTATAGAAGATTCTGTTTTAGCAGAATCCAGCCAGGGTCTTTTCTTGGTTGCTTGATTGCAGGCCTATCTGACTCTGAGCAAAAGACCCAACTAAGCTCTGTGCAGACTCCTGATTTACAGAAATCCTAAGACCATAAATGGGTGTTGTGTTTAACTAGCAAGTTGTGATAATGTTTTATCCATGTAATAAAAAGATAACATAGCATTTATTTTGTAACGGGACTCAAATATTAGGTTAATTATCCTCTGCCACCTAGAGACAGAAATCTAACCTGCATTTGTCCGGTACCCAAGTTTGGGTTTCTTTAATTCTCATTTACGTAACTCTCAAGCAGTGAACTCTTGCTCTTTCCCTTAAAAAAGCAATTTCAGAGTCTTACAGTTATTTTGCTTTTTCTCCAGTTTCCCAGATTTCAGGTATCCTTTACAAGACATTCTCTACCACTACTCACCATGACTGTTTATTGAACCCAAGCCCAGGATTAAGTTTTAGGTGCTGATACACTCCCTTTTGATTTGGCTAAAACCTGAAATTATCGCAGATGCTTTTACATTGCCTATCCTTTGAATTTGGAACAATAACAAAATATAAATTGGAAAGATTATAAATTCGGTTTCTGTTCTAAAATGCAGAAGCTTAACAGAACTATTTATAAAGTTTGTTTCTTTCAAGTTTTCCTATCTTTATAGACAGAACTAATGCTTTTTGCTATTACATTTTTTGCAGTTTTACTGAAGAAACTAGTTGACAAAATATATTGTACGTCTTTATTGACTGAATGTTGGCATGTCCCCAAAATTCATATGTTAAAGCCCAGCATCGGTGTGGCTATATTTGGAAATGGGGCTTCTAATGAAGTAATTATGTCTTGAGATCATCAGTAGGGCCCTTATCCCATAGCATTGGTATTCTTATAAGAAGAGACCCCAGAGAGCTCACTCTCTCTCTCCTCATGCATGATGAGCCAAGGAAAAGCCTTGTGAGGACATAAAGAAAAGGTGTCTGTCTGCAAGCCGGAAAGGGTCCTCATCAGAAACTGAAGCCTACTGCTACTTTGACCTTGAACTTTTCAGCCTCCAGAACGGTGAGAAAATAAAATTCTGTTGCTTAAACCACCCAGCCTATAGTATTTTGTTACGGCAGCTTGAGTAGACTAATGCACACACCTTTTATATAAAATAAAATTAAAAAATAAAAACCTTCAGAATCAGTATTCAAAAAAATTATCTCTGCTTCTATAATAAGGTGGAAGTAGTCAAAACTTATCACACCAAACTAGCTGAAAATCATCTATAAAATAAAGTTCCCTGACCACAACCCCCATTAAGATTCTGATTTAATAAATCTCAGTAGGAACCCAGGTATCTGTATTTTAAGAAGTACTGAAGAGCGAAGTACACTAGCTGATTCATTCTGTTGAAGAAATTCGTGAGCCATGCATTGAGAATTACTACTCTAAGTCTTCTTAGAATACTGAGAATATCTAAGTATTCTTATCTAAGTATGGATCTGTAATGAACTGTGATGATGGAATAAGGAAGTATTCTAAGCAATTCAAAGGTATACTTGGTTATTTTCAAGATTGAAGAAGATATTTATTTAGAGCTAATACTGTATGGAAGTATCTATGTTCAAATTTAATAACAAGTTTTCCCTGACAATAAAACAATGAAATTATTGTTTAAATTAATTTTTCTATTCCATTTGTCATACTGGCTTTTACCCCCAAATTAAATACACACAGGAATACTCCTCTTCATGCTTATTTTACAAAGTTAATATACATTTAGCATTATGGTAAAGAATCCCAGATCTGGAAACTGAATAAGAAACAGATGTTGGGAAATTAGTGAGATCTAAAATGCAGCCTACCTTCATTTCTATTATAAAGAGACCCACATCAGGACCCCTGTTGTGGCTATATGCACTCAACAGAAGTTTCATTTGGATGTTTTTCCAGTAATGAAACCCAAGTCAGGAAGTTTTCAAGCTGCCGATGGATTCTTTTAGGCAAGTGTGATTTTCAAAATACCTGCCCCATTCAAAAGATTGCTGCAGGGTACCAAAGCAACAGAAATTCTTCAAGGCATGCTGCCCCCATCACACACTCCCCACCCCTGGTGCCCAGCAGGATTCTCCAGAAGCAAATACATGAGCTACTTGCTAAAGAAGAAGTGCTCTTTCTAAAATTTATTATTTACTAAATCCTGGAGTTTCTCAGAACATTCCTTAAATGTGCCCTTCGAATCTTCAGTTGGTAGATTTCCAGCCTAGAAGACAACCACAGGGATATTAAGAAAGACCTGCTTTATTAAGACTCAATTGGGTTAATTCTTCTTCTAAAAAAGGTTGACTGCCAGGTCAAAAGGAAACAACGGGGCAGCTTTCATACACATTAATTTTCAATTGGGTTTGAGAACTGTACCATTTCGTGTCCTGATTTTTCAAAAGAAATGGCTAGCTTAAATTGATTAATGAGATAACAAGTCAGGAAAACAAGCAAAGGGAAGGAATATAGCAGACATACCAAACATTAAATATTTATTTTCCCTACATTCAGAAACATTTTTGAGTTGTTTTTTTTTTTAAAGATTTTATTTATTTATTTGACAGACAGAGATCATAAGTAGGCAGAGAGAAGAGGAAGCAGGCTCCTTGTGGAGCAGAGAACCTGATGTGGGGCTTGATCCCAGGACCCTTGGATCATGACCTGAGCTGAAGGCAGAGGCTTTAACCCACTGAGCCACCCAGGTGCCCCTATTTTTGAGTTTTTAAAAATAGTCTTAAAAATACAAGCCTACACAAAATAAACTTATGGATTAAAATAATTAATATTCTCTTGCCATTTTGTATATTTCATACAATATCAGGGTCTTTATTTTCTCTTACCTTTTACTTTTTCCCCCCCTTTCTGCATCTTTTAATTGTGGCTGATAAATTTTTAGATTGCCCACCTTTAAGATTTAGACCCAGTCCTTGCTTTCTTTCTTTGTTCTCTTCTTTTTTAAAAAATCAATTTGAATGCTCTTTTTCCCTCAGGTAAAATCTCCAATTTGCAGCACAACTTTCCTACAAATTATATTATTTTTCTACTATTCTACACCACTACTGCAGCAATTTCATAGATCAGTTAACCAACTCCATCTTCTATAAAAATAATCTTCTTCTAAATTTGTATCATGATTTTTTAGATAAATATAATTTCCACTAACTTATTTATGAACTAGGAGACATTTCTCCCCACAGTAATAATAGCAATAACACAAACAAACAAACTGGGTCCTAATTATGAGACAGTGATTTTGATGTCTACAATGTTGTGGTTAATGTTTCTAAACAGCCATACATCTTCTCTCTGGAGCTAAAGCTCCACATCATTTTCCTAAAAAACTTGTTTGATAAAATAACATTTCCACAGTATGTTAATTGGTATTAGGGAAAGGAAGAGTATACAACTAAATGAATGCAAGAAATATTGTTGTAGTTAAACAAAATTTAACAGATTTGTAAGTTTTTACGAATTGGCTTGAAATAAGTAAGGTACAGAAACATAGGATGCTTCAAAATTACATGTGTCATTCCTATACAAGGAGATGATATTATTTTGTATTTCTTTACAATTTTTTGGTATATATGGTGAGGAAGCACAACTGATTTACTTTTCATATTGTAAGGCATCTTAGGTCATTGAGCATATTAATATATTTTATGAATTTTCAATGGGAGGAAGAGAATGTAGCCAAATATTTAACCACAAATCCCTCCCATTCTCCCATTTGTTGCCCTCATCCCTTCCCTCTTACAACACTTGCCTAGAAAAATAATCTCTTTTGCACAGCCGAGAAAATCTGTTTCTAGACTGAATCTTTAGAGAGTGATATGCCAAAGAAAACACCATAAAAACAACACAGCACAGTGGATAGAGCTTTGGAGTCAAACAGAATTGGTTTTGAATTCATTTCTCAATTATGCAACTTACTTGCTAAATTACCTGAGGATGTTTTTTAAATCTCTCAGAGATACTGTTTCTGCATCTATAGAACGGAGAAGACACTGATGTGCATCTCATTGACTTGTCATGATTCTTAATGAGATGAGCAGAAAGTCCCAGTACATAATCACAGTTAGCATTCGGGGAGCACCTCGAAATACTGTAGTCAGCTTAGAGTATATTACTAAGTATAACAGTAAATCAGAGAAAAATTAGATTAGAGGTTATTGGTTGTAAAATTTTGCTGTATTTCAGCAAATGCTCACTTCCTTATAATAAATTTATCATCCTTTTTAATCAAGTTTCTTTTTTTTTTCCCCCCTGAGTTTTAAGCTCCTTTAAAACAGAGGTCAGGTGCCCTTTATGTTTTCATGTCCTTGAACAATAGTAGCTAATCAATTTGGATAAATTTAGTTGAAAAATGCTATATCACAATGTCCGTGACTGATCCTTCCTGAGTAATCATACCTAACACAACAAACATAAGTTATTATATAATAAACGATAGTTGATTTATCTATTTATGTAATTACAATTTAAAATAAAATTGCCATGAGATGCAATACCTGTTGAACCCTATTTTTCAGTTTGTTTAGAGATTAATAGGTAGAAATCTGTGTTTAAAGACGAGGGTCATAAGCAGAAGTAGAGTCTGTCAAAATAATGTTCTTGTGATTTAGAAGCATTTTAACTGTTATAACAATTGTATTCACTGCCTTAAATTAAAACTTGATGACTTGTTTAACATTATCATTTATTAGAAATTCTAAAATCAATTTAAAAAGACTGTCACTAAATTCTCAGAAATGAATGAGTATCACAAATAGTCACAACTTATAAGTCCCTAAAGTGTCACCATTTGTAAATCAACAAGTATAGCTTCCACATGATCAGTGATGCGTGTGTATTAATTGCCTACATACCACACCCAAGTTAACTATTGAAAGGAAGATAAAATGATGCCAAGCGAAACAGTGAAAAATGGTACTTAAGTGCTTTCTAGAGAGAATTTTGAATACTATAGTTTTTCAACTTCAACTCTGAGGTTTAGACATCCTCTGAGGCCTTTGATTCAGGCTCCTTGATTTCAGCACACTGAAACTTAACATAACATACATTCCACATATAAAGACGGAGTCAGCAACAGAACATGGAAACGGTGTAGTCATTTCAGGGTCCTACGTTTGATTTAAAACTCTGCTTTTGCGGTCTCGAAATTCTTCAGAATTTTAATTTTTAACCTATATATTACACGTGAAGTCCCATGGGATCATGGAGCATGCACATGAGCAGAGGAGATACATGGAGTGTGCACACAAACTCAGACCAGGGAGCACCCTGGGCAGCACGCAGACCAAGCAGGAGACCTGGCCATGCGGAGTATATATCCAGACCAGTCGCTGGCACCTCCCCTGGCGAGGAGGTTGGGACTGGGCACGGAGCCAGACTTCTGGCCATGGTAGCAGGAATGGCAGCTGTAGCAGCAGCAGGGACAGCAGGGATGGAACAGCAGCTAGCCCATGCGTTCCCACAGCCCTTCCCTGCCACATCTGCACAAATATTCTGCAGGAGCCCAGGCAGTAACTTTGTCAGTCAATTACAACAAAGTCAAAGTGTATACACGAACATTGCAAGAAAGAACATATGAGAGCTAACAGAATTCCTTGAAGAGTTTAGACTCAGGTTTCGAAAACTGCTACAACATTGCAAAATAAATATCCATAAGCATAGAAACAGAAAGTAAATTTAAAGATTGTCACCTTTGATAGAAAAGAGCACTATTTTCATATGAAGCTTGGGACAAACCAATTATTTACAAGGAAGATAATTTTTGAATTAATTCTTCTTGTAATTGAAGACATAGTGTTGGAGAACAATTAACAGACATTTTGAATTATAAACAAATCATGAAGTCACTTCTTTTTTTTGTATAACTTCCACAAGTTACAGAAAATGCCAAAAGACACTAAGATGCCACTGTACAAATTTGCATTTGAAATTAAATTTAGACTTACATGAAATTGATTCTTATGAAGAGCTAAATATTTTTAGGAAAAGTACTATTCAGGAATCATCAGCTCTGGATATGCTAAAAATTTTATTTTGATAATTAATGCAAAGTTGTTCCAACTCCAATAACAGTTGTCATCAGCAAAAAGAACCTTCTTAAAAATAAAAATTATCAAAAATTATTTGTAGTTATTTGTAACTGATTTTACTTTCATCTATAAGGTTAAAAATGAAGTTGGTAAAAGTATAAATTTGATGCCCTAATAAAATTTAGAAAAGCAGGTCAGAAAAATTAAGATAGCATATCAATAAAATATTATCATTATATAATAACATATAATAAGGTATATCATTCTATATGTCATCATCATAGTGAAAACTATGAGACCAAACTATTATTTTTCCTGCAAGTTTTAAGACTGTGTTGTCCTTTGTATAGCTCTCCTATACCTATAACATTTTATAAGCAATATTTTTACACAAAAAATTTATATTTTAGTATTTTTAACTGAAATTTTCTTTTCGGGGTTCTGAATTTCATTTTGTTTGGGATCCTACAAATTCGGACTCAGCTCTGTATAAAAATAACTGAATTCATTTCCAACTATTCTTGCTTTCTTGTATGCTATTTTATTACTTCTAAATTCTCCACATAAAAAAATTTAGAGTTTTTAACCTAGAGTGTTTCCCCTAAGATAAAGTAATTTTAGACATTATAGAACAACCCCAAGAATGCACTTGGTATTTTCAACATCTTAATTTCTTCACCTGTGAAAATTGGATGGTGGCTATACATTGTAACCTCCAGTCGGTCAAATACATGCACCAGAAGTGGCGAAATACATTCTGTATCTTGTATCCCTTTTTATCTTTCCTTGGAAAGCTGTTATGCACATCAGCATACCTAAGTCTCTGCAGAGTCCTGCAGAGTCTTTGTGTAACCCAGATGCTTCAGTATCTGTCCATGAGCCTTCTTTTTTTATTTTTATTATTATTATTATAAAACATCTTTTAAATTTAAATTCAATGAATTAACATATAATGTATTACTGGTTTCAGAGATACAGGCCTGTGCTTCTTCAGTCATATATGATACTCAGGGCTATTTACATCACATGTCCTTTTTAATGTCCATCCCGCAGTTATCCATCCCTTCTTTCACCCACCTCCAGCAACCCTAGGTTTATTTCCTATGATTAAGAATCTCTTATGGTTTGTCCCCCTCTCTGGCTTAGTCTTGTTTTATTTAACACTATTGACTCTATACATAGCTGGACACTGTGAAAAACATGAACAAATGCAATGGTTCCTTCAGATTTTAAATTCATATATATATTTTTTTAAAGTCAGAATGCTCTAGAATCTAGGCTAATTGCTATATTGCTCAGGTAGGATGGGTGTTTGTTTTTGGTAGTTTGTAATAAATCAAACTTGACAGACATTTATGCATATGTGAATTTCCAACCACTAAACTATACCAAAATAATTTTTCTTCCTGTCATGAATACACCAACTCTTAGGAAAGAAATGCAAGAGAGGAGACCATAGTAGTCATTGTTATTTTTCTCTGTAAGACACATAACAAATCAAAAGGATATGTAGAGGTGCCTGGGTGACTCAGTTATTTGAACGTCCAACTCTTGATTTCGGCTCAGGTCGTGATCTCAGGGTCTTGAGATTAAGCCCTGTGCCCGGCTCCACAAGTAGTGAGGAGTCAGCTTGAGATTCTTTTCCTCTCCCTCTGCCCCTCAGCAGCCCCCCCTCTCTTTCTTTGTCAAATAAATAAATACATCTTTGAAAAAAAGTTAGGATATGTAAATTGCCCGTCTACTAGAAATCATTTGCTTCATGGAAAATTGATATGGTCATACAAATTTTTATTATGAGAATAATTGTCTTTTCAAATACTTATGAAGGGGCAACTGGGTGGTACAGTTAGTTAAAGGTCTGACTCTTGGTTTCAGCTCAGGTCATGATCTCAGAGTCAGGAGATCAAGCCCCACCTTGGGCTCCATGCTCAGCTTGGAGTCCACTTAAGACTCTCTCTCCCTCTCCCTCTGCCCCTCCCTCCATGCATATGTGCTCTCTCTCTCAAAAATAAATAAGTAAATCTGTAAATAATAATAATAAAATGCTTATGAAATTTTTGAAAGGTAATTGTCTTATACGATTTTAAAAACATTAATAAACCATATTTACTTGGGGCACCTGGTGGCTCAGTTGGTTAAGCATCTGCCTTCAGCTCAGGTAATGATCTCAAGGTCCTAGGATCAAGCCCCAAGCTGGGCTCCCTGCCCAGTGGGAAGTCTACTTCTCCCTCTCTCTCTGCCCCTCATCTCCCTCTGCTTGTGCACACACACTCTCTCTCTCAAATGAATAAATAAAATTTAAAAAATATATATTTACTTTTCTCTTTGACTATGAACAAGGGTTATCCTTTCAACAATAATTTCTCTACTGTAGTCAGTCCTCCATCATCAATGTGAGAAAGGCAAGGTTAATGCAGCTTAAGAGTGAGGAGAGCTAGTGTAGAGTCATGTTTTTAGCTTGACTAAATCACTTTCCTGCCAACTAATGTGGGGCAATTTATTTGAAGGTATTTTGTTTGTATATAAAGCAAAGCTTAACATATTTCCTACCTCTTACAATTACTTTGAAAAGTAAGTTAAATTAAAAGATAAAAACACAAAAAAGCGAGTCACTTGGGTGGCTCAGTCGGTTAAACAGCTGCTTTCAGCTCAGGTCATGATCCCAGAGTCCTGGGATCAAGCCCCACATCGGGCTCCCTGCTCAGGGGGGAGCCTGCTTCTCCCTCTCCCTCAGCTGTTCCCCCTGCTTACGCTCTCTCTCTCAAATAAATAAAGTCTTTTAAAAAGAAAAACACACAAAAAGATCAAAACCAAAAGAATAAAAGTAGGAAGAAATTGAGACAAAACAAATAATAGATAAAAACTAAATGTAATATAAAAACCTAACAGATAAAAATCTTTTAATTATTTTCAAAGAGATAGTAAAAATATTCATGAAACATATGTTTTAAATTTACATATTTAAACATATATGTTTTAAATATTCATATTTTTATGTATATTGTAAAACATATGGCTATGTTTTAAATATACATATATAATGATATTTTATAAGAATTTAAATAATGAAAGCAGAAATAAAAAGAGGATGAATAGAAGAGGTATAGGATAAACCCAGGAAAACCACTGAGGAGGCAGACAAGAAAAAGAAAAGAGAAGAAAGGAAAAATAGAAATGATAATTAAAATCAAGAATCAGCCTAGCAAGTAGAGAAAATAGAGGAAAGAGGCAATGAAAGACATAATACAAGAAAATTTCCCAGAATTCCCAAGGAGATAAAGTTCCAAATTCAAAAGGCCAATTAAAATAATAAATAAAAAAAATCTATATTAACTCATTTTACATGTTTTAGAATCCAGTCACTGAGAGAAGAACCTAAAACTTTAAAAAAGAAAAACAAATAATTTGTATCATGTGTAATAAACTGTAGCGATACAGTATAAGGGAAGAAAAAAGCATATTCATTCATACATGCAAATATTCAAAAAAAGGTACCTCTTTTGCTTGAAGCTACAGAATGCTTCAAGAAACAGAGAAGTGAAAAAGAATTAAAAATACCTTGAAATTACCTTGATCCTAACATGACCATAGTGAAAGACAGTCCTAGGAAAACATCCATCCACCTAGTCAACAGAACATTCAGTTTAGATCAAAGTAGGGAGACTAATGTCTCAAGGAGGAATCTCTAACAGAAAATAATTGAAACTGATAGATTACTTTAGATATTAGACTACTGAGTACAATTTTGCAGGGTTTTGTTTTTTTTTTTTTTTCAGAAATTTTAGATTAAATTAGTAATGTAAACCCTGAATGCTGACTTACCAGAAATTGCGATGGGTTTTGGAAATATAGGGCAAGGGGACAGTAGGTGGTGGTCAGAAAAATGATACAAGAAAAATTACATCTTGGTTAATTTAAATTAATCAAAACACTTCTTAAAAGTTTAAAAACAAGGTATAACTAAATATAAATATTATATGTGTGTACATGTATGTACATATATGTATATATATTTCTATATATGCATATGTATATAGAAAATGTACATATGCATATATTTCTATATACACATATGTACAAGTAATACACACGTGTATATATGTGTTTAGAAAATGTATGTATGTATATATACGTATATATACATATATGTGTGTACATATATATATACATATATATACACAAATTGCAAAACAAAAATAATTTAAAGTGGTAGCCTCTGAAAATAGAATTTGGAAGTAGGAAGGAATAAGGCAAAAAAGAAGCACTATTTTTTAAATAAAACTAGTAGTGTTATCTAACTGTGTTTAAACTGTACACATATATTATTGTGATAAAATTAAAAATTAAATTTGAAAACTAAACAGTAATGCCATGTGAAACATTTACATAGTTGTGCCCAACTAGAGGCTAAGTTTCCAAAACGAATATATTTTGAATATTAGTCTGCGGGAAATTTTTAAGCCCATGGGATTTTTTCCATAGCACTCATAATAATTATGATACATGTTCCTTTTAATCCATCAGTATTTAGTCAAAGAATACAGATTTATTCAGTTAAAATAAAAGAGCATTTTTATACATTGCAGACTCTAAGGAGATCAATGTTATTCTAATACCATAATATCTACTCTTTTCCAATACTTTCGTGACTTTTTCTTAAATTCAGTGTACATGTAAGTCACCAGAGGATCTTTTTTTTTTCTCTTTTTTTTTTTCCCAATTTATTTATTTTCAGAAAAACAGTATTCATTATTTTTTCACCACACCCAGTGCTCCATGCAAGCTGTGCCCTCTATAATACCCACCACCTGGTACCCCAACCTCCCACTCCCCCGCCACTTCAAACCCCTCAGACTGTTTTTCAGAGTCCATAGTCTCTCATGGTAGATCTTGTTAAAATGCAGATTCTGAATCTGGAGGCGTGAGGTGGAGCCTGAGATTTTCCACTGCAAACCGATGCCCAGCTAACGTTGATCCTGATGGCCCCAGCACCATACTTCTGCTATCGACACAGCTCTATACTATGTTTCCTCTCCACACTGAAAATGATTTAAAATTAATTATATTCATTCCACTTCAAAAGGATATAATGATCAAATAAATTTTGGAAATTCTATTTCAAACATTAACTTCAGGATTCCTTAGGCTTCTCAAAATGCTGAAGGGGAGTATCAGTCACCAAGATGGAGACATAATACACCATGGTTCCAAAATATACTATTTTCCTGGCTACTGTTAAAGAAAAAAAAAAATATTCATGACACTTGTTAAAGAACAGTAAGGCATGCTTTATTCAAGGGCAGTACTATGCTGCGGTTTTACAGTTAGGAGAGAAAGATTGAGCTCAACTCCAAATACAATAAGGAAAAGTCAGGATGTATAGCCAAGGAGCAGGGTGAAGGGTCAGTGGATGGAAAATTATTAAGAGGTGGGGTCGTTTTTTGCTAAAGTCACCTTATAGGATTCTTTCTGGAGGCAGCCAGGGTGATCACATTCTGAGGGTGCAGGATTTTTGTTGAACTGTCCCAGCAGGACTCTTGCTAAAACTGGAATAAATGCAAGAAGCGGAACAAGACAGAAGACAAGTTGAGACTTAGAAAGAGGACTCAGAGGAGTCTGACTAGTTAGGTCAAGAAACAGTCTTGAGGGACGCCTGAGTGGCTCAGTTGGTTGGACGACTGCCTTCGGCTCAGGGCGTGATCCTGGAGTCCCGGGATCGAGTCCCACATCGGGCTCCCAGCTCCATGGGGAGTCTGCTTCGCTCTCTGACCTTCTCCTCACTCGTGCTCTCTCTCACTGTCTCTCTCTCTCAAATAAATAAATAAAATCTTTAAAAAAAAAAAAAAAGAAAAAAAGAAACAGTCTTGAATCTTTTTTTTTTTTTTAAGGATGAGCAAGGGAAAATGATGTATTAACTTTTGGTATTACTTTTTACCAAAAACCTAAAGATATTAAATATCATTGTATTTCATTTTACTTGGAGAATATAAATGGGGGGGAACCTTTCTAATCCAATATCTTATCTAAAGAAACAAAAGTATAAAAAATTAATTCTTTCTATAATTTAAGCTTCAATTAGCAAATACTAATTGACTTCTTCCTTTTCTCAAGTGAGCTACACCTAAAGCTAATACAAAAGAAACGAAAGCAATCCTAATAGGAAGAATCTTACACTGTTTTTGAAAAAGCTCAGATCCCCAGCTGGCCATATTTTTCAGTTTCAGTTTTCACTATAGCAGAAAATATGAAAAGGATTTCCTCCCTTTGGTAAGCTTTGCCTCAGCTTCGAGGAGCTGTTGTCTCAGCTGGCTTGTGTGTGCCTGCTGCTGCTTTTTTCATTTACTTACAAGCTCTTTGACCCCAAACTGAGCCACCGGTTCCTGCACACACTTAAGAATCTGAAGCACTTGGAGGAGAGAGCACTGAGGGAGAGAAAGATTTAACAACTGAGGACTCTAGGTCTGGGTGAAGGATATATGTACTTTCCACACAACTGTTTTCAAAGTTTCAAAATCCTTTAAAATAAAACATTGAGAAAATTTTACAACTGCCCCCACCTCCCAGCAGCACCTGCTCCATTTCTTCCCTCCACAGCATGTTTCACCTTCTAGTGAGCCATATCACTAAATATTGTACTTACTCACAATGCTTATTGTCCACGGTCTGTCTTCCCCCACTAAAAGGTAGGCTCCATGAGGGCAAAGACTTTCCCCTCTTTGGTTTCCCAAAAGCTTTGATCAGAACCGGGCAGAGAGTAGCCAGTAAGCATCAATTTTCTTATCTCCAGAATAAAAAGTATAATTCCAAAGGTATAATATGGGTATCCATATTTACCTTCAAGATTTTTGTTATATTGTTATAATTCTTTTACAAGTTACTTAGTATTTTTAACATTTTAGACTGATTTGCTTTTATTTACTTAGCCTCATTTTGCATAAAAACATATATGAAATTATTATTTTTATGTTCTAGCTATATTTTTAGTAAATACTGAAATTTAAATTATTAAAATCATAAATATTAGAATGCTCATTAAAATCCCCTCACATTCTACCTGTAGTACTGAGCTATGTGAAAGCACTGAATACAGTGAGCTGTTCATGATAGTTGCTCAATAAACATTCAAAAATACATTGAAAATTTTCAAAACTCAATGCAAAAAATGGAAGAAAACTTGTTCAGTCAAAAAGAGAAGAAGGGGGCACCTGGGTGGTTAAGCGTCTGCCTTCAGCTCAGGTCATGATCCCAGGGTCCTGGGAGTTGAGTCCCACATCGGATTACCTGCTCAGCGGGGAGTCTGCTTCTCCCCCTCACTCTCCCCCTCATGCTCTCTCTCTCTCCTTCTCTCTCTGTAATAAATAAATAAAATCTTTTGAAAAAAAGGGAAAAAATAAAGATATGAAATATAAAGTCACTTAAATACAACAAACATAAATCCAAATATATTCAAAATAAAAATATGAGTGGAATATATTTTCCTACTGAGAGATTCTCAATAGGATTGAGTGCTTAGGGGATGTCTGGGTGGCTCAGTCAGTTAAGTGTCTAACTCTTGATTTCTGCTCAGGTCATGAGATTATGCAGCACATATCAGCACTGCCCTGGCACTGGGCATGAAACCTGCTTAAGATTCTCTCTCTCTCCCCCTCTCCTTCTTGCTTTCCTCCCTGACCTTGTCCCCTCCCCCAAGCCCATCCCTTCCCCCCTCTCTCTCTTAAAAAAGAAAAAAAAAGTGCTCTTCTTTTGCTCACTTTAAAAAAAAAAATTCATTAGTATACTGTTTACAGTAGGGAAAAAATGATACAAAAATGTTTAAAATGAAGAGGAGATAAACCGATTTAACAAATCAATGCCACCTAATAGAAATTGAATACAACACTGCTAATATCAAATAAAGTAGAATTAAGACAGAAAAGTTTAAATAGGATAGGTGAAGCAAAATATCAAAAAAAATTGTCCAGATCCAATATTTATCAAATACCATGGCTTGCAATAATGACTTGCAATATCTAATGCAAATTAAAAATTAACATACAATGTAAGATTTTAATACACGTTTCTAAAAACCCAACATTTAATGAAACAAAGGGGATTAAAAATATCTAAAACTACAATCTGGGTAGCACAATTAAATGTATTTGCACACACATAGACTTTTCACAGTCCTATGGAATAGCCAGAATCTCAATAAATTGTGCTATTAGAAATTTGCAAGTAACATTTAGTCAAAAAATCAATTTTCCACTAAGAAATTTATTAACATTTTTAGATAACTCTAGAGGAAAAAAAGAAGTAATTGAAATAGAAACCATGGATTATATATAAATAAAGATATGAATAAGGAACTGTATGGAACAAATTATGCGGCTATATAGAAACTATACACACATGTGTATACTAATGGGGAGGAGGAGGTGAGACACAAATTAGCTATGCTTTTAAAACACATTAATCTAGGAAAAAAGCATATTTTAAAATATTTTCGCATGCTAGGCTATCCTGAAAAGTTCCACCATAGATATCTTCTCCAATCCTCCTTCTCACCCATCCTTCAGTCTTGCTCCTTCCCTTTCCCAAGCCTCATAGAAAATCATTACTCACAACTCATAAGTAAGGTGACTCCTGTGTCCCACATGACTTGATAACTGAGAGGCTACCGCAATGAGTGACGCTCTTAATAACCAAATCAGCAAGGTGAAAAGCTAACTCTTTGCCCTAGACACACTAGTACTTTTTCAGTACATTAATAATGAAAGTAGCTCCAAGGTCAGGAAAGACGTATATGAACTTAAAGCTCAGAGTCTCCCTCAACAAAGATGACCCGACCATATCTCCGCAGAGTACCAAATAGTTCAGCATTAGCAACCAACCTCAAGATAATAATTTGGTACCAAATACTAGGGTTCAGGACCACATAGAGTTGATCAGATAGTGTGCCACATTGACTACCTTGTATCTATGAGCAAAAAAGAACTGAACTCATTGAAATATACAATATTCGGAAGCTCCATGGCCAAAAAGGACTGATTTCAGGAATTCCAAAGTGTTTCATTGTTTATTAATCCATTAACCTAACCAGTAATTTAAGGACCCAAATACCTAATTGTTCCAATATATGTTCCAAATTTACCTAATAAATTCATCATTACCATTAAATGTAACAGGTGAAAATGTAATAAAACTATCTAAAGTAAAAAAAACAGATTTATTTCTGTTAAGATAAAAAATGGGTCCACAATCTGAGCCCTTGTTTAAAACATTTCTATAAGTGTTAGCCCATGTAATTAAAAATATTAAAATGAATAAAATGTGTAAATGCCATATAAATTATTTTCCAATAAAAAGAAAATATATGTGGAAAACATAGAAAAATTAACTAAAAAAAAATTAGTACAATTTAGAGAGATCAGCATGGAAACAGAACAATTAACACAGAAAAATGTCTGAGCTATTTCTAGTTTTAAAATGTTATGTGCAGATTACAGTAAAAGAGCAGTAAAAGAGTAAAAAATAATACTGAAATTATAAGAATAAACATTCCTAAAACTGTACCAATTTGGTTGAAAATTTGTTTGAAATTCCCATAACAAAGGGAATCCTTCACAGACAAGAAGGTGTATGACATTCCTGGGTGTGAATCGAAGGAAAAGGGTTAGCCTGAGTTCTGGGGACAAACACTGATTATTCTTCATTATAAAACTTCAATTAAAAGACAAATAAATGTGGGGAGCTTGGTGGCTCAGTCGTTAAGCGTCTGCCTTCAGCTCAGGTCATGGTCCCAGCGTCCTGGGATGGAGCCCACATAGGGCCGCTTGCTCCGCGGGAAGCCTGCTTCTCTCTCTCTCTCACTCCCCCTGCTTGTGTTCCCTCTTCTGCTGTGCCTGTCTCTCTGACGAATAAATGGAATCTTTAAAAAAAAAAAAAAGACAAATAAAGGTGATAGAGTAGAAAGACACTGAATATGTTTTTTTAGAAGTATAGAAATATTACTAACAAGAAACTGAAAAGAGGGCGCCTGGGTGGCTCAGTGGGTTAAAGCCTCTGCCTTCGGCTCAGGTCATGATCCCAGGGCCCTGGGATTGAGCCCCACATCGGGCTATCTGCTCAGCAGGGAGTCTGCTTCCTTCTCTCTCTCTCTGCCTGCCTCTCTGCCTACTTGTGATCTCTGTCTGCCACATAAATAAATAAAATCTTTAAAAAAATAAAAAGAAAGAAAGAAACTGAAAAGAGAGAGTGAAGAAAAAGTAAAAAATTAGGTTAATCTACCAACTTCTTCCTAAGTCTTAAAAGAGAATACAAGGAAATTCTTTAAAGTTGATAAATGGAATCACTTTGTACCAGATCCATTTCTAAATTCACTGCAACATGCTCCTCCCTATTCATAAATTAGTTTTGTAAGCAGGGTGTTACATTCTGGGTTCGTCAGTTATCAACATGATCCAAGGAGTCTAATGGCCATTGATGGTAATACCTGGAGAGAAAGTTTATCTACAGACTTTATGGACACAACTGAGCAGTCACTATGGATGCAGTTTTCATAATTATAACCGAAGTCTGTATCGTAAGGTTTTTGTTACTATCATCATTAATTTCTAATTCCTCCTGGCTGGGAATTAATGAAAACCCACTAGATCTGAAGAACTTCCCATTTCTAGTGCAGACTGGCTTTCTCTTCTTAGGGATCCACATTCTTCTGTTTCTCTTGTAAGAGCCTCATATCATTCTTCCTGAAATGACTTCAAGTTTGCATCATGACTCTCACTACTGATCCCAGAAACTTCTTAATTGCTACTTAGATCCTTGTTCTTGTCAGTGGTATAGAACATACTGCCCTCAAACCTCCCTGATAAATACCTGCCACCTGTTACGCATGACCTTAAGAATGACTTCTCTCTGGGTGCAGGCTGAATCTCTCCTCTATCTTTGAAATATAGCGCATGCTGTTCTCTGGCCACTGCTGCCTTTCACCAGGCTGGAGAAATGAGATGGATGTCTAAACTCAGCACTTCGTTAGAAAGAATAATTAGTTCTCCTGGGTAGAAAAATGGACATCAGGAGTTAGTAAGACACATTTAACCCTCTCCTTCTTAAGCTCCCCTACAATACAAGAGGTTAAATATTTACCTTTAACCGTTTCATGTCTATTTCTGTGTGAGCCTGAAAATGATTCATCTAGTGTCATGTAATTTTAATACAGATATATAACATTAATTCCTTGAGGAATAGCATGTTTCCTCTAATTCTTCCTGCTAGAGTATCATAAACCATGCATTGCTTTTAACAAAAAGAAGAAATATGCAACAATTGAATAAAATGCAATCAATTCACACTGTCAGAGATGTTATTAAATCAGTGCTTTTCAAATTTTAAAGTTAACAAGACTCAACTAGGGATCTTGTTAAAATTCAGATTTTGATTCAGTAGATCTGGGAAGAAGTCTAAGATTCTACATTTCTAACAATTTCCCCTGTGATACTAAAGCTACCTATCTATTATGCACACTTTGATTTACAAGGATGTAAGTAGACTCTAAGAAACATCTGTGCCGTATTATTGTTATTGGAGAATTATGCATGTGTGTGGGTGTGTGCACACACACACTAACACACTCATATATAGACATACTGACAAAGACATTTGAAAAATAAACTTCTCTGTAATAAAGAACACATTGCTTCTTACAGATTTCCTTTCTCTGATACTTAAAAAAAAAAAGGAAGAAGAAGATGGGATACCTGGGTGGCTGAGTCGATTAAGCATCTAACTCTTGATTTTGGCCTAGGTCACGTCCTCCATGTCATGGAAATGAGCTTCACATCAGGCTCCGCACTCAGTTCAGAGTCTGTTTGAAGATTCTCTTCCTCTCCTTTTGCCCCTCCCCTTGGTTCTCTTTCTCTATCTCTCTCAAATGAATTAATAAAAAAAAGAAAAAAAAACAGGAAGGGGGTCCTGGGCGGTCAGTGGGTTAAGCCTCTGCCTTTGACTCAGGTCATGATCTCAGGGTCCTGGAATCGAGCCCCACATCGGGCTCTCTGCTCAGCGGGGAGCCTGCTTCCCCCTCTCTCTCTACTTGCCTGTCTGCCTGCTTGTGATCTCTCTCTGTCAAATAAATAAATAAAATCTTTAAAAAAAATTTAAAAATTTTAAAAACATAAAGTATTTCCCTACTAGAAAAAAATAATTCTATGGGAAAAAAAGGATAAAATCCTCATAAAACATAAAATCATGACATCAGAAGTTGATGATTTTCTCTCATCATCCTAGTGGACGTCCTTAGATCTTGTGGCAAATTTTGGAAAAAATCAAGGTAATCTGCTGCCATAGAAATCATGAAGTAATATTCAATTTTAAGTGAAAACAATCACAACAATAAGAAGGATATATGCACAATACCATTCACAGGAATGTAAGTAGGCCTCAATAGCCAAAAAGTTTTGTTATACATGTAGACATTGTAATGAAGTCTGGGAGAACTGATCCAAGTAAATGATACACTTCAGGAATTACACATTGATTTAATAAAAATACTATTATACTATTATAAAAATATTATTTTACAGTTAAAATAGATTTGTGTCTTTTTTATAGAGTAAGTGTACTTTTATTAACATTCTAACAATATTTTAAAGGAACTGAGAGAAGATTTAATATTTCACAAATTCTTTTCTGAATCTTTATCGTAAAAACAGTTGCTATAGAATATAGTCATATAATGATAATACTATCATTTGGGGGTACTTAGTAAGTGCCACACACTATGCGAAGCACTTTACATGGATTATTTAATACTCGAAACATTCCTTTGAAAGAGAAATGGTGGTGTTATTATTTTCCCATCTTACAGTTGAAGAAACTGAGTCTCAGAGAAATTATGTTTTCGAAGGTTTTATAACTAGTTAATGGCAGAATTGAGATTCTAACCTAGGTTGGTATGATTCGAAATAATTTAAATATGTTGTACCATGTTCAAACACCATTCTATATCAATGGTTCTCAAAGTTTGTTTTTCAGATCAAAAACATTAGCATCACTAGGCAAATTGTTAAAAATGAAAATTCTCAGACCTGTCCCAGAGTCACTGGAACAGAAACCCTAGGAACGGAACCTAATAATCTGTGTTTTAGTTCTCCAGGTAATATTCATGTGTATCAAAACCCGAGAACCAGTAGTATATATTAAGATCAGATGTTAGTAATTTGAGTTTCCTTGAGTGAATCATGATCAGAGATATGTTTTTGGACAAAGCAGAAAAATACCTAAATGGAATGATGTTAAAAATTCTGAGAAGGTGTGCCTATCCAAAGGAATTTCTCCTTGACATCTTAGCCCACTGTTAAACTTCTTGAACAAGGAACAGATGATTTTATACAATTAAAGATGAGCCACAAATTGTACATTCTTAACCACATTACCTAGAACCCACATTCCACGATGTTACTTATAAAAATTTTTTTATTTTATTTTTCTTTGTTCCCTATTTTGTAAATCAGAGTCTCCTAAAGCTTCTCTTGGTTGAATACACTTATTCACCATCAATGGAAGTGTGCTTTCCGTCCAGAACCATGAAGGGTCTGAGAATTTACCATACTTCCAGGCTAACTAGTTAGCCTGCCAGTCTCAGGGATGCTCAGAAATCACAAGACTTCTAGGTCAAAGACAAAAGACTTTCTTACTCACAGACACAACAATAGCCAGAGAATATGCTATTTCTTATATATGTTCCCCAAGCGCAAGTTCCCACAGGGTGATGCAGAGAGCTAAGTGATACTCGTACACACGGTGAATTACATTATCATAGGGGAGCACAGAAGTGCCTTCTTAGCGCAGTAGGCAGCTCGTCAGTCTCATATCATAGGGGAGCACAGAGCTTAGAGAACTTGAACCTTCTATAACAGGCAGTAAACACACTTGCCCTTCACTCCAGAAGGAGCCACTGTTTCTATCTTTCAAGGGGTCAAGCAAAGCTGCTTTTGCTCTACATGGGACACAATTTCTACTTTCCCAAAATTGTTTGCTATGCAAACATCCTCAAAAAGATAGCCTACTTTAAAGGTTGGCATTGTCTTCACTAATAACAAATATTGAAACACAAGAGACCGTGGAGGATTATCTCTCAACACTTTCATTTCATAAATGTTTGGTAAGAGTACCACTCTTCATGAAAACATTAGCTGTATATAGTTAACTGTTGCACAACTATAAAATAATAGATTTGTTTGGGGCACTTGGGTGGCTCAGATAGCTGCTTAAGTCTGTCTTCGGCTCAGGTCATGATCTCCAGGTGCTGGGATAGAGCCCCATGTCAGGCTCTCTGTTCAGCAGGAGTCTGCTTCTCCCTCTCCCTCTCCCTCTCCCTCTGCTTCTCCCTCTCCCTCTCCCTCTGCTTCTCCCCCTGCCTCTCCCTCTGCCTCTCCCCCTGCTGTGCTCTCTCCATCTCTGTCTCTGTATCTCTCTCAAATGAATAATAATAATTAAAAAATCTAAAAAGAAAAATAAATAAAAGGCTAGATTTGTTTATAATGAAATTTCTTACTAAGTTTTTTAAAGAGGACACATGCTCATGTACTTTAAAGTCTTTAGTAACTTGAAATAAATCACATTTTTTAAAGGAATCACATTTTGATCAGAAAACTGGCTAGATTATCTAAAATAAGTTCTAGCTTCATGTTTATCAAAGATACTACATAGATATACATGTTATTTAATATTAAATTATACGGCAAGAATTTTTTTTTAATCTGACACTGAAACCTTAGAATTCAGCTTTTCTCACTATGTGGTGTTGCTTAGCAATGAGGTGTAGCAACACATTGCTTCTAGAAAGGAGCCAAAGTATCAAACTGAAGAGTCCCAATAAGAGCCATTTAGAAAAACAGCAATTATTTGCAATGCTAGATATTAATGTCTGATACAATTAAGACCAACACTTATATCCCACTTTGGAATCAATTCTCTGATTTAAGTGCTCACCACGTCTGCCTAAATCAGGAGAACAGACAAGAGAGGTTAAGAAGTGGCTTCAGAAGCCAGGGTGAATTAGGGTGGCTCCATTTATATTTCTTCTTTTGTAAATAATCTCTTTATTCTAGCCCTATAACCTATGAATAACTACTTTAGAGGTGTTTTAGATTTTGATACCAGGTGATAATTATTCTTTCTCGCCCTCTTTTCCTGTACTAACTTAATTAACATGGTAAGTTGCTTTCTAAAGAGACATTTATTTACTAACAATATGATTAATTTCAATATCCTACCACTCTTCAAAACCCTTCAGGACAAAGAGCAAATAAACTGAAATGATAGATGGAAAGGAATAATGGGAGGTAAGAGAGAGGAGAGGAGGGGAAAAATCAGAAAATAAAGGGAAATTGAATTTAAAACAATTTAAAATACATAACTGTTTCTTTAATAATTTTGGTAAACACTGAGAGAGACATATTAAAAGAGAAGAAATTTTTTCCTAAGTTAAAGCAAGTCCTGTTCCCAAAGAACATTTGTTTGGGATTTTGGCAATACCTAGTGTAGAAACAATGATTCAGCCATCAATGAACACAACAAAATTTATATAATGTGCAACAGTGCTGAAAGTTTATTAATAGACACTTAAAATAATTTCGAGGCTTCTAAGCCTTCCTGGGAACAAGTTCTAATTTTCCTTGACATTGTTTATTATTCAGAATTTCATTAGTACACCAAGCTTTCCTTTCTCCAGGCTCATGTCAGAACTCATCCTTCAGAATTCCCCCGATATCCTTTTGCTTTTCTTTACAACCTTCTAATGTTAAGTCTTTGGTAAATATGTCCATGTATGTGGCAGAGTGAAATGTAAATTATCCTATAGAATCTTAAAAGGGTGTTCTTAACCTGCAGTGTTGATTTACATATCAATGTGTAAGGTCAGAAACTCTTCTGGATATTTCCTTTTATTTTGGTTGTTTGTTTGTTTGTTTGTTTGTTTTTCAAGCTTTGCTTTGCTTTATTTCACTACATTAAGTTAAGCTGTAAGGAACAGGAACCTGTAATTATATTAAGATCAAGGAATGCCTCTCATTCCTGATTATTTCCTTTGTAAAGCCCAAAAAAGTAGGTGGTGTACAATCACACACTGAATACAGAAAGTACTCCATACACATTGCTACTTAATGCATTAGCAAATGAAGTACTTTCAAGTAAAAATCAAGGTAAGATTGTTACTTAAGAGACAACATGAAGGAAAAAAAAAAAGAGAGACAACATGAAGGAAATTCAATAAATTAAATGCAAGGAATGTATTTCAACCATGTATTGCTGCCTAACAAACCACCACAAAATGTGGTTTAAAACAAATTTATTTAGTCCCAATTCTACAATTTGGGCTAGGTGTTCATCTGGGCAATTCTTCTGCTAATCTTTTCCAGGGTCGCTCAAGTGGACGAAGGCAATTGGTGGTTGAACTGGAGCTGGACGTATGCTAGCCTCAATCACATTTCTGATGATTGCTGCTGACTCTTCAGCTGGTCCCTCTCAAATGCATTACCTGCAATGACTCCACTCTGCTCCATGAGGGTCTTCAAATTATGGTAGGCAAGACGTCACATGATGGTAGCAGCTTTCCAAAAGGGCATGGGGGAAACTACAAGCTCTGTTGAGAACCAGGATCAGATGCGATTTTTCCTACTTTCAACTGCTCAAAGCAAGTCATAAATGAGTCCAGATTCAAGAGGTGGGAAAATAGACTCTATCTTTTCACTGGAGAAGGGGTTAAGTCACATTGCAAAGGAACATGCATAGTTGGTAAAGAAAATTAGTGTAGAAATTATCACGGGCAATCCAGTACAGAACTGATTAGAATTTCGTCCTCAGATTTATAAGGATAACATGCCTAAAAAATCAGAAATAGAATAATGACACACAAACTCACACACAAACTGCTCTGGCAATTTTAGAAAGCTAGCTATTCCTTAGAGTCATCATTTCTTTTTATTTCATACTCCAAGAGAAAGTGCAGACTGATGTTATCCAAATATCTCGAGTCCAAATTTCACTTCTGAAGTACATGTTTGGTGACATGGCATGGATTTCCGTAGGTTGGATCACTCAACATTTTCAAAGATCAAGTTACAAATGAAGAATCCAGAATTTTTTTTTTTAATTTTTTAAATTTTTTTAATAAACATATATTTTTAGACCTGTACCCAGGGGTACAGGTCTGTGAATCGCCAGGTTTATACACTTCACAGCACCCACCACAGCACACACCCCCCCACAATGTCCATAACTCCACCACCCTCTCTCAACCCCCCTCCCCCTAGCAACCCTCAGTTTGTTCTGTGAGATTAAGAGTCTCTTATGGTTTGTCTCCCCACCGATCCCATCTTCTTTCATTTATTCTTTTCCTACCCCCCATACCCCCACGTTGCATCTCCACTTCCTCATATCAGGGAGAACATATGATAGTTCTCTTTCTCCAATTGACTTATTTCTCTAAGCATAGTACCCTCTAGTTCCATCCACATTGTCACAAATGGCAAGATTTCATTTATTTTGATGGCTGCATAGTATTCCATTGTATAAATATACCACCTCTTCTTTATCCATTTATCTGTTGATGGACATCTAGGTTCCTTCCAGAGTTTGGCTATTGTGGACATTGCTGCTATAAACCCTCAGGTGCATGTGCCCCTTCAGATAACTACATTTGTATCCTTAGGGTGAATACCCTATAGTGCAATTGCTGGGTCATTGGGTAGCTCTATTTTCAACTTTTTGAGGAACCTCCATGCTCTTTTCCAGAGTGGTTGCACCAGCTTGCATTCCCACCAACAGTGTAGGAGGGTTCCCCTTTCTCTGCATCCTTGCCAGCATCTGTCATTTCCTGACTTATTAATTTTAGCCATTCTGACTGGTGTGAGGTGGTATCTCATTGTTTTGATTTGTATTTCCCTGATGCCCAGTGATGTGGAGCATTTTTTCATGTGTCTATTGGCCATCTGGATGTCTTCTTTGCAGAGATGTCTGTTCATGTCCTCTGCCCATTTCTTGACTGGATTATTTGTTCTTTGGGTTTGAGTTTGCTAAACTCTTTATAGATTTTGGACACTAGCCCTTTATCTGATATGTCATTTGCAAATATCTTCTCCCATTCTGTCAGTTGTCTTTTGGTTTTGTTAACTGTTTCCTTTGCTGTGCAAAAGCTTTCGATCTTGATGAAATCCCAATAGTTCATTTTTGCCCTTGCTTCCCTTGCCTTTGGCAATGTTCCTAGGAAGAAGTTGCTGCAACTGAGGTCGAAGAGGTTGCTGCCTGTGTTCTCCTCAAGGATTTTGATGGATTCCTTTCTCTCATTGAGGTTCTTCATCCATTTTGAGTCTATTTTCATGTGTGGTGTAAGGAAATGGTCCAGTTTCATTTTTCTGCATGTGGCTGTCCAAAGGAATCCAGAATTTTTACTAACTATATGAAAGTATCCATCTTTAGGTTGAATGGTCCTTTCTTTCTTTCTTTTTTTTTTTCCCCAAGATTCTTTATTTATTTGACAGACAGAGATCACAATTAGGCAGAGAGGCGAGGGGTGGGGGCGGGAAGCAGGCTCCCTGCTGAGCAGAGGGCCCAACGCGGGACTCGATCCCACGACCCTGAGATCATGACAAGAGCTGAAGGCAGAGGCTTAACCCACTGAGCCACCCAGGCGCCCTGAATGGTCCTTTCTGATTCTAATAGTTTTCACTTTTTAGAACTATATGCCAGAGGCAGTTCAAAAAATTTGTTCCCTCACCACCAACACCACTCTCTCTTTCTGAGTTCTCTGCCCTCACTTCCAAAAATAGATCACTAAACAGAGGCCTCAGATCATAAAATATGCTTGTAAATATTTGCAGAATGAAGTCTTAGCCACTGTACTAACCTACTTCCACCGCTCAGGGAACTTTACACTATTTACTCATCAAACTTATTCATGAGTAAAGCCCTCACTCAAGGCCAATCAGCTATTTTTAGAGAATTTTCAACATAGGCTTCTCCATAAAGACAGAAATTACAAAATCTAAAACTTAATTTAGAAAGCATCCTGTCAAGGTGTGTATTTTTGTATTTTTACTCATATCTTGTGATGGCCTTTTAAGAATCTGACATTACAACCCATTTTCTTGAAGAAGGCTCATTCTGCAGAAAGCTTGAAATAGATAAAACAGATAATTGAAATTTTATTATATAGCTCTTCCTATATTTCTCTATTATTGTAGTATTTTCAGTTAGAACATTGCTTTCTGCCCTCACCATCTGGCATCTCTTTTTCCCCAAATCTAGGAATAATCATCTGTTTATAAAATGTTGTCTATTGAGATGGAAAGAATCCAAATTTCAAATTCTGTCTTCATTTCCTAAATATTCTTTCTCAAGAGAGGAAATATAAAACTTAGACCTCACCTGATCCCATCAGAGCAAGATTGAGTCTGAAAAGCTAAAATTCTAGCAATGACCTTAAAAGGATACATAAATATAAGGAAGTAGGCCTTTATACACCTCCACCCACACAAAATGACTCCAATCCAGTGTTAATATGATTTATTAAATATTAGCATGTTCTCTGATGCCATGCATAACATGAAAGAAATCAATCCATGGCCTAGGGCATATATCTTCAAATTACACATGTGAATCCAACACATGATGGTATGAGTACAGATTCCTCTCCTATAGAGTTATATTGTGATTTCCTTTGTTAATATCCTTGACAAAATAAAACATTTTTTTCTGGAACTACAGGTTAAATAAATAAGGATGAGAAATAAAGAGGTTTTGTTATTAAAAAAAAAAAAAAAAGACAGATAAAAATCCAAAATCTTTACTGACATTTCTAGAATCAATGTAGAAGAGTGGGATTAGTTGTGGAATCATCATAGATTCTAACTGGTAGAGTTTAATGTGTTCTGTGGCATTCTCGGTTTTCTCTCTTTGACAAGACGTCAAACCTATTTCCTTTTAGGTGAGGAACCTAAGCAAGGTTCCACATTTTTATGGCCTGCAAGTTCTACCATGTTCTGAGCACCCCTGCTACATACCTCAAGAAGGAAATGGAGCCAGCGGGAGCCTCAGAGAATAAGAACCTTTTTAGAATTCATCATGGTAAATGTTCTGATGAAAGAGGAGAGCCAGTGACAGGAAATGCAAAGACGAGACCCTTCTGCCCTTTCATGACTTCAAATAATTCACACACACAAAGATCCCTATGTTTTTTTGTTTTGTTTTGTTTTTTTGTTCTTTATTTTTAAATACAAAGTAAGAAATTTATATATAAAATTGTGGTGTAGTCCCAAGATGGTAGGGTTGAGGTGACAGTTACATGAAATAGTATGTGTTATTTGTTAACTTTTCATTATATAGAAAATAATCTGTCACATTTTGCACACAATTTGATTTTAAACCAATAGAACACAAACACAAATGTTATATTTTTTCATTCAATTTTGAATGATTTCTCCCCTATACCTCCATGAAGGGTAATCTATGTGCTGACACTGATGTTTGCATTGGCTCCCTATTATCTGGCAAAGTAACCTAGGATACAAACCCATTCAGGCCAGAATTTATAAAAAGTGCTGGGCAACATAAGGATGGCTACAAATGTCCACAGTCTATCAGTTTCCATGCTTCTGCCTAATAATGAGAAGTCTTTTTTCCTCATGCTACAAATGTCCACAGTCCATCAGTTTCCATGTTTCTGCCCAATAATGAGAAGTCTTTTTTCCTCATGCCATAAGGATGGCTACAAATGTCCACAGTCCATCAGTTTCCATGCTTCTGCCTAATAATGAGAAGTCTTTTTTCCTCATGCTATTTCCTCATCCACACAGCAAAATTATCAGTTTCTTATTATTAGACCCATTATGGCCTTATCTACATGCAATTTACCAAGTAACAGTTACATCAGTAAACTGAAGCTACACACAATTTTTGAGGTCCTTTTCTTCTAATCATTGAATGCCTACTACTCCTTATCTTTGATTTGCTGTATTTTGAATATGATATGCTTAGATGTAGTGTCTTTTTTTATATTTTTTTTCCTCTTTTTTTTTTTTTTTAAAGATTTTTTATTTATTATTTATTTGAGAGAGAGAGACAGTGAGAGAGAGCATGAGCGAGGAGAAGGTCAGAGAGCGAAGCAGACTCCCCATGGAGCTGGGAGCCCGATGTGGGACTCGATCCCGGGACTCCAGGATCACGCCCTGAGCCGAAGGCAGTCGTCCAACCAACTGCGCCACCCAGGCGTCCCTTTTTTTTTCCTCTTTTATCCTTCTTGACGTTCTCTGAGTTCTTGGATCTGTGGTCTAGTATCTGACATTAATTTGGGGAAAATACTCGGTTTTGTTTTGAATATAAATGTTCTTGTTTTGCAACTTGTTTTTAACCTTGTAACTTGTTTCGTAACTTCGAATACATGTGTTACTTGTTTTGTAGATGTTCCATTGTTCTTAGATATTCTATTTGAGGTTTTTTTCCCCCAGTCTTTTTATCTGCTTTTCAGTTTTAGCGGTTTACAATGAGATATCTTCAAGCTCAAAGATCCCTTTCCCAGCATCCAATCTACTACCACAGCTAGGAAAGGCATTCTTCATTTCTGTTACAGTGTTTCCAATCTCTAGCATTTTGTTTTGTTTTTCCCTCCTTCAGGACTTCCATCTTCTGATTATAGCATTTGTCTGTTCTTGCTTGTTGTCTACTTTATCCATTAGAGCCCTTAGCACATTAATAATCATACTTGTTTTTAATCCCCATCTCTGCCATATCTGAGTCTAGTTCTGACACTTGCTCAGTCTCTTCAAACTGTGGGTTTTTTGGGTTGTTTGGTTTTGGTTTGTTGTTGCGGGGGTTTTGCTTTGGTTTGGTTTGGTTTGCCTTTTAAGATGCTTCGTGATATTTTCTTTATAACTGACCATGATGTAAATTGGCCTTTAATAATGTGGTGTTGAAACATGAGTGGGGAAGCATTCTACAGTCCCATAATTAGGTCTCAGTCTTAAATTTAGTGATCTTGTGGCTCTGAACTGTGAACCTCATGAGTGCTTCTTAGGTTCTTTTCCCTTTCTTAGGTAGAACAGGATGGCTACAGCAGAGTGAAGTATTTTTTTGAGGTAAGTTAGGCCCTGATAAAACCCCAACAAACTAGGCTTTGTTTAAATAGGTTCTCCTGAAGGTAGACCTTATTAAGAAGAATAGAAAGTTCTGGCATATTTCAAAATGGTTCATTTTCCCCTTACCTTGCTGGAAGCTCCTGGAGGTAAAACTCACAAAAATGTGCCTCTCCACTCCCTGTCCCTGACTCAGTCCCCTGGGCTTTGTAACTTTCAGACCCATCCACACCAATCCTCCAACAATTCATCAATTATAGTTCAGGTTTTCCTACACTAACACCGGTTCTCACTGGTGTTTCTCTTGCAGATTTCTGCTCCAATAAGTTCTGATTTTCTATCTTCACCTATTAGTTTCTCCAGTTTTGGAGACAGTGGCTTGTTCTATCACTTCACTTCCCTTACGGATATAAGAAGAGTTGTTTATTTTCAGTTTCTTCACCTTTTCACTTGTTGTTAGGACAGAGTGGCAACTTCCAAGTCTCTGAAGTGCAGACCAGCCTACTATACTTTATGAAACAATTTACATTATTTTTTCTCATAAAACCTCACAATATTCTGTTAAGAAGTGTCATTAGCCCCATATCAAAGATAAAGGAACCAAAGCTTATGACAATTAATTATCTTGACCAAGATATCCCAGGTGGTACCCAGTGGAACTTTCATCAAATCCAGGAATGTCTAGTACCCAAACTGCCACGCCATGTCTTTGTACGCATCCTTGCCCAACTTTTCCACTACCCTAGTCTATCATCATCTTCTGATTTCTTTCTTAAAGTGGTCCATGATTCAGTCTTTGGAGCCAGAAAACCTTAAAATAATATAAAGCTACCTACAGTTTTTAAGACTTACTGAAACTATTTCAGGCCCAATTTTTTTATATATAAAATGAGGGAAATGGTCATCATAGAGAGACATTTTAAAGATTAGAAACAGAGATAGCAATATATCAATTAAATAGATTCATATATATCTATGCATTCTATATATATTCTACCATTTTTCTCTATATTCATATATGTGTATTAAGGGCTAAATATATATAGGTTAGACAGTATCTGTTAAACACCACCTACTTACCCCAATCTCTACTATCCCAAACCAGTCCACTCACCTCCACCCTTCATGCTTTTCTCCAAAGCAAAGTGGTTCTGCCCTTACCTAGTATAAGTCTTTGCCTTACTGAGTTCAATGGTGAAAAACATATCTTCTAGACTGAGTGCTGACTAGAAGACCATTCTTTGTTTAAAAAAGATAAGTTGCCTACTATCTCTAAAAACCAAAACAGTACCACCCTGCCCAACCCATAGCTGAAGATCATATTATTAATAGTAATACTCCATTCAGATAATTGCTGCCTCTTTTAAAGCATTTACTATTGACAAACAGAATGTGCCTCATTGAACAAGCTTTATCTTGATGAATTTGTCTAGGCTGCTTATTGACTGATGGAGATTTTTGCCATATAATCATTTCATGCCTATGACTGCTTGAATTATAATAGAAAATTAAAGAGGAGGGGCAGGAAATAATGAGCATTTTAATTCTCAGTAAAGTCTTAGATCCAGAGTTTCAAGCAAGAGATTCTGCTTCTACCCTTTAGTGGGCCAGATTCTCCAAAGGTCCTTCTTTTTACAAAGCACTGGATCTAATCTATATTTGAAGAGACGTAAGGTAGATTCTGGCTCCTAAAAAGGCACCTAAATTGAGAAATATGAAACTGCTCTGACAACAACCCATGAGAGCTGGTCACAATCAGCCTTCATGACGGAATCCTGCAATTGGTACTGAATGTGTTTGTTGTCTTTTTGACTCACTGATATTCCAGAAAGGGCCTTGGGTTTTAACTCCCTGACAACCTAGCCACCAAGTACTAGATTACATTCCACATGTCTGATGTGACAAACCTAATGATGTGTCACTATATGTCTTGTGCCCTTTTAAAGGCTGTGAGTTTCATAATTTGCCAGAGCCTTTATTTGAAATATCATATATCTTTTGTGGAAAGGAAGATCATAGTCTTCCTTTCCACAAAACTGTGTGATTGTTGGACTTACCATTCTTAGTATCTTTGTCAGTTCAAACTGAACTCCTTTGTTCTTACTTGATTGCAAAAACAAAAACAAAACAAAGCAAACAAAAACCTGTAAAGCCTTAAGGAGAAAGAACATTAAAGTCATTTTTTAAAGGTTTTTATTTATTTCTTTGCCAGACAGAGATCACAAGAAGGCAAAATGGCAGGCAAAGAAAGAGGAAGGGAAGCAGGCTCCCTGGATGCCGGGCTCCATCCCAGCACCCTGGGATCATGACCTGAGCCAAAGGCAGAGGCTTTAACCCACTGAGCCACCCAGGCACCCCTAAAGTCATATTTTTGAGTGAAGGGATAGTCCCTCACCCTGGACTTAAAGAGAAAAGCATTTCCTGAAAGGGCAATGCACTAACTAATTAGCTCTTTCTATAGTTTGAATTTGTTAATCAGATTAAGCAGGACCACTGATGGGGGAGGTGGAGTGGGAAAAGGAAGAGAATGTCACGGCATCTGGCACACTGCCAAGGAAAGATAAAAATGAGGAGCTAAAATGTTAGAGCTTTAGATGCAATGGATTAGCAATGTCAAAATAAAGGGAAACACTAATACAAGATCCACAAAGATAATTCCAAATATTTCAAAATTTTGCCTAAGGCTAATTCTGAAAGACCAGAACATATCTCAGAAATGTTGTCAACATCGTAGAAGAATTTATACTTTATCTCATGGAAGCTAGTAAAAAAAGGAAGGCTAAACTCCATTGGAAGGATGTTTTCTTCCTCTAGAGCAAATAAATGTTAAAATTTTTTCCAACTTCTTTCTAAACATGTCCTTACTTCCTGCTCAGGAGGCCTGGAGATTTCAGGCTTTAATTCACAGTTGTGAAGTCAATGCAATTCAAAAAAAAACCATATGAGCTATCTTGATCTTATTAAGTTAGCACCTTAAAAGAACTAGAAAAAATGGGGAAAAATTATTAATACCCAACATAAAGGTAAAGAGGTTGAAACAAGTCCTACTTTTTGACTGTGTTAATAATGCTTGTGGTAGCACAGCCCATTGCTTTCAAATACAAACACTGAAAGTAGAAAAGGTAGGTACATTTTGAGATCCCAGAATTCTTAAGGGACAATTTGGCTCCTCTGTGATTACACTAACCCCAAATTAAATATCAGAAGATTCTGTCACATTAGTTTAAATCTTTGCCCAGTTTTACTTTGTTAGAAGGAATAGGCAACTTGTTCTCAAAGTAAAGTGAGTAGAGTGATGAAGAAAGCAGAAAAATCATATTCCTACTGATTATTGACTTAAAAGACACACTTCAAATTATAAAAGAAATTATTTTGAGCCATGTTAGAAATCATAATCACTGTTGCATTTGGTAATGTAAGAAGTGGTTTTAACAACCTAAACCCAAAGTGTCGCTGGAAACTTCCAGACCCCTAACTTTAAGAATGTGTTTATTTGGGACGCCTGGGTGGCTCAGTTGGTTGGACGACTGCCTTCGGCTCAGGGCGTGATCCTGGAGTCCCGGGATCGAGTCCCACATCAGGCTCCCAGCTCCATGGGGAGTCTGCTTCGCTCTCTGACCTTCTCCTCGCTCATGCTCTCTCTCACTGTCTCTCTCTCTCAAATAAGTAAATAAAATCTTTAAAAAAAAAAGAAAAAAGAATGTGTTTATTTATTTTAAAAATATTTGTTGAGTGACTGCAATGTATCTAGCACTCTTATAAGTCCTGGGGATAGGGCAAGGAACAAGAAAGTCTTCATGAAAGGATTTGTCTAGTAGGGTGAGGCGTGTGTGTGTGTGTGTGTGTGTGTGTGTGTGTGTGTTAGGAGTGACAGATCACAGACTGTAAATAAATAGACAAATGGGAAAAATACCAAATTGTGAAAAGTACTGAGGAGAGAATGTCTGAATCACTGGTTGAGATTCGAGGGACAGGCACCATTTAAGCTAAGATCTCAAGTGACAAAAGGAGTCAATCAGGCAAAGATTGAGGGGGACAGTTGGCCCATGAGCTTCTGGGTGGAAATGAGGGAGGAGCATCCAGTGTGGCTGGGTGGTACTGGCGAAGATAAAGAGTGCTAAGGGAAGGTCCTGGATTAGCTAGGGGCTAAATTGGGAAGGACTTTGTAGCTAAGGTAAGGAATTTGGGTTCATTTTAATTACGATAGGAAGTCATGGGGAATTTGAAGTAAAGGCTAAAATAACTTGATATATAATATTAAAACATCCCATTGATATGAATTGTTAGCTAAAACACAACAAACATTTTATGTTAAAGAAAAATGTATGGTAGCTTATCCAAAGCATTCATTCTTTTTTGTTCATTCTCAAGATAGTGGAGTATCAATCTGAGGACAACCACTGTACTGCTTGCTAGAGATACAATGTAAACTAACTCAAACATGGGTTCTTACTCTCATGGAGCTTATTTGTGGAGAAGAAATATAAACATTAATTAAATAGTCACACTAAGGATATATAATGACCATCTGCAAAAGTGCTCTCAAGAAAGGGAACAGCACTATATCTACGTGTGTAATAAAAGATTCAAATCCAAATAGGAAGTCACTGGCAGTTTTATGGGGGCTGTGATCAAAAGAAAGATGATATTTACTTTAAAACTGATGATATTTACTTTAAGTGCAATGAAAGTTTTAAGCAGGCTTTAAGCAGAGGGATGACATGATTCAATGTGAGCTTTAAAGTGATCATTCACTCAGGCTTCAGTTGGAGAACAGATTGGAAGGAGAGCAGAATGAATGTGGAGGGAGTACATTAGGAGGTCCACTTAAAACATAATGGTAGCTAAGAACAGAATGAAAGTAATGATGAAGAGAAAAACAGATTTCATGGATATTGAGACGATAAAGGTAATTGGTCTTGGTGACAGATTAGATAGGAATTGTGAGGGATAGAAAGAAGAAAATGGCCTGAGCAAGTGGATAAATGGCCATGTCATCTACTGTGAGAAGGAATAGCGAAAGAGGACCAGGTTTAAAAAGAAAGACCATGAATCTGGTCATGTACATCATGAATTGTGGTATCTTTGAAATATCCAAGTGATATGTCAAGTCAGTAGTTGGAAATACTGATATACCAGAGAAGAGCTCTGGGCTAGAGAAATAAATCTGGGCATCACCACAGTAACCAGAGCTGGCAATGTACTGAAATTTCCTAGCAAGATACTATAAGAAAAAGGCCTATTTCTGCTCTTTAAGAAACCCCAGGATTTGATGACCCAGTAGAAAGGAACGTCTTCCAAAGGAAACCTGATTATCATCACCAGAGAATGTCAAGTAATGTCAAATGATTATCAAGAATTATGAAAGGTCTGGGAGTTCTTCTTATACCCAGCCTAATAAGCTAGTCTATTATCATCTTAAGAATACCAGAAGAACACACAAGACTCCCGGGCTAGAAACAAAGGGCTTTATTATTCATAGCAAAAAAGAGTCGTCACAGGGGCAGCACGATGGTCATACTGGCCTCCCATATGCTCTCAGTGTCATGGAGTGACGTGAAGTGCCCATCATGGATACCGATACCGGCAGTGGGTTATATTAGAGAAGAGCAACATTAAGCTTAAAAGTTTAACCACTTTCACAGTTAGATGGAAGCAAGCATGCTCTTTGTCTGAAGGAAAATGTTACCTTATTCCTCAGGGTTGTTTGCTGGAAACACAACCTGAGAATTGTCCCAAGAGTAGTCAGGGACTTACTTTTTTGGCATAGTAAGGAAGAACACATAGCGATGCTCACCACCCATTGGAGATTGTATCTTACAATAATGATCTGAAAAGGCAAACAAATTAAGGCCAGAAAAAGATCTCAAAAAGATTTAACAAAATGGAGATCATCATTAACTTGATCAGGAGCAAAGGTGAAAACATATTATAGTGAAGTAAATGTGGGGTGTGGAAATGTAGATCACAAACACAAAGGAGTTTTTTTTAAGAAGTTCAACTCTAAGAACATAAAAATAGGAATAAAAGTTTGAGGTGGTATACTAAAATGAGAGATGTTTTTGTTATAAGTTTGGTTTTGAGTAAATGCTGAGGGAAATAATCAAATGAAATGTTCAAAACATCTGAATGTAAGATGATGTTAAGTTTTCATTAATCTTGTTTAAGATATTGCTATCAGTTGAATTGTGTCCACCCCCCCAAAAAATAGTAAAGATCTTAATTTAGTACTTCTGCACTTGACCTTATATGGCAATAGGGTTTTCAAAGAAGATCTAGTTAAAATGAGGTCATAGTCCCATATGACCTGTCATAAGTATGAAAAGAGGAACTTGTGGCACACTCATAGAGGAAGGAGGATGCGAAGACATAGGGGAAATGTCGTCTATAAGCAGAGGAACCCCCTCTGAGGCCACAAGATTAGGGCGGAGGCATGGAACAAATTCTCCTTCACAGCCCTCAGAAGGAATTAACTTTACCTGCATCCTGATTTAAAACTTCTAGCTTCCAGGTCTGTGACAGAATAAATTTCTATTGTTTAAGCAGCCCAATTTGTGGTACTTTGTTATAATAGTCCTTGGAAACTAATATAGACATTATTTTCAGAAAGACTGAATTCTGATTATAAGAAACAAAAAGCAAAGATGAAAACTTTCTGAAAACTCTATTTCACTGCATTTCAGTAGGATAATGGTCATAGTATATGTCCTTTTTAAGTGTATCATGTTGAGAGAACTACTGAGATAATCATTCTTAGAGAAATCTCAAAAAAGGAAGTAAAAGAAGAAGGAACAAAAAAAATCCTGTGGAAATATTCCCACCACAAAATAAAAATTCCAGTGTAAATTAGTTTAATTCTTAGATATGCAATTATCAAACACTCTGCATTTGATAATTTTTTTAATGGAGAATATAATTTCTGTTAAGTTTACCTGGATGTTTAAGTTTACCTGTACTTTAGGATGTTTTGTGAATTGGCTTTCTGAAATAGTCTATGCCAGTTTGTAGGAACAGGATGTTTCAGCAATGACTCCTCCAGACTTGAACAGAATGACCTAACCACTATGGTTTTATGTTTCCTCATGTTCAAATAAAGAACTAGATTAGATTGCCTCCCAGAATTATTATAGGAATTATGTCAAAAGCATATATTTTCAGGATAAGTACCTTCTCCTGTACAAATTGAACATGTAACAGGCTTTCTTGCTGCTGAAATAATTCTTGATTACTTACCAATAACCTCTTCTGATATGTGATTCTTATGCTTTTGAGACAGATATCAAGAATTTTCTCTTTTTCTTAATTCATATTTTTCTCCTAGTCCAGTTTCCCTCAGTACGACTTTCTGAGGTCTGCATAAGACTCCATCTGGGCTCTCTTTAATTCTTTCAGAGAATGCTCAACTACTCACAGGGCTCCAGCTATAGCGAGTTAATGGAAGCACACATCTGCACCGATAGCTAGACAAGGGCTCTCCAGTCAGCAAACTATGGTCAACCTTCTGCAAGTTTAATATAGCTCCATTTCAGGGGCGCCTGGGTGGCTCAGTGGGTTAAAGCCTCTGCCTTTGGCTTGGGTCGTGATCCCAGTGTCCTGGGATGGAGCCCTGCATCAGGCTCTCTGCTCAGCAGGGAGCCTGCTTCCACTTCTCTCTCTCTGCCTGCCTCTATGCCTACTTGTGATCTCTGCTTGTCAAATAAATAAATAAAATCCTTAAAAAATTAAAAAAAATTAAATTAAATTAAAAATATAGCTCTGTTTCTACAGTCTCTGGCACTAAAACATTCTGTATATCTTAACAATATTATCATTATCTCTTTGAAGAAGTGAAAATACCTCATACTTCCTCTCATGAAACCATCTTGGGGATGGTTCCACTTAGCTTTCCCAATGCCCACAGATATCACATGAGCTTCTACTTGTAGCAGAACTGAATCACAAGTTAAAGACTCTGACCATGTGATCAGAGAAATATTCCAGCCAAACCACAGGTAGAGAGAATACTCATGGACAACCCAGAGGAGTATCTATCCACTTGAGCAAATGGAGAAAGAAAACTTGTCTGAGCTGTTGAAGTCATTTCAAATTATTGCCAGTTCCTTGGAACGCCAATTCCTCTTCATTGCCGTGATGAAAACAAAATCAAACATTCATAGGATGTTTCACAATTACCTATCTTGGTCCCCTAGCTTTTTGGAAAAACATTCCAGAGTGGGCAATGAAGGCTAAACTCTCGTCGTGCAGGTGAGTGCTTATCAAATAAAAAATGATTCAATCATCTGAAAAAAATCTTCCTACAAAAAAGCAAAATAGCAAGCATACCAGCCTAGTCTTGCACACTAGCTATGTGCACAACATAACTTCAAAATAGCCTCTGGTCATAATAGTTCTGGAAATATGTTGTGATGTTTTTAAGACAGAGAAAATATGAAAAGTCCATTTATTTATAAAAATAAACCCATCTTAACTTTTCATTTATACAAGTATGCTTTTGTAAAGTGGTTTGCCCTTCAAAAATATGGCTTACATTTAAGAATTCTATAATATCAAGATCCTAAGAATTAGTTTTATGTTTATTAATAATTATCATTACTATTATTATTTAAAAGCTATTTGAAGTATTAGCAACTAAGGATATAATATACACATATGCACCCTTTGGCATAATTGTATATTCTATACTAAATTGTTTTAATTACATCATTTGGGTATAAATAAAATTCTAGGAATAATCTAAATATTTTTCCCCATATAGCAGTAGTTAGGCTTTGGGGATGAGGAGAGAGGGGGGTAGTATTCTATATAAAAATAATTAAAATATTTCAGAAAAACTTCACTCAGCTCAGTACCCTAGAGATCACATTCAAATTCTTTCTTAAATATTTATTATTTCTTAAATATTTCTTAAATATTCTTTCTTATATATTACATTCACCCAGTAACATACTATGTCCATTATCAATTACTTTCCAGTAGCTCAGGGTATTATTCTCAAGAGAATAACATACTATTAAAATTATATAGGTATTTGTTATATTTATTAAAAGGAATGGTTACTTAATGCTCTTTTTAAATGAATTTTACTACCTAATTAGGCTTATTTGTAATATGAATATAATCAGTCTTAAGTATACTGAAAGAATATTTACAATATAATTCTATCATAAATATTTTGAAATCTAACTGAGAAATATACCAGGCCTCTTTTGATAAAAGTACGGATAATATATCTTCCTGGGTTTTTTGTTTTTTGGGGTTTTTTTTTTGTGGGGTGGGTGATGGGTGGTGATCTGCTTTTCACATTGTTTTCATTGATAACTCCATCAAAAGTAAGGAATAAGGGCCATTAAAATTAAATATATACTTTCTTAAGCTGTCCATATGAAAGAGAACCAGAGATGACTATCCACATATGGTATCATGAACACATTCCCTTTGGAATAATTCAGCAATCACTTGAAAATGAAAAAAAAAAAAAAACAGTATTCAAGAGGATAAAGGGACTGGGACAGTTTAAGAGTTATCAAAATAATTAGGAAATTGAAACATTAAAAAAGGAAGACAACATCATAGATGAAAAACATTAGGCCGATGTATAAAGCTTGGGAAAATACTATCTGGGTCAGGCAAATCTATATCAGAATATGGACAGTTTGGGGTAGTTTGAAAAAATTTCCAAGGACCAGGCTTCCATAACAAGCCTAATGAGCTTTTGATGGAAAATAAACAAAATTATCCTTTTTCCCCTTTTCAAAAAATACAGATTTATCATTGATTTTACTTTAAATGTTTATACATAAATGCCACATTTGTTTTGTTTTGGACAGTGTCTGCTAACTATACAAAAACTAGAATAATTAAGATTATAATATTGTTCATTTTAACATGCCAGAATTGTGGATTCCAGCTCTCTCTATATTTATAGATGTCCCATACTTTCCAGCCACGTTGCCGCTCAAAATACCCTTAAAATGTAACATAGCCTTTTGAGTACCTTGAGTTGTGACAAACTTTCTTCTGAGGGTATGCTTGATCTTTTTAAACAACTATATAAACATAGTTTATAGTTCAAACTACTATAAACAAAATACTTCTTAAAATACTGATAGTCCTCACCATTCCTTCTCCCCTCCTTTTCTTATCTTTGCTTTTCGCCCTTTCAAATACCAAACGAGATGTTCTCAAGTCTGTCTACACTAGTGTGCCTTAAAAAAAAAAATAAAAATACACTCTTGCCTGCAAGGTACATCTGGGGTGGGGCTCATACACTAGTATTTCTCAAAGTTTCCGCAGATGGTTCTTTGTGCAGCCAATGTTGAGAAAATTGATTTAGACAATTTTCTTCTTACTGCCTCAAGGAGACAATCTGATAGGACTGACACACACACACACACACACACACACACACACACACACAAAATCTTGAGTCCCTTTCTTTGTGCTTCAGAAATCTACATCCTTATTAAGAGAATGATTTAAAGAACTGAGCCTCCCCTTGGACTGGAAAAAGACAGAAGATGTGAAAGGAAGTTTCATACCTTCCCAGGAAGAGAAGACCAAGACAAAAAAGAAAACGTCACAACCAAAGGACAATGTGAGGAGCATAAAGCCAGCATCAGGAGGATCTGTAGTCTCTTAAGTCAGCCTAGATAGAGGATCCCAGCTCCACGTGTTGGAAACCCTTAATACCCCACGCCGGGGAACACATTAGCTGCTTTTTTCCATCACACCCATCAGCAGCCACCTTTTGTAGCACCTCCCCCTTCTGGGTGAGTCAGTCTGCATCTTGAGAGTTTGGGTCTGTCCTCTCTCTACCAAACTAAACCTTGCAGCTTCCTACTTGTAAATTCCAGAACGCTGAATGCAATAGTCTTTTCCTACAGAATGAGTTTGGTCAAAAAGAATCAGTTAGGTCAAAAGGATGAGAAAGGAGAAAATGAAAATTTCAATTTGGGGAACATATCATGAAGTTTCTGTCCCTTTCCGTTGTTAAAATGTGTGGGCAATGAAATTCTTTATAATTATTTAATGCTCATATTACAACAGGTTATCTCATTTTATAGATGAGAAATATAGAGAGAATAATCAGGAATTATCCTTAGTCACAAAACAAAACAAGCCTGAACCTAGTCTTTGGCCTATGAAATCTCTCCCATTTGGGAACTGAATTTTATGCCATCTGGCTCTAGATCCAGAGCCTGCAATGTCAGGCAGCACTTCGAGGAAACAGCTGCATACAGATCACTCTCCAGTCCTCATAAAAATATATGGTAGTAACATTTTTTTTTCTTTTTAAAAATGTTTTATGAGATCCCCCATAGTATCTTTTGCTAGTCTTGCTGTAAAAATAATGTTTATGGTGATTGAATATACTTTCAGTAAATAGGTTCTGTGGCTATCAAATGACTGTTTTTCTTCTCCATTTAATCACCTGGGAGGAAAGAAATGATGGCAACAGATTTCACTGCCTTAAACAATATTTGTTAAAGAAGGACTTTTGCCCTGGAGCATCTTACTCAGAAAGTAATTTCCTGGTCACCGCTTTAGAGCCATTGCCTTATTATTTAGGATTTTCTTTTTCTTTCTCTTTTTCTTTTTCTCTCTCTCTCTCTTTTTTTTTTTTAAGATTTTATTTATTTATTTGACAGACAGAGATCACAAGCAGGCAGAGAAGCAGGCCCAGAGAGAGGAGGAAGCAGGCTCCCCGCCAAGCAGAAAGCCCGATGTGGGGCTCGATCCCAGGAGCGTGGGGATCATGACCTGATTCGAAGGCAGAGGCTTTAACCCACTAAGCCACCCAGGCGCCCCTCTCTCTTTTTTTTAAAGCATGAATCAGCTCTTTCCTTTTTTTTCCCCCTTGTCACGCTTCTATCTACACAGCTCTGAAATGACATCATAGCCTCTTACTATCACAGTGAGGGAACAGCATTCCCAATTTGTTTGAGACTAACCAGACTCAGATATTTCTGAGCTGATGAGGTTGCAAGTATCCTATTTTGTATTCTTAAGCATCCAAAGATGTCTCATAGGTTGTAGATTCACGTCATTCTGTGTGGGTCAACTTAATCATTTGGTTTTTGAAATAAAACCTATCCTGAGCAGTCTTAGGAACTTGTTACCCAGAATTAAAATGTGATATATTTGAAATTACTTACTAAGCAAACTAACACTAAAAGCCAAGTAATCCATTTTTCAGTAGATTTAATATGTAGGGTTTTATGTAGACTTCAGGTAGATTTTACTAGCTCTAGTAATAATATTAACAATAGCCATAATAAAACTGCAGCAAATATTGTGTGATTTTATATAAAGTAGATTAAATATTATCACTGACAAAAAATGAATTATAAAAAAATATTTCTAAGGGAAAAACCAAACATTAGTCGAATGAAATTTAAACTCAATTACAGCTTCCTGAGAAGTAACCTGGCCTTATAAAGAATGCTGCCAATGTGCAACAATATTTAAATGAAAAGAGAGTATCATTAATCTTTGCATTGGTAATCTTCTGGTTATTTGGATATTATCACTATGTTTTTGTACCAATTGCTCTGTAAATACATTCTTGAAATGAATTAAAATACTGCTTAGACAAAAATGAACTATTGGGTCTTCATCAAGATCAAAAGCTTTTGCATAGCAAAGGAAACAGTCAACAAATCCAAAAGACATCTGACAGAATGGGAGAAGATATTTGCAAATGACATATCAGATACAGGGCTAGTATCCAAAATTTATAAAGAACTTAGCAAATTCAAGACCCAAAGAACATATAATCCAATCAAGAAATGGACAGAAGACATGAACAGACATTTCTGCAAAGAAGACATCCAGATGGCCAAGAGACACATGAAAAAGTGCTCAACATCATTCGGCATCAGGGAAATACAAATCAAAACCACAGTGAGATTCCATCTCACACCAATAAGAATGGCTAAAATTAACAAGTCAGGAAATGACAGGTCTTGGCGAGGATGCGGAGAAAGGGGAACCCTCCTACACTGTTGATGGGAATGCAAGCTGGTGCAGCCACTCTGGAAAACAGTATGGAGGTTCCTCAAAAAGTTGAAAGCAGAGCTCCCCTATGACCCAGCATTGCATTACTGGGCATTTACCCTAAAGATACAAACGTAGTAATCCAAAGGAGCACATGCACCTGAATGTTTATAGTAGCAATGTCTACAATAGCTATACTATGGAAAGAACCTAGATGTCCATCAACAGATGAATGGATAAAGAAGATGTGGTGTATATACACAATGGAATACTATGCACTCATCAAAAAACCCTGAAATCTTGCCATTTGCTACATGAATGGAACTGGAGGGTATTATGCTAAACGAAATGAGTCAATCAAAAAAAGACAATTATCATATGATCTCTCTGATATGAGGAATTTGAGAGGCAGGGCAGAGGGTTTTGCAGGTAGGGAGGGAAAAAATGAAACAAGATGGGATCAGGAGGGAGACAAACCATGAATCTTTTAATCTCACAAAACAAAGTGAGGGTTGCTGGGGGGCGGGGTGTAAGGATAGGGCGGCTCGGTGATGGACATTGGGGAGGGTATGTGTTATGGTGAGTGTTTGAAATGTGTAAGCCTGATGATTCACAGACTGTACCCCTGGGGCAAATAATACATTATATGTTAACATAAAAAAAAAGAAAAAAGAAATAAAATACTGCCTAGAAAAAAAATCATGAGAAAATTACCTTATTTTTATAGTAATATTTGTATACAGCTGGGTTAAAGAAAAGTTTACAATGATTTTATAGACTGGACGATTTGATCTTGGCTTGTCTTATCTGCTACCCCCCTACAAAAATTAGATTCTCAATTTTAGCTCATTTCTTTTTCATCAAAAAATATGGGTTCACTTTTGCTGTTTATGAGTTGGTCCAAAATCATAGCAGAAATCCTAATAGTCAATTACTTCAACTTGAGAACATTTATTACTTTTAAGAATACATGTAACAATCCAATGCATGTGAGGCAGAGTTGGACACAGTGACCTCTGAAGAATGCAGAGATTTTTCCTAGCATTTCATTCTTCCTGCCATGGCTACATCATTTAAGACATTCCGCCTTCAGGACACCACAAACAGCTGGTTCTCTGTAGTGGTGACCCTAGCAACTCTGGCCAGTTGTATAGCTTTTGCAAAACAATAAGGCTGTACTAAACGGAATCCCCTGCTGCATATTCATTGGTGCACTACATTTGCTCCTGTAATCTCTAGCTAGCAAGGGAAGGTGTGAAGGTCATCTGGGCACTGGTCTTTAGGGACTAAGAGAAGTAAAAAATTAGCCGCTGCCATTCACAATATTGATTGGATCACAAATGGACCTGGAAAGTAAGTAGTTAGAATTAATAGGAAATGGGGTTTGGGGAAAATAAAACGTGGTCCTTCGATCTCCTGATAGAGAAACAAGGGGGTCTGAGAACCAGGTCCATTTCTGAAGTTCCAGAAGTGTAATTTTTAACGAGGCAAAGAACAAAGTATTGTGGCTTCACAGTTTTGGTTTTTGCTTTTTGTTTTTGTTTTTGTTTTTGTTTTTTTTCTACTTTGACATCACAGTATTTTTACAATGGCAAATGCCAAACATACATGTTTGAAACAGACATTCTTGACATTATTATACTGATCAACTATTATCAGTTTTAAAGATACTTATTAGTCAAGTTACTGACAAATTTATTTTAATACAAAACAAAGCTGAGACTTTAGAAGACTGCTGTGTTTATACATCATAATAACATTATCTTATTTAGTTCCAAAATAATTCCTCGTGAAGGCAACACAATGCCAATTATCAATCTGTTCCCAAGTCAGTGTTTCAGTATCCAAAGCATACTTTAGGTGAGAGCCAGTATTTTCATAAGAATGTGTTTTCAAGCTTTACTTAAGAATGATGATTCTGTTATCGTTTTTGGCATATCAATATTAAACAATATCTACCAAAAGTAAAGGAATGAGCAAAGGCTAGCCATTAAAAGACTACACAGATCACGGTTGAAAGCAGCGAAGAGTTGATACACTGACATATTACCAATACAAATAGGGGCAAGTATGCTATGAAACACACGAATTAGTTCTATTTTTCATTTCCACACTAACATCTAACTTCTTAGGTAAATCCTGTCCTCTAAGGTTCTCAAACAACATATAGTAGGTATAGGCTTCACACTAAGATTAATGGTCATAAAATGCATTTTGTAACTAAAAAAAGAATTTATGTAGTTTCTTTTTTTTTTAGATTTTATTTATTTATTTGACAGAGATCACAAGTAAGCAGAGAGGCAGACAGAGGGGGGCGGGAAGCAGGCTCCCTGCTGAGCAGAGAGCCAGATGCAGGGCTCAATCCCAGAACCCTGGGATCATGACCTGAGCCAAAGGCAGAGGCTTTAACCCACTGAGCCACCCAGGCACCTCAGAATTTATATAGTTTTAAAAAAGAATATGTAAGCTACCAAATACAAATCCCAATTCTGTAATACCTCAACCCATTAATTTAAATTAAGGACAATTGGCTCCATACGCTTGCTATTTTTTTCTTTTTAACATTCTACATTAGCCAAGACCACAGACAGTGATGTATCTCCATTATCATCTAACCAGTGTGTGTTGTTTGGATAGTTTTGAGGTGAATACAGAATCGAGTTTATATGAGAGAGAGAGAGAGAGCACATACGCGTAATGGGGGGTTAGCGCAGAGGGAGAAGCAGACTCAGCACAGAGTAGGGAGCCCAACGCGGAGATCTGGAGATCAATTATAGGATACGGAATCACAACCTGAGCTGAAAGCAGATGCTTAACCCACTGAGACACGCAGGTACCCCCAGAATAGAGCTTGATAAAATTCCTCCAGAAGGGGCGCAGGGGTGGCTCAGTCATTAAGCATCTGCCTTCAGCTCAAGGTCCTGGGATAGAACCCCGCATCCAGCTCCTGGCTCAGCAGGAAGGTTGTTTCTCCCTCTCCCACTACCCCTGCTTGTGTTCCCTCTCTCACTGTGTCTCTCTCTGTCAAATAAATAAAATCTTTTTAAAATAAATAAATAAACTCCTTTTCCAAAAATAAGTTCCTACAGGAAGGGGCATTTTTCAATTAGGGATTAGGTTATGAATGATTTTATAGCCCAGTTTAATTGTCTCAGAGATGTTATAAAAAGTTATGTAAATGTGAAAAGCACTGCTAATTTTCCCTTGCTACTTCTTATCATCATAAAAGTATGTAAGGTAGGCAAGGCAGAAAGTATTATCCTTAAACACAGGTGAGTAGTTTAAGGTTTACAAAGGTTTAATGACTTGCTTACAGTCTCCAGATTTTTCAGTGCTGTCAAAATTTAAGTCAAATGATACTAATGTAGTAGCATCAACTTGTAAAAAACATGACAGGATAGCAGTCTCTATCCTCCCATTGTCCACCATAAGACTGTCTGGAATTACACACACACACACACACACACACACACACACACACACATACATTCTCTTAGGTATAATCATGGATAAACTGACCCAGATTTCCAGACCCATGAAAGTATCTTAATGCATAACTAAGAGCCTTTCATGAACCAGAAGTTCTATCAATGTCCTCAAAACGATTATGCTCTAATAAACTATTAAAATACAAAAAAGTACTTAGAGAACCTAAAAAGATGAAGAGAATTATTAAAATAATTTTGGTGTGAGCTTTTTATAACTCACGTACCCGTCTTCTCACACTTAACTTTCTACATTTAAAAATCCTCTGGATACTTGGCCACCTCACAGACCAAAAAAATTTGTTCTATACAGAACAACCACCACGAAAAAAAAAAAATTGTTCTATACAGAACAAATTCTCCGAAACAACCAGAACAAGCTTGTTCAGCCAAATAAAAAGAGAGTGATAAAAACGGGTTCTTCTTCCTGACAAAACCTGAAGTATCCAATTGCTGGTGCTCTACAAGACACAAAGGTGTAAGAGGAAGAGATAAGAACATAGAATAAGAAAGAAAGATTCCTCTGTGAGAGGAAACAAAATTATAAAAACAAAACAAAACTGAAAACCTTAATATCTAACTATCCCTCAGCATCATCCCTCAGTACCAACCTCCTCATCAAGGCAGAATAGTTACTATTTTACCTGGCTTGGATTACCTATCCCTGGCTCCATGCCCTTCTCTCTCATCATTTTCCTTGATTAGAATATCATCATGGTAATCTCTAGGGATAGATACTATGAAGCAGATATGCTGCTGATCCTTTAACCCACACCCATGGTAGACACAATGAAACACTCCTCTCTACCTTCTTACCCAGGCTGATAAAATAGCATAAAAAACACTGGAACATTTCCATTTATATATATATACCATCTTGAGAATAATAGGGGGGAAATGCTCCTTTTCTTCAAATGCCTTGTTTGTTCCTTCTTGTAGCACAGGAATTCCTTGGTGAGGTTCAGGTAAAAGGCACAGCTCAGCCATGACACCACATTTTCACTCTTGCTCTGCCTCCAGAATTCACCTGCCTGCAATGGGCATACACTCCTTTTCTGTTGTTAACATTTTTTTTCCCCTACTCGTGTTCTCTCTCTGGATTTCTCAATCCTCCCTCAACAGGTTGTGAAGAAGCCTGAGATTCTCCAGGCAACTGTCTAGAAAAGGATTTGTTCTGTCCACTCACAGTTCTCCATAGTCAAGTTTCAAGGCTTAATTTTTAAGAGAAATTCCTATGATAGCTTCAAATAAGATATATATTCTGCGTTCCATTTTTCCTAAAAATAAAGGTAATGGGTTGTTGTGGGTTTTTTTCAACAATTTTATTTATTTATCTGAGAGAGAGAGGGAGTGAGTGAGAGAACATGGGAGAGAGAAAGAGAGAGAGAGGAGCAGGGGGAGGGGCAGAGGGAGAGAGAGAAGCAGACTCCCCGCTGAGCACAGATTCCCAACTTGGGGCTCAATCCTAGGGCTCCAGGATCATGACCTGAGCCAAAGACAGTTGCTTAACCAACTGAGCCACCCAGGTGCCCCAAAGGTGATAGTTTTGTGTACTGATTGAATTAGTTTTACAATGTCTAACATTGGTCTAGGAAGCCACTACCTATTAATTAGAATTTTCTCACTCCAGTTAAAAATCTATTTGTCAATTCTGGTCTAGGGCATACTTTTGCTTTGAAGACCAGCTTATGTCTACCTTTTTAATGAAACTTCCCCCCAATTACTCCAACCTGTTTTAACCTCTCATGACTAAATTCCAGTGACCCTCATTGACTCTACCACTTATTTAGTACTTAACACATCCTAACTCATTATGTGAGCTATATTTTTAAATGTATCGTCTCATTCGTTAAATGAATCATAAGCCCACTCAAGGGAAGCCCCCTCTGTTTCTCATGCTCTTTATACCTCTGGAGTCTGATATTCAATGGTCAATTAATACTCCCTGACATTAATGATGAAATTCTGAGGAAATTACTATGACTGACATTGGCAATAAGTGATTTGTGGACTGAATTACCCTTGACCCATCTTAAGCACATCAGCCTGAACTTCCAACCTTCCAGGCAGATTAAGTAAAACAACATAAGGAAGGCTTCTTTAGAGAAGCCTCAATTGCAAGGGTAATTAGCAGTTGACTTTGTCTAAAATGGAAGAAGCAAATCTATTTTCCTAAATATTTTTTAGGAATATTTGGTTGGTTAAGTGTCTGATTCAGTTGGTTAAGTGTCTGATTCTTGGTTTTGGCTCAGGTTACGATCTCAGAGTCCTGGGGTCGAGCCCCACGTTGGGCTCCAAACTCAGTGCAAGTTTGCTTGTCCCTCTTCCTCTGCTCCTCCCCTCCCCTCCGTGCTCACTTGTGCTCTCTCAAAGATTTTATTTATTTATGAGCAAGAGAGAGAGAACATGAGTGGGGTGAGGGGCAGAGGGAAAAGGAGACTCCCTGCTGAGTAGGAACCCTGGTGCAGGTTTCAATCCCAGGACCCTGAGATCATGATCTGAGCCTAAGGCAGATGCTTAACCAACTGAGCACCCAGGCACCCCTAAATCAAATCCTAAAAAAAAAAAAAAAAAAAAAATTTTGACTTTTATTCTGTCATCTCTCACAAATACTAAGGAATATGGCTTCCAGAGTATATGAACATTAAAGATGGGGAAAAAATTCTGAGAAAATTGACTATATAGTTCTGAAATCTCTAAGCAATATTGTTCTATGTTTGGGTAAAATTGTAAAGGAATATGAAAGTAGAACTTGATACAAGCTACATATATCCAAATGAAAACTTTTCTGATGACCTCAAGCAAAATGTCATTTCAACTCAGATGGTCATTGAATTTGCCAATCCAAATCATCAGTTCTCCCACTGATTTACTATATAATTTGGAGCAAGTCTTTCTACCTTGAGTTGATTCCTGTTATCTAGCTGTAACATGAAAATATTAATGCTTACTATTTGCCAGATTTTATGAAAATGATATGGAGCTCAGATTTCTTTAAGGAAGACTTTGTATTCTTCAAAAGAAAGATGTTTAAATAATTACAAATCTTTGCTTTCAATGGAAAGATTAAGAGAATAATACTACCTATGAGCGACTAATATGTAAGCTAATTGGTCAATGGATTTTACGTGTTTTAGAAATTTAAAAACTAAGTAAATAAGTTTTATCATTGTCATAATTTCTTCCTTAGTGGGTGTCTTTGTAATTAAGTCTATTGAATTCATTTGAACCCTTTTGTAGGTTTCTTTGGGAAAGAGGATTTATCCTGTAACTTGCTGTGGAACAGGATAAGAGAAATTTGTGTCATAAAAGCATAATAGGGTGCATTTTTACATGTTGACAGAACATGTTTCTGCATCTAGAATCTAGATAATTTTTAATATGCAAAGTCAGCAGCAAACAGAGGAAGTAACGATAGTTACCCACCATGCATCACCTTTGGTATATTTAACTTGTATATTTACCCTTCTCTGAGTGACATGAATTCTTCTTGTGCAAATATTTAATAAATACTGTCCAAGGTTAACTCTAAAACTCACAAGCCAGCAGAATGAACTCACATAATTTTGCTCCTAAAATGAGCCACATGTTAATGTGATATCAGAGAGGATAAACAAGCAAACAAAAAAATAAAATCCTTAAGCACTAAATGAAAAATTCCAGAAACTTTCCCCCCAAGGACTCTACAATCTAAATGTTTTCAGAACATGAGCATATGAACCCATAGAAACATTAACAGAAGGGAGAAAGCTTCTACCCTTTAAAATTATATCAGAAAAGTCAAAGGACTTAGAATCAAATCAAGGACATTGGTAGTGAGCTCTTAATAAGAAACTTAGTAAGTCTCTTATTCATGGATTCATTTTTTAATTATTTCTTTCTTTTCAGCGTAACAGTATTCATTGTTTTTGCACCACACCCAGTGCTCCATGCAATCTGTGCCCTCCCTAATATCCACCACCAGGTTCCCCCAACCTTCAAAACCCTCAGGCTGTTTTTCAGAGTCCATAGTCTCTCATGGTTCACCTCCCCTTCCAGTTTCCCTCAACTCCCTTCTCCTCTCCATCTCCCTATGTCCTCCATGTTATTTGTTATGCTCCACAAGTAAGTGAAACCATATGATAATTGACTTTCTCCACTTGACTTATTTCACTCAGCATAATCTCTTCCAGTCCTGTCCATGTTGCTACAAAAGTTGGGTATTCATCCTTTCTGATGGAGGCATAATACTCCATAGTGTATATGGACCACATCTTCCTTATCTATTCATCCATTGAAGGGCATCTTGGTTCTTTCCACAGTTTGGCGACCATGGCCATTGCTGCTATAAACATTGGGGTACAGATGGCCCTTCTTTTCGCTACATCTGTATCTTTGGGGTAAATACCTAGTAGTGCAATTGCAGGGTCATAGGGAAGCTCTATTTTTAATTTCTTGAGGAATCTCCACACTGTTTTCCAAAGTGGCTGCACCAACTTGTATTCCCACCAACAGTGTAAGAGGGTTCCCTTTTCTCCACATCCCCTCCAACACATGTTGTTTCCTGTCTTGCTAATTTTGGCCATTCTAACTGGTGTAAGGTGATATCTCAATGTGGTTTTAATTTGAATCTCCCTGAGGGCTAGTGATGATGAACATTTTTTCATGTGTCTGATAGCCATTTGTATGTCTTCATTGGAGAAGTGACTGTTCATATCTTCTGCCCATTTTTTGACATGATCATCTGTTTTGTGTGTGTTGAGTTTGAGGAGTTCTTTATAGATCCTGGATATCAACCTTTTGTCTGTACTGTCATTTGCAAATATCTTCTCCCATTCCGTGGGTTGCCTCTTTGTTTTCTTGACTGTTTCCTTTGCTGTGCAGAAGCTTTTGATTTTGATGAAGTCCCAAAAGTTTATTTTCGCTTTTGTTTCCTTTGCCTTTGGAGACATATCTTGAAAGAAGTTGCTGTGGCTGATATCAAAGAGATTACTGCCTATGTTCTCCTCTAGGATTCTGATGAATTTCTGTCTCACGTTGAGGTCTTTTATCCATTTTGAGTTGATCTTTGTGTACGGTGTAAGAGAATGGTCGAGTTTCATTCTTCTACATATAGCTGTCCAGTTTTCCCAGCACCATTTATTGAAGAGATTGTCTTTTTTCCACTGTATATTTTTTCCTGTTTTGTTGAAGATTATTTGCCCATAGAGTTGAGGGTCCATATCTGGGCTCTCTACTCTGTTCCACTGGTCTATGTGTTGGTTTCTATGCCAGTACCATGCTCTCTTGGTGATCACAGCTTTGTAGTAAAGCTTGAAATCAGGTAACGTGATGCCGCCAGTTTTATTTTTGTTTTTCAACATTTCCTTAGCGATTTGGGGTCTCTTCTGATTCCATACAAATTTTAGGATTATTTGCTCCAGCTCTTTGAAAAATACTTGTGGAATTTTGATTGGAATGGCATTAAAAGTATAGATTGCTTTAGGCAGTATAGACATTTTAACAATGTTTATTCTTCTGATCCAAGAGTACGGAATGGTCTTCCATCTTTTTGTGTCTTCTTCAATTTCTTTCATGAGTGTTCTGTAGTTCCTCGAGTACATATCCTTTACCTCTTTGGTTAGGTTTATTCTCAGGTATCTTATGGTTCTTGGTGCTATAGTAAATGGAATCGCTTCTCTAATTTCCCTTTCTGTATTTTCATTGTTAGTGTATAACAAATCCACTGATTTCTGTACATTGACTTTGTATGCTGCCACATTACTGAATTGCTGTATGAGTTCTAGTAGTTTGGGGGTGGAGACTTTTGGGTTTTCCCTATAAAGAATCATGTTATCTGCAAAGAGAGAGAGTTTGACTTCTTCCTTGCCAATTTGGATACCTTTTATCTCTCTTTGTTGTCTGATTGCTGTTGCTAGGACTTCTAATACTACGTTGAATAAGATTGGTGAGAGTGGGCATCCTTGTCGTGTTCCTGATCTCAACGGGAAGGCTGCAAGCTTTTTCCCATTGAGGATGATATTTGCTGTGGGTCTTTCATAGATAGATTTTTATTAAGTTCAGAAATGATCCCTCTATCCCTATACTTTGGAGCATTTTAATCAGGAAAGGATGCTGGATTTTGTCAAATGCTTTTTCTGCGTCAACTGAGAGGACCATGTGGTTCTTCTCTCGTATTCTTATTGATTTGCTCTATCACATTGATTGTTTTGTGAATGTTGAACCATCCTTGTAGCCCAGGGATGAATCTCACCTGGTCATGGTGGATAATCTTTTTAATGTGCTGTTGGATCCTGTTTGCTAGGATCTTGTTGAGAATCTTAGCATCCATATTCATCAGTGATATTGGTCTGAAATTCTCCTTTTTGGTAGGGTCTTTGCCTGGTTTGGGGATCAGGGTAAAGCTGGCTTCATAAAAAGAGTCTGGAAGTTTTCCTTCTGCTTCAATTTTTTGAAACAGCTTCAGGAGAATAGGTGTTCTTTCTCTTTGAAAGTTTGGTAGAATTCCCCAGGGAATCCATCAGGTCCTGGGCTCATGTTTTTTGGGAGGTTTTTGATCACTGCTTCAACCTCGTTACTAGATATTGGTCTATTCAGGTTGTCAATTTCTTCCTGGTTCAATTTTGGGAGTTTATAGTTTTCTAGGAATGCATCCATTTCATCTAGGTTGCTTAGCTTATTGGCAGATAACAGTTATTCATGGATTCTTGAACTACTTATATCTGAGCATTCACCTCCTTCTGAAGTGTTATCTTGAGCCCCTTTGCCCCCTTTTTAGTAGCTATTAAATTAATCCCTGACCATTAATCTTCCTTACTCATCCTCATCCTTCTGAATGAAAACAAAAAGGTGCTAATTTCATTCAAATTGTTCAGAGTTAAAACGTTTGCAACCTGTCCATTGTCCTTCTTCCTTTTCTTTCCTCTTTTTCAATGCAATTACCATTTATGGCTGTAATTTACTTCCATGGAGTACTATGTGTCCAGTACTTGGAATACTCAAATACTAAATCATATATATAGAGAGAGTGTATATATATAGACAATCACAGACATGCATATATGCAATCATATATGCATATATATATTCATGCATGTACATATAACCATGTGTACACCTTCACCTACACATATACACACACACACAATTACATACAGCCCACAATCACATAAAATATGCAAGCACTTACCTTTTCATAACCACATACACAGTTACACACATACACAGTAACATAGGCATAAATTACATATTCATATACAACTACACACGTGTATACAATCACACATAATATACATTTTATCCTCCTACTAAAGTCCTAGGAGTTTGGTTCCTATTATGATTGTTCTCATTTTTCAAATAAGGTAGTGAAGTACAGAGAGTTGTCAATATTAAACAGCTTATCAATGAGAAGGCCTGTATTCAAAATGTAAGCCTCTGATTCCAGAGTCCACATTCTTATTCAAAATGGTATATGGTTTTGCACCAAAAACATATCTTTAGTATTTAATTCTAGTAACCAATTTTCCTGTCACTCCTCTGTGTTTAACTTATAATCACTCATTGTTTGCAGTATTTTTTTAATCATGTTGTTAGTCCCCTATTATGACCTGTCAGATGGCTGAATCAGTTTTTTATTTAATTTCTTTTGTAAAATACATTTCCCCGAATTGATAAATATTTAGTAAAGGGTATTTTGACCATTGCTATAAATTTATATAAATGAACAATCATCTCTGAATGTTAAATACCTTCAAATTAATATTTTACTAAATTCTAAATATTGAATGATATCTGTCTATAAGCATATAATCATTTCTTCCATAATATCCCAGTTTTATCTTTTCTTTTCTCATTCATTGTATTCTCCCCTCATTTTGAGATCTCTCTTTTCCGTATCCTCTTCTGTTTCTTTTATTCAAGCACAGAAATGGGAAACAGATAAGGATTCATGTCCACTCTGGATCTCTGGATTCTGTGTCAGGACTGATTGATTAACTGATTAGAAAAACCAGTGAAACCAGTCCCTGGAGTATGTAATTCCTTTATTAAACTACGGTTTTAATTTCCTAAGTTGATTCTAGTAATTTTGGCTTCTCTTGTCTTCTCTTTTTTTTTTTTTGTTTACAACATGTAAAGATTTTTTAATTGCTTCATCTATCAACATACGTTTTCTTTGGAGCAATATACTCCCCACAATCCAGGAATATAATACATTTTATCAAATCATTTTACAAAAAGAAAATGGAGACAAAAACAAAATACAACACTTTTTCAACACTTTTTATAGAGCACTTTACCTCTCTAGCAATATAGTAAAAATGGCAACATTAGGTTGTTAAAAACATCTTGTTTATCATTATTATCTTGTTTATCAACTTGTTTGTCTCAATTTCACTTATTTGTAAATTTACCAATTGTTATAATACACAGGCAATGTCTAGCACAAACAATTATATCAAAAAAAAAAAAGCTCTCTGCTTATCCATTTGGGAAGGAAAATATGTATTTCATGAGAGCAAGAAGCTGTCAGATAACCAATTTGTAAACCTAGAGAACTATGAAAAAGCATGAATTCATGCTCAGTTTAAACTGTCCCTCAGAAATTTATAATCCTGTAAAAATAGACAATAGCTCAAGTAATATTATTCAGCTCACTCTCCAGTCCTCTTTGTCAAGCCCCATTTTACAGACCAAGAAATCAATGTGCAGAAAAATGTATATCACTTGTTAATTTTTTAAGAAGTAGTCATGTATCCCAAATTCCTTGTCATTCTAGAACAAATTTTTTCCATGCTTTTTACAAAGCAAAGCTTGCCTTAAAATCAATCTCAAGACCCACTTTCTTTAAAAAAAAAAAGAATTTCTGTATGTTTTATTACAAATAATTATACACACACACACACACACACACACATATGTATCTAGATAGATAGATATTATATTCAAACTACAAAATCTTTAGAAAAGACCAGCTACTCACAGAAACATCGACAATGACCTCACTACAAATCCCAAGGTAAATCATTAATTTGAGACATTAATTTACCCACAATAAATGTAATTTATTTAAACGATAATGCATATAAGTGCCGGAATATAATACCCTTTTTCAAACTATTTTACCAAAATACATGGAAACAAAACAATTCAAAATATTTCATAGAAACATTTACCTCTTTAGCAAAGTAGCAGTTGTCTTTAGTGTAAAAAATATCTACAATGGGCTGCTTAATAAAAAGAAAAACCTTGTTTAAGAAGTTGTGTCATGGAAAACACTCAAGTTTCTAAGCTTGATGGAAATTCTCATTTATTCATGTGCAAATGATATTCTGTGTTGCCACTCTTTGGTATTTTGGGTGTTTTCCCCCATGTCAGCCCAGGTGACAACTAATTAGGAAATATTTTCTTAGCAAGCATCTTTCTAGTTTAGGAAATTACATATCCTCTGTAGCTGAGGTCAGGAACTTAAACTCTTTCATAGAGGAAAAACCACTTTTAGGGTCACATAGGAGTGATTCCCGTAAATTCAGTGATAGAAAAACTAAACTCGTGTTTTGATACTGTTTTTAAATTTTTTAGTATTGCTTGAAATTTATGCTTGTCACACAACTGGGCTTGGCAGAGGACTAAGGAGGTATACATTCATTCCAACACTTCTTTTAAAAATTTATTATTGTTTGTTAATAAAATTAATGCTATTCTTACTGGTTTAAAAAACTGAAATTACCGAAAAACAGAGGAACAGAATAAAATTATCCATCTTCCCACATTAAGAAGTTTTCTATTATCTTTTAAATGGATTTCTTTCAGTTTGCGTATGACACAATATACCTTCTGAAAGAGAAACAATGCAAAGGAAGGAGATGAAGAAAAAGACCAAAAAGAAAAATAATTATGAAACTACAGCAAGCTTCTATATGTATGTTAATTGGGCACTTGGATCCTGACATCAATAAAATACATTTTAGTCATTAATTTCAACTGTGTTCTTCATCAGACTTTTGAAAGATTTTTGGAAGAAAAGGTGGTAGGAAATGGAGAAACTTTTAAAAGTCAAGAAAAAGGAAGTTAAAGAACATGACATTATGAAACCAGGATAGTCCACAAAGTAATCAACCTCCAGATTTTTTTTTAAAAATGACATTATTTATCCTGTAGTAATCATTATGATTTATTTCAGTTTAAAGAACTTCTTCCCATTAACAACGTAAATCCAGTTTTCTCTTGATGCCAATAATTGCCAAAGTATTCACTGCATAATGGCTAACAGGAAAATCTAGAGTGATGTTTTGTCAGACTGAAATATCCAGGTGCTAAATTATTCAGGTGACATGAATATATTTGAAATTTAGTTCACTGTTGGCTTTTTAACAAGAGGCTTCTACTTTATATGTATTTCGGAATCATTCCACTAATTTTAATCAGAGGGATATTCAATTATCAGTGACACTCCACTGCATGTCCCCACACTAAGCAATGGAAGAGAAGAGCAAGGAGTGTGTAAAATATACATCAAGAGTCTGGCCCACAGTGACTGGCATTTAGTATGTGTTCAGTAAATTTAATTATTTTCCTTTCTTTCACGAAATACGTTTGCATTCTGTTGATAAGGCCTGTCTTTCTTGCCTGCTGCTCTATCCTCTTCACCTCGCCCAATGCCTGGCACAAAGAGGTAAACACATATATGTGAATGAATCAATTAAACAAGAGAGCCTCCTAGGGATTTAGCTGTATAAAACACCATTTTTTAAAGTCTTTTTCATGTACCTTCAAAATTTTGAGAATTTGTATTCTGTTGCTTAATAAGTTGGTACTTGTTTTAAACAAAAATATTTCATGCATGGCCATAAAATAAATTGTCTAGGAAAATGTGCCATGTTTGCACTAACTTTTCGGGGACCCCCCCAGAACACCATCACATGCATCTGTGCAGCTATGCCCCAAATTGAAGAATATCTCACAGAATTGTAATGGCATTAATGAAAAGATTATTACTTGCTAACTTCTACATAATGCCAAGATAAATCCCAATTTTTAAAAGATTTTATTTATTATTTGAGAGAGAGAGATTGAGAGAGAGAGAGCATGGCAGGGGGAGGGTCAAAGGGAGAAGTAGACTCTCTGGAGAGCAGGGAGCCTGATGTGGGACTATCCTGGGACTCCAGGTTCATGACCCGAACCAAAGGTAGTCGCGTAATCAACCGAGCCACGCATGTGCCGATAATCCCAATTTAAAAAAAAAAAAGTCTACCTTTGTTATCTAATGGGAAATGACTTTTTAAAGGATCTACAGATATTAATTAACCCAAAATGAATATAGGATCTTGGATAATAAAATACAAATTTTATCATATTTTGAAGGCCAATCTTCACTCTAAGAGTTGTCTGCATGGAAACACTGACACTCAAATGCCCAGTAAAAACCTGAAGTTCACTTTTGTAAATTTGAAGACCTATAACAGTTTATTCTCAGGCAATCTATGACACTACTGCATTCACCTACCAATTTTACAGCAGAAAAAATGACCCATTAACACCATTATTTCATGGGGCTACTGGGTGGCTCAGTGGGTTAAGCTTCTGCCTTCGGCTCGGTCATGGTCTCAGGGTCCTGGGATCAAGCCCCGTACTGGGCTGTCTGCTCAGCAGGGAGCCTGTTTCCTCCTCTCTCTCTGCCTGCCTCTCTGCCTACTTGTGATCTGTCAAATAAATAAATAAAATCTTTTTAAAAAGAAAAAAGAAAGAAAAAACCATTATTTTAATGAGTTTTGATTGAAAAATTCTCCTTCCTGCCATAAGCAGCAGTAGATTCCAGATGAGGTAGAAAGTTTTTTAACACTAAGTCAAGCCAGTTTTTATCAAGGAAAAAAGGTAATGTATACTTAAGGAAAATCCATCTACCATATTGGAGTGATCTTCTAAATCTCAGTATTAGTCATCTCATATCCTCAAAAACCCCTTTATCTAACAAGTAAGTCCAAGCCTGTGAAATATGTCCGGATAGAGTATGGGAGAATGGATAACAAAGAGCTGACTATGAAAGATGAACCAAGTAGACATTTTCTTTTTCTCATGTACCATGAAGTCCAAAGGTGAGGGAAGGAGAGGTAGAATGGCTCCAAAATGCTGGCCTGGATTAAAGGTTCTTTCCATTTACTCATGTGAAACTTCTGTCCTAGCAATTCTTGTGCTGTGACTGCAAGACTGCTACTCTGCCTTGTCACTGCACCCAATAGCATTTGCAGGAAAGACTGGGAGGGAAATTTCCATGCAGCCCAGATATCCTTCTTGGCCCATTCATTTCCTCTTTACCAACCAACAAGGGCTAGTTCATAGGTTTTCCTCTACTTAAGCCTCCACAACTCCATAGCACATCTTCACTTTCAGATCATGACCTTGCTTCGTATTTCCCTGAGGAACCTGAAGCAAGCCACAGAAAGTCTTGATAAGCTTCCATTACCGTATCTTCTCACCTTTAAGAATAGGTAATTCCCAAACTTTCTCTTGTATACAAGATCCCATTCCATGTCATCCACCAGAGAACATTACTCACTGACTCTATTTCCAGTCAACAAATAAACACGTTGTCATTGTTTCATCTTAGCTAAAAAGAAACAAAACCTCTCAAGCCTCCATACCCCTTTAATAGCACAATTCCTAGAAAGAATGACTTAGGTATGAAAACTGTTTTTAATATTTCCCTTCTTACTTTCTCTTGACCACAACTAAAGCAGATTTAATTTCCACCACTCCGTGAGAACATCTCTTGCCAAGCTAACCAACGATCACATCATCAAACCTAATGGGTCATTTTCAGTTCTCTTTTTAGCACATGGTATAGTATAGTATAGTATCATACAGTATCCATTTGAAATAGTTAATCTCTATTGTCTTTGAAACTTTCCCCATTGACATCCAGAACATCCCCTCGGCCTAGTTTTCTTCCTCCCACACTGGCTGTTCCTTCTAAATCCCCTTTGCTAATTTTCCTCCCCAGCCTGAACTCGTGATATGGGAAAACCCCAGGACATAGCGTTGTATCTCTTCTCTTCTCCTCTATACTTACATGCAGTCTTTTGACAACCTTTTGCTGTCTTAATGCTTTAAAATTGTCTTTATGCTGACAACATCCAGATAAATATCTCTAGTCAAAATTCCTCCGCTGCCTAAATCCAAATGTCATTTTGACAGCTCTATGTGAATGTTAATAGGCCACCAAAATTTTAAAGGTCTGAAACCAAATCCCTGATTTCTGCACCTTAGAAAAATAAAGAACAAAAACTGAACAATGACAGAAACCCTATTTTCCCAAATCTTTTGCATCTGGGTTTCCCAATTAATAGTCATAACATCCTATCACTAGCTTAGAACAAGTTCTCAGAGCTTTCTTCAAATCCTATGTTTTTTTCACCCCCTATATACCATCTCTCAGTAAATTCCCTACCTTCAAAACACAACCTACAGAGACTCTGACTACTTTCCTCCACCTTCCCTACTCCCACGCTGGTCTGATTCCGTAACATTTCTCACCTGGAGACTCTAATAACCTCATAACTTGCCCCTCTGCCAATAGCTTTGATCCCTTGCAATCTACTATCAACAAGACAGCCAGAGACATCTTATAAAAAGGATGTAAAGTCTTGTCATTTCTCTGATCAAAATTTCCAATGGCTTCCAAACTGATGCGGAGTGAAATGCCTACAGAATTCTGGAGCATGTACCCTCTGAATTCTCATCTGATCTTCCTTCCTACTCTTTTTGCTTTTTCTTGAACACACGAGACACATCCTGACTCAGGATATCGGTACTCCCTGTTCTTTCTACCTTGAATTCCCTCTTCTCCAAAACCAACAAAGAGTGCTTCCTTACTGATCAATTTTTGCTCCAATAATGAGACTCTTTATAACCAACCTATCTAAAAGTAAAATATTTTTCCCACTTGTTTTTTTCCAATATAGTACTTATCATTGTGTAAAATACTACATATTTTACATGTTTTTGTTGTTGTTGTTGTTGTGATGAATATCTTCCTTTTCTCCCATTAGAATTAAGCTCATCTGGATAACAGATTTTATCTGTTTTGTTTTGTTTTTCTCTACTACTGTATCCCCAGTGCCTAGAACAGTGCCTGGCTTAGAACAGATACTAATAAATATTTGTTCAAATAAATGAAATACATGAAAAGTTGCATAACGTGGCCACCCTTAGAAGTCTTAAAAATGCATGTTTCAGGGGGCACATCATCACTGTGAGGGAAAGAGGTTGAAATGGATGTTGTCTATGCAGCCAACAGAGTCTTCCATACACAGTGTTTTCAGAAATGGCCCAAGCCTCCTCTTCCCCTACCTACACAATAGATTTAGAGACATCGGACAACTTGCCTTCTTTCCAAACAACATACAGTGGGTTTTTTTAATTATATATTTCTGAACTTTTGCTCTAATTCTTTTTTGTTGTTCAAATTCCCTCTCCATATATCTACCTAGAGAAATCATTTACCTTGTCTAGTATTCTCTACTTCCCTTTCTGAAGAACTCAGATTCAAATATGAAGCTCCAGTTCAAGTATCGCGTCCTCTAGACAGCCTGCCCATTCCCTCTGTGGGTTTTTAGAAAACATTAGTATACATGATTCTGTTATTGTACCCACAGTGCTAGAACTGTTATTTCTGACTTCTTAACTATAAGTTGGTAAGCTCCATAAATAAAAGAACTGCTTTTTTATTAATTTCTTAATTTTTATTACACTACTTTTTTCTAACTATGCATAATTTTCCCTAAATAAATGGATGCACATGAATTTTAAAAGAATAAATTATTTTAAAGATTATATTTATTTATCTGACAGAGAGACAGAGAGAGCATAAGTAGGCAGAGTGGCAGGCAGAGGGAGAAGGAGAAGCAGGCTCTCCATTGAGCAGGGAGCACAATGCAGGGCTTGATCCCAAGAACCCGGGATCATGACCTGAGCCAAAGGCAGACGCTTATCCAGCTGACCCACTCAAACACCCCAAAAGAGCATTTTTTTAAAATAAGTTTATTAGACTAATCTATGTCTAATACAGAGTTTGAATTTAGATTTCTCTTTTCAGGGTTAAGGCTTTAAAGTTAGAAGAAAATCATTTTTTTATTTGTCTTTGCCCAACATCAAAATTTTTACTTTCTCCCTTGTTGGGTCCTCTCTGTGAGGACCACTTCACTCTCCCCACCCTTGATGTTAATGTCATATTCACCTCCAGTACTGCACTATTTAAATCTCAGGCTCACAGAAAAGGCTTAAAAATAATTTGATTCACTAGATTAAACTAAGCTAAGCTAGGTGGGCTAAACTAGGATAAACAATGTATAATTTTCAAAAGAACCCTGAGTTTATTGGGGATGGAACTAGTTGTCCCAATACCATTCAACTAGTACAGTGCCTGGTACATAGTCATATCCAGTATTTGTTAGATGAATGACCAAATGATTAAGTGAGACAAACATGAAACAAGAAACAGCACCAAGTAGATAGGGAAATTCAGCACATTATAACAGTGGCATTTCAAGGCAATAGTAATTGGTGGTTGGAATAACTAAGGAAGAACTACAAAAAGAAATGCTGAAGCCAGTCTCACATAAAACTCATTTAATCCATGAAGGGAATTTTCTTAAAAAGGTAAAAAAAATAAAATCTTAAGGTTAGGAGAAAAAAAATAATTTGTATTGCCTTGATACATTCTAAAAGAGAAGAAAAAGCAAACAAGTATTTTATTACAAGGTGATAAATACTACAAAGAAAAATGTAAGAAGGAAAGGAAATTGAAATTACTGGATTATCCCTAGAAGAATAATCAAAAAATGTTTAAGAATGGCTATCTAACAGATGTAGCAAAAAGAAGGGCCATATGCACCCCTATGTTCATAGCAGCAATGTCCACAACAGTCAAAACGTAGAAAGAGCTGAGATGCCCTTCAGCAGACAAATGGATAAAGAAGATGTGGTCCTTATACACAATGGAATACTACTCAGCCATCAGAAAGGATGACTACCCATCTTCTGAACCAACTTGGATGGGACTGGAAGAGAATATGCTAGGTAAAATAAGTCAAACAGAGAAAGTCAATGATCATATGGTTTCACTTATTTGTGGAACATAAGGAAGAGCATAGAGGACATTAGGAGAAGGGAAAATGAAGGGGGAGAAATCGGAATGGGAGACAAACCGTGAGAGACTGTGGACTCCGGGAAAATAACAGGGAGTTTCAGAAGGGAGGGGTTAGAATGGCTATTTATATGTATGGTGTTTTCTCTTTTATACTTTTACACATTATCCAGTTTTTTATAATGTATTATTTACATAAAAAAACATTTAATTTCCTTATTTATGAGGGAAAATATAAATTAAAAAATCTAAAAGCAAACAAAATTTAAAAATCTCATTGTCACATTTTCCTACAGGATTGAGGTTATCCTAGAACAAGGTGATTTTCTGAGAATCGGAGGAGTCTCACTTTGAGACATGAATCAGTCATCACAGTGATGTATATTGAGAAACTGATAAATGTTGAGAAGGATGCTCAGAGAACACTAGGTAAGCACCCATCCTGCTTCCCTCACAGGATTATTGGACAGCTGCCTCCCTATCTATATAGTGCCTATAGTTCCAAAGAAACTCAAGAGGGAAAAAAATCACAGTAACATATTATTATGAAAGAATGACAGAACAAGCAAATCTTCCCAAACCATCAATTTTGCCATTTTATTTTCTAACTGAAATTACTAGCCTCAATATTTTTAGCTTCTATTCATTGCAACAGTTGCACACTATGATGTTGCTAAGTGGTAGCTTTTAATCTTATAAAATATTTCAGTTGCATCCCGCTATCTCTTACTGGAACCTAAGCAAGTACCGCTTCTGAAACCTAACATGTAATGCAGTGATTTGCTTATAAATGTTTAAAAACATTTGGCTCTGTGTGTGTGTTTGGGAGAGAGGTGCAGCCCTAATTTGTACCATTTACAGATTTCTATAGTGCAAACACTTACATCATAGCTGATTTTCTGGAGGTGGAAAGAGGTACATAATAGGCTCTCAAGAACCAATTCAAACCAGTTTCAGCACACTACTGAGCCAAGCTTTCCATCATCTGTTCACTTCATATGCTTAACCTCATCTTTTACTATTGCACGCAGGAAGCTCTCTGCCCCTATGATCATCCCTCTGCCCCTATGAGCATCCTTTTCATGCCGACTGTGCTCCCTGGGCCCACGTTTTTCCCTCACTGGGATTATCAGGCAACCTGCTCTTGATCCATATACTACCCATAGATTACAGTCAGAGATTAGTAAACTCTATTCCAATTCATTGATGTCACGTGATGAAGTTTTCTGTTTCCCCATTTCTCATGGTGTTTCCTTCTTCAAAATTCCAGCTCATATTTCTTAAGTACTCATGCACTTAAAAAAAAAAAAAAAAAAAAGTACTCAAACGTTAGGCACTACCAAGGATCCACAGACCATGTCCTCATGGCACATAATTTTAAGACTTGGATCGAGTAATCACAGCAATATTTGTAATGTACATTGTACAATGTAATGAGAAACTGACAAATGTTGAGAAGCATGCTAAGAGAATGCCACCTAACATATGACTTCACCTCTTCTGAGGGATCCTGTGTTCTGCCTCTGGGTCATACGTAACTTTTTTCTGAAAGTGTATTGTGTTCCGGAATTTCAGGGTGTACATCTGTTGTCTACACTGGACTGGCTGTGCCTTGTCTCAGCATTACCTCTGCCCTTAGTGTGTTTTCAGGAACAGACACAGGACTATAAAAGTCTCGACCTGACTTGACCGGACCGCAGCTAATGCCACTGGAAGGAGGGCAACAGAGACTATGGATCTAAGAGAATGTCAGAAGAAGACCAGAAGCTGCCCAAGGACTCTGGCCTGTGCAATAATTTGGGCCGAAGCAGAGCAGGTTGAAACCGTCCATGGAGCTGATAGCCAGAAAGAGGTTAACAAGGCTGAAGGGCACTGACAGCATCTCCCTAAAGATCAGATGAAGAAGATTCTCCACCTCTCATATAACCAGCTCTCCAAATTCATAAGTCTAAAGCGGCCACTTTAATTTATTTTTACAAAACCAACATCCTAGAAAAACTGGATATTAACAAACTTACATCATTCCATTAATGATAATAAATCAAAAGGATGAGGGGCAACAGTAGGGTTTTAAACAATCAATAGGTGACTTCATAGTTAGAGGCACCTACTTTGCAAAGATCTATTGATTGACCAAGGCAGGCCTTCTACCCTCTCTAACACTCACAGTCTCATTTTTAATATCCTTTATGGTCTGTTTAGAACAGAAAGGTATTGGGAGAAGAAAAAATCCTTTATAGGTAGAAAAGTCCTGATAGCTTTTATAAAAGAGATTTTTTTAAAAAATCAGTGTGAAATTACTGAGCGTTCCTTCCTCCATTTTCGCAGAAACACATGATAATGAAGTGTAACCGATATGTAATATTTTCTTCCTACCTTGGACTGATAACATGCATACTACAGATGAGATAACAATGCACATCACTACGGTATTCTTAAAGACCAGTTCTTCTTAGATTTAACATAGTCTAAGACACTTTCCCTTTTGGATTCATTAGGAAACGGATATTGAAGGAAAGGGAGATGTTGAAGAACATGAATAATTTAGTACAAGACTTGAAGGTAATTGCAACAAACTTACAACTTTGCCCTCACTTGGCCAAAACAACTACTTTAAGAACCCTGGTATGCAACCAGCAGCATTCAAACCAAATCTTGGATACATTTGCCAATATCATTGTTCTTCTATGCTAGTATCAGCAACATGGTTCAAACTACTATAACTATGAAAATAATTCTGTCCAGTGCTAAAGTAGCTTTATTTTATAATTCTCCTTCCTTGAAAAATAATGATTTCTACTACAAAAAAATTTGCTACAAGAATATAAAACATTAATATCCTTATAATGAAGTTAATTGTTTTTTTTTATTTTCTCAATCTCAAAGAACTAAATTAAACCTCAAGATTATCATTAATTTAATACTAAATCAAATTCATTTATAAAAACAAATGCTGAACACAAGTAACCCTTTCAGATTATCATTATCTTTTAACGTGTGCCTAATCTTTCAAAATGCCCTGCACACTTTCTTAGCTTTCATGTGTGCACAGAACAAATTATTAGATTCTAATATCAACATCTCAGCAGCAACCATATTTTCCTTAATGACCTCCTGCTGCTATTTTCAATACCTTATTGCTTGGCTACCAAACCTTTAAGATTTCCCTGACTTCTTTGAACATTTTCAATGACATGCTGAAGTCAGCATAACCAATCAATGTGGACTTAACACAAAGTCTCTTGTCCCCCTGAGAAGACATCAAAAAATATATACAGGCGCCAAGGGTGCCTGGGTGGCTCAGTGGGTTAAAGCCTCTGCCTTCGGCTCAGGTCATGATCCCAGGGTCCTGGCATCGAGCCCCGCATCAGGTTCTCTGCTCAGCAGATAGTCTGCTTTCTCCTCTCTTTCTGCCTGCCTCTCTGCCTACTTGTGATCTCTGTCTGTCAAATAAATAAATAAAATCTTCAAAATACATATATATATACACACACACCATACAGCATACATTTTGTTGCCAAGTCTGAGATGATTTGACTTGTATGAGTTTATCTTATTTTTTCATTTGTTTTAGTTTAGACTAGTGGTTCTTAAATGTTAGCATGTATCAAAATTAGAGGTAGAGCTTGTTAAAAACATGGATTGGTGGGGCTCGACCTTCTAAGTGAGTGTGCCTGGGGTAAGACCCAGGGATTTTCTTCCTAACAAGTTTCTGAGCCCCAGTGCTTCAGCGAAGGAGACCACACTTTGAAATAGATGATCACAGAATTTCATTCTAGGATAACCTCAGCCATCTACTAGCTGCATTTGACCAAGTGATTCTTATGGAAAGTTCAGGGCAATAACTGAAATTCCAGTCTGAGAATTAATTTTCATTTATTTTGGGGCATCTGCATGGCTCAGTTGATTAAGCGTCTGTCCCTGGTTAAGGTCTTGATTCCATGGCCCTGGGATTGAGCCTCAAATCGGACTCCCTTCTTAGCATAGAATCTGCTCCCCATCTCCTTCTGCCTCTTCCTTGGCTTGTTTTCTCTCTCTCTCTCTCTCTCTCTCAAATAAATAAAAACCTTTAAAAAAGTAGTAATTTTCATTTATTTCTCAGTCTTCTTTCTACAGCTCTGCTGGAAGGATATTAAAAAATATTCAACCCAATCATAAACAAAGATACATCAAGGATTTTAATATTTCAACAGAACAGAAATCAATGAGTGCACAACATACTGGTTAAAGGTTAACAGTCAGAGGGCGGTGATTATCACCTCATTGCAATAAAGAAAATATAAATGCTAATAGCTTAAGGGACTTACCCATAGTCATTTTAAAACTTTTGAGTGGTATTTAGAAGAGGTTCCAATCAGCATTCCTTATTCCTTGTAATCACAGGATAATGCTGTCTTCTTTTGGATGACAACAAAATCTTCTCTTTTCTTTATTTTAATAACTAAAAGATACTGTTTTGGAAATATTCTGGTTTTAAATTATGATTTTAAAGAGAATTTTACCTAACACCAAACATGAAAATGTTTTAAAATGTTGGTCATGCATATTATTAGAAATTGACAATAAATTAAATTGTTGTGATTAAATACTTGCTCATAGGAGGTCTACAAATACAGAAGCGCTTAAAATAAATAAAACAATGAGAACAAATTCATCTTCACCAAGTGTTAGCCAACCAACTCCCCAAAGCTGTAAAGGCCTCACCTCTCACTCCCAACCATGATTCCAAGGAGCTTTTATGAAAGTCAGACCACCTCTCAGGACCTAAGTATCTTCCCCTGTAACAGAGATAACAATGAACTAGGCAAGCTCTAGGTTGGTTTATAGTTCACATAACAGTCTAGCTAGCAAAAATTTTAAAGAGAAAAAAAGTCTAGCTTTTTTCTCTTTTAATTGAAGATTGCAATTAGTCTCAAATAAAAGGCAAATTTTAAAAAGTACATCGCTCTGACCACATACCTTAAAAACAGCAGTGAAGTGATTGGTTTTAATGTAAATCTTGTAATAAAAAAGAAACAAATACATACATCTCGTTAAAGTTATTGCACACTATAAGAATGATGAACAATAAATGCATAATAATTTTTAAAACCCTGCATAAGTTGTTATTATCATTGTTTGTTAACATTTATGAGCAAATATTTTTCTTTCCTGGTAAACCATCAAATGCTCCTTTAAAATATTATCTTGCTTTCCCCTCTCTCCCCCACACACATGTGCCTTTTGTTTCCTCCACTATGTCAACTTCAAACTAACTATGCAAAAAGATTTAAACTGAAATTACAGTCAAGGTCTGATTACAATCCTACAAAATACTCCGATTACTAAATTCAGACACCCAGTAAAGGGTGCTCACCAGGAGTCAAGCAGCTCAAATATTTATTAGGGATACCATATCACCATTATATAAACACAGAGCATTGTCTCAAAACAACAGACCTCAAATACGTTTCATGAAAACCATTAAGCTGTTTTATCATCTAAACAGATACATGAATTTTCTATTTAATTCCTGCTTTCAAAATAGCTTATGTGAACTCTAAGGCCCAAAATAATCACTAATGTTTCTCCTATAAAAAGGCTTTTCAAATATAAATATTAGTCATAGACCTTTTTATTATGAGATATTAAAATATGCAAGATAGATGACTTCAAAATACACACTGACCTCTACTGATTTGTACTATGTCAATTCATGCTGGCCGGCATCATTTATGCTAAAAGCAATAAACCTGGTCATGGAATTCAGCCTACCATTATGACTAGGGGGAAAAAAATAAAACTCTCCATCCTAGAAAAATTTCTTTCTACTGACCATTAGATTTTCTATCATGAACATTTTTACTTGAAGACAGAGTTTAGATTTTATGAAAACTTAAAACACTTTTGAGTGGAGGTACAGCCATTTACAGTAAGCCAGACACACTGGCCACTTGAAAGTCACATTGGCCAGGCTACCATCCCACTGTAAAAATTGGAAGGAGGGTGGTTAACTGAAGAAAAGAATCTAATTGAAGATTGCATCATTCTTAATGCATTAAGATCAAAATATAGTATTGATTTACTTTTATAGGTGAATGATGGATATTCCACAAATTATTTATATCATCACCCCAGATTTCCATTATTCCTTTATGATTCCATATTTAACAATTATCATGCTAGTGAGGAAGACAAATTTTAGGTGTTTTCTCCCATTCTTCACTGACTGAAACAATCTTGTGAGACACATTTGTCTCTCTTCCTTCGTGATCTCTCCAGGCCAATCACAGGAGAGGCACACGATCTCACTGGTAAAGAATGTAATAGGCAGGGGTTCTGTCCACTGCCTTTCCCAGAGATGTGCAACACTCCTGAATGTTCTCACAGTTCATTACAGGACAGCCCATACAGGACAGCCCATTACAGAACAGCTCCTTCATAAACTGTGATTATTCGGAAATCCATTTAACTAACAACAAAAAGATGCTATTCTATAAGGGAAAATACCATGAACTATTAAAAATGGTTTTTTTAGATTATTTACTGATGGGAAAATTCACAAAATATAATATAAAATAAAAACTGCCTGCCATTATGTTTATAAAGTATAACTCTATTTCTCCAAAATGCATTAAAAGAATTAGAAAAAAAATACATGAAAATGCTAGGTGTGGTTTCCCTTGTTCATAGATTATGATGGATTTCATTTTTTTAAAGATTTCATTTATTTATTTGTCAGAGAAAGACAGAGCACAAGAGAGAGGAGTGGCAGACAGTGGGGCAAGCAGGCTCCCTGCTGATGACAGAGCCCAATGTGGGACTAAATCCCAGGACCCTAGATCATGACCTGAGCCAGAGGCAGCCGCTCAACTGACTGATCCACCCAGGCAAGTCATAGCAGTTTTTAAATTATTATCATTATTATTTTTAGAATAAACATTTTAAAGTATCATCGTAAGAGGAATGACCTTTGGAAGGATCCATAGAAGCAAGGGGCCAGATCCTTACTCTCTTGTACCCGTGTAGAATTTGTGTCTGGCATGGCCTTGTAGAGGGCAGCAGAAGCTCTGAAGAGACAGAGTAAGTGTGCGTTAGGGGGAACAGTTTAAGAACTGAGAATCATCAGTAAATGGACACAAAAATATAAGGCAGAGAAAGAAAGGGAAGCAGAAAAGGTGATAGTTTCAAAAATATTCATGATGTTCTGGATATTCAATTTGCCACCCATGTACATATTAACACAAGTAAAAGGTGATGATACTGGACACAAAGTGAATGGTTAAAATTACAACTTCATGATAAACTCTGACCTGAAACAAGAGAATATTAAAACTACTACTTGATAAGAGTATTTGTTTTTTGGTTTGTTCTCAGAGTCCAGCAACTTTCACTTTTGTTAATTTTCTAATTTACTTTGAAATTATGAAATAGGATTAAAAGAATGATTTAATTACTGATCTCCTTTAGTTTGCCTATGTGCTATTGAATGTTGGATAAAAATACTTTTGTCACACAAAATTTTTTTATCTGTCTAAAATATATTATTAGAAATTCTGACTTTTAAGGTAGGATTTATTCTCACTTTGGTGAAATGCTCTGATACACAGTGCTCCCCAATGATTAAAGATGTCCTAAAGATAGACATTTATTTATTCAACTTCTAAAGTCATCAGAACTCATAAACAAATTCAGCCAAGGCTTATTATTAAAATTCCATCAGCAAAATATTCAAGCTATGTCGCAATCAGGTCCTTTTAGATTGTGGCCTCATTTCTCATCACCCATCATTCTAGAAAGTGAAGTTAGAAGGTTTCTGCTGAATTATAATCCAAAAAGATTTGGGGATATTTGTGTAAAGACGAAATCCCTATTAGTGCAAAAATAAAATTATAAATGTGTGCTCTGGAAATTGAGCTTCTAAAGGTCACTAGAAAAAAACTTGTTCCAGAAGATAGAGGGTTCTAGTAGCTCTATCGAAGTCAAGTTCAAACTTGTCCACATGGTCTTCCTCCTTATATAGCTTTAGACACAAATATAAAAACTGCACAAAGAAAATTATCTTCTGTTTTCAACCCACAGTTGACTTGGCAATAATATCCAAAGCAGGAATTAGGTTGAACCAAACTTACATTCTTATCTCAAATCTGCTACTTGACCAAAAACCTCTTGAGGAAAAGAAGTATATTTAAACCATCACTCCATCTGTAGCTGCAAGCAAGGTGCTCAATAAACATCACTTAGTAAATTCACTCATTTTAATTCAATTCACATTTAATAAACATTGATTCTATGATAAGCAACAATGATACAAAATAAAGTGGGCAAAATGCGGATCTCAGCATAATTGCAGTTATTTTGGCCCCAATTTCCACATCTGAATAAAAAAGATCCTAGACCGAATCACTTCTAATGTTCTTTCCCACCCTAAAATACTGTGATTCTACTACCCTAATTATTAATGATTTATCTTAAGAAAATTCAAAGCCACATTATTATCAGCTTTAAATTATCTCTGTTAGTGGTAAAAAGTAGTACTAGGTAGCTGTTTAAAAGCATGGAAATTAAGGTCAGACAGCCTTGAGTATAATCAAGACAGAGTAATCACACAGTAATTTTAAAAGGGAAAATATAATATAATGAATTATTAACTATAATGAGGGATTGAAATAAGGAGATAGATACTGACTAGTCAAAGGCAAAGAAAACTCTAAGAAATATAGGAATAACAGGTATAAGGAACAGTCGCTACTCCTAGTGCCGAGAGAAAACACCCTCCCCTGTTCCCCAAGACAGAGATACAGACCTCGTAGCGGAGAGCATGGCTGTGACCCACTGAATGGCAGAGAGTTTGCTGTGGTGCCTCGCTGGCAGAAATTGCTGGAAATGTGCTCTCACATGCCTGTGAAAGCTGTTCACATGGAGGTGCCTTTCCCTCCCAAACCACCCTAGGGGAAGTGGTGGCCGTGAGGTGCTGGGAACTACTGCGCTGCCACCAGAGCTGGATGCTGGAGAATCTCCCGACTGCATGGGAGGTGGGTTCTGGAGACACAAAAGCCCACTGCAGGGGCCTCAGAAGCGAGGCAAGAAAGAAGCAATCTCTGCTATGGGAATGTGCAAATCGAATGCTCCAAAACCAGAAAACAAAACCCTTTCCACCTGGATTCTCTCTCCATCACGCTTTAGTGACAAAACCTAACATTGTGTCAGTTGGCAAAAGGCCCAGATCCATTTTCACCGACCAGGCAAAAAGGTGAATTGGAGCTGATTAGCAATAAATCAATAAGGGAGCCCCCCCACTCCTTTGCCTCTCAGCTTCCCTGCTCCTGACTCCACACACCTTAGCTTCCCTACAGCAACAAAACAACTTTACATACCATGTACCATTAACCTCCTTAAAAGAGATTTTATTCTTTCCCCCAAATGAGAAATAGTCTGCAAAGTCATTGCATCCATTACTAACTATAATTATTGTTTCTTAAATTCAGTAAGAGTCCACCATCAGGGGCGCCTGGGTGGCTCAGTGGGTTAAAGCCTCTGCCTTTGGCTCAGGTCATGATCTCAGGATCCCAGGATCAAGCCCGGCATCAGCCTCTCTGCTCAGCAGGAAGCCTGCTTCCTCTCTCTCTCTGTCTGCCTCTCTGCCTGCTTGTGATCTCTGTTAGTCAAATCAATAAATAAAATGTTAAAAAAAAAAAAAGTCCCACCATCACTTCAAGTCAAAATTGTAAATGTAACTACCAATTGCATGCATATAAATACCCTTAAGAGAAAGCAAGAGATGAAGAAAATGGTTAGCCTACAAACACACACACACACACCACAGTCCCAAAAATCACACGAAACTTCTACAGTCTTCGTTTCTGTAAACGTTCATCTTAATTATTTAGTATCATTAATTAGTATCTTTGGCTTCCTTCTTCTATTACCCATTGGTTGTTACCTCCACCATCAGCCAGAACCTCCATGAGCCAGGGTTTGAGTGACTCAAATGTTCATTCATCAATCATCAACTGTCCCCTTATTACACCTTTAGTAACTTGCTTGATCTCTCTAAACTCCTGTTACTTCATTCATAAAATGGCAACAAAGATATCTAGTTCTGATTTCCAAACTTTCTGGTAGTGATGAAATAAACATAGAACATAAAAGGAGTTCTTACTACACAGTAGGAACTATTATGAAAGTCTTTGTGTATGTTACATAAATCAATTCTTCCTCTCTTAATAGAAGTGTCAGGGCACATGCTGGAAGAGTTGTATGTGCAGCAGTATTTTCCTTTTGACTTCCAAAATAATTTTAAGTACTACATTTACAAATATTTGCATCATGGTCCCTATTTTTGAGACCTATTTGAAAATTGTAGGGTAAATGTTACATTCCTGAAAGATGGAATCTTTCCAGAATAAGACAGAGCAAGATTTCATTTTTTTCTTTATATGCTTCTGTGGGATTTAAATTAGTTACTACAAGTATGCATGATTTTTGTCCTAGTCCTGTGTCTGCAAATTTCTAAACTTATTTTACCTGGACAAAATCACTTATCCTATCTGGAGTTCTTTTCAAATCTACAAAATAAGGGAATTAGAACTGATCCCTTTAAATTTTCCTCCAATGTTAACATATATGAGTCTATTTCTATAACTTCAGAGTTCTGTCCAGATGACTTCACATAGAGCGAACAAATGAAACTTTAGTTAGTATAAAGAGCCCTCTTTGGAGTAGAATAATATAAGTTCAAGTGCCACCTTTTACTAGATATATAGCTTTGAGTGATTAGCTTATCTTTGAGGCCTAAGCTTCCTCATCTGTAAAATAGAAAAAAAATAAAGACCTCATGCACATTAGCATGCAGTAATAGTTCAACTAATTATAGCTAGACTATCCAAATGAAAGTCTGCATGGACTCTAAGACAGAGTATCATTATAATAAAAAAAGAAAAAAGAATGAAGGGAAGGAGAAAAAGAGGGAAGAAGAGAAAGAGGGAGAAAGGAGGGAGGAAGGGAGAACAAGTAGGAGACAGGGAGAGTTTCCAATTCATTCAAGATTGTAGATGTTTTCCACTATCAGAGATAATAAAAATGTGTTTGGGAGGATAATTTTAAAATCAGTCAAATAAGGCAGTACTGTTATTATTATCTTCTGAACATATGCCATTCTGGTTGAAAAGGCAACAGTCATTTTTCAAGCTTCAAATCCAGCAACTAAAACACTAAATCAGTACTATAAAACATGGAACAAGCCAGTACTATGTGTCCTTTATGGAAGGGTAGGATCGGTGTGTTTTATGATGAATAATTGAGAGCCTGCTATGTGAAAGACAGGATGTTGGGTGATTGAGATACAATGGTGAGCTAAAAGAGAATCTCCATTCATACTGCATGCAGCACACAGCCTGGAAAGGAAAAACAAAAAAACAAAAAACAAGTATTCTAATTGTGGTGAGGGTTGAAGAAAGATGGGAAGTATTTGGAAAATAAAATTGTAGGACAAAACTGCACTGGTTTTCCTTAAAATAGAATATTAAATTTTAAAAACATTTTTAAGTACTTATTCTGGAAAATTTTACATGTCTAGGATGAAAAAATTGTGTCTTCAGTTGGATCGATTTGAAGCAAATGATTCAGTGAGTAGGGCAAGGTGCTTCTAGGATTAGAGTAAGAAGACTAGAGCATTAGAAAGAAAGAAACATTTATAATGAAAGTTAAAACATTCATCTCTCTCCAAAGAAGGAAGCATTATAATGAAAGTTAAAATATCCATTTCCAAAATATCTGTTGATTTATGAATCTCCTGTCTTCAAGAATCTTGGGTTTTGATTCTTGAATTAGACAAACAAAATATATGAAGGAAAATAGATTTGCTAGTCCCAAAACAAAAAGACATGGGAGGTGATTCTGTAGACCAGTTTCTAATCTGGACACAAAATGACGAGCTCTAAGGTTTTAGTGTCATATCCCTCAAGAACAAGCCAACATTCTTTAAGTAGGTAATAGCAGACATGGTGACACTGGACCAGCAACAGAGCCAGAAGGCATTTCATAATCTTTTATTTGCTTAAAAGCGTATCTTATATAACTGAGGGGAAAAAATAATATATTCATTTTTTCTTCTTTCTTGTATACCTCGTTCTATTTTATTTAAAGCTATTGTAAAATCAATAGGCATTTTGCTTAGTGTTTTTCACAACAAAACAAGTCACTGGCAAAATGGAAGTGAAAAATATACTAACGAGACCTCTAAAGGTAATTTTGCCAACTCTTCTCTTGACAGAGAGTTTCACAGACAGAGGGACATTAGCATAAAATTGTACCGACTTCTGGAGAAAGGAATTCTCCATTTCAAGTAGTCCGTTGTTATTTACACGGGAAGGCAAATGTTTTTTTGCTTATGTTCCATAAAAATTAGGAAAAAAATGCAATATACTTTGGCTTCTGGTCCCATCACATTAGCTTCTTTTTTTCGCATTTATTTATTTAAAATCTCTACCCACAATATAAGCCTTGAACTCACAACCCTGAAATTAAGAACCATATGCTCCTCTGAGCCAGCCAGGTGCCCTTTCACGTAGATTAACTTCTTACGGTGTGAAGTTACGTATGAAGTTTTGGATTTCACTGATGATCTTGTAACAGCATACATGATTTAGCAATAATTTTCCAATATTTCATTTTAAAAGACAAAAAAAGAGTCAGATTTTATATGCTATATAATATAGTTCAATGAAAATAAATAACCCATTATTTTGCCTCAGAAGATAATGTGACCCATAATAACTACCCCATTATTTTTCTTCTTTTCTTTCTTTGCCTCTCTCTGCCTGATAAATCTTCAGTCCCTACTCTTTCTACACTCTTGGTTACCATCTATCTACAATCTTAAAACTGCTAAACACTTAAAATTTGTTATTCATTAGAAAGGAAAATAAGGGGATAGAATGCATTATTTTACAACTAATAACACATAACAGTTATACAAATATTACCTAGCATTTGCTTATTATCTTAAAATAAAATCATCTTAGAAAGGAAATAAAACCTCAGAGAGTGAAGAAAAAGGTATTTCTGAACCTGGATTTTGCAGAAGAGCACAGATTCAACTAATGAATTCAACTAAGTAAGAAAATACGCAACTAGAATTTGGTATGTGAGCAACAAGAGTTATAATCCTTTGTTAATAATGATCGTATCCATAGAAAGAGTGTTAGAAGTGAGGCATAAAAGATAAAATAATAATGACACATTTCTAATTCTGAGTAGAGCAAAAGCAAAAGCAGGAAGATAAACAATTCTGGAATAAAAGAAACCTAATAAATGCCAATCTATGAAAAGTAGATTCATGAAAAAGCCCAGGGAGAGTTTATAGAACTCAGAATTTCCATTCCCACTATAGGCTTTGGTTTCCAATCTGCCCACAGAAGCATTTTTCAGTTCCGTGATTTTTTTTTTTTTTTTCTCACGAAAGAAATGTACTTAGAATTTTCTGGTTAAGCCTTATGAATCTAACACTGTATTTATTTCTGATCCCTCTAAAACACCAAAAAATTATAGCAATTAAAAGAGGATAGGCTTACAGAGTGAAAAAAAAAAAAGAAAGAAAGAAAGGAAGGAAGGAAGAAAAGAAGGGGAAAAAAGAGGGAAGGGGTGGGCAGAAGGAAGGAAGGAAGGAGGGACAGAGCTGGAGGAATGAAGAAAAGAGAGATTAAATAATTTTGGAAACTGGAAGCTAAGTAGGTAGTTATTATTAACTTAGGAGACCCGAACAGAGATGTGTATGTGTGTTTGAGAAAATGGGGATTACAGCAAGAATCTAGCTGTTTCATACCACAGGAGCCTGAAGAATTGAAGGGATCAGTTCCTTCAGTGAAGGTGCAAGGCAGAACAGAAAGCAAGATAAGTGGCTAAGTCTTTACAAAGAGCTGCTGTATTTTTTTTTTCTATCCCAAGCAGCCAAGTAATTATCTCTCTCCTACCCCTGCTAAAGATAAAGTGTTTAAATTCAGAAGTTGAACAATGAGATAAGGATGAGATCCTTAGAAGGATCTCATCTAAGGATATAATGCATAAGTGAGAGGAAGAGGTAAGTAAGGTACTAAAAGTAGAATTTGGGTGATAACTCATTCTCTAAATACTGAGTCCACCAGTCACTTCCCCATCTCTGTGTCTGACCTACTAGCATCCAATAGATCCTACTAGATCAAACGGGGAAAAAAAAGTCCTATTCATACCGACAATGGGAGAGTCCCTTAAACACAACAAAAAGCCTGAATTCTTCCCTGGGTAAAACTCATCAGTAAACCAGCCCCGCCTGAGAAAACAGGGCTCAAATAAACTCTTGGTGCCTCACTCTTAATATAAATGAGAGGCCAAGGACCACCAGCCAGTTGTTAAAAGTCTCTAATGTAAAGCATGAAAATGAAAACATACAGAAAAACAAACAACAGCAATAGCAACAGCAAAAACAAGGGAATTTAAGGAGTGAAATTTTTAAAAATTTATTTTATTGTCCTTAAGGAAATAAGAGAAATATTACACCTATGTGTAGCCACCAATCAAAATGCTACCAAAAAAGGAAGTTATTTCGGAAAACAAGAAGAAAAGTCTTAGAAAGTTAAAATATAATAGCAAAACTAAAAATGAAAGAAATATTGGAGAATAAAGTTGACGGTATCTCCCAGAAAATAAAATAAAATAGAAGAAAAATAGGATGGAAAACATAAGAAAAAAAGATTGTTTCAGTTAAGTCCAACATTTGTATGATAGGAGTTCCAGATAGAGAAAGCAGAGAAAACGGGAGGGAAAAATTATCAAAGACACAAAATAAAACAAGAAAGATTCCCCTAATTAAACCGGTAAATGTGGATCTCCATGTTAAAAAGAGCTTAAAGTATCCAACAGAAGTGAATGGAGAAACAAAGCAAAAACAAGTCACATCGAAGACCATCACAGCAAAATGTCATCCCCTGGGGGGGAATGAAGGAAGAGCCCGAAAATTTCCAGAGAAAGAGAGACAAGATTCAAAGGCATAGGTCTGTGTGAAAGTCCTATCAGCCTTCTGAGCAGCCATGCTGAAAGCAATAAAACAAATGTAAAAATGCTTTTAAAATCCTGACACATGATTTGCTACCTAAAAATTTTAATCCAAACTATCAACTATGAGAACAAGGAAAAATTTTTAATATAACGTTCTCAAAAATTTTTCTCTCTCCATATAATTACTGAAAGCTGTTAGGGAGAGGTCTCCAGCAAAACAAGGTAGTAAAAGAAGAAAGTAAAAAGGTAGTAAAAGAGGAAAGGAAGGTGTAATCTATCTCCAAGATATCTTCAAGCTTTCTATCAACCAGAGATCCTAGTTCCAAAGAAGAACACCGTGGATGATCTAGATGAAGAGTCTATCCGGAAAACGTGGATAATTTATAGTATCACCGCGAGGGCAACAAAACATCCTGTTGGGTCCATGGGCAAAGGAACGAAACTGATACAAAGCAAAGGTCAAGCAAAACTTTATTTCACGCCAAGCATCGAGAATCAAACCAACTGGCCGGGGCCGTCTCTTGCAAAGAGGCGAACTCTCCCTGCCTTACAGACTAGCTTCTAAGGGCAAAGGCCATGTAGCTGGGCCTGGCCACGCACAGGTGGCCAGTGAGATTGTAACACACAGAGAAAGCTGCACAGTCATGCTAGGTCACACATAAGTGACCAATTGAATCAACTGAATTACAATTTACCCTATAGTAGATATTTGAACCAGCCTATCACCTTGGTCAAAATTGGCACCCAAAAGGTGCCCAATTCATTGTTTTTTTCCTTCTTTCCCACCAGGGGTCTAGAGCCACATGTATCTACATTGCAATTGTGGGAGGGGTCTGTCCGCAGGCAAGATCTCTGGTGCTAGGATTACGGACTGAGGGCTTCCAGCCGGGTTCCTCACGGTCAGCCTGGCTTCTGTCTCAGTTCTAAGAAAACAGCAAGAATATCACAGGGGTGGGAAAGGGCAGGTAGGTAGGAGAGGTCCTTGTATGTATGGGCCTGGGGGTGGAGAGCTGCCCCTACCCAACCAAGAACCCCACCTTACAGAACTATCTCTGCTACCATCAGAGAAAGCATTCCTTACCCCTTCTTTTATGCATAGGAGCCAAAGGTAAAATCTGCCATGAACACATTTGACTGAGCCATCCTAGCTCACACATTTGTCTCCTGGATTTAAAAATAAATAAATAAATAGATAAATAAATAAATAAATAAATAAATAAATAAAATAAAAATAAAAATAAATAATAAAAATTTAAAAAGTCAGTGAAAATGAAAATCTAGTATTTTCAGCTACTGTACAGCATGTTAGTCTTTACTTTCTTGCATTGTCCTTAAGAGTGAGGCTTTCCTTATCACAAAAAATGCTTCACATGTTAGGCATGCAAAACTCACAATAAATATCCCTTCTATGTGATATCCATGAAATAGTGGATCAAACACAGGAAAGGTAAAGAGAATTTGCCAGAAAGAGCACGAAGTGTGAAGATACACATTGAGCTTTAGAGAAAAACCAGGTAGACTGAAACAGAATAGGTAGTAATTACAATTCTGGGAGGAATTTCACAAAATTCCTATTACAATAAATATATTTGCAGAAATAAGAATGAGCGAAAAATAGGACTGAGAAGTGAAGATTGTGGGAATCTTTAGACAGAGATCGTAAGAAAACTAAATAACAACAAAAAATAAATAACATATAACTCCACAAAATACCAACAAAAAAGTTGTACAAGAAAGAAAATTTAACAATAGTGTTCAAGTTGGTTCTGAATTAAACAGTTTATACATAACCACAGTAATTTAAAACTCTGAATACAGATTTCAATTTAAGTGTTAAAAACTGGGTTTGTTGGGAAGAGTAGATATGTATCTGTGAGAGGGACATCAGAGCGTGAAAGGGATTTAAAAGAGCTAACTCTTCAGTTTCTATAGGTGGAAGTCAATACACGAGAACTGAAATTTAGAAAGATATTGAAAGTAAGTTATTTTGGAACCTAGCTCAACGCCAGAGAAATTAGCTAAAACACTTTCTGGAGGCATTCACTGGGGGAGAAACGCTGGAGGGAGGGATGGGCAGGAGACTCCAATTTTACACCTTCTATTACTGACTTTTTGATTTCTTCGTTGCCTTTTAATTTTTTAATCCATTTCTAAGAATTACTTGCAGGGAACAGCACACTTAATCTGTAAAAAATAAAAAATAAAAATATTAAAATTCCATAATAGGAAGAGAACAGTACTTACTGCTGGTGACATTATAAATTACATTATTTGAAAAACTGTATGTCAAAATATAGCAAAAACTATAAAGATTTTTATATGTTTTGACTCAGTAATTTCATTCATGATAATTTATCATAAGGAAACAGTTCGATATCAAGCAAAATACTGTTCATTGTAGTATTATCTGTAATCACAACAAACATGAAATCAATGCTCAAAAAGAAAGGATCTACAAATTATGGTAAACTTAAGGACATCAAGGATTTGTAATTAAAATTTGAAATTATAAGCACCACACAGAAACACAGGAAAATATGTATGATATATAATCAAATTAAAAAGGAAAAATATAAAATCATATGGTCAGTGCAATGGCTACTATTTAAAACTATGTTGTATGTGCCGGGGAGACAGAAAGGATAAGTAAAGCGAGGCTAAGAAGCAAAATTAATGTAGAAATGCAAAGAAAAAAAAAAAAAAAGATCGTTCCACCATTTATAAAGACAATGTACAAACTATGCAAAGTGTTTGCAATACTTCTTGAAAAAAGAGTTATTATCCTCATGTAAGATTTGCTACCTGACAAAACCCAAAATTTGTAAGTTTAAGACAAAAATAACTTACTTTTAGCATGTGATTCTGAGGTTGGAATTCTGGGGTATTTAGTGCTTTGGGTTTCTGCTGGGCTCACTCATGTTGCCAGGTTTTACACAGCCTAGGCAATGATGGTTCATCTCTGCTACATACAGACTTTCATTTTCCAGCAAGGTAACCAGCACTGGTTCACAGGGTAGCTAGGCAGGATTCAGAAAAACTGAGAGAAGCACCCAAAATCTTTTAAGGGTAAGCTTGTAACTGGTACAAGCTCACTTTTGCTACATTCTATTTGGCCAAAACAAGTCCCAAGCCCAACCTTGGTACAAAACAAGCAGGCAAATGAACTCCAAATCTTTAGAGAAGGAGGTGAAAAAGAATGTTGCAAAGAATATGGACACAACCTTTGCAACCAGCTGTAATTCCTAATACATTAAAATTATTAAAAAGAGAGAAAATAAAAAGCCAACAACTGTACCTAAAATAGCCTGGAGATACCATCTAACTCACTGAAACATAAACATAAAACCCATTAAAGATGAAAAATTAATTTCTTAATATGGGAAATCCAAATCAAACTATATTGAGACACCATCATTTTGCTTATCAGTATTATAAATTCTAAAAGGTTGAGAATTTACTGTTGATGAAACTGTGGGGAAAGGAGCCCTTCCATACATCATAGGGGAGAATGCAAAACAGTGGAAAAGAATCTACCAATACATAGGCAAATTACATATGCATTTATTCTTTGATCCAGAAATCCCACTTCTGTATCTATCCCAAAAGTTCAAGGGCAAAAATATGAGTAAAATTATGTACAAGGCTATTCCTTAAAGCACAATTTGTAATAACTAAAAACTGGAAGCAAACATATGTTTATCAATAGGGAATTAGCTGAATAAATGTTAGTAAATCCACATAATGGAAAACACTGCAACTGTTTAAAAAAAAAAAAAGAAGAGATAGCTCCACAGACGGTTCTAGAGTAACCTCTAGGATTTGATATTAAGTGGGGAAAAAAAAGTCATGCTAACATTTATCTAACAAGTTATATGAATATATATTTGGTTTCAAAAGAGAATGGGAGGATAAATCATAAGATTATAAAATGTTTCTCTGTGAAGGAGAGAGAAACATAGTTAAGAAACCCATGATAGAAGTTAGACTTCTTTGAATATGTTTAACTTTGTACATGTATTTTGAAACAATTAAATATTATATAATTATAAGGTAAAATTATATTAAAATGAAAAAAACTGCAATCCCCAAAATTCAGAAGTAAATCCAAACTCACAATATACTTACTTAGTTGCTAAGTAAAAGAAACATAATTTCAAAGAACAAAGAAAAATAATTTCAAATGATGAAAAAACAGTGGGTTGCCTGCCCTTCCTGAGTAAAATTTACCTTAAAGACAAAAAGAGGGCGCCTGGGTGGCTCAGTGGGTTAAGCCGCTGCCTTCGGCTCAGGTCATGATCTCAGGGTCCTGGGATCGAGGCCCGCATCGGGCTCTCTGCTCAGCAGGGAGCCTGCTTCCTCCTCTCGCTCTGCCTGCCTCTCTGCCTACTTGTGATCTTGCTCTGTCAAATAAATAAATAAAATCTTTAAAAAAAAAAAATTAAAAAATAAAAAAATAAAAAAAAAGACAAAAAGAACTAAAGGGAAAACACACACACACACACACACACACATATATATACACATATATATGTGTGTATATATATATATATATATGATTAGGTAAAGCAATTATTTATAAATGTTGAATATACAAAAAAAACAAAAATATAATTAAGAAATTAATGGAGTTAATTAGAATTCCATAATGAAATCTCACTACAAACTCATGGTTTATTTTCTCTTAAAAAATGATATTCATAAGCTTGTCCACTAAAAAGAGAGATAGACCTATAAACAACAAGCCACCGCTATTTAAAACCAACAAGCAAACAAAGAAAACCCTAGCTTTCTTTCTTTCTTTCTTTCTTTCTTTCTTTCTTTTTTACTCACAAAATGCCATTTCCCACTATATACTATTTCCCCATTGAAACAATGGCTAATTCCAGGTTTGGATAAAGATATGCTGAAGAGGATTCTGATGTCATTGGGTCATCCTAATAGCAAGGACTCCATGAAAGCCAGTTTGATAAGACTACTTTGGGCACAACTCCCAAAAAAGGGGTCATATCCAATTGATGGAAGAGCAAACTTGAAAAGCCTCATTGTGCCAAAGATGGAGAGTGTGTGTATCAGTAAAAACTAAAACCGCAATGGGTTGATAACAATCAAATATGTTAAAATCCCCAAGTTGAAAATGACATTTAAAATAAATTAATCACTTTGCATGATGGTGGAATACAAGTTTATTATTTAGAAAGTGGTAAATAGAGGGATACAACCAGGCACTTAACATGTCTTTCTCATATAAAACACTCAACTTCAAAAAATACTTGACTGCTAATCTCGAAAGAGAGACACGACCAGACATTCTGTGCCTCCAGATGAGAGATAAAACACCACGCTGAATGCGTTTTTGCCAAAAGTAACAAGCCTGAATCAGATCAAGACAGATAAATATTGTTTACAACAAATAAATTGCAAGAACAAAAATTAGGAGAAGTAACCTACAGATTAAAAAATACTAAGAAGACATATCAATATACATGCAACATCTTGACCTTATTTGAATACTGATTTAAGCAAAATTTGTAACCAGAACATAAACTTGATAGTATTAATAGAGTATTTCTAATCTTTTTTTTAAGATATGACAGTATTGTGGCTATGTTTAAAAGGGAATCTTCACCTTTTTAACAATACATGCTGATATATTTACAGATAAAAATATGTAATACCTAATTTTTTCCAAAACAATCCAATTTTGAATTAGTGGAATAAAAGCAGGTAGAAATGAAGCAAGATCACAATTAAGAACAAGAATAAGTTAACCTATCATCTGTAAAATGCCTCTACCCATTCCCAAAGTTAGCAAATGCCAGTAATGTTTTGTAAATTTTCTTCTTGGAATATTTCCTATAAAGAAATGATGGAAATGAAATGCAGGATTTGTCTTTCATTCACAATGTTAAAAATCAATTGTGTAAACCAAAGAGAATTTTAGATGTCATCATTCCCATCCAATTAACAATTCAAACTAAATAAAATTGTATCTCTCTTTTTCCATCCTTCCCTTCTTTCTTATTCACTTTTTCTTTTTTCACATGTACTCTCTGTTTTTATATTTTACCCTTTACTCTTTTATTATATTCTTTACTTTTTTGCTCACTATTTCTTTCTTTATCAAATAAATTTATCTATAAAGGAAGTGCATTTTGGAAGAGTATTATGAAAGCTAAGGTGAGCATCAAACTTCAGAAAGTTGAACCTGTTAGCAACAAAATTCAACAGAATAGTTTTTCCATAGTTATCTACTGACGTATGTATAAAGATTTAATCACAACAGTAACGCCAGAGTTCTCACATGGTTCAACTGTTAAATAACTCAGCATAATAAATTTAGCTGTTTTCACATGAACCACTGATGCGCAAAAATAATTTCCTGCTAATCAGTAATAATGACTATATACCCAGTGAGTCACCGTTACACTTTAAGAAGAAGACTGTGGTAATGCGTGAATAATTATTGACCTGATTAAGTGTCCAATCTTACTCTTGGGGAAAAAAAGTGCACATCATTTAACAATTCAGCTCTATATTGTGTGTGCGATAAAAGCAAGAGGTAATTTGGATAACTAATGCACCAGCTAAATTCCGTTAGGCAGTTCCCAAAAGTAGATGATTTCCATCTCTCTTGAACATTTCAGGAAACCTACATTTTTCTCTGCCTTGTGTCCTTAATGTGCTGCCAACTATTTTCTTTTTTCTTTTTTTTTTTTCCCTAGAGGCAAAGGGAAAAAGAATTAGAGGAAATGAAGTAGATGATAGGGTTTTATGTATCTCTCAGTTAAGAGGGCTTGGGGTTCAGAGAAAAAGCTATTACTAGTTAGCACCACAGAACATTCCTCTGCAAGGCCACTCACTATTCAATGCTATTAGAAACGTAAGCCTCTTTGAGAAATGAGAAATGTGCATGATTCCATATATTTAGCAAAGACCAAGTTGGAGTGTGATGAAGAGCTAAGAGCTATTATTTGTCAGGTTACTGTTGTCTCTGATCAAATTGTTACTTGCCCTTGCTTCCCATTAAATACAAAGATTATCTCACATTAAGTACAAAGAGAAGAGTTCTGCTTTCCAGAAATGTCTTGACATTGTAAATCAGGTCAGAGGCATAAAGACGAAAAGAGCGATGCAATCTGCACAGGATAGAGTGCTCCTTCATTTATGAATGAGTGTGGTGAGATCATGAATGCGACATTATTAACCGCCAGAGAAATACACTAAGTCAGAAAACCTTCTGAAAAATTAAAATTAGAAATAGTTTGAATCCTGCAGCAAACCTGTTGGCATAACATTGTAAAAAGACTCACTGTTACAATTTTTAGTTCTACCCTGAGAAGAGGAATTAGTCTACAATCAGATTAAGGGATATGGACAGCAAAAGGATGTTCTTTTCTTCAAAGGAAGCATTTGTTACCCACAATGATACTGTTTATCGCCCCAACTACATCAGAGCTATGTAAGAATACAAAGTATCCCTGAAACTAACATTAAATCAAAGGACCTCAGTAATCCTGATGAACGATCCAAGGGCCCTCCAGGAATAACTGAAAAATGCCCACAATTCTGAGAAGGGCAGAATATTTTCACGGAATGCGGCAGTTGGGCATAATCAAAAATGGCGAACAACAGAAAAGCCTGAGCCATCTCTTTTTTGGAGATGTTATCTCTGTATCCGTTATTTCAAACCATTCACTTTAATTTTAATGGGAAGTGTGAGGCTACCTCAGAAGCACTCTGAAACAACAGAGTAATATTGAGTTTTGGTCTCACGAGGCAAGTATATCTATAAGTTGTTTGCACCTCAATATTAACTCTGGGCCTTAATTGTTTAACCTTTCAACTTCTTATTTATTGAATGCATTCTCTAATATCATGCCATAAAAATATGGAGTTCCCCACTGTACTGCACTAATGAGTCACAGAGATGGTTCTGCCCACTTTAGACTCTAAATAATATCTCTGTATTATATCACAAATAATAATTATTCTTCATCTCATGACTTTAGGTCATTAATAAAATGAGTATATAATGATCATTATGCTCTGTTTAGAAAGGTAAAGCAGTATATAATATACTTTAGAATTATTTCCATCCCAAATGATTAATGTATAAAGCGATAATGAAGAAGGATAATTTCTATCATCAAGAAAACTTACCAGCCTGAAACCATTTATATTCCATTATATGGTATAAATTACTGCTGTATCAGCATAATAATATTTATCAAAATGTTTATCCCAATATAGATTTTTCTAACTCTAAAGAGACCCAATATGGTATTTGTTCCTCTGAAACAGACTTACCCATATTTGACTGGATTTAGGTCAGTCAAAAGGGATTCTCAAAGGTACAAACAAAATGTTCGCTGAAAATAGTGTAATGTTTCTGCCCACAGAGACAAAGTTTATGTTTCCCTAGGATTGATTCATTATGGCAGAATGGGTATTGCTTATGAGTTGTGGGGCTTCTATCAGTTTCCACCTACCTTGATTCCGAATCCCTTTCTTCAGGGATTGCATGTCAAGAGACCTGACATAGGTATCCTACTTTCCTGCCCAGGTAAGCCTCTCGATTCAGGGAATTCCTACAAACACACATCCTTCATCTCATCCCTGAAATAAAAATCTATCTCCCTTACTGGCACTGCATTAACATTTCTGTGTCTTCCCTTCAGTTTGAATCTGACATGGTGAAGTTTGCCCTCATGATGCTGCAGGGAAAGAGGGGGTGACTTTCTAAAGGCGAGTGTAACTATGAGACTTCATTGCAATCACACAATCTCAGGAGTGAGCAATATTTAGTTCGTGGTCTGGAGCAGGAAAGGGGGGGCGAGTATGTTGGTGAAAAAAAAATCTTTCCTTTGCCTTTATGATTATCTAGAGTGAGGTATTTGCTTATAATCATAGGTCAAGTTCTTTAAAAAATAATACAGGAGTGCCTAGGTGGCTCAGTGGGTTAAAGCCTCTGCCTTCGGCTCAGGTCATGATCCCAGGGTCCTGGGATCAAGCACCATGTCCGCTCTCTGCTCAGCAGGGAGCCTGCTTCCTCCACTCTCTCTGCCTGCTTCTCTGTGATCTCCGTCAAATAAATAAATAAAATCTTTAAAATAATAATAATAATAATAATACAACTTCCAAAAAAAGTTTATGAATTTGAAAATCAGAGAAATTATAAAATTAAAAACATGTTTTTAAAAAACTCACTAGAAAAACTGAATTGGTTAAACGAGAAATGGAAAAATAAAAATATTATACCAGAAAACCTAAGCTCAAGAAAAATCCTACAGTGGTATGAAAACATCCTGTCTACTAAGAGAAAGAAAGGGAAACAACCAGCTGTGGCATAATTCTCATCACCAAAATTTAGAAAGTTCATCTGATTTTTAGAAGAGACAAGTTTTTCTACATGTGAGATTTGAAATAAAATAGTAGTTGACTGATTTATTTTCTGGATCAACAAGGGTCTTTTTTTTTTTTAATTCCTGACAGGGACAGAGGGAAACACAAGAAGGTGGGCTTCTCAAATGTACACTGCAGACTAAGACAGAGATGTCTGGCTCTTTGCTTTAATCTATATGACCAGATTTCTTTAATATGAATTATTATCAACTATTTCTTTAGCTTCTGTGGTATTTCCTGGACTGTGTGTATATTATTTCTCCAGAGAAAGCAAAATTAGCACAGAGATTCAAATTAATGAGAATAATTTCACTGATCTAATAGCTAAACTATTCTCTTTTTCTATCACAGGCTTTTGCTCTTTGGTGAATCTTACTGGCATCTCCAATTCACAAGAAGAAAAAAGGAGATAAAAGTTAGGTTTATAACTTCATTGCAGCTCTCTTCAAAGATTTAGTGGGAAGAAGATTAGAAAATAGACCTAATTGAGCTTTACTACACAATATAGATTTCTATTTTCCATTCTCTCTAAAGCCTCTTACAATCCAATTCAGCAAATATTTATGGAGCACCCACACATTATGGACACTGACAGTGTTAGGAGATAAGGGACTGAATAGAAATATATAGAATGGCTTCTTCCCTAGAGAACCTTAAGTTCTTATTAGAGAAAGAACACATAGAGATACTTATTTATTTCTTTATTTATTTAGATTGTGTTTGTTTGAGAGAGCCAGCGTGATCAGGGAGCAGAGGGAGGAGGAGACTCCCCATTGAGCAGGGAGCCTGACACAGGGCTCAATCCCAGGACCCTGAGACCATGACTTGAGTCAAAGTTAGACGCTTACCTGACAGATGCCCAAGGGTTTTTTATTAAATAGGAAACTTTCAGGCATGAAATGATCAAGGACATGAATAAATACCAATACCAAAAAGAAAAAAAAAAAAAAAAAGAGAGAGAGATTAGAAAAGAACAATCCATAGGAGTCCTAGGATGTGGACCAGACCTTGAAATAAAATTTGTAATCTAGGCGAGGGAGCAACTTCAGCCAAGACAAGGAGAAAAGAATAAGTGAGAGAGTATTGTTGGAAATTGAGAACTGTGTATGAGAGAACTAAAGGACTGACAGCAGGAGATAAACATGGGTGACAATAATTAATAGTGAACAGAAGGCTAAGGATACACAGTGAGCAAAGAAGGAAGTATACAAGTTTCCTGAGATTACCAAAAGTACATAATTTATATATTATATGACATCATGTAAATTTTTACACGATAAACTGAGATGTTTTGTTCCCACATCTATGAGACTCTGAGGAAATTGCAGAGGTAAATTTTATTTCCTCTCCACACTAACTGGCAAAGTGAGTCAGAAACCCTGGCAAGCTCTGAGGGCAAGACATGTTTTACTTTTGCTTGAAAACATTAGCAGCTATTAAAATAATTCTCTTCATTTCATCTGTTATACAATAGACAGGAAACGCATGGAAGAAAAACACACATACCCAGGATCCATTAGTCCTTTCACAGCTGGTGAGAAATGAATCCTTGCTTTATCAAAGTAATTGGGTTATTATGTGAGACTAACTTCATTCCACACCCCCTTTCTTTCTGTGGAGAATACGTAAACGATCAGCGTGTCATACTTCCACCTCGCTACACCCCTTTTAGGAATATTGTGTTTATACCTCCATAGATGACATGTCTATTTCACAGCTTACACTTATCTAAGCTTATTAATCATTCAATGATGATGTGAGTGTACGTCAGGTGTTTTTATAAGTACTAGAAATAAATGATAAAATGGAGACTAAGGTCTCAGCCATTGTAGAGCATACATTCCAGTAAAGGAAGACAGCAAAACAACAAAAGACAAAGAGGAGACATGATGATTTCAGGCATGGTCCATGATCTAAAGGAAATAAAATAAGGTCACATGACAGAGGGTGAAGGGAGAGGAAAAGACCTTCCCTTGAACAGGGTGGTCACAGAAGTGATCCCTGAGGAGGTACCCTGAAGTTTAGCTGAAGGAGAGAAGCACTAGTTGGAAGAAGTCAGAGGAAGAACATTCCAGGCGAACAGAATCGCAAACGCAGCAGCAAATAGCCTGGTGCGCTGGAACAGAGAGGGAGGGGGCAGTGTCACTTGGCTGAGGGTAGTAAGAGGGAGAAAGGTGGCATAAGCTTGGAAGTTGGGAAGGGACCCCACAGTGTAGAATTTTGTAGGGTTTGGTTAGAGGAGGGAATAGGAGAGAGAAGAGTAGATCGTCAAGAGGTTGAGGACTGTGGGGGAGGAAAGGAAGATGGTCCTCTTACAAGGTTAAACAAAATCTTCTAAGATCTTACTGTCTTGAGAAAAAGTGTACTCTTTAGTTTGCCAGTTTCTTAAGCAGGGAATTTTTTATTTCGTTTCATTTTTATTTATTTTGAGAGCGAGCGAGCGGAAGTGAGCAGAGTCATGGGAAGGAGCAGAGGGTGAGGGAGAGTTTGAGAATTTTGAGCAGCTTCCATGCTGAGTACGGTGCCCGGCACAAGGCTCCATCCCATGACCATGAGCTCATGACCTGAGCTGAAGCTAAGAGTCATATACTTAACCAATTGAGCCAGCCAGGTGCCCCAGGAATTTTGTTTTTGTTTTTTTTTTTTTAAGATTTTATTTATTTGACAGAGATCAGTAGTAGACAGAGAGGCAGGCAGAGAGAGGTAGAGAAAGCAGGCTCCCTGTTGAGCAGAGAGCCCAATGTGGGGCGCGATCCCAGGACCCTGGGATCATGACCTGAGCCGAAGGCAGAGGCTTAACCCTCTGAGCCACCCAGGTGGCCCTGGGATTTTATTTTTAATTCGCTATTTTAAGTTGTGAGAAGCCAAGACAAAGTGAATTGAAATTTCCTTTTTCCTTTTTTTGTCTTAGACTTTTTCCAATAATGTATATACAAAGGAAACTAGGTAGAAAACTTCCAAACTATTGGTCAATTAAATTAGACAAATGTTTATTAATCCTTTACTGTCTACTTCACTGTTCCAGGCATGCTGGAATTCTAAAAGAAGGCAGAAGTCATGGCTCCTCAGGGAACCTATAACCTGTTTGAGAAAACCTGCATCAATGCACTAAGAGTAATGCTACCACGAATACCTAAATCAGCAGAAGGGAATAGAGCACAAACTGTACACTTCATTTTTTTTTTAAGTTGTGGAATTATATAAAAACCTCTGTGGGGTGCATTCATCCGAGAATATGGTGTGAAGTAGTTGTGGCAAAGCCCAGTTATGAAAGGAGGGGATTGGATTTCTAAACCAAGATAACATTCACAAAATCGGGAATGGACACTGGGTTTCCAGGCGAGAACAGAGACTGCAGCTGAATGTTTATCTGTAGTGAAGGGGAGAGATTAAGAATAATTAGGCAATGAAGGATGATATAATGAAGTTTTGTACAATCAGACTAAGCTATTTGTATGTCTCCAATAGTTGGCAGAAAATTACTAAACTTTCAATCAGCAGGCATGAAAGTGGATTTTTTTTTACAACAAACAACAAAAATAGCAAACACTTGTAGTGTTTCTCACATGAGAAGTACTTTGAATTAGTCTCCTTAAAATCCTTACAGCAACACTGAGGTAGATCATTAATTTCAGGTAACGGACAAAAAACTGGGGCACGTAGGGTTAACTAACTTGCTCGTTGTCACCCTCTAGTCTCTCATACAACCAGACAATGAAACCCACGGGGTATCTCTAACTGCCCGAGCATCTGACTTCTTCAAATATTAGACATTGCACCTGTCCTATGAGCAAATGCAATGAAGTGAAAAGGGGCCAGAGATAAAAAGACCAGGTAGAAGTGTTTGCTACCTATGAGTGGGAAGCCTGTCTTGCAGTGCTAACAGTGAGAATGAGGAGGAAAGTATAAATGCAAGAATTCTTGTAAAAGATGACTGTCCAAGCCTTGGGAAAATATGCATAGAACCAGGGAAATAAGGAATAATACCAAAAGAGCTCAGTTACAAAATGGGAAGGAAAATAGTATAGTTGTCGAATGTAGAAATTGGAAAAGAAGGTTAATTAGTGGCAATAAATAAATAATAAAAATGGTTGTCCAGACCTAGAGTTTAAGCAGAAGTAAGAACTTCACTGAGAAAGAATTCACAGGCGATTGTAAAGCACACAGAGAATAAATTTAGAGCTTCATGCCAAGTTGACTTTAAGTCAAAGTAACTTTTCTATCACTGTCTTTTTTAGCTTTAGATTTGGCTGCAAAAAATGAGATCCAGAAGAGATCCTGGTTTAATTGCAGATGAATAACTGTAGCAGCTGTGTCTAACACTAGTCATTCTCAGAGGTGATGAGGTCAAGCTCCACAGTGAGCTTGACATTTTGTTCAAACTGAGCTGCCCATCTGCCCTGCTAGACTAATAGTGCTGCTGTTCACAAAAAGAGAGTATCCTGGTCACCTATGAGTCTGTTAGGGAAGCAGACATACAAGAATTGATGGATGGCTTTACTTCAGCAGAGTGCAGAGAAGTGGAAGAGGACAAAGGTGAGGGAGTGAGGAAAGTTTACCAGAGACTGCGAAAAAGGCCAGCTTTCCCTTAATTAATCCTGTGGTTCTTTACCGTTGCACCCTCTTGTCTTAGGGATGAACCCCACTGAGACCCTCCATTTCACTTTGGTTTTAATTCTAATGCACCACAGTAATGACACATAAGGTAATCAGATACTAAATTTTGCTATTCTTCTATCTCAGAAGACCCATGGCAATGGATGGTAGTTGGTATGATGTACACTCCACCCAAATCACAGGTGCATGAAAACCATTTATTTTTCAAGATAACCAATTTGCTTATGATCTTCTCACTACCCTTCTTTTCCTTCTCACAGAGAAAATGCAGGGTAGTACAGAAACTTAGTTGAACATTAGCTCTGAAGAACGAATCAGTTTAAACTTTTTTGATCTGATAGAATTCCTATAAAAAAAGGTATTGCAATATGGTGTCAGAGAAGAGACTCCTTCCCTTTCAGGCCCTCGAGGCCATATGCTCTACACTTCATGAAAAACACACACACACACACACACACAGAATAAATCTTGAACAGCCATCCCAGTTTCATTTCAGCAAATCACTGATCTACAAACAATAATCTGAACAAAACCTAGGAAGATCTCATTTTTTGATGTAGGATGACAGTAATGCATAGACTTTAGCACCGGAGTTTAATGTGTTACCAGATTTTATTCAAGGTCTGCATTTATGTAAGAGAAAAAGCAGAATCTTGCCCCACATGTGATATATGTAATACTTCCCTTTCCTTGCCCGCCTAATAGCAATATATCACTTTTGTACAATGCAAATGAAATCTATAAAAATGTGGACTCGGGGCACCTGGGTGGCTCAGTGTATTAAAGCCTCTGCCTTCGGCTCAGGTCATGGTCCCAGGGTCCGGGGATCGAGCCCCATGTCGGCTCTCTGCTCAGCAGGGAACCTGCTTCCTCCTCTCTCTCTGCCTGCCTCTCTGCCTACTTGTGATCTCTGTCTGTCAATTAAAGGAATAAAATCTTTAAAAAAAAAAAAAATGTGGACTCATAGGTTGTTTTTGAAATTCAATAGCCAGAAAGAAAATAGCTAACTCCTATCCACAATTCTCAAATCACTTTGCTGGGTTTTTTGCCCAGTCATCCAATAGAATAATGTTTGAAAACCTTTAGGTTTCACAAAGCCTTATTTGATTTTCTATTAGCTCCACAGATAAGCCAGCCATCAAAATAAAATGTACAAAAACATCAAGCTATTATTTTATACCTGAAGAGACTACTAACTCTACAGTTCTGTAAAACATATTCAACAGACAAGTGTTTCCTTTTGTACTGACTTGCAATAAATTTGGCATTTCCTTTCTGAAACAGCTTTCAGGTTTTTCAAAATGGTTGCAATTTGAAGTAAAAAATGGTTTACTTATGTCTTTATAAAATGTTTACAAAGACCTAGTCATCAGACTGTGTGCTATTCACAAAGGCAGAACATAAACCATTTCAAAAATATAATATTCCTTAATCTCTTGTGGCACTCTTTTGTCTGACAAACTCACTCACTTCGTCTCTGATTTAAGTTAAATAATATGATAATAACAGCCTTAGCGTTCTCTCCACCTTAAGGAGGCTGAAAGCAGCTTGGTCTTCAGGATGCCTGACAGCTTTACAGCCCTCCAGTCAACATTCAGAACGTGGAGCCATTTTATTACTGTGTTCTTCTATCTTACCTGCTAAGTGCATGTGAAAGGAACTCATGTTCAGGACGGCCGAGTTTCAGAGAGAAAAGTTGCTTTTCCACAACAGAGTGTGTGCATGTGGTGAGAGTGTTGATCAGAGCACAAGCAGAGCAAGTTTCAATCAGTTTTTATTGTTTTGCTGTCCAAAAATGCTAACAGTTCCTTCCACTCAGGTAAATTAACTTTCTTAACCAGATTGCCTCACTTGGTGGAAACAGCATAAGAAAAGCTTACTACAATGAACTTCCCATCAAATATTTAAAAGATTATCACATTATCATTTTGTTTTCCTATTAACAAACATCAAACATGGTCAGGTTTATTTTAGTTTTCTTTCTTTTCATAGAAATACCCATTATTCTGCATTCTAGTATATACTGGTGAATAAAAGGGTAGAAAATTCTCATAGTTTTATCCCAGGCCATATGTTGATATAAAAACCTGCTGTTCATATGTCATATTGTTTTAGGGATAATATCTGTGAAGACCTGAATAAAGTTAGATGAGTTGACAAAAGGTTTTTTTTTTTTTCTTTTTTCTTTCTTTTGGTCCCTCAGAATACAGAGAAAAGTGGCCCTACCCCCCACTTCCAGGGATGAATCTTGATTGGACTTAGCCAGTCATAAAACCACCACTCACCTTTCAATGACTCATTTTAGTAAGGGCATTTGACACAATTTAGGCACAGTGAAATATGAGGGCAAGTCTGCTGAGAACATCTGAGCAAAGTTTCTTTACTGCTATAAATGACATTGTCACAATGACACTGACATTGTCACATCTGCATCTAAGGCCTGGAGCCATAACAGTCATCCGGCAGTCATAAAGAGAATCCAGCCTTTCCCTAAAGGGTCCTCCTATTCAGTAAACACAACTGAGTAAAAATGAATACCTAATTTCCTGTAGGACCTACCTATGGAAGGCTGATGGATATTCAGATCCAGAGCTCCATCATAACCACCTATGATAGTAAGGATATACAGGGGTTATTTAATAAACAGAGTCCTGACCCACAGTCTGTTTTCTACAGACCTGTAATTGCTTTACAGTTTCCGAATGTGAAGTCAGACTGCGCATGCTCTGCAGCTGGTGAAACTCTCAGACTGGAGTCCATGAGAGCGAGAGTGTTCCCAATTTACCAAGTAATAGCTAGGGATGAGCCCAGAAGAAATCCATTCTAAAACAGAGATAGTACACCTAGGATTATCCTCGAGCAGGTCGAGAGGGCACAGTAATTTGCACAAACAGACCCAGACCTCCTCGTCACCTATCACTTTCACATCTCTGCCTCTCTCTCAGCTCGCACCTCTGGCCTCATAGAAGATTCCCTAAGATCATCTCTCAGAGGAGGATTAACTCAAGCTTAGTACCTGGAATGAGTTTCTTCCCCTATAAATCTAGACTGTAACCTGTTACTCCTGTAGCCACGATAAGGAGTAAACTTAGAAATAAATGAGGAAAATCCCCCTAGGCACAGAGCTCCAGCTACTTTTTGTAAAGAGAAAAGTTGTCCCACGGTTAGAACTTACACAGATGCATGACAGTGCCTCCTTACTTGACTGGTTGGTTAGGAATCTGAAGAAGCACTATGGGATATTGGGAATAAGTGGATCAAGAGAAATGTAACGCAGAGAAGCCACATACCAAAGACCGTTATTAAGTGGCTGGCTAAAAAAAGTGATGAAATGGACTCTTTGAGTTGTAGGTGAGACATCAGTTTGATCATAACACATTGCACTGACAGGGACCCTTTGGGATGCATAGCCCAGTGGCTATTGTGTGGTATAGTATCCCCATTAGACTAAATGCATTTGTCCATGAACCAAGATGAGTAATTAAGAATGACTCTACTCATCTTACTCATCTTCAATCCCAACAACCAATTTGGACTTGATCCTGTTCTCTCAAATTTGGGCTTTAAAAATATATACATTATTTAAGTATAGTTCATAGACACTGTTACGTTAGTTTTAGATGTACAACATAGTGATTTGACAATTCAAATTTGGGCCTTTTAAAGGTAAATTAAAAGCTTTTTAAAGGTCAGTTTCCAAAGCAATGATGCCTCTACCAGGGAATACACTGAGAGTCCAGCTCAAAATAAAAATAAAGCCGTGGCTGCAGCCAGTTTGAGATCCTATTCTAGTAGATCAGTAGTCAAAGAAAGGAGTTATACCAATAGGTGCAACTGACCCTGGTCATAATCAGGGGATAGGATTAAGACTGCTGCTGGGTAACAGGAGGTCTAGGAGGAATATGATTGGCACTTGGGTATTTACACTATGTAGAGCAGCTTTGTGAGCTGGGAATAGGCAATAACTGTGCCTGATTTGGAATACAATTGCTTCGCTAGAATGGACCACACCAGTATGGGCAATGAGGTTGGCAGTGTCAATTAAGATGTGCAGAAATCTAGAAACATTTTCCCAAATTTTATGGACTAGGTAAATCTCTCAAAACTCTTGAATGATCCTGGAAACAAACAAAAAACAGAAACAGCAGTTGTCAGTAATCGTGACTGAGACTGCATTTTCTGCTAACAGTGAAAAAGAGGGATCAAGTCAGATTTTCTAATTTAGAAAAACATCAAAATGTAAGATATTTTATTCTTTCTGCACAACATTATGTTTGGGAGGCATACCCACCAGGTGTGTATTTAAATACTATATATAATGCTATTTCCCCAGGTACTAAAAACCACCAGTTCTGCTAAACAAGAGTTTTGCTTCAAATTGCTAAAATGCATGTAACATACAAAATACTTTTTCTTCTTTAGAATTTCTCTAAGTATGTGATTTGTTCCTATTTGTATGTAGAAAGACAATATAGATAAAATATAAAATGACACATCATATTATTTTATAATCAGGTATTCAAGATTCAATTATTTATAATTTTTAGTACTTTTCTTTAATGATTTATAACATGTAGGAAGTAATTTTGTATTTTATTCATGCTTTCACATGTTTTCAGCAATAGTGGATGCTTGGAAAAGACAGACCTGTGTTTTAAAGCTAGCTTGCTTATGGTTTTTCTAGCTATGTGACCTTGGGCAAGTTACTTAAACACTTTAACCCTTGGGTTTCTTTATCAATATTATTTTTTATCAGTAACAATCCTATCTCACAGGTTCTTGTAAATATTAGATGAAATAATCTATGCAAAACGCCTAGCAGGTTGGTGACATTAGGTGGATGTTATTCTGTTAAAAGAGAAAAATATTACCCAACACACACTAGGATTTGAATTTTTTTTTTAAGATTTTTTATTTATTTATTTGAGAGACAGAGATCAGAAGTAGGCAGAGAAGCAGGCAGAGGGAGAGGAGGAAGCAGGCTCCCTGCTGAGCAGAGAGCCCGATGCGGGGCTCAATCCCAGGACCCTGGGATCATGACCTGAGCCGAAGGCAGAGGCTTTAAGCCACTGAGCCACCCAGGCGCCCCTAGGATTTGAATTTTTAAAAATATCTGACCAGCTGTTCCCAGAATTACGTCATATGCAAGACAAACTTATTGATAGTGTTTCTTGACTCCTTGTCAAGCATAAAACATCTATTGTGAGGCTGCCCAGGTTCTATCACCTAGGTATACCATGAAGTCATTCCTTGCTGGATTAGAAAAAGTGCAGGTTCCTTCTGCTCCCTCTTCACTTCCTAGTTATAGAGACTATCTCTGTGGTCTGTGTGAGAAGTGCCTGATCTCCCTACTTGTTTTCAAATGTCCCTCCTCCCCCACAGACCCACATATTAATCAGCAATAGGCTAAGCTCTGAGTAATAGAAACCCCAAGTGACAGTAACCCCAAATTTTATTTAACAGTAGTTAAATACAATATAATCTCTCTCATGCAAAAGTCAGAGGTGGGCTGTCCTGGAGTGATAAGAATATATCTATTACACCTAATCTTCTTCCATCTTATCCTGCCATGCACGGCCACCATCACCAAGATTAACTCATTGTCTCTGATGGCTGCACTGGCTTCAGTCACTGTGGCTACATTCCGAGTGTCAGGAAGATAGAAGAGACAGAGTAAACAGAGGTCAAGGGTACACGAAGAACTACTTTGAAGGAAAGTACCCAAATTTGTTAGATGATACTTTGCTTACATTACCTTAGACAAAATTTATTTCCATGTCCATACCTGGTTTGCAAAAAGGGCTAGGAAATGAATTTATTTTTCTAGAACTAGAAATGGAACTATTGCTGTGGAAGGAGAGGAGAAGAAATACTGGGGAGAATTAACAGTATCTGACATGGCCCACCACAAGCCTCCTGATTTAGACAGTCTGAAAAGTACCTAAATCTTCCTGAAGTCTTTGACTTAATGGAACATAAAGATCAGAAAGGTGTGCAGACTGTTTTTACCTTCTGGCTTTCTTCATATCTCCTCTAAGGCACTAAATGGGAGCAGGCCTCCTTCATTAAAATATAAAGAAGAAAATTCAAAGGAAATGAAGCTTAAATTGGCATCTGAAGTATTAAGGAATTATATATGTCAAGTAGCTCCCTTAATAAGTACTCAACAAGTACTCAGTAAGAGGTAGTCATTATAAATTATTATACTGATTAGTCAGGGTATTACACATAGGGACAAGAAATTTTTCAAAATCTATATAATGATGACACATTACCCTTCTCAGATTTTCCCTGATAAACTGTTTCTATTATTTCACATTTAACTTTAAAGAGGAAAAATAAAAGAATGACTATATAACACTACTTACAACTCACAAAATTCCCTTTTATAAGCATATCTAACAAATCATCTTATGAACATCAGAATATAACAATATCTTTTGTTAGTTTTATTTACATATCATTGTCAGTACAATCCACACATATATTAACATTAATGACAACTCGATATGGTGAAAAGAACCCTGGATTAGGAATCAAAAATTAATGACAGAAATAAAAGTCATATTGCTTTTAGTTATTTAATTCTCAGACCTTGGACAAGTTATTTCTTTTTCATTTCCTGCATTTATTTTTTTAGCAAAAGTAATATGCGATAAGAAAATTTACAAAAAGGTCTATCTTTTTTAAAACTTAATCTCCCCTCACCTACTCCATTCTCATTGCTCAGAGATATTATTATCTCCATGCATATCCTCCCATGCTCTTTTTTATGGTTTTACAAATATATACAAATACATAAACAACACTGGTAGAAATTGTGTATTTCTACTGAAAATGAAAGAATTGATTGTATTTGCTTTTCTCACAAATACATTTTAATCAACATTTCAGATATATATGTATATATCTGAAATATATACATATATATTTCAATGCATTCTCATTGTTCATGGCAGTTACATTCTAGAGAGTCACCTGAGCACTGCATTAACAAAAACTGAATCATTGTTCTAAGTGAAACCCAGGGTTATGTTCCTGAAAGCCTCTAGACACAAAATTTTCATCAACCGACCAGTATATAACCTTGTTTTATATGTGTTTCTGTTTCAAGCCACCTTAGTTAATATATACTGTTGATGAATTACCATTGAACTCACAGACAACAGTACTAAAACTCATACCTAAAAGAAGCCTATTGAACATACATACTTTTTCCATAATATACATCTCAACCTTCTTGCATCTGGGAATGCTACACAACACTTCTCCACTATATTTGAGGACCATTTTAAAGAACAAAATCACCAACATACGGCACAAAAATGCAAAAAACCATGGCACTAAATAGACCACAAGAAGAACACTTGTTTACAGTGTTTAGTTTAAACAAGAAGTTTAAACAAGCAGGCAGAACTATCTTTGTATTCAGTGTCAACTAGAAAAGTGTGCAGAGAGCAGTTCAAATTTTCTGACATTTTGCACACGTACATGTCCACAAATGACTGTGAAAGTGTCATGAGTATTGATCTGAGTGTTAGAAATGAATTTTGGAAAGAAGGAAAATTTGGAAATACAGATGGTCTGCAAATAGACTATGCCCAGTACCTCCTCATTATTTGCAAATTCTATATAATCTGTATGCACACACATGCATATATTATATACATATACCTAAATAGAACTAATTCATATCTTAATAACAATATAATATTTTACAGTATGAGTGCACCACATTTATTAAGTGTAATTGAAGATACATGTACACTATGCCAATACTTCCTTTTGAACATTCAGGTCAATTCCAATCATTTCACCATTATAAGCAGTGTTGCAATAAATATCCATGCATATTTATCCTCAAAACATTCATGTTTATAGAGATTTATGGAAGGTGACATTGCAAAGCAAACGAGTAGGTGTTTTATTTTATGTAAATATATAGTTCTTTAAAAACAACTTTCCAAAAAAATTGTAGCAATTGACTCTCCAACTAGAAATGTATAAAAGCAGCAGCAATTCAGAGAAAAGTTACTAAGTCTAGTTTTTCATGCTTAACCTGTAAAAGGCAAAAATGTATCAATTTCTCAGGATTGTAATAAAAATGAAAATAATATATGGAAATATCATATATGTTTAAGTGCCACTTGTTTACTCACTTGAAACTGCACTGATAAGAGTATGCCATTAAAATGATTTTTCCAATACTTAATTATTTTTTCTAATGGTCCATCAGATTTATCATTATTATATCCTTCTGGATCTTTTCTTTAAGAGATTAGTAACTTTTCCTTTATACATTTTGTTGAATTATTCTACATATTTTAATTTTACAATGGAATAAATTTTTCCTAGACAAAACTCCAAAGCCAAATAATGATCAAACATGTAGTTGAATATACCAAGATATACTTAAATTCCCTTACTACTAGACATTTAAATTTTTTCCCAAACATTATTTTCAATCAAACTTATTGCTGCATAATTTGTATACAATAACCTGAACTCACTGAAAGAGCATAATTCAATGAATTTTGAATGTTATATACATTCGTAAAACCATTACCAAATCAAGACATAGAACACTTCATTTTCTTAAAAGAATCTTCTCATGCTTATTTCCAGTCAATTCCCTTCATCATCTCAGGATGCCAGAAAAAAGCAATGATCTACTTTCTGTCATTGTAAATCTGTTCACATTTTCTAGAATCTCATGTAAATGAAATTTTGTAGTGTACATTTTTTTAAAATATTTTTTATTTTTTATTTATTTGACAGAGAGAGATCACAAATAGGCAGAGAGGCAGGCAGAGAGAGAGAGGAGGAAGCAGGCTCCCTGTCAAGCAGAGAGCCTGATGCGGGGCTCGATCCCAGGACCCTGAGATCATGACCTGAGCCGAAGGCAGCGGCTTAACCCACTGAGCCACCCAGGCGCCCTGTAGTGTACATTTGATCTGAGTTCTTTACTGAGCATACTTTTGAAATTCATACATGTTGTAGCCTGTATCAGTAGCCTCATACTTTTTTGTTGTTGAGTAGTATCCTAGTTTATATGTACTATCATTTTAATTACCCATTTACATGGTGATAGACATTTAAGTATTTCTCATTTGGAGGACTATTTTTAATAAAACTGCTATGGACATTGATGTACAAGTCTTTGTGTGATCATATGCTTTATTGTGGAATCGTATTGTATGATATTGTATGATATGTAAAATTTTATAAGGAAACTATCAAATAGTTTTCCAAAGTTCTTGTGCCATTTCCCATTCCCATCAGAAGTGTACAAGAGTTCCAGTTTGTCCATATCATAACCAACCTTACTCTTATTAGAATTTTTAATTATAGCTCTGTTAGAGTGTTTATAATGGTGAAGGAGTTCAGAACAAGTATCCCTAAATTGTGCCGCTTTGGCATGAGGACTATTTTGAGCTGAAGGCAATCAAGACCCAACAGACTCAAGGAAAACTTTTACCCCTTCCTTACCTCCATAAAAGAATTTAGATGGGGGACCTGATTCAAGAAGAACTATCACCAGAGGTAAGTACAAAGAATATGGGCTAGGTGTAGTAAGCTCTTAAGGGGGAAGAAGATTAGTTCAGAAAGCCCTGGAAATCAAAATATTCTCTGTGCCTATTGTCTCAGCATGAGAGCAAACATTTGCTTACTGAACATTTGCTTCTCCCATTTTCCAGTGAATTGTCTTCCTTCACTTTGAAGTCTCACCTGCTTCTTAGCTCAGAATGGCACATAACCTTCAATTACCTGACTGCCTGTGGGTCTCATATTTTGAAGGGACCCCTGCACATTTGTAATTAAACTTGTTTTCCTCTTGTTCGTCTGTCCTGTGTTAATTTGATTATTGGAAAAGATAAAGAATTAAGAAAGGTAGAGCAAAAATTTTCCTCCCAAACAATGGTATTTCATTATGGTTTAAATTTGCATTATCCTAATGGTTAATGAAGCTGAGCATCTCTGCATATGTATTTTGGTCATTTATGTATCCTCTTTCATGAAATGATCATTTAAATACTTTGTCTACATTTTTATTAGATTGCTTTCTTAGCACTAAGTTTTGAAAATTCTTTACATATTCTTTACACAAGTTCTTTGCCAGATAAATGCATTAGGAATATTGTCTTTCCTTTTTTAGTAATGCCTTTTGAAGACCAAGGGTTTTTTTTAATTAAAATCCAATTTATCTTTATGCCCTTTATGGTTTGTGCTTTTTTGTGTCCTACAAAGTAAATATTTGCCCTCTTTCAAACCCCCAACTTGAAATTGTATAGTTTTAACTCTTACATTTAGGCCTATGCTCTATTCAAATTAATTTTTGTGAATGGTATGAGGTAAAGGGTAAGGGTATTTTTTTTTTCCAATAAAGATATTCAAATGTTTCAGAAATACTTTTTTTTTATTTATTTATTCCAGAGAGAGAGCATGAGTAGAGATAAGGGCATAGGAAGAGAAAGAATCTGAAGCTGACTCTGCACTGACCCTGAGATCATGACCTGAGACGAAACCAGAGTCAGGTGCTTAACTAACTGAGCCACCCAGGTGCTCCCAGAAATACTTTTTTAAAAAAAATTCCCTTTCCTTCATTGAATTGCCCTAGGACATTTCTCAAAAATCAGTTTACTATGTATGTATGGATCTGTCTTTGGACTCCCTGTTCTGTTCAATTCATCTACATTTGTCCCTTATTATAGCATTAATGTTTAAGTCTTCAAATCAGGTATTATGTGTCATAATATTGTGATTTATAACATGAAATATGTATTTTGTGTTCCTCCCCGTTTCTGGCACAGAGCTCCTAAAATCCTTGAAGATTCCTCAGCCTTGGGAGTGACAGGGAGCACCTTTCATTATGATGGTTGGTCTCTTGTTCTCAGTTCCTGAAATCACTTCAGAGCTATAAAAGTGAAATGTGTGTCTTATTATTTATTCAAGCTCCTTTCAACCATAACTGAGTTTATGTTAATTAGGTGTCTTTGGGAAATTCCTTTAAGATGGGGGTTGCTGTTTGTTAAGGGAGCCAACCTTGTAACTGGACTTTCAGTCTCATCCCACCACCACTTTCTGGGAAGGGAGAGGAACTAGAGACTGAGTTAAATCACCAAAAACAAATAATTTTATCAATCATGACTATGTAATGAAGCCACCATAAGACCCAAAGGACAGAGTTCAGAGAACATGTGAAGATTTGGGGAGAATGGTGCACACCTCAAGGCATGAAAGTCCCATGACCTTTTCCCATACCTTGCCTTATGCATCTCTCCCATCTGGCTATTCCTGAATCATATCCTTTCATAATAAGCCAGTGTTCTAGTAAGTAGGATGTTTTTCTGAGCTCTGTGAGCCTCTCTAGCAAATTAATTGAACCCAGTGAGATGGTCCTTGGAAATTCCAACCTACAGCCTATTGTTCAGAAGCCCAGGTGACAACTTGAACTTCTGAGAGACAGAGTGGGACAGAGGGGTGAAGTCTAAACCCTTAACCTGTAGAATCTGATGCTATCCTTGGGAAGATTGTGTCAGAATTGAGTTGAGCAGTAGGACACACAGGTAGTGTCCCATAGAAGTGTCTGGTGATGTGGGGGACTCCTCCTCCCACCTACACACATACTGTAATTGGTGACCAGAAACATTTCATGAGTCCTCCAACCTTGTTTTTCTCTATAAATTGTTTGGTCTATTCTAGGATATTTTAATTTCTATATAAATTTTAAAAATAAACCTATCAAAATTAGCTTGAGGTAGTATGTTGGTACAGGAGGTGTATTAAAATTTTTTAGTTCTTCTGTCAGTTTTATAATTTTTATCTTCCAAGAATTATGACTTGCTTCAACAAGTTTATTAAATAAATTTTTCAGTAGTATATACTCATTGTTCTTTTAAGTTTTAAAGGCCTGTGTTAGTTAGCATACTCTTTCATTCTTTTTTTTTTTTTTTTAAAGATTTTATTTATTTGACAGAGAGAGATCACAGCAGGCAGAGAGGCAGACAGAGAGAGGGGAAGGGAAGCAGGCTCCCTGCTGAGCAGAGAGCCCGATGCGGGACTCGATCCCAGGACCCTGAGATCATGACCTGAGCCGAAGGCAGCGGCTTAACCCACTGAGCCACCCAGGCACCCCAATACTCTTTCATTCTTGATGCCAATAACATGGCCTTCTCTTTCCATTGTGGTCAGTCTTTTTAGGCAATGAATGGTAAACTATAATCAGTGGACAAATCTGTCTCTTTATTTTTTATAACCCACAAGCTAAGAATGGCTTTTACACCTCTAAATATTTGGGAAAAAATTCAAAAGTTAAAAACTATTCCATGATATTGCAAAATTATATGAAATTCAAACTTCACTGTCAATGAACAGTTTTATTGGAATTCACCTGTACACATTCATTTTCAAATAGTTTATACTTGCTTTTATGAGAGGTCAACAGAGAGGAACATTTGTAACAGAGACCTATTGCCAGTAAAACTTAACATATTTAACATTTGGCCCTCGATAGAAAACGTCTGTTTATACCAGTTTAGAATTTTACCAATGTTTTTGGCATTTTCAGAGAAAATTAGATTTTGCTTTTATTGATTTTTCTCTATCAAACATCTATTTTCTGTTTTACTAATCTTTGCAATTATCTTTATTCTATCTTTCTATGAGACTTGGGTTTAATTTTCTCCTCCTTTCTTACCTTTACAAGGTGGAATAATTGATCATTGGCTTGAGATCTTTTTTGTTTCCTAGTATAAACATTTAAATATATGGACTACACTCTAAGGACACAAAAGTTACAGTCCATAAATGTGGATATGTTGTGTTTTCATTTTTATTCAATTTGAAATATTTCTTAATTCTTTAAAGAAAAAGAAGGTAAGCAGAGGAACCCAGTCTATTAAATATGGGCATATGGCAAAGCTATAGCAACAAAAAAGGAGTGAAATTAACTAATCAATGATAAGTTTAAACTCATTCAATTAGGGACAGATTAGATATAGTCAATGGTATATTGGAGTCTATTGTTACATAACAAATTGCTCTAACATTAGTGACTTAAGATAATAAACATTTACTGCTTTACAGTTTCTAAGTATCAGGAACCCAGTCTTGTTGCATTTTTTCACTCAGTTTCTCTCTCTCATAAGACTACAAATAAAGTATTAGCCAGGGCTATAGTCATTGTAAGACTCCACTGGGAAGGGTGCCTGGGTGCCTCTATCAGTTAAGTGTCTGCTTTCGGCTCAAGTTGTGATCTGGTTGAGATACCTGCTCAACAGAGAGTCCGTTTCCCCCTCTCCCTCTGTGTGCTCTCTCTCAAATAAATAAAAAAATCTTTAAAAAAAAAAAGAAGGAAAGAAAGGACTCCACTGGGGATCAGTCTGCTTCCATGTTCATCCATCTGGCCATGGCAGGCCTCAGATCTACTTCAAGGTCATTTTGGGGGCTGTTGACAATGCGCAGTCCTACTCACCGTTGGCCAGAGATGTCAGTCACTTCTCATGGAGACTTCTCTGTAGGGCAGCTCACAAGATGGCAGCTTGTGGCCCAAGAGTGAGAAAAGCAAAAAGGAGAGGGCAAAAAAAGACAGAAGTCACAGTCTTTTATCACCTAACCTTGGAAGTGACATCCCATCACTAGCTGTATTCTGTTGATTAAAAGCAAGTTACCAGATACAGCTCATTCTCAATTGAAGGAGATTATACAAACATTGAGTGACACGAAGTGGGGTCATTTGAAGCCATTTGAAAGGCTGCCTACCAAAGATGGTGTTGAAAGTCTGGCTTATTGTATGGAGAACAGTAAAACTAGATGTGTAGATTATAAAATGTAGAGTTAGAGATTGGAAAGAATTTTTTAAATGGAAGTTCAAAAACAAACTGTAAAGAAAAAGTGACTTCTTCATCAAATTAAAAATAAGGAATTCTGTAAGATAAAAGATATGATGAAAAAGATAATTACAAGAAGAATGAATGGAGGAAGATACTCAAATTCTAAACATATGAGGAATTGGTATTTAAAATGTACTGCAAACTTATCTAAATCAACAAAAATCACAGAATCACTAAAACGGACGAAGGATATGAAGATGCATTCAAAAGAGGAAACCCAAAAGCTGACAACATAGAAAAAGATGTTCAAACTCATTATTAATCATTGAAATGCAAATTAAAAGAACAATGAAATAACATTTTAAGTCTCTCAGACTTCCAAAAATAAGTACTCTGAATAATGCAGGAAGTGGAAAGGAAGCATGGATATAGGGACTTTCTTTTTTTTTAAGATTTTATTTATTTATTTATTTGACAGAGAGAAATCACAAGTAGATGGAGAGGCAGGCAGAGAGAGAGAGAGGGAAGCAGGCTCCCCGCTGAAGAGAGAGGCCGATGCGGGACTCGATCCCAGGACCCTGGGATCATGACCTGAGCTGAAGGCAGCCGCTTAACCCACTGAGCCACCCAGGTGCCCCCAATATAGGGAATTCCTTACAGTAGAAATAATATCACAACCTGACTCTGTCTAGCCATATTAAGTATATGCATACCTTATCACATCAGCTATTCAATTCCTAGTCCTTTATATCTCAAAGTCTTATAAAATTCCATAAGAGGGAATTTATAAAAGGACTACTATCAAAGGATTATTCAATTTAGCAGGTAATTAGAGGCTATCTGCCATCCACTATTGGGAGAGGAAACAGATATAAATATGGAAAATGTACCCTTATGGAACATTGGCAACAGTAAGATGGAACAGATTTAATGTTCACATAGTCACACAAAAGGATCTTATAAACATAGAATTGAGTGAAAATAAAAATAATAAAAAGGAATAGAATGAGGGGCACCTGGGTGGCTCAGTCAGGTGTCCAACTCATGATTCTGGGCTCCGGTCATGATCTCACAGGTCATGAGATTGAGCCCCACATCAGGCTCCATGCTCAGTGGAGAGCCTGCTTTACGATTCTATCCCTCTGTCCCTCCCCACTCACTCTCTTTCTAAAAATAGATTAAATAAATCTTTTTAAAAAAAGAAATAAAATGAAATAGCCAACATAATGCTTTTTAAATGCAGTATATTCCATGTATAAACCATAATTCATTTTAATAGCTAACATTTGTTGAATATTTAAACTGAGCATATTATATACAATTATGTTTGCCACATCACTATTTTATTAATGTTCATTCTGAGAAATGACATTGAAGAATTAAAGAGTAGAAAATTTGAAAATATCCTTATGTACACTGTCCAACTTCTCCAGAACTAAAGTTCCAACTTATGTTCCCATCAGCTGTGCATGATAATGCTCTTCTATAAACATTTAAAATTTAATACTAAAAAATTTTTCCAATTTAATAGATAAATCTTTTAATATGCATTTCTTTGATTTTCAGTGTAACTGAATAATTTCCATAACTTTACTGACAACATATTATTTTTCTAATTCATTAAAAAAACAGTTATTGAGGTATAATTGATGTAAGAGTTCTGCATATATTCAATGTGTACAATTTGATGAGTTTGGACATACATAAGCACACACAATGCCACTACCACAATCGAGGGAATAGACATATCCAACACTTCCAAAGTTTCCTTGTACCCTTTTGTTTTTGTTTAGTTTTCTTAAGACTATTTCTTAGAACACTTTTAGGTTAATAGCAAAATTGAGAGGAAGATAGAGATTTCTCAAATACCCTTTTTCTCCCAACTGCATAGCTTCCTCTACCACCCTTGATTTTTTTTTTTTTTTTTTTTTTGTGGTGAGAATACCCATCGTGAGATCCACCCTTTTAAATTTTAAAGTACACAATACCATAGTGTTAACTATAGGCACCATATTGTACTACAGATCTCTAGAATTTATCTACCAAACCAAAATTTTATACCCAATGAACAACTCACTTTTTTCCCCATAGGTCACACTCCACCTTCTGGAAACCACCATTGTATTCTGTGCTTCCAGGAGTTTTACTCCTCTAGATACCTCATATAAGTGAAATCATGCAGTATTGGTCCTTCTGAGAATGGGTAATTTCACTTAGTGTAATATCCTCCACGTTCATCCATGTTGTCCCAAATGGCAGGACTTCCTTCCTTTGGAAACCTGAGTAATACTCGCCTATGCATATACCATATATTCTTTCTTCATTCATTTATCAATGGATACTTGGTTTGTTTCTGTATCTTGACTACTGTGAATGATGTCATAGTGAACATGAGAGCACAGATAGCTCTCTGAGATCCCGATTTCAATTCTTTTGGATACATACCCAGAAGTGGGATTGCTGGATCATATGATGCTTTGAGTTCTTGAGGAACCTCCATACTGTTCTCCATAGCTGCTGCACCATTTCACATGCCCAACAATATACAAAGGTACCAATTTCTCCATATCCTCACAAACAGTATTCTTCTTAAATGTATAATAGCCATCCTAACAAGCATGAAGTGATATTTCATCATAGCCTTGATTTGCATTTTCCTGATAATCAATACTGTCAAGTATATTTTCACATGTCTGTTGGTCATTTGTGTATCTTCTTTGAAGAAATGTTTTTTGCCATTAACTTCTATGTGTTTCTTATATACTTTGGAAATTAACCCCTTACCAGATAGTTTGCAAGTATTTTCTTCCATTTGTACATTGTCTTTTCATCCTTTTGATTGTTTCCTTTTCTGTGCAAAGGGTTTACAAGGTTTGACATAGGTACTTTGGTGCATTCACTTTTGTTGCCTGTGTGCTTTTATTCTTATATTCAAAAAATCATTGCCAAGACCAATGTCAAAAAGCCTTTCCCCTATGTTTACTTCTAGGAGTTTTACAGTTTCAAGACTGGGTTTAAGTCTTCAATACATTTTGAGTTGATTTTTGTGTATGGTATAAGGTAGCAGTCTAATTTCGTATTTTTGCATATGAATATTGTCTTCCCAATACCATTTGTATCCTTTCCCCATTTTGTTTTCCTAGAAACTTTGTTAAAAGATCAGTGGACCATACATGTAGGTGGTTATTTCTAGGCTCTCTGTTCTGTTCAGTCAATCCAAATGTTTGTCTCTATTCCAGTATCATACTGATCTGCTTAAAATAGCTTTGCAGTAGGGGTACCAGGGAGGCTCAGCCAGTTAAGCATCACACTCTTGATTTTGGCTCAGTCCATGATTTCAGAGTTATGAGATCAAGCCCCAACTTGGGTTCCAAGCTTGGTGTGGAGTCTTCTTAAGATTCTCTCTCCCTCCCTTTCTACCCCTCACCCCCATCTCCTACTCTCTCACTCTCCTCTTAAAAAAGAAAAGGAAAAAGAAAAAGTTTGCAATATATTTGAAAGCAGGAAGCATGATGTATCCAGCTTTGTTCTTCTTTCTCATGATCTCTTTGCCTATTCTGGGTCTTTGTGAATTTTAGGATTGTCTTTCTATTATTATAAAAAATGTCTTTGGATTTTTTTCCCTTTTTTTTTTAATTTCTTTTCAGCGTAACAGAATTCATTGTTTATGCACCACACCCAGTGCTCCATGCAATACGCGCCCTCCATAATACCCACCACCGGGCTCCCCCAACCTCCCCCCCCCTTCAAAACCCTCAGGTTGTTTTTCAGAGTCCATAGTCTCTCATGGTTCATCTCCCCTTCCAGTTTTCCTCAACTCCCTTCTCCTCTCCATCTCCCTATGTTTTCCATGTTATTTGTTATGCTCCACGAATAAGTGAAACCGTATAATAATTGACTCTCTCTGCTTGACTTATTCCACTCAGCATAATCTCTTCCAGTCCCATCCATGTTGCTACAAAAATTGGGTATTCATCCTTTCTGATGGAGGCATAATACTCCATAGTGTATATGGACCACATCTTCCTTATCCATTCATCCACTGAAGGGCATCTTGGTTCTTTCCAGTTTGGTGACTGTGGCCATTGCTGCTATATACATTGGGGTACAGTTGGCCCTTCTTTTCACTACATCTGTATCTTTGGAGTAAATACCCAGTAGCACAATTGCAGGGCCATAGGGAAGCTCTATTTTTAATTTCTTAAGGAATCTCCACACTGTTCTCCAAAGTGGCTGCACTGTCATTGGATTTTTAAGAAGACAGCTTGGGATGTCTTTCCATTTATGTTTTCTTTAATTTATTTTGAAAATGTTTTATAATTCTCAGTGAAATCTTTTACTCCCTTTGTTTACTTTTCTACAGTATTTTCTTCTTTAATGCTATTATAAATGAGATTGTTTCTTAATTTCCCTTTCAGATGGTTTGTTGTTAGTATATATAAATTCAACTCCTTTTTGTTTTTTTCATTTTTTTAAAGATTTTATGTATTTGTGTGAGAGAGAATGAGAGAGAGAGAGAGAGCATGAGAGGAAAGATGGTCAGAAGGAGAAGCAGACTCCCTGCTGAGCGGGGACCTCGATGTAGGACTCAATCCCGGGACTCCAGGATCATGACCTGAGCTGAAGACAGTCACTTAAGCAACTGAGCCACCCAGGAGCCCTCAACTGCTTTTTGTATTTTGGATTCATATTGTGTAACTTTGCTGAATTCATTTACTTGTTTTAACAATAGTTTGTGTATGGGACCTTTTGGGTGTTTTTCATATGAGATCACATTACCTTTGAAAAGATAAATTGTACTTCTTCCTTTTTGATTTGAATAAATTTTCTCTTTCTTACCTAGGACTTTTTTGGCATAGGATTTCCAGTACTATGTTAAATAATTGGGTAACATCCTTGACATCTTGTCTTATTCCTGATCTTAGAGAAATAATTTTCAATTTTTGACTATGATGTTAGCTATGGGTTTATCATATGATTTTCTTATGCTGAGTACATTCCTTCTATACCTAGTTTCTTAAGAGTTTTTACCTGGGGGAGTGTTAATATTTTAAATGTTTTTTTTCCTACATCTATTGAGGTTATCTTGTGATTTTTCCTTTGTTCTCTTAATGTGATCTATCACATTTATTGACTTGCATAAGCTAAACCATCCTTGCATCTCAAAAATAAATCCCACTTATGATGTACTTAGTGTACTATTGAATTCTGTTTACTTGTATTTTGATATATTCATCAAAGATAATAGCCTATAGTTTTCATTTCTTATAGGTTTGTTTGGCTTGGTATCAGAAATACAGGACTTATAAAATAAATTTAAAGTATTCCCTCCTTTTCAATTTTTGGGTGTCCTTTTCTTTATTTTATTCTTAATTTTTTCCTCATACTGTGCTATTGCAGAATCTGGAAGAGGAATGAGCCCAGTCCCATGACCCTTCCCCTCTCTAGGCAGAATGGAGCTGAAATGACACAGGCACAGCAAAATCCTACACTCTAAGACACCTTTAAATAGTGAAGCCCAAAATTGCTGCTGGGAGTAGGGTGGCATAGGGATGGGGAGGGTCAAGCCTAGGTATATAGCCCACTTTTGAGGACTCCTCAGGCACCCAGAGGAGAACTAAAGCATCTACGGAAAAGTCTAGATTGAAGGAGCCTGGGTTCCAGAGTCCAGGTTTGGAGGTCTAGAGCCCTGATCTGAAGAGAAGGCTTGGTTTGGGAACCCAGACTATAGGGGAGAGGGCTATAAATTATGAAGCTTAGGCTTACAAAAGGGATTTGAATCATGGAGCTCCATAAGAGCTCAGGTTTGGGGGCCCTGGGTCAGGGAGTACTGGTCTGGGGATGTTGGAGCAAGGAGACTGAATCTTGGAGCCCAGGAGAAACTCCAATTTGGGGAAGGGCGAGGTCCCAAAGGTAGTTTGGAAAAACCTGCTTGGCTGCTGCCCTGGCACAGCACTTGGTCTCTATACTGGTGGAAGGAGAAGCAGCTATGGTGCCAGTAGTGGTCTTCGAAGAACCCATACTTGCCTCTACCATGTCTTGTGATGGGGCCCTTGTAACCGCTGTGCTTGGGTGCAAAGAGCTCTCCAAAACAGGCCATGCAATAGGGATTATCATCCTGGGAAGAGCATCTAGCACCCTGTGTAGACCTGTGTAGACCAGGCATTCTCAATGCCAGGGCTGGTCATGGTATGTCACGTCCTTTGTGTCAGCGTCTTGCTCAATACTGGGCATGCATGTTGGGCATGAAGAATGGGAGCCCAGCAGCTGCTTACAGCCCCTGCACGGGAAGCAGTGCTCATACACTTCTGGCCTCTGTATTCCAGCTTCTGGGACCCAAGCATGAGGTCTTCCCATAGGCAGAGCACTGGGAGGAGAAGTCACTGCAGTAGCAAGCATTAAAGAGCAGCTCATTGTCCTGACAAGTGAAGGGCTCAGCGACCAGGAAGTGAGGACAGCAGCAGCAGCCCTCATGGACGTGGCAGTCTTCATAAAAGGGCTCCACTGAGTCAGCCCCATAAATTGCTGACACTCGGCACAGGTGGTAGTGAAGTGTTTTCATAGCAGGACACAGAGGACGGGCCATCATCTGTCTGGATGTACTTGCGGCCATCCAGGGACTCGCATTTTGCACACAGGCCTCCCTCATGGTGGCTGTGAGTGAGCCCTCCAAGTGGGCAGTAGGAGCAGGAAGCCGACAGGGCTCTAGGCCACTAATATCGGTGGGCCGGGCGGAGGGTGGCCCAGTGAGCACCTGCGGAGGCTGCCAGCTGTGCCTGGATGGGTGGGCTAGTGGGGTAAATTCTTCTTTAGATGTCTCCTGGATGTGCAGCCACTCTGAAAAACAGTATGAAGTTTCCTCAAAAAGTTGAAAACAGAGCTACCTTAGGGCCCAGTAATTGCATTACTGGGTATTTACCCCAGCAGTGGTATAAATGCAGTGATCAGAAGGGGCACATGAACCCCAATGTTTATAGCAGCAATGTCCACAATAGCCAAACTATGGTAAGAGCCCAGGCATCCATCAACAGATTAATGGATAAAGAAGATGTGAGATATATATATGTATAGACATATATATAGATATATTTATCTATATATATATATATGATGGAATATCATGCAGCCATCAAAAAAATGAAATCTTGCTATTTGCAATGACATGGATGGAACTAGAGAGTATCATGCTAAGCAAAATAAGTCAATCAGAGAAAGACAATTATCATATGATCTCTCTGATTTGAGGAATTTGAGAAACAAGACAGAAGATCCCAGAGGAAGGGAAGAAAAAATTAAACAAGATGAAACCAGAGAGAGAGACAAATCATAAGAGACTCTTAATCTCAGAAAAGAAACTGAGGGTTGCTAGAGGGGAGGGATGAGAAGGATGGGGTGGCTGGGTGATGGACATTGGGGAGGGTATGTGCTATGGTGACCCCTGTGAAATGTGTAAGACTGATGAATCACCGACCTGTACCCCTGAAACAAATAATATATTACATGTTAATAAAAAATAAAAGGTATTTTTTAAAAAGTCTCCTGGAATTCACTAATGAAGCCATCTGGTCCATTTAGATTTTAGATTTCTTTATAATTCCCGTCTTGATAGGTTGTATGTATCTAGGAATTTATGTCTTCCAAGTTATCCAATATTTGGGGATGCAATTGTTTATAGTAACCTTTTATCATCCTTTTTATTTTTCTGGCATCCATTAAAATGCCTTTTATCCCTTTTGAATTTTCTCGAGTTTCCTTTGCCTTTTAATATAGCTAAAGGTTTGTCAAATGTGTTTATTTTTTCAAAAGAAGGAACTCTTGGTTTTGTTGATTTTTTTTCCTACTGTGTATTTTCTAATCTCTCTTTTGTTTATGCTCTAAATTTTATTATTCCTTTCTTCTGTTAATGTTGGGCTTAGTTTGATTTTTTCTAGTTCCTTGAGATGTAAAGCTAGGTTGTTTATTGAGATCTCTCTTTTTTAGTGCAGGTGTTTATCATTATAAACTTCTTCCTTAGTACTGCTTTTACTGCATCGTATAAGTTTTGACATGTTGTGTTTCATTTTCATTTCTGAAGATATGTTCTGAATTTCCTTTCTATTTCTTTTTCAACCTATTGGTTGTTCAGGTCTAATTTTAAATTTCTGCATATCTGTAAATTTTCCAATTTTCCTTTGTTACTGATTTCTAATTTTATACCTTTATGACTAGAAAAGAACTGTGGTATGATTTAAATTTTCTTGAGTTTGTTAAAAATTGTTTTGCAGCCAAAGATGTGTTTTTTCCTGGACACTATATGGTGTGCACTTGAAAAGAATGTATATTCTGCTCCTATTGGGAAGAATTTTCTGTGTAGGTTTGTTAGATGCAGTTGGTCTATAGGGTTCTTCAAGTCCTCTGATTCTGTATCAATTTTCTGTCTGGATGTTCTATCTATATTGAAAGTGTATAAACCTGGCGATTCACAGACCTGTGTCCCTGGGGCTAATAATACATTATATGTTAATAAAAAATAAAAAATTTAAAAAATGTATTTAAAAAAAAAGTGTGATACTGAAGGCTCCTAATGTTTGCACTTCTTTTTGTTCCTCCAGTTTTATTAGTATTTACTTTATATATCTAGATATTCTGATGCTGGATATATACAGAGATATAGACATAGATATATACAAATATATAATTTTGTATCTTCCTGACATGTCTTTTTTTTTTTGGTCCTTTGAAATAGTTTTTGATTTAGACTCTATTTTACCTGATACAAGTATAGCCACGTCTGTTCTCTCTTTTCATCATTTGCATGGAATATTTTTTTTTTTATCTCTTCATTTCCAGCCTATAAGTCCTTAAATCTAAAATGAATCTCTTGGGCGCCTGGGTGGCTCAGTGGGTTAAGCCGCTGCCTTCGGCTCAGGTCATGAACTCAGGGTCCTGGGATCGAGTCCCGCATCGGGCTCTCTGCTCAGCAGGGAGCCTGCTTCCCTCTCTCTCTCTCTGCCTGCCTCTCTGCCTACTTGTGATTTCTCTCTGTCAAATAAATAAATAAAATCTTTTAAATAAATAAATAAATAAATAAAATGAATCTCTTCCAGAGAGCATACATTTGGGGGTCTTGTTTTATTATCATTCACTGGGATTGAGAAGCTTTATCAATTATGTTTAATTATTGATGGGGAAGAACTTACTATTGCTGTTTTGTTTATTGTATTCTGTCTGTTTTGCAGGAGCTTGGCGGGGCAGTGGTTTACAGGTCAGGGGACTGGGTTTAACAAGAGTTAGGAAGGAGCCCACAGTGGGGCTGAGCAAAAGGCCACAGTGGGGTCTGTGCCTCCAAAATTTGTGCTTCACAATAGGTGTGGACAAACTGGAAGACCAGCCAAACCCAACGGACCAGCTGTTTTTGTGTAGTTCTCAAGTAAGAAAGGTTTTTAATTTATTTTTTTATGTAAATTCAATTGGCCAACATATAGTACATCATCAGTTTTTGATTTAAATAAAAAAAGAAATTAAAAAAAGAAATCCTGTCATTGACAACGATGTGGATGGAACTAGAGGGTATTATGCTGAATGAAATAAGTCAGTCAGAGAAAGATAATTATCGTATGATCTCTCTGATATGTGGAATTTAAGAAACAAGGCAAAAGGTCATTGGGGAAGAGAGGAAAAAATAAAACAAGACGAAATGGGAGAGGGAGTCAAACCGTAAGAGACTCTGAATCAGAGGGCTGCTGGAGGGGAGGGGGGGCCGAGGGGTGGGGTAACTGGGTCATGGGCATTCAGGAAGGCACATAATGTAATGAGCACGGATATTATATACAACTGATTCATCACTGACCTCTACCTCTGAATCTAATAATACATTATATGTTAATTAATTTAATTTAATTAATTTAAATTTTAAATAGCAAACAAAAGGAATGGTTTTTATACTTTTTTTATAAATAACTTTTTTTTTAAGATTTTATTTCTTTATTTGACAGAGAGAGAGAGATCACAAGTTGCCAGAGAAGCAGGCAGAAAGAGAGAGGGAGCAGGCTCCCTGCTGAGCAGAGAGACTGATACAGGCTGGATCCCAGGATCCTGAGATCATGATCCTGAGCCGAAAGCAGAGGCTTAACCCAGGTGCCCCCATTTTTACACTTTTAAATGGTAGAGGGAAAAAGAGAAGAGAAGAAGAGGAAAAACTTTCTAACATGTGAAGTTCTATGAAATTCACATTTAAGGGTACGTAAGTTTTATTGTAACTAAGGCACACCCATTCATTTACATGTTGTCCATATACTTTCATGCTATAGTAGCTAAACTGAGTAATTGGAGAGAGACCCTATGGCCCATAAAGCCTAAAATTTTATGATCTGACCCTTTACAGAACGTCTGCAGACTCTTCCCATAGAGCTTTGCTGCTCAAAGTACGGTCTGTAGACCAGGAGCAAGAAGTATCATGCAGGGGTTTGTTAGAAAGGCACAAACTCAGGTTCACACAGAACTGCTGCATCCAAACTTGCGTTTTACAATGATTTGTATCTACATTCTATTATAAGAAACACTGTTATATTAGTGCGCTGTTTTGGCAGATGGATTGAAGAATAAGTCTAGGGACTAGGATATCAGTTGTTTTAAGACTAGAAGACAGAAGAGGAAGAAACAGGATTGACAAACATTTAAAGAATGTCTGTCATTTGGGGGTGCTCAGGAAGGCACACATTCTTCACCCAGGCCTCTGAGATTCCTGTATATAAATAAAACAGAGAATAGGAAGTCATAATCGGGTTAACATAAATGTCTGCATTTAGTACCATTAAAGTGTGTTTTGTCAAAGCTGATCAACAGGATAATTAAATTAGCCAATATCCAACTTCCCATCTCCAGCTTCAGTATAGACCAAAAAAAAGGAGGAGGGACGGGGTTTCCTGACAAGCAGAAATGCCATTTCTACTAGAAACTGTCCTGAAGCATTGCTGTGGGGAAGTTTCTCAAGTGACAGTAATTCAAATATTTTGCTAAAGCATCGTTACAATACTAGACTAGTCATAAGATAACTACATAAGGGCGCCTGGGTGGCTCAGTGGGTTAAGCCGCTGCCTTCGGCTCAGGTCATGATCCCAGGGTCCTGGGATCGAGTCCCGCATCGGGCTCTCTGCTGAGCGGAGAGCCTGCTTTCCTCTCTCTCTCTCTCTCTCTGCCTGCCTCTCTGCCTACTTGTGATCTCTGTCTGTCAAATAAATAAATAAATAAATAAATAAATCTTAAAAAAAAAAAAAAAGATGACTACATAAGATGGTACAGAATGCAGTTCTTCCTTAAATATACTCTACAAAAAAATTTTCCATTTGCCATTTCTTTTTCTTTTTTTTTCCTTCTTTTTTCTTTCTTACTGTTTCTTTTGTAATGAGAACTTTTAAAATTTACTCTTTTAGCAATTTTCAAATACATGATACAATATTGTTAACTTTATTCACTAAGTTATACATTAGATCTGCAGAATTTACTTATAACCATCATCTTCCCACATGTTGCCCATTCCCCACCCCATATTCCTGGTAACCACTAGTCTGTTCTTTTATCTTTGATTTCATTTTCATTTTTTTTTTTAAGATTCCATACAAAGTAAGATCATACAAAATTTGTCCTCTGCCTTATTCCACTTAGCCCTCAAGGTCCAACACTGCAGTTGTTAATGGCAGTATTTCTTTTTTTTAATGGCATATATATGTGTATATACACACACACACATTCATTCAACATTTTCTTTATCCATTCATTCACTGCTGAACACTTAGGTTGTTTCCATGTTTTGGCTATTGGCAACAATGTTGCAATGAACATGGGGTATACATTTTTTTTTTTAGGGATATTGACTTCATTTCCTTCAGATATATATACTCAGAAGTGAAACTGCTGGTCATACAGTAGTTCTATTTTTAATTTTTGAGTAACCTTCATTCTATTTTTCCATAGTGACTGCACTAATTTTCATTCCCACCAACAATACCCAGATTCCCTTTTCTCCACATCCTGGCCAACAGTAATCATCTCCTGACTTTTTAATAATGGCCATTATAACAGTTGTGAGGTGATATCTCACTGTGGTTTTGACTTGCATTTCCATGAT